>NC_064822.1:5021822-5646822 GCF_024166365.1 Elephas maximus indicus | reverse complement strand
TTGTCTGATGTCGCCTTGTGGTTGGAGTCAAGTTTTGCATTCCCGGCTAGAATATCACATGAAGAATATTGTGTCATTCTCAGGGCATCACATCTGGGGGCGCACATTCATCTGCCTCTCACTGGAGATGTTAATTTTAATTAGACCACCCAGTCAGCATGTGCTCCAGGATCTCCACAGTATAGTTACTGTTTTTCTCTCGCAACTAATAAACAGTCTGTATAGGGTCGCTATGAGTCAGAATCGACTGGATGGCAACGGGTTTGGTTCTTTGTTTTTTGGGGGCATCTACATCCTTTTGAGAAGTCAGTGTAATGAAGGTGTTAAAGAGTACATGCTGTGTGAATGCGGCTAACTGAATAAACCTGGACAAGCTTACTGGTCTGTGAAATGGAGGTAATAGTTGCTACCTTCTAAGGTTGTTCTGAGCATTTAATGAAACAAATGTGAAGCTCGGGCCTTAAATGTAATGCTCAGTGCACGTTAGCTATTATTTTAGTTCTGAGAAGATGAATAATGGGCATGTTAATAAAGCCTAAGGCCGTAACTCAGAACTGAAAAGGATTTCATGAAGTCCTTTCTTCCAGGTAGGTTAATATTTTATCCAAGATGAATGCCTTTTTTAAAAAAAGAAGCGTTCCTGAACTTGTTCGTAGTCTTTCTTTCTTCCTTCCCTGTCTTGCCATGTCCCTGCTGGCATGTATGAGGCTGGTATATTAGGGGAATGTGGAATTCTTCTCAGGAAATTTTTTCTGAGTTCTGACTTGCTCATTTTTCAGCTTCATGAAGATGTCAATTGAATCTTTATGAAAATACATTTTTAAAATGACCTCTACTTGTTTTCTGTGTTACCATTGTGATAAATCAGTTGCCACTGAGTCAGCTTCGACTCATGGTGCCGCCGTGTGTGTCACAGTAAAACTCTGGTCCACAGGGTTTTCAGTGACTGGTTTTTCAGAAGGAGATCACCAGGCCTTTCTCCTGAGGTGCCTGTGGGGGGACTCGTCCTCCAACATTTCGATTTGCAGCCAAGCGCATTATCTGTTTGCACCATCCAGGGACCCTACCGTTGCGATAATGTTATATAAAGTCTAATCGGTCAGGATGTGAAGTAAAGTCTTTAAGCAAGTACTCTTACGGCATCAGTGAAAGTCCGTGCAGCCTAGCTTACCGTCTGTAGTAGTTGCATCCACCAGTAAGCTTCACCACTTTCTCCAGGTTTTAATTGCGCTTATTTTGATATAGTTGACCAATCCTAAGAAGGAAGAAAAACATCTAACTTTGAGACAGCACCTTCCTTGTTGATCTCAGTTCTCTCAGACTGGACCTTTTCTTTTCTTTTCTCTAACTGTCTAGGGTCCCCAGTGGTTCTGTCCTTGACCATCTGATACTCTTACACTAGTTGTACTCCACCCTGGTTGTTCACATAATTATTTGAGAAGCTTTTAAAAAGTAAATTTCTTTTATCTCCTGAACCTGAATCTCCTGAAGTGAGAGGCTTAAAAACCAAAAAACAAAAGAAGTGTAAAAGTGTGATTCAGACTCAGCTATCTGATGCAATAGCAGGTACTGCAGTGGCATCGGGTGGGTCGTGTCATGCTGGGAGCCAGTGTTTTGGAGAGCCTTCTGCCTTCTACCTACACTCTCTGCTGTGCCATGTGGTTTCTGCTGACTTCACAACAGCTTCGCTCAGTCGAGTACAATTAATTGATTCTTCTCCCTTTACTTCCTAGATATCCACTCAAAGAAAAGACACAGAAAGACAATGCTTATGGGTCTAACTCAAACCGATCATTGCTTAAACCCAAATAGAGCATTTCTTCCTTTCCTCCTCTTAACCTTACCCTCTTCGTATCCCCGTACCGCCACGTAAGAAATACTGTTTCTCCCACTCTGTCAAAATTCTGATCTTAACAAATAGTGTCTCCATTTTCTTGATTGCCCTGTTCTCCTTTTCTCAAAAAATAAACTGTGGTAGCACCTGTTTCCTTTCCCTCTGACATACATAGTCTGTCAGTCCCAGGTTGTGCCTTTCCCACCCCACTCTCAACTCTGTAAATACCGTTGATGCTGATCTTCCTGAAGCATTGTTTTATGATATCCAGCTGGTAAACTTATGTGACCTAGTACCAGCTCTCAAGCTTATAGTCAAGGCTTTCCAGCCACCATATTTATTCAACTCTGTAATCGCCAACCTTTCTCTGCCTTCTCAGGTTTGGCTCTTTTTTCCATATTCATCGTGCTTATTTCTGACTCTAAAATGGTGTTGCTCTTGTTAGTCTCATGCATAAATGTATAAAGGATATTTTAAACTACGTACTTTTTCACATCGTCTCCCTTTTCTTTTTCTAAACATCTTATTTTCCTTCCTTGTTCCAATCCGACCCTAGCTTCTCCCAGAATCCCTCTCTATTTCAGCCCATAATTCTCTCTCCTGTTTTCTTTGACGATGCATAGTATAGCATAGCATAAACTCATTCATTCATTCAGCAAATAGTTTTTAATATCTTTTTTGTGTACGTGATATCCCGCCAGAACTATTGACACAGTGAAGATGCTGTTCCTGCTCTATAGTTGAGTGTTACAATACATTAAAAAGATAAGCTGACGCATCGGGGCAGGGGGTGAGCATTTGGGGAAGACTTCCTAAAAGAAGGATAGATAACCTCCTAGAATCGTAAAGAATGGGAAGGGGTGTAGAAGGACTTAGAAGCTGGGGAACATCACATATAGAAAGTTCCAAATACTCACTGTGGCTACAGTGTGAAATTCAGGGTAGAGAGTAGGAAGGTGTTGGGCTGGAAGAATTACCTAGAGCTTTAGATTGTTAAGGGCCACGTCTGCCATGCCAACAAGTTTGAATTTCATCATGAAGGCAATAGAGAGCCAAGGATTACGTACCAGAGTGGTATGATCAGACTTTTAGAACGACCTCTGGCAGTAACAGTAGAAGGGGATTGGAGAGTAATGTGATATGAGGTAAGACCAGTTCATGCCATATACCCAATGTGAAAAAACACTGAATTATTTCTAGATCTAAAAAGAATGAGGAATCTATAGGATCTGGTCTGGTACCTGATTTGGAAATAGAGGAGGAAGCTGGAGGGGACTGGAAAATGCAAGACTTCTGGCTTGGGTTACTGGATAGGCGATGGTACAGTTCTTTAAAATAGTTAATACAGGAGAGGGAACATGTGTAGTGTTCACGGATGAGGAATGGTTATGTTTTCTGAGCGATATCTGCAGAGCATATAGTAAGAGGTGTTTATATATGTATCTGGAGTTCAGCAGAGTTCTGGGCTAGAAATTAAGATTTAGAATCATGTCATCAGCCTACACATGGTAGTTGAAGTCATGATAGATGAAATTGCAAAGGTGAGTATATACAAGGGCTAAGGACTAAGCCTTGATACGTATAGCTTTTGTTTTACTGGAGTATATAAACACATTTAATTTTAGACAAGTTAGATGTTTAGTTTATTCAGTGCCGCTGCTTTAGGACGATTTACCACCAAAAACGAGAAAAAACATCGTTTGTGTTTTATTTGACTGCTTCAGTTAAAGTGACAGTTCGAAATAAGACCAGCTCTTAGAGATACAGTTAAAAAGGGGGTATAGAAATCATCAGCATAAAGATAACCAAAAATAAGAGCTCTGTGAGCCTCTTCTAAGTCTTAAGGGATACAAATAAGGGACATGAGAAGGCAAGGATCAAAACGAAACATTTTCTTGCCTAGAGCTGCTTTTGACTATACTACTTAGCAACTATACATTAAGCCTTCATTAGTTTGTTAGTAAGATAGAAAATTTGGAAATACTTCACTCTGAAGAGAAATAACAGGACTGGACTCTTTTAACAAGAACTTAGCAGAGAATTATTGTTTTACACTCTCAAAATAAAAGTAATAGTCTTAGGACCTTTTACCATTTATTTCTTGTGAAAAATTATATCAAATTGCCATTTTTCTTGCTAAATATTACCTCTGTAGGGTCGCTATGAGTCGGAATTGATATGACAGCAACGGATTTAAGTTTTGGTATCCTTCCTGAACTATTTTTAACTAGTCACCTGAGTACTTTAAATAGCAAAGCAATATGTGTACAAGCTTAAACTTTTTCCTTTGATTTTATGAAATTTAATCTTTGTTTTTTTAAGTCTTTTCCAAAGCATAGCAGTTTGTGGACCTTAAGCAACTGGTACAGTTCACTGATCATTTATTCACTTGATATGTATTGTGTACTCGCGAGTGTTAAACAGGATTTTAGACCCCGGGGTGAATCAAAGCAAAAAGCAAATTGCGACCTTTGTGGATCTTATAGTTTGCTAAAAGGAGATAGACAATAATAAAACACTAGTAAATCATATAGCTTATAAAGTGGTAAGTACTGTAGTTGTTGGGTGCAATTGAGTCGGCTCAAGGGCCTCCGTGTACAACAGAACGAAACACTGCTTGGTCCTGCGCCATCCACACAATTGTTGTTAATGCTTGAGCTCATTGTTGCAACCACTGTGTCAGTCCGTCTCTTTGAGGGTCTTCCTTTTTTTTTTTTTTTTGCTGACCCTCTGCTTTGCCAAGCATGGTGTCCTTCTCCAGGGACTGATCACTCCTGATAACGTGTCTGAAGTATGTGAGACGTAGTCTTGCCATCCTTGCTTCTGAGGAGCATTCTGGTTGTACTTCTTCCAAGACAGATTTGTTTGTTTTTTTGGCAGTCCATGGTATATTCAGTATTCTTTGCCAACACCCCAGTTCAAAGGCATCAATTCTTCAGTCTTCCTTATTCGTTGTCCAGCTTTTGCATGCATATGAGGCGATTGAAAATACCATGGCTTGGGTCAGGAGACTTAGTCTTCAAGGTGACATCTTTGGTTTTTAACACTTTAAAGAGGTCTTTTGCAGCAGATTTGCCCAATTTAATGTGTCTTTTGATTTCTAGACTGCTGCTTACATGAGTATTGATTGTGGATCCAAGTAAAATGAAATCCTTGACAACTTCGATCTTTTCTCCATTTATCATGATGTTGTTTATTGGTCCACTGGTGAGGATTTTCATTTTCTTTATGTTGAGTTGTAATCCGTACTGAAGGCTGTGGTTTTGATCTTCATCAGTAAGTGCTTCAAGTCTTCCTTATTTTCCACCGCTATTCATAAGGTTTTCACTGACTAATTCTTTTCAGAAATAGACCACCGTGTCCTTCTTCCTAGTTTTTCTTAGTCTGAAAGTTCAGGTGAAACCTGTCCGCCGTGGGTGACCCTGCTGGTATTCGAATACCAGTGGCTTAGCTTCCAGCACCAAAGCAACACGCAAGCCCCCACAGTACAACAGACTGACAGACGCCTGGGGGAAGAACTATAGAGAGAAATAAAACAGGGTATGGGAATTAGAGTATTCTGAAGTGAGGAGGAGAGGTTCAGTTTTTTCATGACAAAAAGAAAAAAAACCAAACCCAGTGCCATTGAGTCGATCCCGACTCATAGCAACCCTATAGGACAGAGTAGAACTGCCCCATAGAGTTTCCGAGGAGCGCCTCGTGGATTTGAACTGCCGACCCTTTGGTTAGCAGCTGTAGCACTTAACCGCTACGCCACCAGGGTTTCCTTTTTCATGACATTCTAAGAAAATTTTCAAATGTACAGCAAACTCAAAAATTTTACGGCGACCACCCATATACTCACCAGATATATTCTACCATTAACATATTACGGTACTTATTTTATCACACTTCTTTCTATCTCTCTATTCATCAATTCATCTGATTCTTTTGATGCGTTTCCGAGTAAATTGCAGATATCAGTACATTTCTCCCTAAATATTCCAGTATGTGTATCATTAATTAGAGCTCAGTGTTTGCTGTTTTTCTTTTGAGATAAAATTCGTATACAATGAAATTCACCTTTATTAAGTATGTATTAACTTTATTTTTGATGAATTCGTATACTTGTGCAACCCAGCCACCCCATCAGATGATAGGGGAGCAGCATGAAGGATGATGCTAACACCATCATCCCAGAAAATTCCTTCACGCTGCTCACCTATCAGTCCCTGCCCAGAGGCAGCTCCTGTTTTCACTTTTTTCCCACCATAGATTAGTTTGACCTGTTTTAAAACTTCACATAAATAGAGTCAACAAGTATGTATTCTTTTCGTCTAAAACCGTTTTTACACAGCATAATGTTTTTGCAGTTATTTAGCTATGTTGTGTGAATAAGTAGTTTGTGCCTTTTAATTTTCAGTAGTAAACCCCTGTGCGCCTGTGCCGGTTTGTTCATCTGTTCCCCTTTTGATGGAGATTTGGGTGGTTTCTGGTTTTGGGCTGTTAATAATAAAGCTGTATAAACATTCTTATTCAGGTATTTTTATGGGGTTATGTTTTCATTCCTCTTAGGTAAATACTAAGAATGAAATTGCTGGGCCATATAGGATATGTATGTTTAGTTTTATAAGAATTTGCCAGACCTCAAAGCCACAAGTGTTAGTAAGGTTTGGAGAAATTGAAGCCCTTGTACGTTGCTGGTGGTTCAGCTGCTGGCAGAGCAGTTTAGCAACTCCTCAGAGTGTTAAACTTAGAAATATCACATGATCCAGCAATTCCATCCCTAGTTAAAATCCCCAAAACACACTGCTGTCAGGGTGGTTCCCATGCATACAACCCTACAGGACAGAACTGCCCCGTAGGCTTTCCAGGGAGCAGCTGGTGGGTTCGAACCGCTGACCTTTTGGTTAGCAACAAATGCTTAAACGAAAACGGGTACTCAGACAAATGCATGTGCGTGCATGTTCATCACAGCAGTATTCACAGTGGCCAAATAAACAGCCCAAATGTCCATCAACAGAAGGATGGATAAACAAATTGTGGTGTATGTATGTAGTGTATATATACACTGGATTATTATTCAGCATATTGTATTCTGTTTATATGAAATATCCAGAAGAGGTAAATCCATAGACAGGAATGCAGATTGGTGGTTGCCAGGCGCTGGAGGGGAGTGGGAAGTGACTGCTTTTAGTGTTTACTGGATTGCCTACTGAGGTGAGGAAACTGATTTGGAACTGGGCAGAGGTTATAGTTGCATTGTGAGTGTGCTAAATGCCAATGAGCTGTAAACTTTAAAATGGTTAAATATTACATGGCTTCCCCTCAGTGTAAAAACAGAAAAAAGAATCAGTTAGACTTTTTTCTCATTAACGTTGTATGAGAATTCTAGTTATTCCCACAACCTCCCCATTATTTGGTGTTGGCGGCCAGTCGTGGTGGCACAGTGGTTAAAGTGCTCTGCTGCTAACCAAAAGAATAGCAGTTTGAACCCACCAGCAGCTCCGCAGGAGAAAGGTGTGGCAGTCTGCTTCCATAATGATTACAGCCTTGGAAACTCTCTGGGGGAGTTCTGCTCTGTCCTACGGGGCCGCTATGGGTCAGAATTGATGCTAAGGCAGTGGGTTTGGTAGGTATGTAGTAGGAGAGCTGGTAAGGAAAGGTCTGCCTGGGAAGGTGACTTCAGAATGAAGACTTAAAGGAGATGAGGGAGAAGCTATTCCTTACAAGTTTGACAGAGAGCAAGCAATCTTGTACGACTAGAGCACAGTGTGTGGGAGGAGAATCGTAAATGATGCCAGAGAGGTAATGAGGAAAGGGGAATACAAATCGTGTTGGGCCTTGAAAGCAATAATAAGGGCTTTGACATTTATTCTGAGCAAGATGGGAATAGAAGGGTGGCATGATCTGGCTTTTGTTTTAAAAAGAGTATTCTGTGAAGAATAGACAAAGGTAGAAGCAGAGAAACCAGTTAGAAGGCTGTTATAATGAACCTGGTAAGATTTGGGTGTTTGGATGCAGAAAAACTAGGGAATACTTGCTGGAGCATTGTTCCTGAATAGGCATTAATAATTTAATTCTTAGAAATGCCATTGGAAAATAGGAAAGTGACCCTGCCCAGCCCTTTTGTTCAAGTAGCAGCAGAGTCTAGCATAAATAACCATAGTTTAAACTTCTTCAGTAGCTTTTTACAGAATTAGTTATCACTTATTTCCCCAGAAGGAATTTTAACCATTATTGCTGCCTTGTAAAACTGTTTTTAATTCAGAATCCAAAAGGCTATAAATGTGGTCTTAATTGTTGTTATGGCTAAATGTTAGGATCATTATTTGCTTAAAAATATAATGGATAAGTGAATATAATTTAATCTTTGTTTAGGGACATGGATATCATAAAATATTGTTCTAGATGCTGAGTAGGTTACAAAAATAATCTTATTTAGTCCTTGTCCTTAAAGTGATTTACAGTCCCAAATACTACAAGAGAATAATACATCTTTTGAACGAAAAGATACAAAGGTAAATTAGACGTGGTCTCTAATTTTCTGGAGTGCACAGTGGGGAGATCAAATGTAAACGAGTCATTACAGCACCACGTCCTAAGTATAGAATGTGGTACTGTAGAACACAATTCAGGAAGTCATTCTACTTAGGGGAAGCAGAAAAAACACAATTTTAAAGTAGGCTTTGAAGAACAAGTGGATATTTCCCATGATGGATGGGGGGAATGGAAATATCAATAGAGGTATCCATCTATGTGAGTAAAGTCATAGAACAAATTTAAAACCTATTCGTGTTCATCGTTGGACAGGTGTTTATGACACTTTTACATACTGTTCCTTCAAATAGATTTTCTCTACAGAGAGCTAATGTCACTCTTGTTTAATCAATAAAAATGGTATTTTCTGACTTCTCAAATATTAGTGCTATGTCTTGTTTAGAGCCAGTTAACCCTTTTGCATTTATTACCAATGTTTTTAACAAAGAGAATGTAAAAATCAACCTGAAAAAGCAACAAAAAAATTTTATGGAGTAAGCAAAAGTAACAAGAGTAAAAGAAAAAGCATTTCCTTTTGGAGAGAAGAGGGGGAAAGATGGGTAAGAAAAAAAGTATATGTTATACAAATAATAAAAATAGATAGGGTAGCTTTCTGAATTTGAGTGTCAGGTGATGAAGCTAAGATTCTGCTTGGGTATCCGCCTCTAAAGCCTGTGCTTGTGCGTCACACTAGGCAGACGGAAGTGACAGAAGTGAATACTTGTGGAACGCAGCACTGTGAGACAGGGTTCCAGGAGCCGTGGAAGTGTGCCTCTGCACTTTCTAAAGATCATCCTTTAGGCTTTCCTGAGCCACCTCTTTTGTTCGTATGGTTGTGTATGGAAAACGTGTATATCTATAGTTAATATTTATAGTAAACAGAGGCTTTTTGTAAAGTTATTTGCTTAGTCATAAATTATAGTTCATCTGATTTCATTTGCTGTAAGATTGACTATTTAAGAATTCTTTAGATTATTTCATTTTATTTACTTTGTTCCCTGTAAGAACAGGCTGATTTGAGAATTTATACCTCTGTTATTTTATGGAAAATTTAATTGTTCTTGGTGTTAATAATGACTAACCCTGAAATTGCATCCAAGGAAATCTATATTCTTATGTATAATATAAGGAAGCTTTACCCACCCAGTGTCGTAAAGCTAGTAAGAGGTCTTCAAACATAGCTAGCTAGTCCCTGTTCTTAAAATAGTCTTCCATGTAACAACTATTCTTGCAGATTTTAGCTTAAATATCACTTCCTTCATTAGTGAGTGTTACAGTCCCTGAAATCTCTTTGCTATTTCCCGTAGCACATTGTACTTTTCCTTTATTGCACTTATCACACTTTCACTTCATTTTTAGGACTATTTTGTTAGTGTCTGCTCCCTCCCTCCCCCCATCGGACTGTAAAGCTCCACGGTGTCAGAGACCCTGTCTGTTTTATTTACCGTTCTGTTCCCAGTGCCAGGCACGTAGCTGGCACTCAGTAAAAGTGGACCAAAATAATTAATAAACAAACTTAAACCCAGATGTTCTGTACCACCATTTTCCAAACCGGGTTGCAAGAATTCTTCGTGAGCTATTTATAGATAGTCCCTGAAAAAGGGATTCTGTGGTCCTAGGCTTGGAATAGCCTTATCCTCCCTTGTGCAGAGCCACACTTTACATGAATATGTTAAAGGCTCTCAGAAGCCCAGAAATAAGAAAACCTAAGCTTAGAACCCAGCAGGCTCTGTTCTTTATGTATTTGTTTTATTGAACTCTTTGTTGTTCTACCCATTGATAGCAATTTGAAATTAGGATTCCAGTGAACACAGTCTGGGAACGCTCATCACTACTTGATGCTGCAAGTGGATTTCTTCAAAATGTCATTAGTAGACCCTGTCTTCAGGGGACTTGTGAACACTTTTTATATAAGTGTAATTGACAGTTGCATCGTCTTAAGCATTAATTCAGAGCATTTAGTAAATTTTTATGGAATAGTTGACTCATTCTAATTTATTTCCTATGTAGCTCGGCTTTATCATTCTGTGTCTTCTTCCTACTCAAAGTAAAAACCTCGTTTTCACTTATTTAATGTTACTTCATGGAAATAGGTACATATAGTTTGGGATTTTAAAAATATTTTATACAAGTATAATGAATGTTTTACTCTTGAACTAAACTGACTTAAGTAGAAAAAGGTTTACTGAACCAAATAAATGATTGTCTTTTAGAAAATACTGTTTTAGCTAATTACTTAGTGAAATGTGCTGAATTTTTTGTTAAAAAATATAAGTACATTTTAGAAAAGAAAGTACAGAGAGAGTTTCAAAATTGTACCATCCAGAGTTTTAGTCTTGTTAACTTTTGGTGTATATACTTTGAAACTTCTATGTATAAGTATGCATACACAAATATATACATATTCATTCAACAAATATTTGAACACCATGCTTTGTGCCCAGCTCTGTTTTAGGGTAGGAATATAGCAGTGAACAAAATAGGAAAAAAAAAAAATTCTGCCCTTGGATGCTTAGACTGTGGGTTAGGGGGGTAGGATGTAAGGAGGAGGCAATAATAAACTATACCCACCCGAACTATAGGGCATATCATATGGTGGTAAGTGCTATGAAGAAGTAAAGCAGGGAAGGGGTGAAGAAGTACAGGGAGAAGGATTGCTGTTCTAAAGTTATATATGTGTGTGTGTGTGTTTGACTTTTTTATGTAAACCAAACCAAAAATCCATTGCAATCAAGTCGATTCTGACTCACAGCAACCCTATAGGACAGAGTAGAACTGCCTCATAGGGTTGCAGGGGACCAGTTGGTAGATTCCAACTGCCGACCTTTTGGTTAGCAGGCTGAGCTCTAAACTACTGCACCACTAGGCTTCCTTTTTATGTATAGGGACGCTCAATTGTGTCTTTTTCTTTTACAAAAATTAAACACAAGTATCCTGAACATACAGTTTTCAGACTTTTTTACTTAGTAAAAAAATTGATGGCTTTTCTGTATTGTTAAATATCATTCTCAATCATTTAATGGTTACACACACTCCAATTTATAGAATATGGTCCATTTCCTACACACCCACTATTGCTCTTAGAAAAAGGACAAGTCTAACATGACCCATAGGATTCTGCATGATCTGTTGTTAATCCCCTCTGCAGATGCATCAGTCTTCCCCTCACTGTGCTCCAGTCACAGTGGCCTTCTCTGTTTGGTCTCCTTCCTGTCAAAGGGTCCTTGTACATACATGGGGAGGAAGTAGATAGGAACACTCTAAGGGTATAGTTATCCTAGTTGTTGAAGAATGATTTTTTTAAGACTTTGAAGAACTAACCTTATTTGCTGTGTATGAGATACATCTTGAGCACTTAGTATTTATTCTTTATCCAATTTTTTATTATAAAAATTTTCAGACTTACAGAAAAATGGAAATAGTACAATGAACATCCGTATACCAAATCTAGATTCAGCAATTATTATTTTGCAATATTTTCTTCTCTAAATCCTGTATTTTCTATTGAAGTTACATACCGATTGGAAGTATGTTGCACACATCATGATACTTCATCCCTCCAAACCAAAGCCATTGCCGCCAAGTCAATTCCAACTCACGGCAACTCTGTAATACAGAGTAGAACTGCCCCATAGGGTTTCCAAGCCTATGATCTTTACAGAAGCGGACTGCCACATCTTTCACAGAGCCGCTGGTAGGTTCGAACCATCAACCTTTCGGTTAGCAGCTCAGTGCTTTAACTGCTGAGCCACTAGGGCTCCTACTTCACCCCTTTGTTGTTGTTAGGTGCCATTGAGTTGGTTCCAACTCATAGCTATCCTGTGTACAACAGAACAAAATATTGCCCACTCCTGCACCATCCTCACAGTCATGTTTGAGCCCATTTTGCAGCCACTGTGTCAATCCATCTCATTGAGGGGCTTCTGTCTTTTCACTGGCCCTCTACTTCACCAAGCATGATGTCATTCTCCAGAGACTGGTCCCTCCTGATAACATGTCCAAAGTACATGAGAAGTCGTCGCACCATCCTTGCTTCTAAGTAGCATTCTGGCTGTACTTCTTCTAAGACAGATTTGTTCATTCTTCTGACAGTCCGTTGTATACTCAATACTCTCCAACACCATAACTCAAATGCATAAGTTCTTCCTCGGTCTTCCTTATTCATTGTCCAGCTTTCACCTTCATGTGAGGCAGTTGAGAATACCATGGCTTGGGTCAGATGCAGCTTAGTCCTCAAAGTGACATGTTTGCTTTTTAACACTTCAAGGAGGTCTTTTGCAGCAGATTTGCCCGCTGTAATAAGTCTTTTTGATTTCTTGACAACTGCGTCCATGGGTGTTGATTGTGGGTCCAAGTTAATAAAATCCTTGACAACTTCAATATTTTCTCCATTTCTCATGATGTTGCTTGTTGGTCCACTTGTGAGGATTTTTGTTTTCTTCATGTTGAGTTGTACCCTGTATTGAAGGCAGTGGTCTTTAATTTTCAGTAAGTGCTTTAAGTCCTCTCCACTTTCAGCAAGCAAGGTCAAGTCATCTGCCTATTGCAGGTTGTTAATGAGCCTTCCTCCAATCCTGATGCACCATTCTTCTTCATATAGTCCAGCTTTTCAAGGTTATTTGCTCAGCATGGAGATTGAATAAATATGGTAAAAGTAGGTGCTTGTGTATTCGGGGGAGATAATTTTTTTGACTGTTGAAGCTATGAGGAAATTGAAATATTTTGTCCAACAAAAACAACAAATAAGATTGTTTTAAAGCAGTATTCAGTATAAAATTGATAAACAAAAATTTGATTTCATACTTTTGAAAAAATGGATATAAAATAAGGTCACACGAAAGAATATAAAGGTAATTAAGCATGTGGAAAACTCTTCACCTTCTCTAATATCAAAGGTACACACTGGCTACTGTATATTGGGTACTTAATATGTCCCAGGAGCCCTGGTGGCGCAGTGGTTCAGAGCTCAGCTGCTAACCAAAAGGTCAGCAGTTGGAATCCACCAGCCGCTCCGAGGAAATCATATGGGGCAGTTCTACTCTGTCCTGTAGGGTCGCTATGAATTGGAAGCAACTCGATGGCAACAGGTTTCTTTTTTTGTTTTTTTAATACGTCCTAGGCATTTTATCTTAATACCAATCTCATATGGGAGATATATAGTGCCCATTTATAGATAATAAAACTATTGCTGAGAGAGAATAAATAACTTGTCCCAAGTCATAAAGCTTGTAAATTGTGAGCCAACCAATATTCAGGTCCAGGGCACTCTCAATTACAAATTTCATGGTCTTAACCACTGTACTTCTGATATATTGCCTATAAAAATAAAAACTCCTTAGGGGTCTGTTTCACAGCTGTAAAATTAATTTTCATTATACTTAATTTAGAAAAATAAACGATAGCTGGAAAATTCTGAAAAAGAATTATTATGAAGGGAGAATTGCCTTCATAATAACCGGTTTAAAGCACATTAAATACTGGCACAGGAAAAAAAGAAAAGCATGGAATTACGTCCGAGTGCAGAGAGAATTTTACTATAGAATAAAGGGGGCATTTTTAATCATTGTGGGGGCGAATAATTTTATACATGGCTTTAGGACAGGTGGCTTGTCATTTGTCAAATGTACCCCAAAAGTAAATTTCAGATGTTAAAACTATAATAAAAAAACTAAGAGTAGGAAAAAACAAAAGTGATTTTTTTTTCCCCATCATCTTGAGGGAGTGATGGCGTAATAAATGAAGTATTCTTTTTTTGTCAGACTAATAATCTCAGATGTTGGCATGTTCTTTTCACATCAATAACCACCTCTCATTTAGACCAGGTGACAGAACTAGTAGAACAAAACTAATTAACAAATTCTTGAATGATGTGTTCCAACCCAGTGCCACCCAGTGCCGTCGAGTCGATTTCAACTCATAGCGACCCTATAGGATAGAGGCATCACTAAGTGTGACACAGGACAGATTTGCAAGAGGATATAGAAAGATAAACCATTACTCTCACGTGTTCAGCCATACATAAAAATGATAGATTAAGGGCTCTGAGCTGGGAACTAAATGCAAACTAGGAGTAATATGCCTTGGGGATAGAGAGGGGTAGGTCTGTTGAGGTTGGAGGGTATTCTGAAGGGGAGACTTAAAAAAGCCCCCTGTGTAAGTGAACATTAAGGGCCAGTGGATATGACAACAGGGTATACGTATGTATGAAAGAATTCAGCTAGCCGTCAGTCATTCCATTCTTTCCCTTCCCCATGTTTCCCCCTCTCCGCATACACACGCTTAGTTTCTACCAGCTCCCAGGAGCCATTAGGCAGCCCGAGGGCTTAGAATCAAAGATCAAATTGAGTTTTAAAAAAGAAGGTTTTTTTTTTTTTAACGTATTGTAGTTGTGACTATACAATTTATACCTGTGTTACCAAAAATCCAAACCCAGTGCCGTCAAGTCAATTCTGACTCATAGCGACCCTATAGGACAGAGTAGAACTACACCATAGGGTTTCCGAGGAGCGCCTGGCACATTCGAACCGCTGACCATTTGGTTTGCAGCCGTAGCACTTAACCACTACGCCACCAGGGTCTCCATACCTGTGTTAAGCATAACAGAACCATGAAGGGAAGGATTGATAAATTTGGCTAATAGGATTTTCCTGCATTGAAAAAGAAATGCTGTAAAATAGTGTTTTTTTTAAGCTGCAGAAAATATTTATAAAATTTATTACAAGAGGTCAATTTCTTTAATGTTAAAAAGGAAATAATCCAAGTACTTAAACATTAATGAGAAAAAAAAAACACTTTGGAAAATGAACAAGAAAGCAGCAGCATTTGGGAGGAAGAAAACTTAATCTTCATTGTGTAAAAAATTCACCTTAAAATAACAAGGTGGGTGAAGATTTTAAAATTCAAAAGATTACGTTGAGAAGGTAACCCCAGAAATGATGGGAATATATGTTGTTGCATTCTCTTCTTCAGCCTTTGAGCACTTCCGTTTGTAGCTGTCCTACAGATATTTTCACAAGTATATAGAGACGTCTGTGTACGTACACAGTGTGAGGGTGGTTTTTGCAGCATTTGAGAAGGGGCTAGGCTTTTAGGCTTCCAAGTTTTTTTCCCCTATCAGTTAGTATCTGTAAAATCTCTGTTGTGAAATACAATGCAGCTATTAGAGTTTAGTAGAAGTAACATTATGGAAAGATCTCCAGGATATATCAAGTGAACCAAAGCTAGGAGTGAAGCGCTGCACGTTGTCTCCTATCTGTGAATCACATAAAAACTTGTGTATATGTTTACATATGAAAATTTTTGGAAAAATATATACATTTTAACAGGCTACCTGTGAGGACTGGAACTTTTTCATTTTCATACTGTTTTTTTTTTTTAAGTCGTGAATTTATATATATATTTTTAAAATTAGCTTAAGTTTGGTAAACTGTGTATCAAAATACAGTGTTGCTAAGGCTGGGTGGGAACTGGTGGTATCACAAACTGGTGAAACCTTCCAGGGTGGTGCCTAAACCGAAGTTAATTTTGAGTACCTGCCAGGCATTATACTAAACATTTATCTTAACTCTCTGGCCAATTCTACAAGGCAGATTCTGTTTTTCCCTCAGTGGAGGGAACAGATTTAGAAGAGTGAAGCATCATGCCAGAAGTCACATCACTGGGTTGGAGTTGCGTCCCAATCCAGGCCGCCTGAGTATTGTAGTACTGTTCAGAAAGGGTTCCGGAAATTCGTGAGAAAGGCCGTTACTTGAAACAAAAGACCAGAGTTTGAATCTGTGAGGTTGAAGTACAAATGGAGATAATATTTACCCTTCTTTGGAAAGATCATATTAGTTCTAAACTTACAAAGCACTGTATGAATAGAATAAAATATTTTCTATCCATAGTCTGAATGACCTTTTCATACAGTAAGTGCAAATGTTTTAACCCTCTTTCTTGGAATCTCATTTATAAAATGTGAACTTTAACAGCTTTAGTCAACTTTTTTGAATCTCTGTGCAATATAATTTGTCAATTTTGGTGTGTACCTTTTCTTAAGTTGAGTAAATATTCAGTATTTCTAACAAAATCTTCTATCTACTTAAAATGTTTTACACCTGGCTGTGTTGTTAGCATCATTTCAAGACCTACTAAAATCACTCTATTTAATAAACAGGTAAACAAAAAACTTCTTTATAAGTCTGGATGTTGTGTTTCTTTCTCTTTATTATACGAAGTTACCTGTTTCCCCCCCTTTTAGGAGCATCATCTTCAGCGGGCTATTTCAGCACAGCAGGTGTATGGCGAGAAGAGGGATAATATGGTTATACCAGTTCCAGAGGCAGAAAGTAACATTGCTTACTATGAATCTATATATCCTGGGGAATTTAAGATGCCAAAGCAGCTCATTCACATACAGCGTAAGTAATTACTGATTTAATGACTATGTTTCTGTGTTTATTGTCTTACATAAAACTCTTGACAGATTTTTCTCTTTTCATGGCTATTTTCAGTACCTATTTCATTGACCAGCTTGAGAGTTATGAAGGCCCCCCCCCCTTTTTTTTCAACTTTTAAAATACTTGTTTGAGATTTTTGTCTGGCAAAAAAGATAGCATTTATCATCCTAGATTTTCAGTTGAATCCCCGCATAGGATCTTCATGGTGCGCTAGACAAGTAGGCTAAACGCTACGTCTCAGATGAAGAAATGGTGGGTTTTTGTTTTTCTGTTCAGAAGTAGTAATATAGTAATAGTCCTAAAGAATTTCTTCATATCGGGGGTCAGCAGACTTTTTCTGTAAAGGGTCAGATAGTAAATATTTTAGGCTTTGCAGTTAATTAAGTCTCTGTTACAGCTGTTGAGTTCTGCTATTGTGATGTGAACGCAGCCATACACAGTATATAAACGGCATGGCTGTGTTCCAGTAAAACTTTATTGACAAAAACAGATGACAGGACAGATTTGGTACATAGCCCATAGGTTGCCAACTCTAAAAAAACTGTGTTCCTACTAGGAGAATGTTGCTAATTTTTAAAATTTTAATGTTCCAATTGGGAACTTCTGTTGATAGTGATAGTTTCTTATTAGAAATAATCTTTTGATCACTCTCACATTTGGTGAATAGCTGAGAACTTGTAGAATTTAGATAATCTATTCATTTCATTCGCCAATTTCCAAGTAGTTGACAACTTTGAAACAAATATTTCAAAGATTGGTAAGATAAAATTTATACAGCCTTGATTGTTCTCTTGTTGACCTTTATGATCAAGAGATTTCTCTAGGGAACTGTCTAAAATTTTTCAGGGTGATGTAAACCTATTCATTTTTATTGGTCTTTCTAAGGACACTAGGAAACTGGTTCTAAGTCTCTTTTTAAACTCACATTGAACTCTCTTAACATATGATCCACATTTATCAGTCCTGGATTCCAAATACTTACTTTATTATTTCTTAAAGATTTTAGAAAGAAAAAGTAGACTTAGTATTCATATTAGGCCTTATCCTTACTGTATTACCATTGTGATATTCTGATTTGTGACTTTTTTTATCTTTAACTTGCATATAACCTTATTAATTTCTTTTAGAATAATTCTCTTATTTACTTTTAAGTGAACCAATTAAGTGGCATGTGCAGATTTTCCCACTCATGTGTTTAATTATATATAAGACACAGACATAAACATTCTAAACAAATTTTATAGATAATAGAATCCAAAAAGTAGTTCTGAAAAATCATGTCAGTGTGGATCTGAAAAGTATATAAGCTAGACCACATCTATTCCATAGTCACAGGCTGTGTGCTTTTAGGTTAAAGCAAGATTATGGTAAAATTACAGTAATCAGTTTACACTGTCATTCCTCTCAGAAAAAAATTGAATGTGTGCTTTACACATGGACTACTTACTGATTATAAGAATTCACAAAACACACTTTACTAGTAATGGGTGAATCAGATTGTAAGAAAAGTCAAAAGGTACTATATTGAATTGAGTTTGCTGACATTGTAATCAAATAATAATAATAAATAATAGTAATTCATTGAAACAAGTAGTTCAACATTATAATTAAATAAAATGGCAGCAGAATTGTAACTTACTTGGAGGGGTGGAAATTTATTCACTACAAATCTGAGGTATCTTTCCAGCAGGAGCCCTGGTGGCATAGTGGTTAAGAGTTCAGCTGTTAACCAAAAGGTCAGCAATTTGAATCCACCAGCCGTTCCTTGGAAATGCTCTGGGACAGTTCTACTCTGTGTTGTAGGTTCGCTGTGAGTTGAAATCAATTCAATGGCAATGGGTTTGAGCGTTCGTTTGTTTCTGATTTTCCAGCAGCGGTTGAAAACATGTATACATTTGGAATATTAACAAAGACAGTGCTGCTAAATTAGTGTCTGTTAGCATTGAATTTTTTAACCTATTTTTAAAAAAATAATTCCCGATTCACAAAAGATTGCAAAGAAATATACAGAGAAGTCCCACGTACGCTCCCCTCAGGCTCCTCCAGTGTTAACCTCTTACACAACTGTAGTACGATATCAAAACCAAGAAATTGACATTGGTGCAATCTTTAGAGTTTATTCACATTTCACTAATTATTTGCAAGTTCTTGTGTGTGTGTTTAGCTCTATGCAGTTTTATCACAAGGTTGTTAGCCACCACAGTCAAGATACTCAACTGTACGTACCATCACCACAAGACTTTATTACTCCTTTATAGCTACACCCATCCCATCCTCCATCCATAACCCTGGAAACCACTAATCTGTTCTCTGTCTTACTACTTTCTATGGCATCCACTACAGAACTTTATCTACAAAGAACATTTGCCTTTCACACCTGGGATTTCCCATTTGCTGTCCCTATGTACATTCTAGAAGTGACTTAAATATAAAGAGGTTGGAGAATTTCATGACCTAGCCAGCCACTGATACGTTTTTGTCTTCTAAGGTCTTCGGTAAGGATGTCAAATACTACCCCATGGTAGACATCACTAATCTATTATAGCAGTCTATTCTGGTGCTCAGAATTTATTTCAGCAGCTTCTCAAATAGATATTGCCAGTCGTTTAGAGTTAGTGCTTGAGTTGAAACCTTTTTGCCATTCCTGTTGTGAGGCGTTCCTCTTCAGCTTCACGTGGTTCCTTCCTTTTGATCGAGGATTGTACTCTGCGTCCCAGCCACAGTTAATGCATTGGACCATATATGTGGTCCCAAATATCCTTTCACTATTCGCTTCATTTATTTTTAAAATGCTGTATAAAGTTACGGACATGCACACTTAGTTTGAGCCGTAATGTGGTACTTGTTACATACACATTTATATATGTGTTTCACCTCTATTACTAGACCCTGAGTACGAGGGCAGACCCTGAGTAC
Organism: Elephas maximus indicus; assembly: GCF_024166365.1. Lineage (NCBI taxonomy): Eukaryota > Metazoa > Chordata > Mammalia > Proboscidea > Elephantidae > Elephas > Elephas maximus. The sequence continues at coordinate 5,627,115 of NC_064822.1, read as the reverse complement.
AAGGGCAAGTGTTATGGTTTGTACCACTCTGTATTACCTTTAAGATAATCTAGTTACATGTACTATTGTGTTCTTTTCACTTAGATTTATTTTATATTACACTTTTGTCTATATCTGTATATAACATTTTATACTGTATTTTGTTTGACTACACATGTATCTGGATTTTTCCCTGTCAGAATATTTTAAAAGGAGCTGGCTTCTATGATCCCTATATTTAATAATTACTGGTTGGCTAGGTCTTATTTTAATTGGCAGAATTTACTTAGGGGAGATGACCCATTTGCCTGCTTTCCTTTAGACCTTGCTTTCTGCTTTGAACATATTCAATAACATGACCCAAAAGAGACTCCCATTTGTAATACCATGATAAACCTGTTAACATCTTTACCAGCTCTGGCTGAGTTGTTCAGTTGGAAGCTGCAGGTTTGTCTGAAAGTAAATTGTGTTAGGGTCATTGGCCCTGAATGTTATTATTACAGACCTGGCGGGTTCCTTAGAATGTGCCTACCAATGACTAACAGCCTTTTTTGGAACTTGGTCAAATGAAATCCTGAAGTAGATTCTTAACATGTTAGCTTTTCTCAAGGGTTACTGTCTTTTATATCTGAACAAGATTTGGCTCTCCTCATATTTAGAATTTTAGATTTTTTTGCATGAACTTAAAAAAAAAAAAAATCTTTGCAGAGGCCAGAGGAAACTAACCCTCAGACACTTGATAACTTTTCTGGGAAGAACACTGAGCTCTCTGATTCACATGGTAGGAGTCTTCCCTTGCAGTCTGGACTCTGTTAGGGGAGCTTCTCTCATTTTTATGAATAACTAAGCTTTGTAATTGTGATTTGGCATGTGATTTTATCTAAAGGAAAAAAACAAAATTGATAGTGGAGGGACACCAAAATAATACATAAATAAAATCCTAAAAATATATAAATTACACTTGTAAGAAGGCAGCAGAGCATTGCCAGTCAGTCCCTATCAGTTTGGCTTTCTGAATTATCTAGATTGGCACCCTTTAATACAGTAATATGGAAATGGTCTATCATTTGTGCTGTCTGGTACAGTACAAAAAAGCCTGGCGTGGCTATTTAGCACTTGAAATGTGGCTAGTGTGACTGAGGAACTGAATTTTAAATTTTATTTAATTTGAATTAATCTAAATTAGCTGCATGTGGCTACTGGTTCACATACCGGACATCACAGGCCCGGATTATTTTGGTTAGGTATTTAAAAAAAAAAAAAATCTTAATACAGCAGTCAGTTTTCATCTACTCTGAGGTCTCCAAAAGCCCTGTCTACATAACAATAACAGAATTAGGTCATGGAAGGTCAGTGGAGGGCCTATGGTTGCAAGTAACATGAGCGCAGGGATGTTGACATCTAGAGATTTTTATTAAGTGGTAGGAATATTCCTTTATTTTAATTATGAATGTCATAGAACTGATATACATATGAATGGAAAATAAAACATTCCATTTTTAAGACATTTGGTAAAATAGTACGTTCGTTTCTGCAAATACTTATTTGGATATCTCTGCCAGATACTGTGTTAAGCTTGAGGGGGGAGGGATGGCAGGTGTTTGGCAGGTAGATGGTCTCCTCGTGTATCTATCACAGATATCACTAATGGATGGCTGTTACGGGAAGAGGTTTCCTTAATTTTTTCCCTCTGAGTAGATGCAACATCAGAATGCTTTTCAACAGAGCACTGTAAGTAGTCACTACCAGAGTTGTCCTACAAGATTAAACATGTTTGCCATCTCTGCACTAGAGGTATAAAGATAAATAAGAAGACACAATGCCCACACTTGAGGCCAGTCACATTCTAACAGAGGGCATTGATGTTTTAGCAAGCAGATTCTAAAGTATGTACAGAAATAGTGTAAAGAAAGGAGTGATATACAACAGAAATTTTTATCCTTGGCGACATAAGCCTTTAGGGTCCATGTTTGAATTGCCTGTAGTTTATGCAGAATGTTTATATGGACAGTCCATCTTTCCTGGGAAAGGGTTCATGTTGTTGACGGGTGCCATCAAGTGGAATCTGAACTCATAGCGACCCTCTGTACAACAGAGCAAGACACTGTCCATTCCTGCACCATCCTTACAATCAGTGCTGTGGTCGAGCCCAGTTTACAGCCACTGTGTCAGTTCATCTCATTGAAGGTCTTCCTCTTTTTTGATGACCCTTCTCTTTACCAAGCATGACAGTTTTTCCCAAGAACTGGACCCTCCTGGTGACGTGCAAAGTATGTGAGACCAATTCTCGCCATCCTTGCATGTGAGACCAATTCTCGCCATCCTTGCTTCTAAGGAGTATTCTGGCTGAACTTCCAACATGTATTTGTTCATACTTCTAGCAGTTCATGGTATATTCAGTATTCTTTCCCAGCACCGTAATTCAAAGGCATCTATCCTTCAGTCTTCCTTATTCGTTGTCCAGCTTTCACATGCCTGTGAGGCAATTGAAAATAACCACAGCTTAGGTCATTCGCACCTTAGTCCTCAAAGTGGCATCTTTGCTTTGTAACACTTTAAAGAGGTCTTTTGCTAAAGATTTGCCTGATTCAATACGTCTTTTCGTTTCTTGGCTGCTACTTCCATGAGCATTGGATATGGATCCAATTAAAATGAAATCCTTGACAACTTCAGTGTTTCTCCCTTTGTCATGATATTGCTTGTTGGTCGAGTAATGAGGGTTTTTGTTTTCTTTATGCTGAGGTGTAATCCATCCTGAAGGCTGTAGTCTTTGATCTTCATCAGTAAGTACTTCAAGTCCTCTTCACGTTCAGCAAAGTTGTGTCTTCTGCATATCACAGGTTGTTAATGAGCTTTCCTCCAATCCTGATGCGACATTCTTCTTCATATAATCAGGTTCTCAGATTATTTGCTCAGCATACAGATTGAATAAGCATGGTGAAAGGATACAACCCTGACACACACCTGATTTTAAACTACAAAGTATCCCCTTGTTCTGTTCAAACGGCTGCCTCTTGGTCTATGTACAGGTTCCTTATGAAGAATTCCCATTCTTCACAGTGTTATCCATAATTTGTTATGATCCACACCATCAAGTGCTTTTGCATAATCAGTAAAACACAGGTAAACATCTTCCTGGTGTTCTCTGCTTTCAGCCAAGACCCATCTGATATCAGTGATGATTATCCCTCATTCCATGTCCTCTTCAAAATTCGGCTTGAATTTCTGGCAGTTCCCTATTGATATACTGCTGCAACCACTTTTGAATGGTCTTCAGCAACATTTTACTTGTGCGTGATATTAATAATATTGTTCAATAATTTCTGCATTCCATTGAATCAAGTTTCTTTGGAATGTGCACAAATATGGATCTCTTCTAGTCGATTGGCCAGGTAGCTGTCTCCCAAATATCTTTTTTTTTTTCTTTTAATTGTTCTGTAAGTGAGTTTATAGTTCAAGTTAGTTTCTCATATAAAAATTTTTATACACATTGTTATGTGACCCTCGTTGCTTTCCCTGTAATGTGACAGCACACTCCTTCTTTGCACCCTGTATTTCCCGTGTCCATTCAATCAGCTCCTGCCCCTTCGTTCCTTCTCATCTCGCCTCCAGACAGGAGCTGCCCATTTAGTCTCATGTATCTACTTGAGCTAAGAAGCACCCTCTTAACAAGTATCATTTTATATCTTACAGTCCAGTCCAGTCTTTGAAGAGTTGGCTTCGGGAATGGTTTTAGTTTCAGGCTAACAGAGAGTCCAGGGGCCATGTCTTCTGGGGTCCCTCCAGTCTCAGACCATTAAGTCTGGTCTTTTTACTGGAATTGGGGTTCTGTACCCCACTTTTCTCCTGCTCCATCAGGGCTCTCTGTTGTGTTCCCTGTCGGGGCAGTCATTGGTGGTAGCCAGGCACCAACTAGTTCTTCTGGTCTCAGGCTAAGGGAGTCTGGTTTATGTGGCCCTTTCTGTCTCTTGGGCGTATATTTTCCTTGTGTCTTTGGTGTTCCTCATTCTCATTTGCTCCAGGTGGTTTGGGACCAATTGCTGTGTCTTAGATGGCCACTTGCTAGCTCTTAAGACCCCAGACACCACTCACCAAAGTGGGATGCGGAACATTTTCTTAATAAACTTTGTTATGCCATTTGACCTAGATGTCACCTGAAACCATGGTCCCCAGACTCCCACCCCTGCTACTCTGTCCCTCGAAGTGTTTGGTTGTATTCAGGAAACTTCTTATTAGCATTTGGTTTAGTCTAGTTGTGCTGACCTCCCCTGTATTGTGTGTTGTCCTTCCCTTCACCTAAGATAATTCTTGTCTACTACTACTTTTTTTATCTACTTAGTGAATACTCCTCACCCTCATAACTGTCATAGAGTGTTTTCTTCTGTGTTTAAACCTTTTCTTGAGTTCTTATAATAATGGTCTCATACAATGTTTGTCCTTTTGCGACTAATTTCATTCAGTATAAGCCTTCCTCATTTATCCTCGTTGAGATGTTTCACAGATTCATCCTTGTTCTTTATTGTTGCGTAGTATTCCATTGTGTGAATATACCATAATTTGTTTATCTGTTCATCTGTTGATGGACACCTAGGTTGTTTCCGTCTTTTTGCTGTTGTGAACGGTGCTACAGTGAACATGGGGTGCACATATATCTATTCATGTGACGGCTCTTATTTCTCTAGGCTATATTCCAAGGAGTGGGATTGCTGAATCATATGGTACTTCTGTTTTTAGCTTTCTAAGGAAGTGCCAAATTGATTTCCAAAGTGATTATTACCATTTTACATTCCCACCAGTAGTGTTCAGTCTCTCCACAACCTCTGCAACATTTATTATTTTGTGTTTTTTGGATTAATGCCAGCCTTGTTGGAGTGAGATGGAATCTCATTGTAGTTCTGATTTGCATTTCTCTAATGGCTAATGATTGTGAGCATTTCCTCATGGATCTGTTAGCTACCTGAATGTCTTCTTTGGTGAAGTGACTTTCCATATTCTGTGCCCATTTTTTAATTGAGTTATTTGTTTTTATTGTTGTTGAGGTTTTGCAGTATCTTGCAGATTTTAGAGATTAGATGCTGATTGGATATGTCATAGCCAGAATTTTTCTCCCCAGCCTGTAGTTGTCTTTTTACTCTTTTGGTGAAGTCTTCGGGTGGGCATAAGTGTTGGATTTTTAGGAGTGCCCAGTCATCTAGTTTCTCTTCTGGTGTTTGCGCATTGTTAGTAATGTTTTGTGTTCTGTTTATGTCATGTTTTAGGGCCCCCAGCATTGTCCCTATATTTTCTTCCATGATCTCTATTGTTTTATATTTAGGTCTTTGATCCATTTTGAGTTAGTTTTTGTGCATGGTGTGGCGTATGGGTCGTGTTTCATTTTTTTGCAGATGGATATCCAGTTATGCCAGCACCATTTGTTACTCTTTCAGTTTAGTCTTCCAAATATCTTGACACAGACGAGTGAACACTTCCAGCCTTGCATCCATTTGTTTAAGTATCACAATTGATATTCCATCAATTCTTAGAGCTTTTTTTTTTTTTGTCATTGCCTTCAGTGCAGCTTAGACTTCTTCCCTAAGTACCATCAATTCTTGATCGTATGTTACCTCCTGAGATGGTTGAACATCAACCAATTCTTTTTGGTATAGTAACTATGTGTATTCCTTCTATCTTCCTAGATGCTTCCTGCATAGTTCCACATTTTGCCCACAGAATCCTTCAGCCCTTCCGTATTGCAATTTGATGCTTGAATTTATTGTTCAGTTCTTTCAGCTTGAGAAATGCCAAGCATGTTCTTCTCTTTTGGTTTTCTAACTCCAGGCTTTTGCACATTTCATTATACTTTTGTCTTCTCAAGACGCCCTTTGAAATCTCCCATTCAGCTTTTTTGTTTCATCAGTTCTTCCTTTCACTTTAGCTACGCTGTGTTCGAGATCAAGTCTCAGAGCCTCTTCTAACATCTGTTTTGGTCTCTTCTTTCTTTCTGTCTTTTTAACAAGCTCTTGCTTTCTTCGTGTATGGTGTCCTTGATGTCACCCCAGAGCTCATCTGGTCTTTGGTCATTAGTGTTTAGTACATCAAATCTATTCTTGAGGTGGTCTCTAAATTCAGGTGGGATATGCCCAAGGTCGTACTTTGACTCTCATGGATTTGTTTTAATTTTCTTCAGCTTCAACTTGAACTTGCATATGAGCAATTGATGGTCAGTTCTGCAGTTGGCCCTGGCCTTGTTGCCACTGATGATAGTGAGCTTTTTCATTGTCTCTGTCTGCAGATGTAGTCAATTTGATTCCTGTGTATTCCATCTGCAGAGGTCCATGTGTATAGCCTCTGTTCATGTTGCTGAAAAAAGGCATTTGCAACGAAGAAGCTGTTGGTCTTGCAGAATCCGTTCATGCTTTCTCTGGTGTAGTTTCCAGCACCAAGGCCATATTTTCCAACTGCTGATCCTTCTTCTGTTTCTAGCTTTTGCATCCCAATCCCCAGTGATTATCAATGCATCTTGAATGCATGTTTGATCAATATCAGACTGCAGAAGTTGGTAAAAATCTTCAATTTCTTCATCTTTGGCATCATTAATGCTTGGTGCATAAATTTGAATAATAGTCATATTAACTGGTCTTCCTTGTGGGCATATAGATATTATCCTGTTCCTGACAGTGTTGTACTTCAGGATAGGTCTTGAGTTGTTCTTCTTGACAACAAATTTGACACCGTTCCTCTTCAATTTGTCATTCCTGGCCTAGCAGACCATATGACTGTCCAATTCAGAATGACCCATACCAGTCCATTTCAGCTCACTGATGCCTAGGATATCGATCTTAAAGCATTCCATTTCATTTTTGACAGCTTATGGTTTTCCTTGATTCATACTTTGTACATTCCACCTTCCTAATTGTAACGGATGTTTATAGCCGTTTCTTCTCGTTTTGAGTCATGCCACATCAGCAGATGACGGTTCCAAAAGCATCACTCTGCCTATGTCATTATGGTCTTCTCTACTTCGATGAAGCAGCTCTTCCCCAGTTGTATTTTGAGTGCCTTCCAACCTGAGGGTCTCATCTCCTGGCACTATATCAGACAGTGTTCCACAGCTGTCTATAAGGTTTTCATTGACAAGTTTTTTTAAGAAGTAGATTGCCAGGCCCTTCTTCCTAGTCTTCCTCAGTCTAGAAACCTCTCCACCATGGATCACCCTGCTGGTATTTGAAATACTGGTGGCATAGCTTCCAGCATCACAGCAACATGCAAGCCACCACAGTAAGATGAACTGACAGACAAGTGGTGGAAAGGGTTCATAGCATCTGAAAAATATAGAATTCATTAGGAACCATTTATTTGGTGGGGAGTAGTCAAAGGATTCCAGAAGAATTGCTGTCAGGATGGATTTTAGAAAAATTAATCAAGCATTTGTTATGTGAGCAGACAAAAAATAGCTAATGTAAAGGCCTGAAGTCGTGAAATAGCATGCTGCATAAACTATATGAAATTCAATATTGCTGGATCATACATTATTGATTAGACTGGGTTGACTAGGTTCAAAAGGGCCTTATTCCACTCTAAGGATTTTGACTTTAAAGTGATTGGAAGCTAGTAGATAGAAGAAATTAAGAGAGAGGGGACAAATTTTGATATCAAGCTATTTAATAACATTTCTTCTCATATTAATACCAATCTAGTGTAATTTTGATATGTAATTGAATGGTATTTGGTATAGAACGGTGGTTCTTGCCTTTGTTCCCCTAATCTGACAAATCTAAGAAATACCTTTCGTTTCTATCACATGACAGTGGTTCTCATGGATGAATAAGTTTCTGTGGCAGGAATGTCCTCACAGAGTGGTAGCTGTTACTGTTATTAACAATGGCTTCTGACACTTCAGCTTTAAATATCACTTTTTTGGTAAAGTAGTCAGATAATCCATAAACTAGAAGTATTCTGGAAGCAGTCTTATTTAAAGACCTTCTCATTTTATTTTATATCAAAACATGCGTAATTGCTGATATTTGATCACTTTTGAACTACAGAAATGTGGTTCAGCCCAGTACATTTAATAATCTATAATGGTCGTCTAGTTTTTTTGCTTTTGGGAATGGGCAGCAGGAGCATAACATCTGTTGTCTTTCATCACACTTATCTGTGTTAATATAAACCCAAACCCATTGCATCAAGTCTGTTCTGAGTTAGTTACCCTACAGGACAGAGTCGAACTGCCTGTAGGTTTCCAAGGCTGTAATCTTTGCAGAAGCAGCACGTCACATCTTTCTCCCCTCGAGTGGCTCCCCTCGAAACCACTAGCCTTTCAGTTAGCAGCTGAGCACTTAACAACTACACCACTGGTGAAGGGCTGTCTCCTTTCTTAAAGTCTAAATGTGGAAAACCTATCTGTAAACTCAGATTATTTGTGATTCTGAAAACCAAAAAAAAAAAAAAAAAACTTATTTCTTTAGAAAATCTAGGTCTTGCTTTTATTCAGACATCTGTTTTTGTCAGTGAATTCACATGGTGAATGATTGCTTATGGTTCCTTCTGTCAGCTTTTAGTTTGGATGCTGAACAGCCTGATTATGATTTGGATTCTGAAGATGAAGTGTTTGTGAATAAACTGAAAAAGAAAATGGACATCTGCCCATTGCAGTTTGAAGAGATGATTGATCGCCTAGAAAAAGGCAGTGGTCAGCAGGTACAGCTTCATTGTATACATAACATGTGTGTATACATGTATTTATATAAATATAACTATATGGAAACAGCATGTTGGGAAAGGGTTAAGCAAGCAGGCTCTGGAGTTGACAAGCATGAGTTCAGATCCTTTCTGCCAAGTACTAACTTGTATAATCTTGAGCAACATATTTAAACTTTTATATCCCTCAGTTTCCCTATCTGTAAAATAAAGATGATAAACATGATAAGATTGTTGTGAAGACAATATATATGAAACACTCAGCTCAGTGACTGACACGTATAAGATACTTCACATAAGCTTGCTGTTGTTTATACGGTTATTTTGATTGTCATTTCAATTTAGAAATACGATCTTTTGAAGCTTATGTATGTATTATGTGAAAATGACATAATGATTTTACATTTAGCCAGTCAGTCTGCAGGAAGCCAAGCTGCTGCTAAAAGAAGATGATGAATTAATTAGAGAAGTTTATGAATACTGGATTAAAAAGAGAAAAAACTGTCGAGGACCATCTCTTATCCCATCAGTAAAACAAGAGAAGCGTGATGGTTCCAGCACAAATGATCCTTATGTAGCTTTTAGAAGACGCACTGAAAAAATGCAGACTCGAAAAGTAAGTGAATTTGGGGGTTAATGCTGTTCTCTTTAATGTAGGAGAAATTGTTTACAGTTAAGACTTCTTAATACCTGAAGACTAATTTGTTTAAATACAACTTCCTATACAGTTATATTACTTTAAAATAAGTCAGCCTTAAGGTATAGCAGTAACTATGCTCAGAATACCACTAGTTGGAAAAGCTTAATGACACTAAACAAGCAACTTCGTATTTGCAGAATCGCAAAAATGATGAAGCCTCTTATGAAAAAATGCTTAAGTTGCGTCGAGATCTAAGTCGGGCTGTTACTATTCTAGAAATGATAAAGAGAAGAGAAAAGAGTAAGAGGGAGCTCTTGCACTTGACACTGGAAATTATGGAGAAGAGGTAAAGTACGTTTTAATAGCATTGGGAAGTACGGTCCATTAACATTTTGTACATTGAGTTATCTCCTAAGCAATTATCTGTACTCCAGGAATAGCTTCTTTTAATAAGAGTTAGAGACTGCTTATACGTGTGACGTGATGCTGTGCTTTGTATAATTTACATGTGTTCCTCTTATTTTCTTTAAAAGTGACTGTTCGGTAAAATTAAGATATACCAGGTATTTTCATCTTGAATCTTATCTTTTTTGCCCTTATTTGAGTTGTGTGCAGTGTTGTGAGGGTGAAGGGAAAGAACATTTGTCAATTCTAAGGTTTTTGTTTTATTCACTTGATAATAACTGATCTTTTTTTTTTTTTTTTAAACATAACTGCCTTTTTCTAATAGAGAAGTGTAACGAAATGGTTGTGGGAAGGCCTTTAGTCTTACCATTCAAATAACCATTCATTGTGATACACGGTGAAAGCTGGACGGAAGCCTCACTGCCCTATTCCCTAATGTCTATTCATAAGAAAACTACTGTTAAATTTCTTGTAATTCCTTTCAGAAAGATTAGTTTTATAGCACAGGCAATTTATATTAACAAAAAGTTCCTTAGTACCATTTTAGATGTTAGTTTCAACTACCCCACCAAGTCTTTAACCAAAATTGCTAAGTTAAAATTCAAACCTTTGTTTTTTGTCACAGTCATCTATTTGTGGTGTTAAGATAAAGACATAAACCAAAAAGTAGAAGGAAGAAGCAAACAGAATTATATAGTTTTTAATTTTAATCAGCATTCAACAAATAGTCAAGATCTAGGTGTAATTTTATCTTTAAGATTAACCAGTGTTTACAGTTAGTCTGTTATTAATAATCATAAGTACTTACCAAACTAACTTTGTAAAACTTTCTTTTTTATAATTTCAGGTATAATTTGGGTGACTACAATGGAGAGATTGTGTCTGAGGTTATGGCACAGAGACAGCCAGTGAAACCTACTTATGCCATTCCCATCATTCCTATTACTAATAGCAATCAATTTAGACATCAGGAAGCATTGGATGTGAAGGAGTTTAAAGTTAATAAGGTGACCCAAACTTCTGTGATAGTTGTATTTGATGGAAGTCGTATTGGATGATACTTTCTCATTAAAGTGAGAGTGAAAAAGGAAAACACACGTAAACTTTAACCAAAAATATGCTGCAAAAATTTTAATCGTAGCACATTATGAAAAAAAGCAGTAATTAAAATTTTGTTTTGGTCCTGTTCTTTGCTTATCTTATGAAGGGAGGATATTATTACTGCACCTAATAAAAGGAATATCTTCTTAGTTGTAAGATTATGAAGTGTTGAAATAATTCAGACAAAATATGGAAACTTGGGGGCAGGGATATGAAATCCCTCCTGATATATGATGAGCTGTGTTTTGTGGACACACCAGTGTTGGAGTGGAAGAAGGCAGTATAAGAGGAAATTAAGATGTCTCTCTCTAATATTTTATGATGTAGATAATGATTTAGAAGTGGAAAATAACTTGGCAGGTTAATACTTAACCAAATACTTAGCAATTTGTGAAGAATAAAATCAGCGAAGGGAAATAAAATGAGTTAAGGAAAACTGAGGGAAATAAGAGAGGGCAACAAATTCAGTAGCACTTTCTGGAAAATGTGCATCTGGAGAAAGAGTAATATATTTTTCATATAAAGTTTTTATCATGAAACTTAAAAATTCCCCATACCAGTTCAATGTAAGGAGTTGGGTCGTTTTGCCATCGGTCTCTGTTATTTCTCCTATGTTGTTTAATGTCGTGGTCCTGTCATTTGTTTTAATGTGATGACACGAACCTTCAAACCCAAATGTACAAATTGCTATACCAGTTATAGTAATGATTTCCCCAGCCTGATGTTCCTGTCATTTAGAGTAAAGCCAGGGAACATTTTGTGAGGAAACATGGACGCTTTTGTTTTTAAAAAAAAAAAAATCCATTACGGAGAATTAAGGCAGTATTCCCTAGACAATGCAGAAAGTTGGAATTATGCTCCAAAATATTGCTTTTTTTTTTTTTTTTTAACCTATAGAGATATATCATCCATTAACACATTTAAATTTATGTAGTTTTTGTGTTCCATGTTTATAACTTATTAGTCATAAGTATGCCTTTGGTAGCGTAGTGGTTAAGTGCTACTGCTGTTAACCAAAAAGTCAGCAGTTCAAATCTACCAGGCACTCCTTGGAAACTCTGGGGCGGTTCTACTCTGTCCTATAGGGTTGCTGTGAGTCAGAATCGACTCGACGGCAATGGGTTTGGTTTTTAAGTATGCCTTTAAAATTTACTGGGGTTTTTCCTACTTCATATTTAAGTCTGTGGTCTCCTGTCTGCACCCTATGTGACTTTTAAATTATTTCAGTCCTATCCCTCAGCCTTTATATTTTGATAAAAAAAATACTAAACTCTTAATTGTCCTGTTCTGTAGTTTCTTCTATACATTCCAGAAATTGTGGTATCATACTTGAAAGTGCTTTACTTTGAGTTCCTCCAAATTAAAACAAAGTCTTTAATGGGGTTGTTCAGTTATCTTGGTAATTTTGATTGTAGTTTAAGTAACTGAGTCCCAGACTTCATTGAATAAGATTTTGAGTTACAAGAAAATTAGTAGGTAATAATGCAGCCTTAAATTACTGTCCTAGCTGACCATTGATAATAAAAAAAGCATAATGCCATAAACTACATAAAATTTGATATAAATATTTAGCATATTTACATAACTATGGTGTTTGCCATGATCCTTTCCTTCCCAGCAAATTGTCTCTGGTCTCGCTTGCCTGTTTCCTACATACCAATTTCATGCTTCTCCTAGCCTTTGTTGTGATCAGCCGCACACGCGTCTAACATAGTTTTTGTTCCATCAACTCATTCACCCTTGCATCTCTGTATTTTATTATTGTGCTTCCCATATTTAATGATTTCTTGTCTTTATCCTCTAAAACTACTCAATATAAAAGCCTGCTCTGGAAGGCTTTCATTGTTCAGTTAGCAAATCCTTGTCACTCTATTTTTATAACTCCTTGGCATTAAGGCTTTGTTTTTCACTGTGTTGACAGTTATTTATAGTTTGTGTATATGTAAAATCATTTTCATTGGTATTTCCCCATTCGTATTTCCCCATACTGGTTTGTTATTTCTGGAGAGTAAGGACTAAACTCTCCTTTTTTTTTTTTTTTTAAATTCTATATTAGAATTTTTATAGAAAATTAAGAAGCAGACAGAGTACCACAACCACACTCACAGCTGTTGAGCCGATTCCGACCCATAGTGACCCTGTAGGACAGAGTAGAACTGCCCCATAGAGTTTCCAAGGAGCTCCTGGCGGATTTGATCTGCCGACCTCTTTGGTTAGCAGCCGTAGCACTTAACCACTACACCACCAGGGTTTCCAGCAGACAGAGCAACCAGCAGTAAATACCTATTGCAGTTACAGGATTTAATAAACTGGAGAACTTCGGTTCCCTTGTTGTACTTTAATTGAAACAAAATAGTTTATGGGATTATGTTTAGATTGTGGGAACATATTTGTGCATTCACAGAAGACAGCCTCTCTAAGATGTTACAATATGGAAAGGCCAAATATGAGAGTCTTTGGGTCTCTTAGGAATATGAATGCCTTTAGTTATAGCAATAAACTTCTTTTTAAACCCTCCCCCCAAAACTGCAGGTTTATTGAATGTGGTTTCTCGTGTTTCTTTAATTCATGACTTTATTATAGCAAGATAAAGCTGATCTTATCCGACCGAAACGTAAATATGAAAAGAAGCCCAAAGTCTTACCATCGTCTGCTGCTGCTACTCCTCAACAGACGAGTCCTGCTGCACTGCCAGTCTTCAATGCTAAAGATTTAAACCAGTATGACTTTCCCAGCTCGGATGAAGAACCTCTGTCCCAGGTGAAATATAGGCATTGTTCTCTGACTGTAAAGATGGGATATAGTAAATCACATGTTTTGACCCACTTCATTTATCTTATTTACAGGTTTTGTCTGGCTCTTCAGAAGCTGAGGAAGAGAATGATCCTGATGGTCCCTTTGCTTTCCGTAGGAAAGCAGGCTGTCAGTACTATGCTGTAAGTTTCAGGTTCCCTCTGTAAGTAACAAACTACCTTTAACTGACAAAATGAGATAATTTAGATTTTTTTTTTTAAAGCCTCACTTAGACCAAACTGGCAACTGGCCTTGGACTAGTCCTGAAGATGGAGGACTAGGGGATGTGCGATATAGATACTGCTTAACTACCCTCACTGTACCCCAGAGGTGTATTGGATTTGCACGGAGACGGGTTGGGCGCGGTGGAAGGTAAGCTCTTTCTGCCTTTATTTTGTGTAGGGATATCTTAGAGAGTAGGATAATCATATCTGAAGTTTCAGTTGAAGTCATCTTTCTAAACAGCTCATTTAGTTTCCATTTTCTGTTCTTAACTGATACGTTGGCTGAAATATTTTTGCCACTTTGCCACCTGGTTCTTATACAACCACAGCTTTTAATGCATAACTCTATTGGACCCTAATGGATCTGCTTTTCTGTTTAAGATTGAAAACCTCAGATAAATTATCAAAGGGTAGAATTCTGAGCAAATGTAGTAGGTAAAGATAAGTATAAATCATGATTGAACAAATTGTATTAAGTTAAACTGCAAAAAGCTGTTTTAGGAGTCCTGGGAGAAATTGAAAAAAGAATTAAATAGGCCAAGAAGTGTCATGTGAAATAGACAGCCCAGTATACTGAGCTATTAACTTGTCAATGAGAAGCCTTCAGGGTCCAAGCATCACCTGGTCTTGACACCCCAGTTTGTCAAAACGTAGTTGCCCTTCTTCCTGTGTGTAGACCTGATAGAAGTCCTTCCTAGTCTATGTGCCTTTTTATGTGAGAAGTTGTTTGTATGGGGAGATGGGAGGAATTGCAGAGCACGTAGAATCAAAGAGAGGAATGCTATTAAATGTCTAATGTGGAATAAATTAAAAGCTTAGATATGCTGCTTTTGTTTTTAATTCATAATTGCAATTTTTCATCACTGAAATATTAGGATTATTTGGGCACTAATATCATTTAGCCCTTTTTCTTCTATTATCATGTTGGCATCAGTAGCAGGGACAATTCTCTACATTGGCTGTGTTTTATTCTATTAGTGTTAATTAGTGTTAGAATTTTGAGATAGAGTAATTTATACACGTTATGTATATCCCCTAGCATAGTGGATCGCTAATATTTTGTCTATAGATAATTTTAATGATATAAAATACCTCAAAGATCACATACGTTTTTACTGCTTTTCTTCTCTTCCCACTCTTCCCCCCCCCCCGCCCCCACCAAAAAAAGTGAAACCTGCTTAAATAGAGAACAAGTGTGTCAGCAACATTTTTTTTTTTAAGTGTTTGTTTTGGTGCTTTGTAATGGAAGTAAAAATCTTTAGTTAAAACACATTTGGGAAAGAATACTCTCATGTAATATCAGTAACTTATTGGCAGATCAACATAGAGCTTTTGAAAGACTCTTCCTGTTATAAAATGAACAGTGTACCTTGTTCTTTAAGGTGACTGGTATTGGGTTACCTTAATTTAATAGGATCATTATAAAGCAAAAGGAAGAACCTGTATCAGAAATTGACATTTTAGCCTGTAGAGCCAAATATTGAAATAGGCAACTTTATAGTTTTTAAATATTCAGTATGGGTTGGTTTTGGAGAGGAGATGGAGAGAAAGAAAAACCTTTCTTACATAATCTTTGAATAACTATTTTAAATGTACATTTCTTGCCTGTCTTTAATAGGGTCTTACTGGACAGAGCTCATTCAGACTATGACAGTATGTTTCGCCATCTGGATTTGGAAATGCTTTCTTCTCCACAACATTCTCCAGTCAATCAGTTTGCCAATACCTCAGAAACAAATACCTCGGACACATCTTTCTCTAAAGACCTCAGTCAGATACTAGTCAATATCAAGTCATGTAGGTGGCGGCATTTTAGGCCTCGGACACCATCTTTACATGACAGTGACAGTGATGAACTCTCCTGTAGGAAATTACATAGGAGTGTAAATCGAACAGGAGCAGCACGACTTGGGACCCAGACATGCAGTACCTCTACGCAGAGTAAAAGTAGCAGTGGTTCAGCACACTTTGGTACGTTTGTTACTGTGTACATTTCTATACAAATGTCACCTTTTGTGGCCTGTCACATTTATCACTAAGAGTAGTTCCCCGCCCCCCCCCCCCCAGCCTTGAAACAGAAAAGAAGAAAAACCTAGGTCTAAATATTTATTTGAATCGTGTCACTATAGGGGTTTTGAGTGTATGTGTATTCAAAAGGGGGTTTATGGTCAAATGTATGACGTTTGTCCTGGACGCACTCCGTGAATGACAAGATTTATCAATTATATTTTCAAATAATATGAGAAACAAGAGGCCCTAAGTTTTTACTGTTTTATGCTTAGACACGTCTTTAGTCTTTTACCTGGTCTGCTTAAAAGTAGAAATCAGAAAGGTGGTAGATGGGCATAGCCTTATCTGCTGAGGCAGTAATTCAGAGTAAATTATAAGAAACTAATTTTTCAGAAAAGAATATTTAAGTTAAATGTTATTTTAATATTTTTGGAAACATTTTCAGATACCTACTTTACCATTGTGGCTACATTGTGAAATGTCTAAAATAAATGCTATCCATTTAAAATATTCATATAATCTTAGCTTCCTATTTTAAAGCTAAATAAACCTGTGTTATTTGAAACAGAAATTCACTGTAAAAATTGTTACTACAGATTTTTGTTGAAGTGATTTAAATATAGATTTTGAAAGGACTACATTTATTTTGTACCTCTAGTCACTGGTAGGGTTACGTTGAAACCTTCTCATAAATATGAACAGTTGCTTTATTCTTAAAGAACTTCAAGAAATGTTGTATAAACTGATTTATTTCATGGTTAAAAAATAATATGTCTATGAAATGCAAATGTTTCAGCTCATAAGAAATATAATCACACTTCAGCAATCAGAAGTCAATTGAAGTTATTCTGCTTAGAACAGATATTTGGCCACTGCTCTCAAGGTCTGGCAGATTGTTTATAATCCTGTTAAATTTTAGAGTTTATGTCACAAAGAGCCTGGTTATGCATTTTTAGTCTTAAAAATCGGGAAGAAGAACTTTTCAATATGAAGGCTTACATACAGTGTGAGTGTAGAGATTTTGAAATGTAAACTTGGAAAATGTGTTCCTTTTTAAGCTGTATAAAATTCTTTGAGACATCGTACAAAATAGGCGTGTTCCATTTCCTTCACCCCTTAAAATAGGGAAATTTTGAAATGTATTACCAAACTTAGGATCTTAAAATGTTCTTTTCTATTTAAATTGTTTTGCTATACTACTTAAGTAAGCATCAATATTGTAAAAATTTGAAAATTCCTTCCCGTTTGCCAAAGAACATTAAAAGATGGACATTGAGCAGTGTTACTTTACAAAAAATTTTGCTGGGAAAAAAAAAAAAAAAAAACTTTAGAAACCTTGTATTAGTATTTCTTTTTAATCATTTCCTTCCTTTATATATGTGATAAAACTAAAATAGGTTTGTCAAAAAAATCTTTTTCCTTTGCTCTTAATTGTTTCCATTTTTAGCTCTCAATAAATTTCCCTAAATTTTGCTGGATCTTCCTGTTTACATAGTGAGTAAATACCTATAGGCTATTAATGTGGTAGCACTTTATTTATTCCTTCATATTTGTGAATATTCCAGAAGCCTAAAACTTAACCTCTATACGCTTCATAAAGTATATTACAGTAGAGTCGTATCGTATGTGCATTCAGCTTAAGTGAATTTAACTATACCCCCTGGGGAAAAAAAGAAAAATTTAGCAGTTTAAATGGTATACAAGATTCTAAATACCATTCCATTAAAAGAACGTATTCTCTCCAATGGGTCTGAAATGGGAGCAGTGAATCTACTGTTCCCTCCCTCAGTGCCACTCCCTCTGTTACCACTTCATTAATAGTGTAAGCACCTCACCTGGCTCAGTATAATTGTAGTTTTAAAGATAAATTTTTTCCTCTACAGCATGGCCCACAAGTACAAACCCAACCACTGCATCTGGTACTCAACCAAAGAAAATTTGATTTAGTCTGATGGCCTGTAGGAAAACTGGCTGTGTTGGGCTTATTGAAAGAGATGGGTCTCTCTAAAGGAATATTCAAGGTTTAATTTTGACCATGCTGACTTTAGAACTTAACCATTGTGTCAGATACAAGTCCAGTAGATATACTTCCCTGCTGCTTAAGCCAAATATGTGGGTTATAATTTTTATAATTTAGACCAGTTTGGATTATTTGATCATTGTGATAAATACTGATATTTATACTTAACGGTATGACATAGTGATGCCCTCTGGTCTGTTTTTCCCTTTTCTAAATAATCATCTAAAAGGGCCTGTTTACTCTCACTTATAAATAGAATGTTCTAAATGAGAGCATGAGGGGTCCATTCATTTAGCACATCAACTTTTGTAGCTTCTGTTTCAACTGCTCAGCAGCTTTTTGCTTGCTTCCCAGTCTTGGCCAGTCTTGCATGGTTGAATGGCTGAAGGGGTAGTCAGATGTTAGAGTGCCTCGTCTTCTGGGTACTTTACAGCAGAATAACACAGTGTGGAGGAAGTGGGGAAGACTTATGTGTATTCAGAAATTCTAGGACTAAGTTTTAGTATTCAAGGAGAAATCATGTGTTTTTAATAATCTTTAGTTGATATACGATCTGGACAGTTTCCAAATACACTTTTCTAGTGTTATCCATAAAACCGCTTTCAAAAACTTAGTTTTATGAGTGACTAAGTATTTCCATGTGTTTGAGTTTGAGGAATATCTGATATTAGAATATCTATTTTAATAATTAGGACTCTGGTATATAATTCAGAAAGACTGGAAGCAGTGGAACAGTGATTTTAAAACCACAGTTATATATTTAAGATCTGAATTTCTAGTTCCCAGTGAAACTTCATCAACATTAACCCATTACCGTGGAGTCTATTCCGACTCATAGCGACCCTATAGGACAGAGTAGAACTGCCCCATAGGGTTTCCAGGGAGCGGCTGGTGGATTTGAACTGTTGACCTTTGGGTTAGCAGCTGAGCTCTTAACCACTACACCACCAGGGGTCCTCATCAACATTCGAGGTCATTTTTCTCAACTCACGTATCTGCACTATAGACTCGGTTTATTTTCAGAAGCGAATAGGAGATACATAGCTAGAATGATACGGTGCTGAGTCTCAATAGCAGTAGCTTACTTAATTTAATCCAGTTTACTTAGTCTGCAACATAAAATTTGAGTCTTACTGTGGAAAAGAAAATCCAGAGATAAGCACTGAATATTTTAATCATTAGATTTTGTAAATCTGCAGGACTTTAATCCTTGATGTGCATCAAAATTCAGAATTCCTTTTTAACTTTAATAGAAAGTAGGTTTATCACATAATATCCCCAGCAGAGTCTGGGGTGACACCTAGTAAAATACATGAATAGTTCTTCAATTGTGCAGTGACATGCAGGAATATCCATGCCAAGTGGGATAAATAAACTACAGATGATCTCATGTTCCAGTGATTTGCCACCCAGGGAGTTGAGGTCTGCACAGGTTTTGCCACCAAATGAGTTACAGTAAACTTTGGTTTTCAGATTACTTATGAACCTCAAACCTATCAATTCAAGCTTCCTGCATAGATCATACTTTAATAAGTATCTGACAAATCATTTCATTATATATTTCTTTAAAGTTACTTTTTCCTGTATTAAAAAATGTTTTGCCTGTGTACTGCTCAAAGAAATTTCTGATTCAGGAGTGTCTTTTAAAATAACTGTTTTGGGTTTGGGCCTTTTTTTTTTTTGGTGGGGTTTGTGTGTTTTACAAAGTATATATTTTGGTAGTTTACAGTCCATCTTCCCAACCTGTATTTTCAAATCATTTTTTTTCCTAAGCTCTTGTCCCACCTGCCCCCGCCCCCACTCCTTTGATCGTGTCAGTTGATCTTCTCAGGCTATAGGAGTGAGTGCTGCTCACAGTGCAGCAGCCTGACCCGGTACTGGTGCACCATGGTTTCCCGGGATAAGAAGTGGACTCATAAAGTTTTGGGTTATTTCATCTAAATTCCTACCCAGAAGAATTGGTTAGAAGCTACCAAACATAGTTTTTGACCCCTGTCTAAAATCGTTTGTTGCCACTGAGCTGCCTCTGACTCATAGAAACCTTCCGTACAACAGAACAAAATATTTCCTGGTCCTGTGTCATCTTCACGATCATTGTTAATGTTGGAGTCCATTGTTGCTAAACATTTTTATTAAGGGCAAATTCCACAACTTTCCAGATCAGGTTCTTCTGCGGTTGGAAAACTTGGTTAGACAGTTGGTCCTTACATTCCACCCAGAGCCGGCTCTTTAAACCTGCACGTTCGCATTTTGCCCTGGGAAGCATACTGAGTACGTTTTCTTGCTTTTCAACATCAGTGTCCTTCAGATACTTGAAATCCTGTTATGCTTCCTTCTTCCCTCGTCCAGTTCTAATTGAAAAATGCTGAGCTTTTAATCATGTTCCTCACGTGACCATTCTCCCTACGTAGATTCTTGTTTGTCAGGTGCTCTGTATATGAGATTTATTCTTAAGCACTTGAGTCATAAATTAAAACTTTGAATATTTCTTGTAAATATTAAACCTTAAATTTTTATTTCTTCTTAAATTTAAAATATCATTTGTTTCTGGGGGCTTTTTTCCTTACACTACTAAATACTTTTGTGACCTCAGACCAAAGTTTCTTTGTCTCTAGAAGGAGGTTATTATAAGAGAAAATCACCAAGAGTTCATCCTGATCTAAAAATGTTTGGTTCTGTGAAACGACTTTGGTTCCGGATTTGGTCATCTGTCAAAATAACCATCTTGCCCGTCTTTGTGTGAATCGCAGACTTGACTACCACACCATATCTCAAGATAGACTCATAACCTAAAACCTTCTACCTTGCTACTTCAGTCCGTTCCTAGAGATTTAGAAAGGTTTGGCCATCTTTGTTTTATTTCCATTATTTAGCATTTGGCTAGACTTCTGAGTTTTAACAGCATCTTGATCTGAGATCTCAGTTTTCTGTATATATAATAATTAAAACTCAATTCAGCTTATATTTGCCCACATTTACTAGCTTACTTTTGCCCAAGCTTTTCGATTATTCACACAGCCTCTTTGTTGGGTTGGAATTTTATTCGCTGGAATTACAAAATCTTACATTTTATAGCTGAAAAAAACCTTAGTGATCACCTAATTTAATCTCTTTCATATTTAGATACTGAACCCCCAAAGTTTAAATACTCAGCTAGTTACGCTGGAGCTGAGGACTAAAAGAGTCTCCTGGCTCCTGGGCCTGAGGTTTTTATTACCATCACTTTGAGCTTCTAAGTTGTCCTGTGTGTTTCTTCTTGATCATTTACCAAAAATGCTCCAGAGAAAATTTCCTGACTAGACTATGGAGTATAGAGATAGCTAACTAACAGGCTTAAATCTATGTTAGGAAGAAATTAACAGTTGTTAAAAAGTGAGATTCACAGAACCCTCAGAAACTCAGGATTAAGATACTGATTTAACTAGGGCAAAAATATTTGGAACCTTTATTCAAATTGATTTCCAGTTTTTTATCACTAAATTTTAAATTAAAATGTACGCAAATATCAGCAAAGTTCTATAAAGGGATACTTTTATTCATGTAAATTGTTTTGCATGTATATATGTCTTCAGGAAATGCTAAGTTATTGTTTTTCTAGATAAAAGGATGTGTTTTTAAAAAAAATTTACTGAGGATCTAGGAGATGCTACTAGGCAATTCAAGACTTAGGCAACTCACTCAAATTAATGTTATTTAAGAGTAAACCTCAGTAGTACCTAATAATATCTAATTATCTGGCAATAATATCTAATAAATTAGGAATTCTCAGGTTTAAACAATTTTTTTTACTTTTTTTTTTTTAAACCTAAGAGTAAGCATTGTTTTAAATAATGAACATTTTTCAGGGTACCATTAGTTTTTGTAGAGTCTTGACGTTTTGATAGATCACATTTCTGTGATATGGAAATATTCACGTTGAACAGAAAGTTACTTCTATGACGGTATTTAGGGATCAGCTTCTTATCAATAGACGTATTCCCTGGAGATTTAAGATTTGAGAACCACAAACGTAATAGGGAAAGAAAATCATCAAAATACAGATACCAACTGAACGTGTTTGTAATATTAAAAAAAGAGAAAATCAGAATTTTTCCAGTGAGAAATCACTTTTTTTGCCTTTGTTGCTCAAGAGTTGAGTTCAGCTCAAGTGTAACAGCCTATGTAGACACTAATAACTTCTAAGATTTACTTCTACATTATTTCATAGTTTTCTGATCCACTCAAAATATGTTAGGATTTATACCTAAACATTTTCTAGTTGTACTTAGGCAGTAGCAATATCCTGGGGGACAGAGAAAGATTCTTCATTAGTTAGGAATGAAAAGTGTAAAACTTAATGAAATGATATTTTTAACGAATTTATCAAAATGCAATTAACAATAGTAGCAACGAATAAGATGACAGTATTTTGAAAACATTAAACTTTAGATTGAGGAAATTTGTATGACTTATAGATTCCCTGGTACCCAGGGATGCATGAATTACCCCTTTTTTGTTTTAAAATAATTCTTAGCCAGACATTATAGGCTTCTTAAGGAAGCCCTTAAGTCAGATGTATTGTGATTGTATGTGCTTCCCCCCCACCTTTTTTTAATTGGCAAAAAACAAAGGTTTCCTTTTTAAAAACTGCACACACCTTTTTGGAGGGTAATAAATGAACATTTTTTTGTTTGTTTTTTTTAGAACTGAGCTCTCCATAGACAAACATAAGTAGCATAACACAGTGTCTTTCCTCAGTCATCATTCTGTACAGTAAATCAACATAAACAACTCCGTTCTTATTGACTGGATTTTTTCCAGGTGGGTTAATTGGGTGGGGAAAATTAGTAATTAACCTTAACATTTGGAGCCTCTTTCCTTCCTGTTAAAGGATGGGTTCTTAAAAAAAAAAAAAAAAAGGATAATAAACCAACAACCTATCTTTCATAATATAAGGAAAATTTTTGTAATGACTAAAATTTTTAAATATGTACAACAGTTGCTATTTATACACAGAAGTGTTAGGGATCATCTGAATGCATTGGGACAATAATATGGATAAAATGCAGACTAAATGGCAATTATCAGATTTGTTCTCCAGCACAGTCTAAAGTTGAATTCCAGACCTGTGGATTAAAAAAGGCTGGTGTTACCTGTCTACACTGTCTCACACAAGTGTCACAGCTTTATAGTGGTGTTGAAACTCAGGCGTGAGCAGTTCTCCTTGCTGTGTGGTTAACTAGGAAGCTTATTTTTCTTTTTCTTTTAAACTCAAGCCACTCTTCTAAAATGTGGTAGTAGAAATGCCGAAATTTGGGAATGATCTTTAGCAGGTTATGAGCCATTGTCAAGTGCTTTAATTCAGAGCAAATCTTTTTAATGCTAAAATGTGTTTTGGTATTGTAAGATGTATTTGATATCTATGCATTTTTATAAAAGTGTTTTTCCTCGTTTTATGTTCAGCATTTACAGCCGAACAATACCAGCAACATCAACAGCAGCTGGCACTAATGCAGAAACAGCAGCTTGCACAAATTCATCAACAGCAAGCAAATAGTAATTCCTCCACCAACACTTCACAGGTGAGGGATTTGTCTGTCTTATGATTATCCCTCATTGTTTCCCACCAGAGTTCATCTCTAATTATCAACTGTTGTCATAGAACCTTGCATCTAACCAGCAGAAAAGTGGCTTTCGCCTGAATCTACATCATAGCCACTCTATACAGGGTTTAGAAAGAACATTTCAGGTGAGTATGGAAGCTGTTGACTCTGCTCCCTACTTTAGAAAGTAAAACTTAAAAGCGTAGTTAAATGAGGTAGAGACCCCATTTGATCAGAAGTTCGTTAATGTACCTACCCGGGTCATAATCTTGGGTATTTTCATTATTATTGATTTTTTTATTATTATAATGCGAAAATAACCTTTTTTTACTCATAAAAGAAAAATCACCTGTAAACCTCAAGCATGATAAATGTTTGCCATTTAAACATATTTATGGCTTAAAGACTGAGGTTTGAGTCTAAGCATCTTACAGCAAAAATTAATTTTAAAAAATTCAAGGGGCCTCTCAAATTCTAGGCCAAGTTATGATATTTCTTATTACTTCCATTTCTGAAAAGATAACTACTTTATTACCCCAATGGTGCTTTTGGTTGTATGTGTATATATATATACGGTGAAAAAAAATCTATATATTTATTATTATGCATGTTTGCAAAACACTGAAATATTTTACCAACATAGTTTTTGTCCAACACTTTGTATTAGAGGTTGGCAGTTTCTACATGATAGATTTATTTGGTAATTGACATGTACATGTTATATATTGTCATAATGAAGATCAGAGTTTATAATCCTTGTGTTGTAAAGTCACAACCCTTGTGCTATAAAGTCACTTGTTGTTGAGTTGGTTCTCACTCATAAAGATCCTATAGAATGGAGTAGAGCTGCCTTGCAGAGTTTGCAAGGAGCGACCGGTGAATTTGAACTGCCGACCTTTTGGTTGGCAGCCAGGCTCTTAACCACTGCACCACCAGCGCTCCATAAAGTCACTTACTGTTCCTCAAATATCTGACTGCCTAAAGAGCTGTAGAGATTTTAGTGATTGGCCACTGTGTTTCAGATGTAAATTGATTTCGTATACCCGTGTAGCTTTAATATTAACTGAGACTAAGTGGTCCTGATTAGATTTGTTTTGCGTTTTGTTTTTAGGGTTTTGTTTCCAAGACTTTGGATTCTGCTAGCGCTCAATTTGCTGCTTCTGCTTTGGTGACATCAGAGCAACTGATGGGATTCAGGATGAAGGATGATGTGGTGCTTGGAATTGGGGTGAACGGTGTCCTTCCAGCCTCAGGTAAGGAGAAGGATCCTTAAATTGTTTCGATTGTATTTATAGCATATCTGTAATACAAACAGCAAAGTTGCACATTGCTTAGATATTTCTTCCTTTGTCTCTCCAGGAGTGTACAAGGGCTTACACCTCAGTAGTACTACACCAACAGCACTTGTACATACAAGTCCATCAACAGTAGGTTCGACTTTGTTACAGCCTTCAAATATAACACAGACTTCAAGTTCCCACAGTGCACTGAGTCATCAAGTAACTGCTGCCAATGCTGCAACAACTCAGGTTCTGATTGGGAACAACATTCGATTAACTGTACCTTCATCAGTTGCCACTGTAAACTCTATTGCCCCCCTGAATGCACGACATATACCTAGGACTTTAAGTGCTGTTCCATCATCTGCCTTAAAGCTGGCTGCCGCAGCAAACTGTCAAGTTTCCAAGGTTCCATCGTCATCCTCTGTAGATTCAGTCCCAAGGTGAGTAGTTATTTTAAGGATAAAATGTTTGAAAATGCAGAGATCTAACTTAAATTCTCTGACATTGCTCTTAGCCAATTCTTTGTGTTTTCCATTTTTTCCCCTTTTATCCATTTAAAGAAGTATAAATGAGAATTGATTCCTTATTTATTCAAGAACTAAACAGATGGATATTATAATTCAGTGTTAGTTGAGAATTTGAACCAGATGATACAGTAAAATATTTGCTTACATGTTTTGGCTATCCATTTCTTAATACAATAATAGCTTATAATGCTTTCATTTTTCTTCCACCTTTGATTTTCAGCCTTTAAGCTAGGAGCTCTCTTCAGAGTATTTCTTTTATGTATAATTTCCTTCACAGCTTACAGTGTAGGGAGTTAGAATTGATAGAATCATGCCTAGTATGCTAAGTTGCTCTTAATAATGTAAATTACTATAAAGGCTTACAGTACTCCTGCCAGTTGAACTTTTAATTAGACCGTGATTTTCTATGCTAACTTGTCTTCTTGGGTCTCAGTAAACCATATAGAATGTTTGTTCAGGTTCTATATTGTTTTAAATATTAATGATAATTAAAATCCTGCTGTTTGCAAGGTGCTATGGGAGAAATAAAAAGAGAAAGACGAGTTTTCACTTCAGTTAGAAGATAAGCATAAAGGTGTGGGAAGTTAAATAATGTTAACTCTGCGTAGCTGAAAACCATTCTGAAGGTATCACAAAGCATCATATGTTTGTTAATTGTATAGATGATGACTGTAATTTCAGTAAAAGGAGAAATCTTTTCACACCAGGTATATTCTGGGAGTGTCCATCAAAATGAGATCAGATTCAATCGGAGGTTGGGTTTGGTTGGACAGAGAAGAGAAGGAAAGAGGGCATTTCAGGCAGGTGGAGTAGACTAAGTAAAAATAGAAAGTTGGGAAAATATAAGTGTATTCAGAGATTAACGAGGAACATCGTTTGTCTAGAGGTTTGGAAGGTTACAGTTGAAGTTGGAGTGACAGGAGGAGGCCAGCCCATGGAGCACCTTGAATGAGAGACTGAGACTTAGAGTTCTGCAGCCAGAAGTGACCCAGAGGGAGGAGCAGGGTTTGTAGCAGCAGGTGGTAGCTGTAGAGTAGCACAATTTTCATTGTGATAAAATTGTATAGCCATGGAACACTAGCAGTGGATGGGACTTTAGAAATCACTTATTTTAGTTCCTTTGTTTTAAAGATGAGGAAACTGAGATCCAGGGAAGTTAACTGACTTCTCCAAGGACACTCAGCAATCTAGGTGATAGCACAACAAAAACTCTAGTCTTCTGTGTACTACTAGTTCCAGTAGCTGTCCTGCTCAGCCCCACTTAATGAACCCTGATTTGAAGTTCTGACATGAACCTCGGTCACATTTGTTTCTTTTTAAAAATTCTTATAAATTTAATACAGGGAGGAAAACTTGGTAATTCTTTGTTTTTAACGTCAAGGCTGCGTAAGTGCTACCAGAGTTTTGTTGGTAATGTAGTTGACTGTGGAATTTATATCAGATACAAGCCTGATTTCTGGTTGTGTACTCCTGATAATATACTATAAAGGTTCATGTTTCTTTACTTGGGACCTTACTCCCAAAACATGCAAATTTATTCCTGTTATTAAAATTAATTATGCTTTTTATTGGAAAGATAGTCTTAGTCCCTTAAATTTGTGTGTTTCAGATAACTAATTGAACTTTATTTCGACAGGGAAAATCATGAATCGGAAAAGCCAGCACTGAACAACATAGCAGACAACACAGTAGCGATGGAGGTGACGTAGCTCCCTCGGGGCGGGCGAGCTGCGGCCTGGGGACTTGATCAGGTGCTGTGCGTCAGTAGCATTTGAATGCAAGGGATGATGGAATGCAGCACATGCGTTTCCGTGGCAGCTGTGGGGACTTGACAGCAATGCTCATCTCTCATGCTTCGATTTTTCTTTTCTTACTGTTAATAGGAAAAAATCAACATCTGTAAATTAAGAATACAGCAATTATCTGTACAGTACTGCATATTTGTAATACCCTTGTATATATGTTACTTGAATACAGAAATGTTCATTTGTGATGCTTTGCACTTGGGGGTGGGGGGTGGGAGGGAAATAAATTGCAACAAAGAGTGTGAGATGTGAGATTGTATAGAGATGAAGTGTCATCATGTGCATGGTGCGGAACCTGCTGTTTTATCTATTTATTGTGCCGTGTTTACAGTTTTTTGTACACTGTACCTTCATTGGTTCCTGTGCTGTAGTAAATGTGTTAGGTAGCCGTGGACTCCTTGGTATTTTGTAAATGGTATAACATAACTTGGTTCCCCTCTGGGTCCCTGAGTTTTCTGTGTATCATGTGAAAAAAAAAAAAAAAAAAAAATGGTGACATACATACAGAATTTTACAAAAAAAAAAAAAAAAAAAGGCATCAGTTAAAAAAAATGGGGAATGTACTGTTAAATGGGGATCTTCCTGGTCCACTCTCATTAGGACAAGTAACAAGGTAAAAATGAAGTCTCTTGAATCCTCCCATCCCCACTTGCCCACAGAACAGTGGGTGGTTTCTGGTACTTAAAGCACTAATGTTACGTTGCTGCTCTACAAACAGCCCAGTAGTCCCATTTCCTTCCACACCAAAAAGTGTTAAATCAAGTATGCAAATGGAGTCCTTACAACTGGAGTTTATGTTGTCTTGCCCTTTTTTTAGCACAAAGAAAAAAAAAATTGTACTTTTTTTATTGTCGAATTGTTTAAAAGACTTCATTCTTTACTTGTTCTTACAAAAAGGATATTAAGGGAGAAGAATGCAGTAATTGCTGTACGTGTATCATCATTCCAGTTTCTAAAAACAGCCAGCCAGCTTTTTTCCTTTTAAGATTCTCCAGAAGGCTGCAAGGCCAGAACCACAAATATCGGGTGCCTTCCTTTGGAAATATTTGACCTCTCTTCTGTGAAGAGAATGGTACTTTACAGACTACTACTAGTGCTTTGTCAGTACCGAAGTCTGAATGCCCAGTCCAATGGCATACATTATCCTTAAGGTTTTTAATCCCACCTGGAAATATTGTGATAGAATTCTCACAAAATAAACCCAGGGCATTACATGTTGACAAACTCACGTGTAGTGGTCTTGTGCTTTTATTTTCACTTCAGGAACTTCTGTGTGACATTAATTAAAATCATTCAGTAAAAGAGGGGATGGGAATGGGGAGTGGCAACTTTTTTAATTCCTTTTTTTTCCACAATTTTTTATTGAATGCCTGCTATGCCCGGGACTGTTTTAGGTGGTATGACTGTGGAAAACATCCCTACCTTCATGGAGCTTAATAATCCTGTTAAGGGAGAAAAACTAAATAAACAAGGAAACTATAAACTGTATTTAACAATTAAGGAGAAAAGTGAGGAAGAGGGAAAAGCAGTGCCAGGTTGATGTGGATTTTGCAATTCTAAGTAGGATGGCCTCGTAGAGGTGGTGATATTTGATCAGAGACTGGAAGTTGGGGTGGAAGAATTCCAGGCAGACAAGCCAAGCACGGAGATCCTGAGGTACGTTAAAGGAGCAGCAGTGGCTGGAGCAGAGTGAAGGAGGGAAGGAGCACTAGAAGATGAGGTTGGAGAGTAATGGGGAGCCAGATTGTGGAGGGCTGGTAGGTGGTTTTAATGACTGGCTTTTACTCAAGAAAGGAATTTTGAGCAGAGTGGTGTGATCTAAACAGGATCACTCTGGCTTTTGTGTTGGGAATAGAGCAGATGGGGAGCCAAATTAGACACCTAATTGCAATAATCCAAGTAAGAGATGAGAGTAGTGGCAAGGCTGGTAGAAGTGGTTAGATTCTGTTTATATTTAAAAGGTTGGCCAGCTAAAATTTGCTCACTGAATAGATGTGAGGTACACAAGAAAGAGAAGATTTAAGGATGACTAAGGTATTTGGCCTGAACAACGGGCCAAAGTTGGAGAACACTGTGGGAGGAGTGGGTTTGGGGGAAGACCAGAAGCTCAGTTTTTGACTGTTAGTTTGAGATACCCGTTAGACATCCAACGAGAGATGTCGAATAGACAGTTGCATGCGAAAGCCTGGAGTTTGAAGGAGAATCGTCATCTTCATGGATTAAAGCCATGACTCTGGACGAGATCAAGAGAGTGGGATTAAATCTCAGTGTAATCAGTGATTGGATGTTTTAGTAATCCTTATATTTAAGAGAATTCCCTGTCTCGAAAGAATAGGCTTCCAATTTGGATAACTACTTTTGTGTATTCTGTGCTACATTCTTCATCCTGTTCTACATTCTGTATTTTTTAAGATATAAAACCACCTTTCAGTTGCAGTGGCTAATCTGTGTGACTAAAAATAGCTAGTTGAAATGTAAAAGAATAATTAAGATTAAAATTTCTAGAATAAACCCAGTGGATAGAATGAGGCCTAGTTCCACAGGCAGATTTATAAATGGATTGTGGAAAAGAAAATGAGTCCTCATAAAGCACACCCAGTCGTGAATTGGAAATGTGACTTGCATTGGGGCTGAGAAGGTGGCAAAGGACAAGTAACAATTAACATCCATGCAGCATTTATTCTCTTATTTGACCACGCCAATTCTGACATGTAGAGAAAATACAAACTAGTTTCATGTACACTTTAAAATAAGGAAATTGCTCAAAACTAAGTTGTCAGCCTCTAAATCTGCTGTTTTTCTATGTGCTCCGCTGCCAGTGTAATAGACTAAAGTGAAGACCTTAATACAAAAGAGCAATTTAAACACTAAGACCGTAGGGAAGTTGGAAAGTAGGTCATCAGAGAACTTTTGACATCTAGTCTTAATAACTACTATTATTGAGTATTTACGGTGTAACTTACCTCATGCACAGTAATTATTTAATCCTCACAATCTTTTAAATAGATACTAGAATTATCAGCATTTTATAGGTGAGGTTAGGTAATTCATTCATGGTTATACAGTGATTAAGTAGCAGTCCAGTATTTGAACTCATCTACCTGCCAGACTCCAAAGCTGCTAGTTTTTGCCTCCCACTACTTAGTTGATAGGCCTGGAAACAGATTTTGAATACAGCTTCCTTAATAACCTTCGTTCCTATTGTATTCTTAAAAAATTCCCTAAATTAGATACTGTTAATTCTGTTACTGTGGTATTCTGCTTTTACTAATTTAACAAACAAAAGCCCCCAAACCTTCCAAACTGAATGGCTTTTTACCCATACAAATTTCATATTTCCAAAAGGACTATAGGAGTAGTGTTTTCTGAATTCCAAATTTAGGGTCCCCCTCCCCCCCCGATGAATGTTATAATGTGCTACAATATTAAAATATGTAATATGTCACAGGCCAACAGGGCTCCAGACTCTAATCCTTTGTAGAGCAGATCTACTTTTACATAGTGGTTTCTATTTAAGTATTCTTTCAGCAAAAGTGTTCTGCTATTAAAAAAGTTTGAAAATCACAGAGAGGAACGGATAGATGTATAGCACATTGGTTCAAAAAATATTTTTTAACCATACCAGGCACTATTGTAGATGTTGGAAACAGCAATATTCAGAGTCCCTGCTTTCGTGTAGCTTACATTCTAGTAGAACATGCCTTGAATGATACCTAGGCAAAAGTAAATAAACACGGTGTTAAAGTTAGAGCTGATGTTACGGTGGTGGTTGTTAGGTGGCGTCGAATCAATTTCAACTCACAGCGACTCTGTAGGACAGAGTAGAACTGCCCCATAGGATATCCAAGGAGTGGCTGGTGGATTTGAACTGCTTACCTTTTGGTTAGCAGCTGAGCTCTCAACCACTATGCCACCAGGGCTCCAAAGCTAATATTAGATAGGCAAATACTCTCGTACTTAAGATTTTTCTGAAATAAACATTTATCCAGTCTTGAAAATTATTTATAGAACAGGTTGTTGGAAGAACCAGATCACAATTCCAGTATTTTCTCATAAGAGTATATTCTGAACAAATAGCTATCAAAGCAAAAAAAAATGCTTTATATAGGTAAATGTAAAATAGCGTGTTCTGAAAGAGAAGTTAGTCTTAGAGAATGAGCTGCCCTACATCGCATTACAAAACAAAACAGGTTTAGTATGGTCTACTTGTAGAACATTAGACTTGACGGAAGACTTTATTCCTACCCGTGTGTGTTAGTTTCTGTAGTTGCTGTAACAAATTACCACCACAAACTTGGTGGCTTAAAATGACAAATTTATTGCCTCAGTTCTGGAAGCCAGAAGTCTGAAGTCATTTTCACTGAGCCAAAATCAAGACGTCAGCAGGCCACACTCCCTCTGGAGGCTCTAGGGAAGAACCTGTTCCTTAGCCTTTTCCAGCTTCTTGTGACTATCCAGCTCCCTAGTGTTCCTTGGCTTGTGGTTGCATCCCTCCCACCTCTGCCTCCCTCTTTATATCTGCTTCTGTGTGTGTGTCTCAAAACCCCCTCCGGTTTTCTCTTAGAAGGATATGTATGATAGTATTTAGGACCCACGTTATCCAGGGTAAACTCCTCAAGGTCCCTAACTTAATCACATCTTTTACCCT
Source organism: Elephas maximus indicus (assembly GCF_024166365.1). Taxonomy (NCBI): domain Eukaryota; kingdom Metazoa; phylum Chordata; class Mammalia; order Proboscidea; family Elephantidae; genus Elephas; species Elephas maximus. The sequence goes on along the minus strand of NC_064822.1, from coordinate 5,595,419 downwards.
AAATGATAATATTCACAGATTCTGGAGATTAGCACATGGGCATATATTTACAGCCACCATTCAACACCCTACCCCATGGCACCTCTCTGGCTCCAAATATCCAGATAGGAAAAAAAAGAAGCACAAACAGTACAAACAGTAACAACAAATTTACCCTTGTATTAAACATGGTTGTAAATAGCTGGACTTATTTATTTATTTTTTCTTAATTCTGGCTTGTTTACCTCAAGAAAAAAAAATTACATTGTTGAGTTTTCAGGGAAAGCTAGAATGATCATGGAGATACAGAGAATTGCATTGAGTATAGACTGAAAACATTTGCTCTTTGGTCTGGAAAGATGAGACAGGATATACTTAGAATGACCATTGAGTTTGTTCACCAAATACTGAAATTGTAGAAACAAAAAAAGCCCCCTCTTCCCTCTTGATTATAGAAAAATATGATTAGAGGACAAACTATAAGTTTATAGTGAATGAATTAAGGAAGGTGGCTAAATAAAAGAGGCGATAAGTTCGCGGTTTTTTTTTTTTTTTTTAACCTCCTGCTTGGGTTCAGTCTGTATGCTTTCCGTTTCCATCGCTTCCACATTTGTTCAGGCCACCATAATCTCTTCTAAACTACGGCAACAGTTACTTAACCTCAATCAGCCTTATTTAACCTTTCTCCTTTCCTTTCCGCAGCCAGAGAAACCTTTCTTAAACTAAAATCTGATTACAGTTGTCCCTCCGTATCTGCAGGTTCCATATCCATGGATTCAACCAATTGCAGATCAAAAATACTCAGGAAAAAGAAATTTCCAAAAGCAAAACTTGAATTTGTCATGCGCTGAGCTCTATGCTGAATCCACTCAAAATGAAGGATGTGTAGGCACGCCCTGCTGTAGGCCTCGGCCATTTAACAGAGCCTCGGTCTCTTTCCAGCACTCACTGTTTGAGCATTGCTCACCTCCTGGCCTCTTCCCTAAAAATTGCAGCACAATGACTGTTTGCGTGGCATTTACATTGCATTAGGTATTATAAGTAATCTAGAGAGGATTTAAGGTATACGGAAGGATGCGTGTAGGTTATATATGCAAATATGGCATTTTATATAAGGGACTTGAGCATCTGAGGATTTGGGTATCCTGGGAGACCTGGAACCAATCCTCTGTGGATACTGAGGGAAGACTTGGGGTGAATTCCAAACTTGTTAACATGGTTTACAAAGACTGTCATCTTTTGCCACTTTTTGCATTGTGTACTGTATCCCTAGTAGCAGCTAGCATTTATTGGGGCAGTTCTACTTTGTCTTATAGGGTCGCTATGAGTCGAAATCGACTCGACGGTACTGCGTTATTAAGTGCCAGCACTGCTCTGAGCACTTTTCATTATCCCATGTAATCCTCACAACCAAGGCCACTGAGAATCATTTTACAAGTTATGCTACTATAACTATCTGGTCCCATGTAGATGGTGAAACACCCCATGCGCTCCATGTACAAGCGGTATTAGTATTATTCCCAGTTTACAGATGAGAAATTAGACTCAGAGGAATAAAGTGACTGCCCAAGTGGCATATACGTCCAAAGCATTTGAACTCAGCCCACATAGATAATTATAGGCCATATTTTTCAGTGTCAGGTTAGCTTCAGTGAGGACAAGTATAAAGTATGTATGTGTGGAGGACTGTGTATTCAAAGCTAAGAGAAAAAGAGGCCTCACTGTTAAGGAGAAAATATTCCTTCTCCATAAGATTGAAAGGTGGAAGAAATTTCTACGACTTTCTCCCTTTTATAAAGTGAAGGAATAAGTCCATGTTACCTGCTGGCTATTCTGGGAAATGGAAAACAGATTAGGCATAAATGACAGCCTAACAGTTTAATCATTCTGACTTTGCAGCATGAGCTGGAAAGCCGTAATTATTAAATCTCATTTAGTAAACCCCATCTTATATTCTGTAACTTTTAAAAAAACTCTGGAGATCAATACTTGATTCATAGAACCAGTGTAGGACATTTAGAGAATTTAAACCACGAGAAAAAAAAGCTTAATCACATACAAAAGAGAGTATTTTTATAAAAATAGAGTGAGGACACAAAGCTGGTTATAAACCAATTTTAGTAACTCACTCTAATTTGTACAAAAATTAATCGTTTCATCAGGGATGTTTTATGAACTTAATTCTAATACAGTTTATAAAATCTGTATTCCTAAATCAAGTAAAAGATTTTTTAAAATTAAGTACGGACTTTCAACGTTGGCCAAGATAGAGTAAAAGAGATCAGAAACAACTAAAAAACTGAACAAAGTTTATAAAACAATAGTTTTTAGATAGATACCAGGCAGCACAGGACAGGGAGCCTGAGTTGTTGTTGTTAGGTGCCGTCCCGTTGGTTCCAATTCATAGCGACCCTATGCACAACAGAACGAAACACTGCCCTGTCCTGAGCCACCCTTACAATCCTTGTTATGCTTGAGCTTATTGTTGCAGCCACTGTGTCAATCCACCTCCTTGAGGGTCTTCCTCTTTCCGCTGACCCTGTACTCTGCCAGGCATGATGTCTTTCTCCAGCAACTGATCCTTCCTGACAACATGTCCATCCTTGATTCTAAGGAGCATTCTGGTTGTACTTCTAAGACAGATTTGTGTTCTTTTGGCAGTCCACGGTATATTCAACATTCTTCGCCACCACCACAATTCAAAGGTGGCAATTCTTCTTCGGTCTTCCTTATTCATTGTCCAGCTTTCACATGCATATGATGCGACTGAAAATACCATGGCTTGGGTCAGGCGCACCTTAGTCTTCAAGGTGACGTCTTTGCTCTTCAACACTTTGAAGAGGTCCTTTGCAGCAGATTTGCCCAGTGCAACGTGTCTTTTGATTTCTTGACTGCTGCTCCCATGGATGTTGATTGTGGATCCAAGCAAAATGAAATCCTCGACAACTTCAATCTTTTCTCTGTTTATCATGATGTTGTTCATTGGTCCAGTCGGGAGGATTTTTGTTTTCTTTATGTTGAGGTGCAACCCGTGCTGAAGGCTGTGGTCTTTGATCTTCATTAGTAAGTGCTTCAAGTCCTTTTCACTTTGAGCAAGCAAGGTTGTGTCATCTGCATAACGCAGGTTGTTAACAAGTCTTCCTCCAATCCTGGTGCCCCGTTCTTCATATAGTCCAGCTTCTCATATTATTTGCTCAGCGTACAGATTGAATAGATATGGTGAAAGAATACAACCCTGCCGCACATCTTTCCTGACTTTAAACCAATCAGTATCCCCTTGTTCTGTCTGAACAACTGCGTCTTGATCTATGTGAAGTTTCCTCATGAGCACAATTAGGTGTTCTGGAATTCCCATTCTTCGCAGTGTTATCCATAGTTTGTTATGATCCACACAGTCGAATGCCTTTGCATAGTCAATAAAACACAGGTAAACATCCTTCTGGCATTCTCTGCTTTCAGCCAGGATCCATCTGACATCAGCAATGAGACGCCTATTTCCACGTCCTCTTCTGAAACCAGCCTGAATTTCTGGTGGTTCCCTGTCAATATACTGCTGCAGCCATTTTTGAATGGTCTTCAGCAAAATTTTGCTTGCGTGTGATATTAATGATATTCTATAATTTCCACATTCAGTTGGATCACCTTTCTTGGGAATAGGCATAAATATGGATCTCTTCCAGTCAGTTGGCCAGGAAGCTGTCTTCCATATTTCTTGGCATAGATGAGTGAGCACCTCCAGCGCTGCATCTGTTTGTTGAAACATCTCAATTGATATTCCACCAATTCCTGGAGCCTTGTTTTTTGCCAATGCCTTCAGACCAGCTTAGGCTTCTTCCTTCAGTACCGTTATTCCTTTCTTCTGACCACTTGAAGTTTAGTTTGCTCCTCTTAGTCTAGCTGCTTAAGGTGGAAGGTTAGGTCATTGATTTATTTCTTATTTTTTGTATTATGTGTTTTATGTTACCAATTTCCTTCTAAGCACTGTTAAAGTTATATCTCACAAATTTTGATATATTTTATTATCATTTAGTTCAAAATACATTCTAATTCCCCTTTGATTTCTTCTTTGACCCATGTGATATTTAAAAGTTTTGTTGTTTAGTTTCCAAATATTTGAGAATTTTTCAGATCTCTTTCTGCTAAGAATACTAATTTTATTGTAGTCAGAGAAAATACTCTGTATTATATAAATCCTTTCAAATTTATTGAGGTTTGTTTCATGGCCCACAGTATGGTATATCTTGGTGTTATAGGTTGAATTATGTCCCCCCACCTCCGCCCCCCAAAAAATGTTAGAATCTTAACCCCCATACCTATGGATGTAATCCCATTAGGAAACAGGGTTTTCTTTGTTATATTAATGAGGCCATACCTATGTAGGGTGTGTCTTAAACCTACTCACTTTCGAGAAATAAAAAGAGATTGGGCATAGAGAAGTAAGCACAAATGAAGCAGAAGATATGTGCCACATGGAGATCTCCAAGGAACACTGAGAAGAAGCTAAAGAAGCTAGACGAGGAATTTCCCCCAGAACTGAGAGAGAGAGTCTTAGAGCCGGTGAATTACAGTGCTGGCACAGAATAATGAATATACTATGGACTGCCAGAAGAACTAACAAATCTGTCTTGGAAGAAGTACAGCCAGAGTGCTCCTTAGAAGCAAGGGTGGCAAAACTTCATCTCACATAGTTTGGATGTGTTATCAGGAGGGACCAGTCCCTGGAGAGGGACATCATGCTTGGTAGAGGGTGAGTGAAAAAGAGGAAAATTCTCAGTGAGATGGACTGACACGTGGCTGCAACAATGGGCTCAAACATAACAGCAATCATGAGGATGGCGCAGGACCAGACAATGTTTCGCTCTGTTGTACATAGGGTTAGTAGGAGTTGGAACTGACTTGACATCAGCTAACAACAAGCCTCTTAAACTGTGAGAAAATGAATTTCTATTCATACCACCCACTTGTGGTATTTCTGTTATAGCAGAACTAGCAAATTAAGACACTTGGTAAATGTTTCCTGTGCATTCTGCAGTTTTTCTATAAATGTCAGCTAGGTCAAGTTAGTTGGTAGTGTTGTTCAAGTCAAGTCCTCAGTGATTTTCTACTATTTCTATCATGTATTAACAAAGGGAGTTTTGAAATCTCTAATTTTAATAGTGGCTTTGTCTATTCCTCCTTTCAATTCTATTAGTTTTCTTCCATGTATTTAGAATTTCTGTAATTGGAAGCGTAAATGTTTAGCCACCTTAACCTGGGGCTATTTTGCCCAACTAAGAGGCAGTATGCTTGTGAGTACTCTACCTGATGCCTCAAGATTTAGGAGGTTTTCTACACCCTGGTGAGTGGGAACAAGAATTGTTCCCACTCCTGTGTAAGCTTAGAAAATTGTTTCCTCTAAATCTCTCTAGTAGTTTCCCTCACCTTTGAGTAGTTCCACCACACGCATACACTGTACACAGTGCACAAAGTTGAATATTCAAGGGGAGCCTCTGCAAATCTTTGGAGTTCTCTTTCTTTGCAGCTCTCTCCTCTGTGGTATTTGTCCTACAAGCACCAGCTCCTTGGCCTCTGAACTTCCAACTCCATCTCCTCACTCTGTGAGATTGCCAGGCTCTCCAGAGTTCCTTCTCCCTGCAGTGCACCCTGGAAACTCCCTCCAAGTAGTAAGCTGGGGAAATCACAGGGCTCATCTCATTTGTTTCCTCTCTCAGGCTCCCTCCCCCACGTGTCTGCCAGTTTGTCCTACAGTGGGGACTTGCGTGTTGCTGTGATGCTAGAAGCTATGCCACCGGTATTCAGATACCAGCAGGGTCACCCATGGAAGACAGGTTTCAGCTGAACTTTCAGACTAAGACAGACTAGGAAGAAGGACCCGACAGTCTACTTGTGAGAAGCATTACCCAGTGAAAACCCTATGAATAGCTGTGGAACATCGTCTGATATAGTGCTGGAAGGTGAGCCCCTCAGCTTGGAAGGCACTCAAAAGATGACTGGGGAAGAGCTTCCTCCTCAAAGTAGAGTCAACCTTAATGACGTGGATGGAGTAAAGCTTTCGGGACCTTCATTTGCTGATGCAGCACAACTCAAAATGAGAAGAAACGGCTGCAGATAACCATTAATAATTGGAAACTGTAGGAAAATTGGAAATCATCAAAAATGAAATGGAACACATAAACTTCGATATCCTAGGCATTAGTGAGCTGAAATGGGCTGGTATTGGCCATTTTGAATCAGACAATCATATAGTCTACTATGCTGGGAATGACATCTTGAAGAGGAATGGTGTTGCATTCATAGTCAAAAAGAACATTTCAAGATCTATCCTGAAGAAGTACAATGCTGTCAGTGATAGGATAATATCCATACGCCTACAAGGAAGACCAGTTAATACGACTATTATTCAAATTTACACACCTACCACTAGGGCCAAAGAAGAAGAAACAGAAGATTTTTATCAGCTGCTGCAGTCTGAAATTGATCGAACATGCAATCAAGATACATTGATAATTACTGGTGATTGGAATGCAAAAGTTGGAAACAAAGAAGAAGGATCAGCAGTTGGAAAATATAGCCTTGGTGATAGAAATGATGCCAGAGATCGAATGATAGAATTTTGCAAGACCAATGACTTCTTCATCACAAATATGTTCTTAAATCAACATAAACGGCGGCTATACACATGGACCTCGCCAGGTGGAACACATAGAAATCACATTGACTACATCTGTGGAAAAAGACCATGGAAAAGCTCAATATCATCAGTCAGAACAAGGCCAGGGGCCGTGGAACAGACCATCAACTGCTCATATGCAAGTTCAAGCTGAAACTGAAGAAAATCAGAGCAAGTCCACAAGAGCCAAAATATGACCTTGAGTATATCCCACCTGAATTTAGAGACCATCTGTAGAACAGATTTGACGCATTGAACACTCATGACCAAAGAACAGATGAGTTGTGGAAGGACATCATACATGAAGAAAGCAAGAGGTCATTGAAAAGACAGGAAAGAAAGAAAAGACCAAGATGGATGTCAGAGGAGACTCTGAAACTTGCTCTTGAGTGTCGAGCAGCTAAAGCAAAAACAAGAATTAATGAAGTGAGAGAAGTGAACAGAAGATTTCAAAGGGCGGCTGGAGAAGACAAAGTATTATAATGACATGTGCAAAGAGCTGGAGCTGGAAAACCAAACGGGAAGAACACGCTCGGCATTTCTCAAGCTGAAAGAACTGAAGAAAAAATTCAAGGCTTGAGTTGCAATAGTGAAGGATTCTATGGGGAAAATAATAAACGACGCAGGAAGCATCAAAAGAAGTTGGAAGGCATACACAGAGTCATTATGCCAAAAAGATTTGGTCGATGTTCAGCCATTTCAAGAGGTATTATATGATCAGGAACCGATGGTACTGAAGGAAGAAATCCAAGCTGCTCTGAAGGCATTGGTGAAAAACAAGGCTTGAGGAATTGATGGAATATCAATTGAGATGTTTCAACAAACAGATGCAGCGCTCGAGGTGCTCACTCATCTATGCAAAGAAATATGGAAGACAGCTTCCTGGTCAACTGACTGGAAGAGATCCATATTTATGCGTATTCCTAAGAAAGGTGATCCAACTGAATGTGGAAATTATAGAACAATATCATTAATGTCACATGCAAGCAAAATTTTGCTGAAGACCATTCAAAAATGGCTACAGCACTATATTGACAGGGAATTGCCAGAAATTCAGGCCAGTTTCAGAAGAGAACTGGAAATCAGGGGTCTCATTGCTGATGTCAGATGGATCCTGGCTGAAAGCAAACAATACGAGAAGGGTGTTTACCTGTGTTTTATTGGCCATGCAAAGACATTTGACTGTGTGGAATATAACAAATTATGGATAACATTTTGAAGAATGGGAGTTCCAGAACACTTAATTGTGCTCATGAGGAACCTTTACATAAATCAAGAGGCAGTTGTTAGGACAGAACAAGGGAATACTGATTGGCTTAAAGTCAGGAAAGGTGTGCGTCAGGGTTGTATTCTTTCACAATACCTATTCAATCTGTATGCTGAGCAAATAATCTGAGAAGCTGGACTATACAAAGAACAACGGCATCAGGATTGGAAGAAGACTCATTAACAATCTGCATTATGCAGATGACAACCTTCCTTGCTGAAAGTGAAAAGGACTTGAAGCACTTATTAATGAAGATCAAAGACCTCAGCCTTCAGTACGGATTGCACCTCAGCATAAAGAAAAGAAAAATCCTCACAACTGGAACAATGAGCAACATCATGATAAATGGAGAAAAGATTGAAGTTGCCAAGGATTTCATTTACTTGGATCCACAATCAAGAGCCATGGAAGCAGCAGTCAAGAAATCATAAGATGCATTACATTGGATAAGTCTGCTGCAAAGGACCTCTTTAAAGTGTTGAAGAGCAAAGATGTTACCTTGAAGACTAAGGTGTGCCTGACTCAAGCCGTGGTATTTTGTATTGCATCATATGCATGTGAAAGCTGTACAATTAATAAGTAATACCGAAGAAGAACTGACACTTTTGAATTGTGGTGTTGGTGAAGAATATTGAATATGCCATGGACTGCCAAAAGAACGAAGAAATCTGTCTTAGAAGAAGTACAACCAGAATGCTCCTTAGAAGCAAGGATCTCAGTCCCTGGAGAAAGACATCATGCTTGGCAAAGTACGGGGTCAGTGGAAAAGAAGAAGATCCTCAGTGAGGTGAATTGAGCTCAAGCATAACGACGATTGAAAGGATGGAGCAGGACCAGGCAGTGTTTCGTTCTGTTGTGCATAGGGTCTCTATGGGTAGGAACCACCTCAACGGTACCTAATAACAACAACAAGAAATGTAGTAGTAGATCTTTCTTATGGAGAGGTAGACAAGGCAGTACAAAGAAATAAAAGTTAGTTTTAAATTTAGAAAAAGAGGAGTAAATATTAAGGTAACCACAAAGGAGACAAGCTATCCTACACATCAAAATAAAATACAAGAAAAAAATTGGGACTCAGCAGAAACAAAATCAACAACAACAAATATGAGGAAACGAAAATATATAAACTACTCAGCACAAAAACTTAAGTGAAAAAAAGGAACTATCAACAACACACAAAAAAGACATCAAAATGACAGCACTAAATACATCCCTATGCATAATTACACTGAATGTAAATGAACTAAATGAACCAATAAAGAGACAGAGTGGCAGGATGGATTAAAATAAAGGATCTGTCTATATGCAGCTTTCAAGAAACACACCTTACACTTAGAGACACAAACAAACTAAAACTCAAAGGGTGTAAAAAATATATCAAGCAAACAACAATCAAAAAAGAGCAGGAGTGGCAATATTAATTTCTGAAAAAAATAGACTTTAAAGTTAAATCCACCACAAAGGATAAGTTAGGACCCTATATAATGATTAAATGGGCAATATACCAGAAGCATATAACCATATTAAATATTTATGTACCCAATGACAGGGCTACAAGGTACATAAAACAAACTGTAACAGCGTAGGAAAGTGAGATAGACAGCTCCACAAGTATAGTGGGAGACTTCAACACACCACTTTTGGTGAAGGACAGGACATCCAGAAAGGAGCTCAATAAAGACACGGGAGATCTAAATGCCACAGTCAACCAACGTGACCTTATAGACAGACCACTCCACCCAACAGCAGCCAAGTATACTTTCTTTTCTAGCACACATGGAACATTCTCTAAAGTAGACCACATATTAGGTCATAAAGCAAGCTGTAGCAGAATCCAAAACATTGAAATATTACAAAGCATCTTCTCTGACCCTAAGGCCATAAAGGTAGAAATCAATAACAGAAAAGCAGGGAAAAGAAATCAAACACTTGGAAACAGAACAATACCCTGCTCAAAAAAGACTGGGTTATAGAAGACATTAAGGATTGAATAAAGAAATTCATAAAATCCAATGAGAATGAAAACACTTCCTATCAGAACCATTGGGACACAGCAAAAGTGCTCAGAGGTCAATGTATATCGATAAATGCACACATCCAAAAAGAAGAAATGGCCAAAATCAAAGAATTATCCCTACGACTTGTACAAATAGAAAGAGAGCACACAAAAGAAACCTTCAGGCAACAGAAGAAAGCACATAATAAAAATTAGAGCAGAATTAAATGAAATAGAAAAACAATTGAAAGAATTAACAAGACCAAAAGCTGCTTCTTTGAAAAAATTAAGAAAATTCATAAACCATTAGCCAAACAGACAAAAGAAAAACAGGAGAGGAAGAAAATAACAGGAATAAGAAATGAGATGAGTGATATTACCACAGAACCAACTGAAATTAAAAGACTCATATCAGATTACTATGAAAAATTGTACTCTAACAAATTTGAAAACCTGGAAGAAATGGATGAATTCCAAGAAACACACTACCTACCTACACTAACACAAACAGAGGTAGAACAACTAAATGGACCCATAATGAAAGAAGAGATTGAAGAGGTAATCAAAAAACTCCCAACAAAAAAAAAAGCCTGGCCTGGATGGCTTCACTGCAGGGTTCTACCAAACTTTCAGAGAAGAGTTAACACCACTACTACTAAAGGTATTTCAGACCATACGAAAGGACAGAAATACTCCCAAACTCATTCTATGAAGCCAGTATATCCCTGATACCAATACCAGGTTAAGACACTGCAAAAAAAGAAAATTACAGGCTTATTTCCCTCATGAACTTAGATGTAAAAATCCTTAGCAAAATTCTAGCCAATAGAATTTGAAAACATATCAAAAAAATAATTCACCATGACCAAGTGGAATTCATACCAGGTATTAGGGATGGTTCAACATTAGAAAAACAATATAATCCATCATATAAATAAAACAAAAGATTAGAACCACATGATTTTATCAATTGATTCAGAAAAGGCATTTGACAAAGTTCAACACCCATTCATGATAAAAAGTCTCAGCAAAATAGGAATAGAAGGAAAATTCCTCAACATAATAAAGGGCATTTATACAAAGCCAATACCCAACATCATCCTAAATGGAGAGACCCTGAAAGCATTCCCCTTGAGATCAGGAACCAGACAAGGATGCCCTTTATCACCATTCTTATTCAACGTTGTGCTGGAGGTCCTAGCCAGAGAAATTTGGCTAGATAAAGAAATAAAGGGCATCCAGATTGACAAGGAAGAAGTAAAAGTATCTCTATTTTCAGATGACATGATCTTATACACAGAAAACCCTAAGGAATCCTCAAGAAAACTACTGAAACTAATAGAAGAGTTCAGCAGAGTATCAGGATAAAAGATAAACACAAAAATCAGTTGGATTCCTCTACACCAACAAAAAGAACATCAAAGAGGAAATCACAAATCAATACCATTTACAGTAGCCCCCAAGAAGATAAAATACTTAGGAATAAATCTTACCAGATATGTAAAAGACTTATACAAAGAAAAGTACAAAACGCTACTGTGAGAAACCAAAAGAGACCTACGTAAGTGGAAAGACGTGCCTTGCTTATGGATTGGAAAACTTAACATTGTAAAAATATCTATTCTGCCAAAAGTGATCTGTAGATATAATGCAATTCCCATTCAAATTCCAACGACATTTTCTAATGAGATGGAGAAACAAATCACCAGCTTCATATGGAAGGGAGTGAGACCCCGGATAAGTAAAGCGTTACTGAAAAGAAGAGCAAAGTGGGAGGCCTCACTCTACCTGATTTTAGAACCTATTATACTGCCACAGTAGTCAAAACAACCTGGTACTGGTACAACAACAGATACATAGACCAATGGAACAGAATTGAGAATCCAGACATAAATCCATCCACATATGAGCAGTTGGTATTTGACAAGGTGCCAAAACAGTTAAATGGAGAAAAGACAGTATTTTTAGCAAATGGTGCTGGCATAACTGGATATCCACCTACAAAAAAATGAAACAAGACCCATAGTTTCCACCATCCACAGAAACAAACTCAAAATGGATCAAAGAGCTAAATATAAAAAATGATAAAGATCATGGAGGAAAAAATAGGGACAATGTTAGGAGCCCTAATACATGGCATAAACAGTATACAAAACATTACTAACAATGCAGAAGAGAAACTAGATAATTGGGAGCTCCTAAAAATGAAACGGAAACCCTGGTTGCCTAGTGGTTAAGTGCTGCGAGTGCTAACCAAAAGGTCGGCAGTTCAAATCCACGAGGTGCTCCTTGGAAACTCTACGGGGCAGTTCTACCCCGTCCTATGGGGTCGCTATGAGTTGGAATTGACTTGACGGCAACGGGTTTTGGGTTTTGTAAAAATCAAACACCTATGCTCATCCACGGACTTCACCAAAAGAGTAAAAAGATTACCTACAGACTGGGAAAAAGTTTTTAGCTATGTATGACATTTCTGATCAGCACCTGATCTCTAAAATCTACAAGATACTGCAAAAACTCAACTACAGCAAGACAAATAACCCAATTAAAAAATGGGCAAAATATATTAACAGGCACTTCACTAAAGAAGACATTCAGGTAGCTAACAGACACATGAGGACATGCTCACTATCATTAGCCATTAGAGAAATGCAAATCAAAACTACAATGAGATTCCCTCTCACTTCAACAAGGCTGGTGTTAATCCAAAAAAACACAAAATAATAAATTTTGGAGAGGTTGTGTAGAGATTGGAACACTTATACACTGTTGGTGGGAATGTAAAATGGTACAACTACTTTGGAAATCAATTTGGCACTTCCTTAAAAAGCTAGAAGTAGAACTACCATACGATCCAGCAATCCCACTCCTTGGAATATATCCTCAATAAGAGCCTTTACACGAACAGATACATGCACACCCATGTTCATTGCAGCATTGTTTACGACAGCAAAAAGATGGAAGCAATCAAGGTGCCCATCAACGGATGAGTGGATAAATAAATTACGGTATATTCACACAATGGAATACTATGAGTCGATAAGGAACAATTATGAATCCATGAAACATTTCACAACCTGGAGGAATCTGGAAGGCATTACGCTGAGTGAAATTAGTCAGTTGCAAAAGGACAAATATTGAATGAGGCCACTACTATAAGAACTCAAAAAATAGTTTAAATAGAGAAGAAAATATTCTTTGATAGTTACAAGAGTAGGGAGGGGGGGTGGGGTTTTCACTAATTAGATAGTAGATAAGAACCATTTTAGGTGCAGGGAAAGACAATAAACAATAAAGGAGAGGTCAGCACAACTGGACTAAACCAAAAGCAGCTTCCTAAATAAACTGAATGCTTTGAAGGCCAGCCCAACAGGGGCAGGGGTTTTGGGACCATGGTTTCAGGGGATATCTAAGTCAAATTTGCATAATAAAATCTACTAAGAAAACATTCTGCATCCCACTTTGGAGAGTGACTTCTGGGGTCTTAAACACTAGCAAGCAGCTATCTAAGATGTATCAATTGGCCTCAACACACCTGGAGCAGAGGAGAATGAAGAACTCCAAAGACACAAGGTAATTATGAACCCAAGAGATAGAAAGGACCACATAAACCAGAGACCACATCAGCCTGAGATCAGAAGAACTAGATGGTGCCCAGCTACAACTGATGACTGCCCTGACAGGGAAGACAACAGAGAACCCTTGAGGGAGCAGGAGAGCAGTGGGATGGAGACCTCAAATTCTCATAAAAAGACCAGAGTTAATGGTCTGACTGAGACTAGAAGGACCCCAGAGGTCATGGTCCCCAGACCTTCTTTTAGCCCAAGACAGGAACCATTCCCAAAGCCAACTCTTCAGACAGGGATTGGACTGGGCTATGGGACAGAAAATGATACTGGTGAGGATTGAGCTTCTTAGATCAAGTAGGCATACAAGATTATTTGGGCAGCTCCTGTCTGGAGAGGAGATGAGAGGGCAGAGAGGTCCAGAAGCTGGACGAATGAACATGAAAATAGAGAGTGGAGGGAAGGAACGTGCCGTCTCATTAGAGGGAGAGCAACTAGGATTATATAGCAAGGTGTATATAAGTTGTTGTATGAGAGACTTACTTGGTTTGTTAACTTTCACTTAAAGCACAATAAAAATTTTAAAAAAGTTAAATTATATAAACTTACAATGAAACAAATTATATAAAAACATTGAAAATCATCACTGCTAGTTATTTTACTGCTTTTACTATTACCTTTGCTCTTGAGGTTATGACATCTATTGCATTTATATGGCAATAATACTACATAAAAGTGTGCTATCCACATCTCTTGCTAACTCCGTATTCACCCCATCACATTGTAACTTCAAATCAGCCATGATGTAAGAGTTTATGCCACTGAATCTGGTAAACACTACAAATAGGTTTGGGCTTTTTTCCTGGAGAGCTGGTTGTTTAACATCTACCAGCATACCAGTGGGTGTAGCATAAATTTATATTTTGGCCATTTTTTGCCATTGAAAATAAACTAATCATCAGTACAGAGGTGCCCTTCTTTGCTAAGTCCCTGCTAGAGGAACAATGAGAGTGGATATTGATTTAGGTGATAAAGTTGGAACTATATTCCCTGTCCTTGAGTATAAAGAATGTGACCCAGCCAGAGCTGCGCTAATGAGGTCACAAGGACACATCACCTGGGCCCTGAGGTACAAAGACAATAGCTAGGACTATCTTAGAAAACATCTTTCAGAGAACCTTTCACATAAACTAATCAAACAGCACAAAAGACCTGCATACTTTCCACATCTTTTTCTATTAGCGTTTAGTAAGTAGTAAGATTTATTGGACCAATGAAGACCCTCCTGACTTGTCTTCCACTGAAACTTTTACCAATGATTATTAACAAAGACAATTCAAAATGTAGAATCACGGTGATTTAGCAGTTTTTAGACAATCTGTGAAAAGGTGAAGCTTTCAACGATTTTACCCATTTGTAATGTTAACACGTACTGGTGATTCTGTAATGTTCCTTGGACTTGGACAGACATGGCTCTGGCAGCATGCTTGTCTGTTTTCCTACTTTTGCCTCTTTGAACATATGCCAAATAAAATCTTTTTGCTTAACTATAAAGTCGTGATGATTTTACCCTAGGAATATCAATGGTATAGCTGGCAGGATTTTCTGAAACCATCAATCCAGTCAAACTCGAGAAGATCGTGGAGCAGAAGCTGGCGAAGAGAGATCCTATCTTCTGGACCCCACACATTCGCACTCCGTGTCCCTTTGACACTAATGGCATAAGCACGCTCAGAAAATGAGTCACTGTTTATTCTTTTTTATTCCCTTTCTCATGTTTTCTTTTGTTCAACATATTTGTCTGAAAACCAGTTTTTTCATTAAGGAGAATCTCAGAGTTTTTACTTAGTTAGTTTTTTAGTTAAGAGTGACATTTAATAACTCTTTTGGTGAACTGCAGTTCAGTGTCTGGATTCAGGCACTTGAAACATTAAAGAGGTAATTCTATTTTCAAAGAGCTCTGGGTCACCATAAGCCACAAAATTCAGGCATGGATCAACCAGTAAAAGCCATTAGGGTGGTAGCCGGTGTTCATCATGAGCGTTAAAGGCTCCCATGATAGGAAAAGGTGGTCGCAAGACACTAGATCACTAGGCTGCCTGCTACCCACAAGCAAACTGTCATGAACAAAGGTACACGCTGGTCTAAACAAAACACTGTCTAAACCCCACAGCATTCCTCATTAGGGTTCTTTTTGTGACTTAGAGAAAATCTGGAAAATAGTGCTCTGTTTTGCCAAATTCACAGGGGAAGGTGGCAGCTCCTGACCTGTTTTATGATAGTTTCTCAATAAAGAATCACAATGATAAAACTAAAATCATCAGTAGCTACTTTAAAGTACATTCCAATTGGAGGAACTAGCATATTTAAGATCTAAAATAAGAGACTAAGTCTTGACCCAACGGAATGAATTATGTTCGAAAAGAAGGAAACCAAAAGTTTGAATCGTAGAGCTTAACATCTTTGATAAATGAGCCTGGATTTCCCCCCTCTACTGAGACACTGGTTTATGGTTCATATTCAAAAATGCTGTAAACTGAACATACTAGAAGTAATTTGGAATTTCAGTGACCACTTTGGGGAAGTGAGCTTCCATTTGTGTTTTTCTTTCTTTCCTTTTTGGAGAACTTTTGTTTGATGCTCAGGTTTTATCAAAAGGTCTAATATTCCTTCATCTGAGGCTCTGGCAAGTTAATAAGTTTTATTAACTTTTTTTTGTTGTTGTTGAATTGAGTTGATCTCACCAAAAATTCCGGTATACATTTTAAGAAACTAGGATTCTCAAATCCTTGTTTTCTGTGGTATTGTTTGGTGAGTTTATTTGGTCTTTCTGTCTCCCTTTGTCCTGAAAACTTGCTTCTGGTCTAGAACATTGTATCTTAGTTTCTGCCTTGTATCAGGTTGGAGGCTATGGCTGACAGTTGCTGTTTTTTGCTTAAAGCTGGCCTAAAGCCTCAGTTCTTTCCTCATCCAAGAAAAACTGTCTTATGATTTAGACTTTAGCAACTACTTGGAAAAACTTTGATATAAATCGGTCTACTTGAAAAGTACACTAAGATTTTTATGTTCTGTACTATGCCAATCTTAAAATCAAAATCTTTCTAGGTAACTTTAACTAGATATTATGAAATGTGTTTTAATTAAGGAAAAAGAGTAATTTTGTCTTAAGTAAAACTAGTAGTTCCAGGTGGGAAAAAGGAGGCGGCATAAGTCAATCCTAAACCCCATGCCGTCGAGTCGATTTTGACTCACAACAACCCTTATAGGACAGAATAGAACTGCCCCATAGAGTTTCCAAGGAGCGCCTGGCAGATTCAAACTGCTGACCCTCTGGTTAGCAATCATAGCACTTAACCACTATGCCACCAGGGTTTCCAGGTCAAGCCTGGCGGGGGGGCGGGGGTGGATTGCTCAAGAGCTTTGGTATTTTCTGAGTAGATAAAAAGTTGTGATAAAGAGAAAGGAAAGCAAAACTGCTTACCAAAATTCGAATAGTTAGGGCTCCAAGGGAATAGTAGAAGAGAAAGAAATTATTTATCTTTTGCCTTTCAAAAATGCCTAGGCCAACTTAGACATAGGTAAATTAATTGAAATGACAATCTTGTGAGTCAAAAATAGGGAGGATGGGGCAAGATCAGGCCTCTCAGAGTCCCCAGCCTCTGAGGTCATATAACTCCACTGAAGCTATTGAAAGACCCCCTTCCAACTAGGTGGAGACTTTTTAAGATAAAAGAAATAAGAAAAAAGTACTGTCTTACTATAGTTATCAGAAATTGGGTGAATCTCAATCATAAATCTATTGTAGGGGAACTCTAAGAAGCCACGAAATAGAAAGCACAATGAAATGCCTGAAATGGCTTGAAAAAAAATGTTTCCAACCCTAGCCAGAGGCTTAAGGTTATATCTATATCAATGAATTGGTAGGCTGAGCAGAGGCTTTGTGGTTTCCAAAGCCAGCCGATAAAATCTTTGAGGGCTAAAATTAGACTGGGGAAAAGATGGGAAAGAGTAAAAATTGAGTGAAAACTTAGAATATATAAACAAACTTTATTTCAACAGATATGTTTTGTGCTATACAGGCTTAAAATAATTTCCAGGACCTTTTGGGTAACTTACTGATATTAAATTGAGTTAGTAGATATTCATCATAATTTAAGTTCATGTAATTTTGCTTTTTATGCCATAAAGAAAGGATATATGTATATATATATTTGGGTTTGTTAACGAGTGTATTCATTTTTGCCATTTAAAGGGATGTACTATAAAAGATATGCAACAAAGACAACGTTTGAGAGGTTTATTAAAAAGAAATTGATAATGGTCAAAAGTTTTATCTGTCTCACTAAAATTTAATTTTTAATTTATGAGATTTTTAGGAGCTTTAATGTTGAATTAAAATTAAATTTTAAAATTTTAAATTTAATGTTAAATAGCATATAAAACAAAGAATTGGGCTTCTCACTGTTAAAAATAACAAACTTTTCTTTGATTACTGAATTGAAGGGTTAATTTATTCTTTGTGTAATTCGCCTTGAAGGCAAAAGTTCAGTCCCTCACTAGAATAAGATTCCTGAGTCAAAAACCAAGCCACATGGTTTTTTAAAAAAAAAAAAGCTAAGGTTTTTACTCTTAAGACCTTTGGATAAATAAGTTTTGTTTCTTGATGACCTGTAATAAACTCCTGACAACTTTGAAACTTGATGGAAAGCCACCAAAAAAAAAAAAAAAAAAAATTATGAAGGAAAAGTGCTAAAAAGTTTTACTTAATAAACTACATGGAGCTTGTCTTAACCAAGAAAAGTGCCTGATTCTCTTTGGGTTAAAATGTATATGTCAGTGTTTCCTCTTATGTTTTTGCACACACACACTTAATATTATGTCATGATTTTATTATTTTTTAATTGCTAACTTGGTTCCAATTTATTTTTTTGAATCTAGCATCATAAAACCGATGGTTTGACTAGGAAGTTCAAATCATTTACCTATGAATTTTTTTTTTTAATTACTATTCAGGTATTTAGAGACTTGATAATCTTGTTCTGTTCTTGGAATATCCTGATTATATGATATTATGTCTCAAGATTACTATGTATCATATCTGAAGCTTTTTGAAAATAAGTTTAATCATTACATTTAGAAATATTTTTGTCTAAAGTTTTTTTTTTTTTTAAACTGACATTATTTAGCTTTACATTATCCTTATAATTAATTTCTATCAGGTCTTTCACTTTTAAGAGTATTTATTTTTATTAATTAATCATGGCCTGTGATCATTAAGGTTGTATGTCAACTTTGCTGGGCCATGATTTTCAGCGGTTTGGCAGTTACCATATAGTTTGACAGTCATATAATGATGTGATGACTTCCATGATGAGATTTGGTATAATGTGATCACCTTCATGATGGGATCTGCTGTGAGTAGCCAATAAGCTGGAAGCGAGTTTTCTTGGGAGTGTGGCCTGCATTCAATACAGGTGGACTTTCTGTCAAGGTTCTTGGGCTTTTGCTTGCTCTGGGTCCTGCAGCTGGCTCCTGTTTTTCTGACCTCTAGTTCCTGGGACTTCAACTAGGAGCTTACCTGTGGTCTTGCTTGCTGATGTTGGGATACATTGGTCTTCACAGCTTGTGAGCCACAGCCCTGCTGTCTGACCTGCCGACCTTGAGTTCACCAGCCCCTGCAGCTACATGAATCAGGAGAAGCCTCCAGCCTGATCCGCAGACTTGGAATGGTCCAGCCAATACAATAGCATGAACCACTTCCTTGACATAAATCTCTCTCTATGTATATGTATATGCTTTACTGGTTTTACTTCTCTGGAGAACCCATCCTAAGACATTTGGTACCGGGAGTGGTTCTAGAGAAACAAAATTGTAAGGATGAATTTTCTAAAGTGGTTCTCAAGTCTGATTAGTTTTAAAGATGTTGGTGACTCTGCTTTCAATAGTAAAGAGGGCACTGCTAATCCATGGCATGAGGTGGCAATAGAAATACGCAAAATATCACCACCAATGGATCAGGTATTGGTGAAAGGTGAGGCTCTCAGTGATTGCATGTTTAATACCTTTCTACAATTTTGTTGTAATGAGAAGTATAAGAAAGTTGGTTGGTTGGTCCTACTTTCATTAGACAAAGTGGAGAAAGACAGAGATGAGCTCAGGACATCACAGTCAAAGCTCAAGCACCACATCAACAACCTCAAATTTCCACTTGTGTCTTGAAAGAAAGCCTTATTTCCTGTGGTAACAGAACTGATATTGCTGAAAACCAAACCCAGGGTCTTATTGTAAGAGTGGCTGAATTACAAAGCCAACTGACTTCCCAACCTTAAGTAGTGTCTGAAGTCAAAGTGAGGACTTTGATTGGGAAGAAATGGGATCCTGAATCTTAGGTGGGGACATATGGAGAGAGAACCAGGAAGCTTGGGACACTGAGCCCCTAAATTCTGTTGACTCACTCCTGTCAACCAAAACATCCCTCTCACTACCATCTGAAGAGATTACTCCATCTTTGTCTGCTAAGCCACCTTCCCCAGTAAAACCATTAGCCCCTCCATCCCTATCTGATGAGATTAACCCAGCTGTGTGTAAACAGACTTTGTCTGAGTCTTTGCCTGGGGCAATGCCTGAGGCAGATGCCTTACAAGACAACATTGAATGTATTCAAACACATCTCCACCACCCATTTTGGCTTCTAAACTTATAACTAGATTTAAGTCTCAGCGAGCCCCAAAAGGTGAAGTACAAAGTGTGACCCAGGAGGAGGTATGTTACCCACCAAAAGAACTGCTTGACTTTTCTAATATATTAAAATATGTGTGGGAATGGCTATTACAGATGTGGGATAATGGTGCAAGGAACATAAAGATGGATCAGTCTGAGTTTAATTGATATGGGCCCACTAAGCACAGATTCTTCATTCAGTGTTTCAGCTAGAGAGGTTAGGAAAGGATCTAATAGTTTATTTGAGTGGGTCCCTGAAGCATGGATTACATGGTGGCCAATGCTAAATCAGGTTGAAGTACCAGGCCTGCCTTGGTATACTGTAGAAGAAGGTATCCAAAGGCTTAGGGAAAATGGTGTGTTAGAGTGGACTTATCAGCTGTCTTAGTCATGTAGTGCTGCTATAACAGAAATACACAAGTGGATGACTTTAACAAAGAGAAATTTATTTTCTCAAAGTCTAGTAGCTAGAAGTCCAAATTATTTTCTCACAGTCTAGTAGCTAGGGCGTCATCTCCAGGGGAAGACTTTCTCTGTTGGCTCTGGAGGAAGGTCCTTTTCATAAATATTCCCCTGGACTTGGAGCTCCTCTGGGCAGGAACCCTGGGTCCAAAGGACGTGCTCTGCTCCTGGCACCGCTTTCTTGGTGGTGTGAGGTCCCCAACTCTCTGCTTACTTCCCTTTCATCTTTTGTAAGATAAAAAAGGTATGCAGGGCATACCCCAAGGAAACTCCCATTACATTGGATCAGTGATATGACCTTAGTAAGGGTGTTACAATCCCACCCTAATCTTCTTTAAGTAAAATTACAATCATGAAATGAAGTACAACTACACAATACTTGGAATCATGGCCTAACCAAGTTGACATATATTTTGGGGGGATACAATTCAATCAATGACATCAGGTTAGACTCACAGACCCACACATGGAGTGCCCAGAGGACTCACATTTTACCACAATGGTGAGGAAAAAATTTGTGAAGACTGGTATGATTGCTATTTTACTTAAATCAGATTTGACAGTAAGAGCTTCCCCGACTGAATTAAGACACCTTAATACAATGGGGCTGATTGGACCTCGTGGTAATAGGGACCAAGTGGTGGCACTCAACTGTCAAAGACAACGTGGGTGTGGTTACTGTAATGGACAGCAGAGTCAAAGCAGTAATCAGGATAGTCTTACTCATATGGACTTATGGCATTGGCTACATAGTCATGGTGTCCCTAGTAGTAAAATAGGTAGGAAATCTACTGAACGTTTTCTTGATCTGTACAAGCAGAAGAATACTAGCTCAAGTGAACAGCAGTCTAACTCAAATTGCCAGAATATAGAGTCACGGCCCCTCAATCAATACCCAGTTTTGAGAGAGTTTAAAGACCCACGACCCCTGAATGAAGGGGAGACTGGGTGCCCTTGAGGAAGGACCTTACTACATTGCCAAAATTTTATACTGTTAATCTCTCTTCCAGCCTCCCCCAAGAGATCTATGGCTTTTTATGAGGGTAACTGTTCATTGGGGAAATGGAAATAATCAGACTTTTTGGGGGATTACTCGATACTGGCTCTGAACTGCCACTAATTCCAGAATCCCTGAAATGTCAGAGTGGCCCACCAGCGAGAGTGGGACATATGGAGGTTAGGTTAGTAATGGAGTCCTGGCTCATGTCCGGTGGATCCCTGACCCCATCCTGCAGTGGTTTTCCTGGTTCCAGAATGAATAGTTGTAATAGATATACTCAGCAACTGGCGGAACCTTCATACTGGATCCCTGACAAATGGAGTAAGGGCTATTATGGTAGGAAAAGACAAGTGGAAGCCATCAGAACTGCCCCTACATAGGAAAATAGTAAACCAAAAGAAATACCACATTCTTGGAGGGATTGCAGAGGTTACTCCCACTCTCAGGACTTGAAGCATGCGGGGTGGTGATTCCCACCACACCCCCATTCAACATGCCTATTTGGCTGTGCAAAAAAAACAGGTGCATCTTGGAGAAAGACAAATTACCCAAAACTTAATCAGGTGGCAACTCCAATTGCAGCTGCTGTTCCAGATGTAGTTTCATGGCTTGAGCAAATTAATGCATCTCCTGGTACCTGGGCTGCAGCTGTTGATCTGGCGAATGCCTTTTTCTCCACACCTGTTTTGAAGGACCAGAAGAAGCAGTTTTCCTTCAGCTGGCAAGGCCTGCAATACACCTCAGAGCTGTATCAACTATTCAGCCATATGTCATAATTTAGTCTGCAAGGACCGTGATCACTTTTCCCTTCTACGAGATGTGTGATTGTACACTGATTCAAGATTTGTGTGTCTCATGTGAATGCCCACCAAAGATTGACCTCAGCAGAGGAATTTAATGATCAGGAGGATAGAATGACACATTCTGTGGATACCAGTCATCCTCTTTCCCCAGCCGCTCCTGTTGTTGCCCAATGGACTCATGAACAAAGTGGCCGTGGTGGCAGGGATGGAGCTTATGCATGGACTCAGCAGCACAGACTTTCACTCACCAAGGCCAACTTGGGTACAACTACTGCTGAGTGCCCAGTCTGACAGCAGCAGAGACCAACACTGAATCCCTGATTTGGCACTGTTTTTGTGTGGTAAATCCAATTATACTAGTTTAAATGGTCTTTTTCCACTGACGGTGACTTCACATGTATAATCTCTTTTTTAGAGTCCTGGTGAATGTGTGGGCAATGCACTTTAAGAACTTTAGGATTACCTTTAGATATTCATAATGATGCTAGTAAATATAGGAAAGGTAATGTTAGTTTGTTACACATCGTAAAACGAGTTAGAAGAAAACCCATTGGTCCAACACTCAGGGTGGGGTTGGTTATTTCTAAGAGCTTTAGTTCCTACTTCTGGTATAGTTGAGCTGGAGAAATCTTTAAGAAATTTATCTATTACTATATGGGAAAATAGAATATGAAGTTGCTGATGGGATGGAAACACAACAGTAATCTCTGACCTCTTTAAGCCAAGGTGGCATGAGATAACAGAATAGCCTTAGATTCTTTATTGCCCAAGAAGGTGTAGTCTGTGCTGTAGCAAACACTTGGTTACACGTTATAACACACTCACAAACACCAGACTTATTTGGCTGGTTACCATCAAGAATAAGTACATGGGCTAGATCACTATTGCAAGGTATAGTAATACTCTTAGTTGCATCCTGACAGTATTATGCATAATAAAACTTATTTTCTTTTGTCTTACACACTTAAAAGGCAAAAGAAGGCCTTGCGCTAAAATGTTGATATACATTGAGTCTGCTCATTTTGACAATGTGATTGATGAGAACGTCACTCTTATTTAAGGTCCTGGTGGAGAACCAGATGGTATCCTGCAGAAAATCAGCACCGTGAGTTTAAAGTGCCTGCCATGGCCACCATCTAGGAACCCAACTAAGTTCAGGTATTGATCATCAATGTGGTATCTCCAACTTCCAATCCAAAGGAGGAAGTGACATAGGAGATAAAATTGGAGCCATATTCCCTGCCCTTGAGTGTAAAGAATGTGACTCAGCTGGAGCTGGACTGACAAGGTCACATCACCTGGGCCCTGAGGTACAAAGACAACAGCTAGGACAACCTTGGAAAACATCTTTCAGAGAATCTTTCACATAAACTAATCAAACAGAGCACAAAAGACCTACATACTTTCCACTCATTTTTTTCAGTTAGCAGTTAATAAATAGTAGGATTTGTTGGACCAATGAAGACCCTCCTGACTGTCTTTCACTGAAACTTTTACCAACGATTATTAACAAAGACAATTCAAAATGTAGAATCACAGTGATTTAGCAGTTTTTAGTCAATCTAAAAGTGAAAAGGTGAAGCTTTCAACGATTTTACCCATTTGTAACGTTAACACGTACTGGTGATTCTGTAATGTTCCTCGGACTCAGACAGACATGGCTCTGGCAGCATGCTTGTCTGTTTTCCTACTTTTGCCTCTTTGAACATATGGTGAATAGTATCTTTTTGCTTTACTATAACTTTGTGGTGATTTTACCCTAGTATTGATGACCATGTGAGAATGTTATTTCTGTTCGCTGACTTCTTTTGGAGCAAGAGGCCTGGGGAGAGGAAAGTAAAAAGCATCACAAGGCCCTCGTGGGGAAAGTGTGTGAGCCAGCAGTTCTGTGTTCGAGCGTCTGCATAGCTGCTGCACTATTCACAGCTGTCCTTTCTGCTCAGGACAGCTCAGACCAAACCTCTCAGGGAGCAGTCCCCAGAGCTGGGGCTAAGCCTACACAGCCCACATCTCAGTGCAAACACACCTCTTCAATTATTCCTGACAGAGATATGGCCTGAGATCCGTGGTTCTGGGAATTTCCCTAACGCACAAAGGCCCAGATCTCTGTGGCCAAATGTGGTAAAGTCTGGCTGATAAAACATTCGATGACCCTTTCTCCAAGTACTTGTTCATCGGCCTGTCCGGTCACTTTTGGAAACGTCAGTTAAGTGCTAGAAGGAAGTCACTGGTGCCCCCTTGTGGCAGAATTTGGGAAGGCGCAAACCTGCATAGCCCAGAAAATGTGGAAAATGGGAGGTCATGTTGGTAACAAAGTGCAAAAGAGTGTGTGTTATTGTGCTTTCATTTGTGTTACACAAGAGGTAGGGATAGGAAAGCAAGTCTATACATAGACAGTCTCTAGAAAAGTTGCCGTATAATGAGAGATCACATGGCAAGTGTTTGCTGAACACTGAGTCAGCCACTCTTGGGGATTGTTTCTCAAAGTCTGGTCTGCATCAATCACATGGTGTGCTAGTAAAAATGTGTATTCCCAAAAAGCAGCCAAGCCCTACTCAATCAGTTTCTCTGAAAGTAAGCATGTAAAACAAGCTTCCCAAGTGATTCTGCTGAACACCCATGTTTAAGAACCACTGAATAAAAACAAAGTGTAAGGGATTCAAGTGAAATACCACTGTTACCATCTCTGTCTCTCAGGGAAATTTCCCATGTAAACTGTCCCAGATGAAAGGAGGCACGGTGACTTAAATACAATGTGTGATCCCGGATTGAATCCTGGCCCAGAATAAGGACAGCAGTGGAGAAATTACTGAAATTTGAAAAACATCTGTACATTAGTTAATAACATTGTTTTAGTGGCGACTTCCTTGTTGTGATCACTGTGTTGTGGCTGTATGTAAAATGTTAACACCTGGGGAAACTGGTGACGGGTTGGGAGCCCTTGAGTGGTGTAAAGGGTTAATGAGCTTGGCTGCTAACCAAAAGGTGGGAGGTTTGAGCTCACCCAGAGGTGCCTTAGAAGAAAGCCCTGATGGTCTGTTTCTTAAAAATGAGCCACTGAAAACTCTGTGGGGCACAGTTCCACCCTGGCACACATGGGGTCTCCGTGAGTCAGAATCCACTTCATAGCAACTGGTTTGGTTTTGGGGTCTAGGAGAATTTTTTTTGTACTTTTTTTCTGCAACTTTTTTGTAGGTATAAAATGATTTCTAACTTAAAAGTAACAAACTAAAAAATATTTTAAGACTCCCATTTGGTAAGTACTTTATGTCCTTGCTACTTAAAGTGTGGTCCATGGACCAACTACATCAGCATCACCTGGGCCTTGTTAGAAACACACTCTCAGCCACCTCCAAGAATCACTGAACCAGAATCTGTGTTTTTACAAGATCCCCAGGTGATCATTAAAGTTTGAGAAACACCAGATGTACTCCTGGACCTCACTTAATCCTTACAACTCTTCTACAGTCCAGACAGTATTGTCACCATTTTACCGATGTATGAACTCAAACTCAGAGAATTACTACTTGTCCTGTCACGTAAACAAATAAATAGAGTGTCCAGGTTTCAACCCCAGTCGGACACTAAAGCTTATTCTCTCAGTCAATAGGCATCTGTCACCTGGCTACAGATATAAAATTTATTATTATTTGCAACACTAGAACTCAGCTCTTGTAGATGGTACTTTTTGGCTTCCTGACTGAAGGCAGATATGTTAGAAAGTCCAGAGACGCAGTTCTAGCCACAGCCTTGCCTATGGTTCGCTGAGATTATCTAATCTCTCTGGGCCTCAGTGTCCTCATCTGTACAGTCTCCTACAGCTCCAGCATCCAGGTCAGCTAACTTTGGTCACCTTTATCCAGGCCTCACAGCTGGCTTGAGGAGGGGAGAGTAGCTCTCTATTATGTGTTATCATTTATGGCCTTCAGGACACAAAATAAATGACATCTGTCATTGGTGTCTCTTTTCCCCCAGGGCTTCCAACCAGTCTGTTCCAGTTCGAACCCCTGCTGAGAATTTGCGGTTCTACCAAGTTCCCAGGAGATGCTAGTGCCGCTGGTTAGGGGCCAATTCTGAGAACCACTAGCAGAGCAGTGGCACTCAAAAGTTATTATGCATAAGAATCACCTGGGGACCTTGTTAAATGTAGATTGTTTCAGTATATCTGGGGTAGAAATGCAAATTCTCAGCAGAGGTTCAAACCGAACTGAACCACTTTGAAGTCCTATTTTCCCCTTTCCACATTAAAAAAAAAAAAAATACCCTCGCTTTATTCCGATGCTTCAAGCCTCTGTCTTTCAGGGCTCCTGACCTTACTTAGGCTCCATTCCTTGGTCAACAGATCCACTTTCTAGTGTTACCTGACAACAGCCTTTGAAGAGGTGTGCCCAGGGTATCTCCATGGACTCAGCAGGGTGTCTACAGGACCCAGTGGGAAACACAGAGAAGTGGCTCTCAAAGGGTAACATCTCAGCCATGGCTGAAAGAAGCTGACAAGCTGGTCAGAAAAATCTCCCCAGTCCCTTTAGGTCTCTTCACTCATGTGCCTCAGTTACTCAATGCCAACTGTTTGAGGAAGAAGTGGCCAGGTTTGTTAACACTACTGCATAAAGAGGTGCATGGACAGGCGGTTACAGCCACACCCAGACCTGATGAGTCCTTCAGCTGTTGCTCAGAGATAAAGCCAGTGAAATGTCTGGGCTTTGTGTCAGCTTAGGGTTCACACCTCAGAAGGTTGTTTCCCTGTCCACTCCCTTTCTTTTTTCAACCTCATTGTGTTTGAGAGAGAGAGAGGGGAATTGAGATGGAGAGAACGGAATGAGAATGATGGAAACATCCTTAAAAATCCATTCTGACTCGGTGACAGGGCTATACCCCCTGCCATCGAGTCAGTTCTGACTCTTAGTGACCCTGTAGGACAGAGTAGAACTGCCACATAGGGTTTCCTAGGCTGTAAATCTCTGTGGAAGCAGACTGCCACATCTTTCTCCCGTGGAGCTGCTGGTGGGTTTGAATTGCTGACCTTTCAGCTAGCAGCCATTTGCTTTAAATGCAGGGCTAAAGGCGCTTCAAATCCCACTAGCCCAGAGTTTCATTTCTCTTATTTCTCTTTTTGTGTTGTGTGATTATTGGGAAACCTCACATTCTTAGAATTGTGATTCCCAGTAGAAAGGGTTTTGGGTAGTCGAGTATCAGAATCAACAGCATAGTTTTTTTCTTTAATTTTTATTATAGTGAAATATATATAGCAAAATATTTGTCACTTCAACCATTTTTACATCAACAATTCAGTGACAAAAATTGTACAAATATCGCCACTGTCGTTTCCAAGGCTTTTCATCACCCTTAAGCATTACCCTCCCTCGTTGTCTCCTTGTACCCACCCCTGGTAACCACTAATAATTTTTGTCTCTATGCATTTGTCTGGAGCTCTAGTAGCCCAGTGGTTAAAAGCTTGGCTGCTAATCAAAAGGTTGGCAGTAAGAATCCACCAGCAGTTCCTTGGAAACCCTATGGGGCAGTTCAGCTGTGTCCCATAGGGTTTCTATGAGTTGGAATAGACTTGACAGCAACAAGTTTTTCTGGTTTTATACGTTTGCCTACTCTGGATATTTAATATATGTGGGATCATACAGTATTTGTTCTTTTGTGGCTAACTTATATCACTCAGCATACTGTTTTCAAGGTTTATTCATGTTGTATGTAACATGTATCAGAACTTTGTTTCTTTATATGGCTAAATAATATTCCACTGTATGTATGTATATAAAATATATATATACACACATACCACATTTTATTTATCCATTCATCTGTTGATGGACGCTTGGGCTGTTTCCACCTTTTGGCTCTTGTGAATACTGCTGCAATGAACATTGTTGTGTAAGTATCTGTTTCAGTCCAACTATCTTAAGAAACAACTCCACCTAGGAGTGGAATTGCATCAGAAGATGATTCTATGTTGAAGTTTTTGTGGAACTGCCATACTGTTTGTCAAAGCAGCTGTACCATTTTAAAACCCAACCAGCAATGGATGAGGATTCCCATTTCTCCACATCCTTGCCAACACTTGTTAGTTTCTGTTTTCTGATAATTGCCCTCCTAGTGGGGGTGAAGTGGTTTTGGTTTTCATTTCCCTAATGACTAATGACTTTGAGGATTTTTTCATGTGCTTATCGGCCATTTGTATATCTCCCTTGGTGAGATGTCTATTCAAGTCCTTTGGCCATTTTTTAATTGGGTTGTTTGTCTTTTTGTGGTTGAGTTGTAGGAGTTATTTACATATTCTGGATATTAAGACCTTATTAGATATATGGTTCCCAAATACTTTCACCCATTCTGTAGGTTATATCTTCACATTGTTGTTAAAATACTTTGATGCACTGAAGCTTTTAATTTTGATGGCATCATCTGTGAATAGAGATAGTTTTACTTCTTCCTTCCCAAAATGGATGCTTAATCTGTCCAATATGTGAGGCTTTCAATATGGCAATTTCTGTCTCTCTATTGTTCTTTCAAGGTAGCCATCTTTTTCTGTTTCTTTCTAAGCCTCGTGATTCTTTTATTGAGACTGGAGGATTTGTATATTATAATATGGTGTCTTGGTGATCTAGTGCTGCTATAATAGAAATACCACAAATGGATGGCTTCAACAAAGAGAAATTTATTCTCTCACAATCTAGAAGTTCGAATTCAGGGTGCTGGCTCTAGGGGAAGGCTTTATCTCTCTGTCAGCTCTGGAGGAAGGTCCTTGTTATCAATCTTCTCCTGGTCTAGGAGCCTCTCAACGCAGGGACCCTGGGTCCAAGGGATGTGCTGTGGCCTCAGTGCTGCTTTTTTGGTGGTATGAGGTCCCCTGTCCCTCTGTTTGCTTCTCTCTTTTATATCTCAAAAGAGATTGATTTAAGACACAACCTAATCTTGTAGATTGAGCCTTGCCTCATTAACATAACTGCCTCTAATCCTGCATCATTAACATCATAGAGGTAGGATTTACAACACATAGGAAAATCATATCAGATAACAAAATGGCGGACAATCACACAATACTGGGAATTATGTCCTAGCCAAATCCACAGATATTTTGGGGGGATACAATTCAATCCACGATATATGGCAATTCTGAAATTCAGATTCTTACTCTTCTCCAGGGATTGCAGTTTTGTTGTTTGCTTTTAATCGTTAAAGGATGTAATAATCTGTCTGCTCAGAAATCTCCATTAACCACTTTTGTCTCCAAAATGTGTACGGACACTAAGGACTCCTTTCCTGAGCCCATGCTCAACTAGTATTTTGACGGATATTTCCTTTTACTCCAGAGAAAAAATAAAAACCAAAAAACTAGAGAAAATTTCTAAAAAAAAGGAAAGATCTGATTCTCCTACTCTTCAGGGATTGCTGTCATTAAGTAATGAAGACTGCAGTCGACTGTTGTTTTAAATGATTTTTCCAAGCTAATTTGTGTTCCAATTCTGTCATCTCTACAGCCAGCTGGTTAATGGCCTGGCAAATTCCTCCAAAGGGCACACTGGCCCTTTGAATGTGCCATCTGAGAAAAAAGCTTCTGCAATAGGGCTGAAGCCAGTGTGATGATCTACATCCATCCCTCACGGCACCACTGGAGCAACTCAACCATGGAACCTGTGCAACCCCAAATCTCAGCAGTCTAGGTCCCCACTGCACGTGCAGCCACCAGCCAGCTGCTCAAAGAGCATGGTGCTGTCCCCGCCATTGTGGGGAGTAGAGGAATGGGGGTGGTAGCTCTTGGTGCACCTGGTCCAGCTAGGAAAGATCAGTACTTTGTCCCTTCATCAAGCACTCCCCTGGCTGATCCAGTTCCAGGGTTTCAAAATAACGGTCTCCAATTGCCCTTTGAAGTGTGACTGTTCATTTGGTAGAGGGTCAGACCTCTAGAATTCCATTCTCTACCATTTTGTGTAATTTTACAGTGGTTTTGAAAGTTCTAAGTCCTGCAAAACACTCCTATATCAGCCTGTCTCCTTCGGCCCTTAGAAGCCTAAGGTATGCATAGATCACGCTAATTAATTTCAGGTGATTAAGGACAGCACAGCCTGAGGGCATTGCTCAGTGCCCCCTCCCCCCAGTTCTGTGGGAGTGCAGAGGCTGGCCAAATCAGGAGGCCTGCAGCTTCTCAGATATGAACAGGTGGACCCAACACTCCACCAGCAAAAGCAAAGTCTGTTCCATACACCCTTAAGCCACAGAGCAGATCCCTGTCTGGGAGCACAGCTCTGGTTCATGGTTCATCACCTCAGCCACAGCCTCACCAGCCTAACCCACAGCACCCGCTGCTACAGAAGTGGGGAGAGAGAAGGGCATCTAAGGGAGAAAGAAAAGGTGCCCTACTTTTTGAAAGCTACCTCTTTCTTGACCCAGCCTTAGCTTCCCACCCAAACTCACTGCTAGCTTAGAGGCTGTAATTATTTGATGAATTTCCAGAGTTCTGAGATCATTGAGTTCTGAGACCTATTTCTGCTTGGTGTTTTCTGGTTTCACTGTAGGAGGATGGGAACGTATGGTTGCTTCCACCACTATGTTGTCTCCTCTATCCAGTGTAGCTTTTTAAACATACACCTACAGCACTAGTTCTCAAACTAGTTTGCCAAGAATCATGTGGGGGTAATTCTAGGAGGTCTAGGCTAACTCTAGCAGGACCCCAAAATATGTATTTTTAATAAATATTCCCCAAGTGATTCTGCTAAGGGTGGTCTAGAGAACACCCTCCGACAAACAATGCTCTATAGCAGTGCTTCTCGAATTTTAGTCAGCATTCCTAAAAGTTTAGGTAAAATGCGGGCTCTGGTTTAGTAGACCTAGGGTAGGGCCCAAGATTCAGCATTTCTAACAAACTCCTAGAAGGTGTGGCTAGTCCAAGAACTATATTCTGCGTAGCAAGACTCTATAGTCTAAAGTCCCTTTTAGCTGTGGACTCTGATTCAGGTGTTATCTAGTATCTGCTACAAGCTTCCTGAGTTATCAAAACTACAGCTTGATCTGGGGAAGATACAACAGTAATTTTGCACATTCCTCTCTCTGCTAAAAAATACATAGAATATTGCGTGATTGCTTGAGCTTAGATAAAAATTTGAAGACAACCATACATAACTAGATCTTGCCAGCCAGCTAAGAGTTGGCCTACTTTCAAAAGCTGTATAAAATTCAATAGAAAGTCTGCTGGTGCCAGGTGTTTTCTGGTCTTTGCAGACTAAACTGCTAATTCAAGCTCCAGCTGCAAACGTTTTCTTTCTTCTCCATTTTTTCTTTCCTTTTGGGAGAAAGGCTTTCAGATTCAATGACAGCAGAACTCTAGAGCTCATTTAGAAAGAACTTAAAACGTTCTCTAGTTTATTATCTGCTGAACTGTGTATATTCAAAAGGCTCCGGTAGAAAGGCCTCTTCACTGTTGCAAAACCAAGGTGGTGGAAAAGGCAGCACCTGAGCCTTGGATGACCATGCAGAACCAGGGTTTCAGAAAGGCCATAGATGTCCCCTTAGACTCGAGTCAAGGCTCACCCATTTGGGAACATGCTGACGTAGAGCTCCAAGTCCCACCATATCACTTATCCCAGGCCAGAATCATGAAAGGAGGGAAGTCTATCATTCTTTCTCTGAGATGTGATCAGCATCTCCAGTCCTTCTGTGCTGCCCACTGGATGACCCTTCAGTCCCCTAGACTTGCCCATGATAGACCCCCTGCCTTTTCCTTCCTGGTGGAGCAGAGCAGCCTCAGTAAAGAAAAAGCAAATTCCCAGGAGGTAAAGCCTGAGCAGGTGATAAAGGTATGGAACAGGTGTAAGACTTCAAAGATCCCAGAGGACAGTCAACTAATTCTGCTGGACACCCTTCCTCCTCCTGCCTACTGGAGTATGGATTCTTGCTCTGCAGCATTTTAAAGTGGCTGCCTGAGATCTGACCCCTGGTCTCCAACCTTCCTTCAAAGCAGCTAGTTGCCTCATGCTGTTGCTGTTTTATTTAAATATGCACTGCCTATTTGGAGTATAATGTGGCACTCTCTCTCAAAACTGGACATTCACAAGGTGTAAGCTGATGACTCCGTTTCCAGGAATCTTACAGAAATACTTGCACATGTGCACAATTATGCACTAATATTGTGAAGCCTGTCAGTCTTTTCCTTCACAACTTCTGAGTTTTATCTCACTTTAAGAAGGCCTTCCCTCCCCCAAGATTATAATTTTTTTCTCCAACATTTTCTTCTAATACTTTCATAGCTTTTTTTTTTTTTTTTTTTCTAGCTCTTGAAACTATTTGGAATTTGTTTACTGTTAAGTAGGAATTTGTTTGTGTTCAAATTTATAGCCAAATGTTCCAAAGAAGCATATTAGGACCACATTTTCTTCACTGCTTTGAAGTGCTATTTTTATCACAAGCTAAATTCCCTCAGATACACAAATATGGAATAGGGAAAAGTGAAGAAGAACCCTGTCTGTTGGCTTTAAAGTGGAAGTATTGGTATAAACTCGTGTGTGTGTGTGTGTGTGTGTGTGCGTGTGTGTTTCTAGCTCTGTCTACTGAAAGGATCTAAAAACAATGACACTCCAGCTATCACCACTGACTGCCCTAACAGGGATCACAATAGAAGTCCCCGCACAGAGTGGAGAAAAATGTAGAACAATATCTAACTCACGATAAAAGAAAAAAAAAGATCAGGCTTACTGGTCTGACAGAGACTTGAGAATTTCCAAGAGTATGGCCCTCAGACACCCTCATAGCTCAGTAATGAAGTCATTCCTGAGATTCACCCATCAGCCAAAGATTAGACAGGCCCATAAAACAAAACAAGACTAAATGGGCACACCAGCCCAGGGGCAAGGACGAGAAGGCAGGAGGAGACAGGAAAGCTGGTAATGGGGAAGGGGAGACTGTTGACATGTTGTGGGGTTGACAACCAATTTCACAAAACAATATGTGTATTAATTGCTTAATGAGAAATTTGTTTGCTCTGTAAACCTTTATCTAAACTACAATAAAATGAAATAATAAAAACAATGACACTCCAGAGCATTGAACATATCTAGTGCCCAGTTTTAGGTTTCTAAATATCATTGCCCATTAAAAATAAATTATGGATCTTTGGAGAAATGGCTGATTCCAGATCCTGGAGCAGGAAAAGTCCAAATTTAGCATGAAATATTCATTGTTCCAAAAAGAAGGAAATGTTCAAAGATTAATGAGTTGATGTCAAAAGAACACAGAAGTCAGTTCAAAGGCAATCCCACTAGCCAGGTTTGAGACAATTTGAGCAATAAGAAAGAGAAAGAAACAAAAGTAAAGTTATAACTCATTAAATTTTAAAAATCCATCGTGATAGTCACAAAAAGAGACACAGAAAAGAGGAGAGAGGGGAAAGGCTTTTTTTACTGACTGCCAGCTAATAAATGTAGGAGTGATGATAGACTAGAAAGTCACCACTTTGTAACTCCAAATGTAATAATCCAGACAACGATCATTAATGGATGCTAAAACCATCAGGTAAAATATTGCCGAGACACAGCCTACCTGCATATGTGATGGTTAGGGTTGTGTGTCAACTTGGCTGGGCCATGATTCTCAGTGGTTTGGCTGTTATGATGTAGTTTGATTCAGCCTAAGACAGCATGGTTATGAGAACTAACCCCACAGATGACATATTAATACAAAGGAGATGTGTTTTCAAAAGCCTAAGTCCCCAGACTGGGGAGAGTGTTTGTGTCATGCCCAAAATCTAAGGGCTGGAAACGTGAAGGGAGAAAGAAACCCTGAGCCCAGAAATAGCCTGGGGAAGTGAGAGCAGCGGACAGTGCATTCCATAGCAGAGGGCATCTGTGCCCCAGCTCCTGACAACAGGTGAGGCAACAAGCCTGAGAGAGACATGGCTGCAGACATGGGACCAAAGGCAGCCTGGGAAGGCACAAAAGCATGAAAGGGCTACCAAGACCGACAAGGACACCTGGAGGAGACAATGGGCTTCTCAGGGGACCCCGGTGTGGACCAGTGACTTGATGACCAGAGGGATACCACTCAAAGCCTTTAATACTCTGTGACAAGTCGCCAGGAACCCAGATACAACCCTAAACACAACTGCAGTTTATGTCCCAGCAGCCCAATAAAAATGGGGCTCAAAAGAAAAATTGAGTTATAAAAAATACATAAAATCGTATTTCTTGTACGCCTGAGCTTGTGGGCTGAGAAGACATGCCCACTACAAAAATACAAAGTCTAAGAAAATGACATAAAACTACATCAAGAGGAAAGCATCAGGATGAGAAAAAGTGCATTTAGTAGATAGATTTTGATGAGAAAAACTTATTATCTCAAAGATGTAAAGAATGGTCTGGCCAATACACAGATTCTACCAGAGAAGTAGTCAAAAGAAAGAGGAACTGGTTATTTACATGGGTGAAGTAAACTACCAAAAGGAAGATGTACTGCTTTTGTAGAATAGTGCAGAGGTCAGCTGAGGACACCCACTTTTGTTTGAGCTGGGCAAAAACTGTAGCTCTGGATCATAAGTTTCCTTGAGATCAAAGACTTTCCCATGATTTCTGCAAACTCGGGGGAGCATGTGTTTTACTGTCACCCAGCCCACTGAATGCGCCATCTCACCAGCATCTCACCTTCCAGGATTCTGCTCTTCTCTCTGCACGATACTACTATTATCAAGACTTTTCTCTTAGCGAAAAGCTACTTAACACAGGGAGAAATTCTAAAATTCTGTTGAAGCCAAAGAGAAGAGCCAAATAGCAATTTTTTCTCTCTGATTCACTAGTGATTGAATACATGTTTATTCTCCTCCTCTATTCTATGAATCAAGGAGTCAGCAAGAAGTGCTTAAATCCTCCCAGCTCCTCAGTAATTTATGAAAAAATCACTTACCATTGAGACCCACACCATCTGACTATACTACACCAATTTCCCTTCTCTGATCACAAGCCTTCTGGTCACCACCAACCCAACTCTGGGCATTATCCTGGGAGATTTCATGTAAATGTCCCTTCTAACTCTCTAGTCCTTTATTTTCTTCAACCATTTTTGTGGTTGCAGCCCACTTTTGAAAGGTAAAATTTTGTTGGCATACATCTAGGAGATATCAAAACACCTCAAAACAGCACTAAATAAGTCAGCAGCAATTTCAAGACCATCCCAGCTACTCTATATCAAGGTCTCATAATATCCATAAAAGAGCCACAGTTGTCACTCCTGGCAGATCTACACACCCGGTACATTTATGGTTTCCAATCTCAGCTCTACCCTCAGTAGAATTCAGCAACCCCACTTCATGCTCCCACATTGGTCCTTCCACCTGTACCCTCATGATGCTCCACAACTCTCTTAACCACTCTTGCCATCTCTTCTTTCAGCATGGAACTTGGTCCTAGTTCAGGAAGACGATGGAGTCTTTCAAGCATAAAATCTCCTCATTCTGCATCTCCTACCCACACATACCTCCTTGTCCCTGCTCTTCCCTAAAGGAAGAAGGGGTCCTCCCTCCATCCAAGGTTAATTCAGACTTGTGCCTGGACCCACCTCCCTCTGTCTCCTCGAACACACTGCTTTTCAAGTATTTCCTTTTTCCTATGTCTTCAACCTCTCCCTTCCTATTGGCTTCTTTTCTTCAAAAAATAAATACACCCTCATTTCTTAAATCTTTAAAAATAAATAAATAATCCTTTCTTTTCACACAACATTTTCTATGTTTCCATTTACCGTTTTTTAACTGGAAGAGAGTATTGCTATTTCTGGCTATCAAAGCAATGCATTTATAGTGCAGAACAACTTTGAAATTACCCAGAATTAAAAACCACCTACTTTAATTCTCCCCAACTTAGCTGACAAGAACTCTCTGTAAGACATGACAGTATTGGTTTTTCTCTTATCACAAAAGAGGGATCACTTCATTGTTGAAAATTTGACAAACTGTTGGGCACTTATGGTTCTCTCTCTTTTGTCATTACAAGCAATATGGTGAGAATGTCTGTGTATAGCTTTATATGCCACAGTATAGAATTACCAGGTCAAAGAGTATGATCAGGCATCTAGCTCTGGTTACACATTTTCAGATAGCACCCTGGTGACGCATGTTATGCAAACGGCACAGATTGCAGGCACAATGGAGTATAAATTTTTTATTGTTGTGGTAACAAATTACCACAAACTCTGTGGCTTAAAACAATGTAAATTTATTATCTTACAGTTCTGGATGTCAGAAGTCTTAAAATCAAGATGTTAGCAGGGTTGTGTTCCTTTTGGAGGTTCTAGGGAAGAATGCCTTTTCCAGTTCTAGAGGCCTCCTACATTCCTTGGCTGGTGGCCCTTTCCTCCATCTTCGGAGCTGGCAATGTCCCATTTCACTGACTCTCGTCATGTCTCTCTCTGACCACAGCCAGGAAAAGTTCTCTGCTTTTAAGGACTCATGTAATTAGATTTAGCCCACCTGGGTAATCCAGGATACTGTTCCTATTTCAAGGTCCTTAACTTAATCACATCTGCGAAGTCTCTTTTGCCCTGTAAAGTAATGTATTCATAGGTTCCTGGAATTAGGATGTGGACATCTTCAGAGGACCGTTATTCTGTCGACATTAACGGTATATTTTAAACCTTCAGTAACTGAATCCTCTGCCATAACTCTTTACAAGTGTAATACAGTAGATGCACTTCATTAGTATAAACTATTATATTGATGATCATATGTTGAACACAAATAGGACTAACACCAAAAGGACTTGTTCCATCTATCCAAGCTATCACCCCAAAAGTAAAATCGAGGCCTTGTTAGATACACAGGGAAGCCCTCAAATGTCCGAAGACAAAGGGAACTACTTAGGTATTTAAGGAAGCTGTCGAAATAGTTACATTTGTCCATTTTAAATGAATTCCCTACTTTTTTTTTTTTCT
Source organism: Elephas maximus indicus (assembly GCF_024166365.1). Classification (NCBI taxonomy): domain Eukaryota; kingdom Metazoa; phylum Chordata; class Mammalia; order Proboscidea; family Elephantidae; genus Elephas; species Elephas maximus. Next base: position 5,558,043 of record NC_064822.1, on the reverse strand, counting down.
CTGTGTACAGATTGGCAGTGATTCCAAACAGTTACAGTTTCACATTGAAGCTCTCTGGTTCTCCCAGTTCCCATTCAAATTACGAGAAGAAAGTCATTCCAAACAAAACCTATATTCTCTGGGTTGGTATGCATGACTGGATGATTATGCAAATTAGCATAACCTGTAGGTAATTTGCTCACCTGAACAACTTGAATTTATTCCTACAAAGCAGTATTTCACGTTGTGTACCCTTACACAGTTGGTCTAGTTCTTGGCCATTGTGTACACTTTGTCTCTCCTTTATTAGGGTGTGTTTGATTCCTTTTGCTATCTGAGCAAACTAGTTTTGAACTCAGGCAATGATCTTGCTGAGAATATTTTTCACTAAACAAAGATTCTAACCACCTAACATAAGGTCTTCGCATTTTCCCAATCCCGTTGGTATCTTTGTTTTGGGCGTCATTACTAAATAACTCGACACAAATACAAACGCTGGCAATCTCTTCAGATGGCTTCTTTTAACGAAAGTTTGTTGAACAAAGAAGTCACTTATGTCATTTGATTATGAACTGTTCAAAAGGTAAATGATACGTAATCACCAAACTATGAATACTCATGAAATAGTTTCTAGCAAAACTAAAAAATTCTCATGAATCTAGAGCCTCATATTTTTTTCCTAAACCATGTGAAATTGAGCTGAGTACATTTATTTCTTAACTGATTATAAAAATGGTGAAGCAGAGGTATCCGACCTTCTACAACTCCACAAGGGGGAAGGAAAACCAAGATCAACAGCCCAAGGCTGACTCCTATGAGGTCAGACAAGCCTTCTCTCTCTGCCACCTTTACCAATTCTGATACCAACCGTCCCTCTCACAGCACTCTCTATTTCTTTTCTAGGTTTAATAATTCATTGCAATGGCCACACAGAACTCACAGACAGTACTCACAATTATGTGGTTTATTAGGGAAGTAACAGTTACAATTCAGGCTCAGGAACACTCAAGAATACAGTTCTTCCATCAAGACAGCCTCTTCCCAGCTGTTCTCACAGGCACGCCTCTCCCTGGCCCTCAGTCTCTGCCCAAAGGCACTCAACTTTTTCTCTCCATGGGCTAGGAAGCCCACCATACCGTCTCCTGCTGCTGGGTCTCTGCTGCCACTGCTTCTCACCATCTTCAGGTCTACAGCTTGCTCTCTCTGTCTCTCTTTCTCTCCCTCTCTCTCTCGGTTTCCTGCTTCCAGGAGCTTCTCAGCACAGGTATCCCAGTCCAAGGGATGTGGTGGCTTCTAGCTGTTCTTCCTTGGTGGTGGTGAGATTCTTTCTCTCACCTCTGTTTTGGCTCATTTCTAGCCCAGCCTGATGGCAAAACTGACCAATCCCCTTGGTAGGCCACAATTACCTTATCACACAGTCCTGCCCAATCACCTGAGTGGGAGTTACAAGACCATGATGAGAAAGGTCACAGAAAAGCAATCCATTACACCGTACTGATCTTAAACACTTTCCTTCTTCTCACTGGGGAATATTTTGGTAAATTGGTTAAATGTACTACTGCTTACATTATATGATTTACTTCTTTATTTCCATTTATGGTGAGTGATATCAGTTTTTCACATGTGGTAGTGTTACAAATTTTTGTTTTAAAATACATTTATTTTGGTAAAAATGAGTCAAATTAAAGTAGTATTTAATAATAAATAGTGTAAATATCAAGAATCATAAAGATGGTATACAAAACACTGAAGTTTGGGATACACTGACATAATCAATATAAAGTATTTGGCTAAGTGTCTGGCATAGATTAATATATGATGAGAGATAGTTACTACTTTTAAAACATTTTTATTTTTTGATGAAATTGTTGTGAAATTCTATGTTTACATTATTTAATTTACACTTTAAAATTCATTCAACAAATGTGTTTCACCTGTCCACAACATGCCAGGCCCTGGGAATTCAAAGATAAAAGTAAATGACATGGTCTCTGCTTTCAAGGAGCCATCAGTTTAGTTGCAAACAACATAATAAACAACCGCTATCAACATATATATATATATGTATATTTTTTTTATCAACATAATCCACCTTCCATCACTTTGTTGCACTGTGGTGGCTGGCTTGTTGCTGTGATGCTGGAGGCTATGCCACAAGTATTTCCAATATCAGCAGGATCACCCGTGGTGGACAGGCTTCAGCAGAGCTTCCAGACTAAGACAGACTAGGAAGAAAGGCTTGGTGATCTACTTCTCCAAATTAGCCTATGAGTCACAGAATATTGTCTGAGACTTCGACTTGCTTGCTTTGGATGTTTCATCGGGAGGGACTGATTACTGGAGAAGGATGTCATTTTAATAAAGTAGAGGGTCAGCAAAGGAGAGGAAATTCTTCAGTGAGATAGGTTGACACGAGGGCCAGAGCAATGGACACAAGCACACCAATGATCATGAAATGGTGTGGGATTGGACCAAGGTTTGTTCTGGCATACAAGGGTCATCGTGAGTCAGAGTTGACTTGATGGCAACTAACAACAACAACAACAAAAAATCAACACAACGTTTTATTTATGATTATGGAGCTATGTGTAAATATCTGTAGGTGCACAGGGGAAGAGCCCCTAAGTCTTCCAGGCGGGGTCAGGGAATTCTACACAGAGAAAACATTTGAGCAGAAATGTACAGGATGAGAAAAGGGAACCACAAGCATTTCCATAGTCTCTGAAGAACAAAATTTACGGAAGGGAACAGAGGAAGATGAGGCTCAACAGAAAAGGCAGGGGAGGTTGTGAGAGCTTTTGTATGCCAAGCAAAGAAGCTTAGGTTGTATTCTGCGGCTGGCAGAGACCCACTGGGTAACTTTGATCTGGGAAGTAAAATGATTTGTATGTTAGAAAACTCAGTTAAGCAGGAGCAGTGTGGAGGGGGCATTGGAGGAGCACAAGACTAGAGGTAGGAAGGATAGCAGGGAGTTGTACAAAAGTCCAGGTGAGAGATGCAGACTGAAGTCAGGGAGGGTAGGCATGTAGGAACCACGTCCAGGTGGAAGCGTCTGTGGACCTTCGTGATGGGTGGGATGTGGAGGGTAAGGGAAGGCCTTCTCCAGGTCTCCCTCCCCAGCACCTACAGATTTGTAGACGATCCTGTGGATCGTCTTTTATTCAAACCAGAACAGCATTCTTCGTCACCACATAGTGGCACTTTTGTGCAAAATAACAGGATCATTTGGTTTCCAAATCAAGCAACTGTTGATTGCCTTGTCTTTGGAAATCAGTATTCCATTCACAATACTGCAAATGCCTGCTAATGAGCATGACTTGAACAGATGTTAAAATAACGTTTTGGGTAACTAGGGCGCTCTGTGAACAAGGTTAGAATCTTCCCATTACAACTTTCCAACACCACACACCTGGCATCTTTGCTCATTGGAACTGTGACATCACATAATCCCTCCTTATATGGCTAATGTAGCATGAAATTATGCCAATCAAAACAACACATAGTACACAACGAACATTGGCAAAACCAGTGTCTGTGACAGCAGCTTTGTGTATGGAACAGAGATTCAGGTTTTCTTCTTGGAACACGTGGCCAATTCTTCTTCTTTGTTTTTGTAAATGAAATGCATGAAACAAAATAAGTAATGTTTACCAAATGTGCATTATAAAGTGAAAACTCACTGGTTATGGAATCAGAAGTAAGGATAATAAAAATGACCATAAGTAAGGTTTTCCCTGATTTCCGAAAGGTAGTTTTGACCACTTGGAACCTTGTGTGTCCACATCAAATACTCAAGATAAACCTGGGAGGTTCAGAGCCAATCATCCAAAGACATACAATTCTCCCGTCCTCCGCTCTGCTTCTCCACTACTCTGCCCTCACTTAAGAAAGTCCTTGAGTGGTGTGAACAGTTATGCACTCAGCTGCTAATAGGAAATTTGGTGGTTCGAATCCACCCAGAGGTGCCTGGGAAGAAAGATCTGGCATTCTACTTCTGAAAAACCAGCAATTGAAAACTCTGTGGGGCACAGTTCTACTCTGACACACATGGGGTCACCATGAGTTGAAGTCAGCTGGACGGCAACTGGTTTATTCCTTAATGATAATGCTAATAACTAACATTTATCGAGTGCTTACTCTCAGGCAGATAAAGTTCTAACAGCTTTACATATATTAGCCCTCTTGACCATGCTATGAGGCAAGTACTATTACTACCCCCACCTTTCACCTGAAGAAACCGAGACACAGAGAGGGTTATGTACTTGCCAAAGGCACACACCTTGGAAGTGGCAAAGTCAGGATTCAGACCTCTAAGTGGGAAGAGGAACTCGGTGACCTCAAGGACTGCAGTCATATCTGGGGTTTATATCTTATGCAGAGTCACGTGCATGAGAAACCAGAAAATCTACTACTTCCTTATGTCAATGAAATGCAGCTAAAAACCCAAAAAAATGCAGCTAGAAAATATAATTTGGAAGTGAGATTTCGTTTACAATGATGACCTCCCCACCACCTCCCCCCACCAAAAAAAAACTAAAAATACTGAGTATTAATTTAACTTGGGACCCAAGAGAGTTTACCAATGAAAAAGGCAAAATCAAAGTGGGGAGTATTGAAGTTGAGCCCATTATCATTAAAATAAAGAGAAATATTGTATATTTTTTCTTTTCTGGATAAAACTTATCACAAATTTGTAAAGTTCTACAAAATATTACTTGAGAAATTTGATTGAAATGGATATGACAAAGAGAAAATTACTTAAAAATAATGTTAAACTAAAGACTCTCCATAAACTGACTCCAACAATTATATGGATGTAATGAATTACAAACCAGAATTAACACAGCAGGGGGGAAACGAAACTCTATTTCATAAATGTGTTGGGACAAGTCTATAACTGGATAGCAGATGAACAAAACTGTTAGCCATCTCAAACTGCAGAACATGACAGACAGGTTGGGAAACTAAACATTTAACATCTACAAAACACTAGCTAATCCAGTTTGGAAACAGAAATAAACTTATGGGTAAAGACAAAAAAGGTATCAGTTCTAAGATGTTTGGATATTTTTTGTAACATCCCTCGTTTCATTTCTTATTAGCGTTATTTGCAGACTCTCCTGTTTTTCTTTTGTCAATTTGGCCAGCAGCTTGTCGATTTTGTTGGTCCTTTCCAAGAACGAACTTTTGGTTCTGTTGATTGTTTCTGTTGTTTTTCTATTTTCTATTTCATTTATTTCTGTTCTGATCTTTATTATTTCCTTTCTTCTGGTGACTGTGGGCTTTCTTTGCTGTTGTCTATTTGTTTGAGTTGTGTAGCTAATGTTTTGATTTTGTTCCTTTCTTCTTTTTTAATATGTGCATCTATTGCTCTAAATTGACCTCTGAGGACTGCCTTTGCTGTGTCCCAGAGGTTTGTATGATGTGTTTTCATTCTTGCTTGACTCCACGAAATTTTTGATTTCATCTCTGATTTCTTATATTACCCAGTGGTTTTTAAGCAGGATGTTATTCAGTTTCCATGTAATAGATTTTTTTTTCCTTGCTCTTCTTGTTGTTTATTTCTACATTGATGACATTGTGGTCAGAGAAGATACTTTGTATTATCTCTGTTTTTTGTATTGTATTGAGAGTTGCTCTGCAGTCTAAGATGTGGTCTATTCTGGAGAACATTCCATGTGCATTGGAAAAGAATGTGTACTTTGCAGCTGTTGGGTGGAGTGTTCTATATATGCCTATGAGGTCAAGTTGTCTGACTGTGTCCTTTAGCTCTCCTGTATCTTTGTCGAGTTTCTAGTTTGTCCTTTACCGAAAGTGGTATGTTGAAGTCTCCTACTATTGTGGAACTTTCAGTTTCTTTTTTCAGTGCTGTTAGAGTTTGTTTTATGTATTTTGGAGCCCTGTCATTGGAAGCATAAATGGTTATCATAGTTATGTCTTCATGATGGATTATCCTTTTAATCATTATATAGAGCCCTTCTTTGTCTTTTATGGTGGATTTTGTTTTAAAGTCTATTTTATCTCAAATTACTATTGCCACTCCTGCTCTTTCTTGATAACTGTTTATTTGATATTTTTTCCATTCTTTGATTTTTAATAAATTTATATCTTTGTTTCTAAGGTGTGTCTCTTGTAGACAGCATATTGATGAGTCCTGTTTTTTAACCCATTCTGTCACTCTCTGTCTTTTTCTGGGTACATTTAGACCATTAACATTCAGTGTAATTACTGATAGGTGTGAGTTTATTTCTTTCATTTTGTGTGTGTGTTTTTTTTTTTTTTTTTTTTTTTTTTGTGGTGCTGACGTTTTCTTTGTTCTTCTTACTCTCCTGTGCTGAATTCCTTTAGTTTGTGGATTTTTTTTTTCATTTCTTTTGTTTTTGTAGATTTTGTTTTTACTGAGTCTTTATGCTTTTCTTCTATATTATTATTTTTTTGAATTCGGAAATTTAACAAGTATTGGGGAAATAAGATATAAGTATTGGGGAAATAAGACACGATGGGAAATAAGATAGACAAGAATCCCGCTATTTAGTTCAGTAAAGGAGACAGACAAAAAAAAGTAAATAAGTAAGTGTTAGGGACAATGTATAAAGAGAAGGACACAAGGCCAATTATAGTAAACACAAATGCTGTCAAGACATAGTAGAAGTTCATTGTCCAGGAAACTAGTGTCAAGTACAGCATTTCATGGTGATCACCAATGATCAACTGGATCAAGAAAATCTTTGTGTTTCTTGCAAACATGCCATCCTAGTTTTTCATTTCTATGTTAAAGACTAGAATACTTCTTTAGCATGCAGAGTTGTGTGTCAACCTGGCTTGGCCATGATTCTCATTGGTTCAGCAGTTATGATGTAGTTTGGTAGTCATATGATGATGTGATCACTTTCATAATGAGATTTGATATAATGTGATCATCTTCATGATGGGGTTTGCTGTGAGTAGCCAATCAGTTGAAATGGTGTTTCCTTGTGGGTGTGGCCTGCATGGAATATAAGCGGACACTCTGGCAAGGCTCCTGGGCTTTTGCTGGCTCTGGATCCTGCTGCTCGCTCCTAGCCGTTGACCTTCTGTTCTTAGGACTTGAGCTAGCAGCTTACCTGTGATCTTTTTACTTCTATTTTTATTGTGCTTTGGGTGAAAGTTTACAAATCAAGTCAGTCTCTCACACAAAAACGTATATACACCTTGCTAAATACTCCCAATTGCTCTCCCCCTAAGAAGACAGCCTGCTCCCTCCTTCCACTCTCTCTTTTCAAGTCCATTTTGCTACCTTCTAACCCCTTCTACCCTCTCATCTCCCCTCCAGGGAGGAGATGCCAACATAGTCTCAAGTGTCCACCAGATCCAAGAAACTCATTCCTTACCAGCATCCCTCTCCAACCCATTGTCTCGTCCAATTCATGTTTGCAGAGTTGGCTTTGGGAATGGTTTCTGTTCTGGGCCCGCAGAAGGTCTGGGGGCCATGACTACTGGGGTCCTTCCAGTCTCAGTCAGACCATTAACTCTGGTCTTTTTATGAGAATTTGAGGTCTGCATCCCACTGCTGTTCTGCTCCCTCAGGGATTCTCTGTTGTGTTCCCTGTCAGGGCTGTCATTGGTGGTTGCCAGGCACCATCTAGTTCTTCTGGTCTCAGGCTGATGTAGTCTCTGGTTTATGTGGTCCTTTCTGTTTCTTGGGCTCATAATTACCTTGTGTCCTTGGTATTCTTCATTCTCCTTTGATCCAGGTGGGTTGAGACCAATTGATGCATTTAGGTGACTGCTTACTAGTGTTTAAGACCCCAGACGCCTTTCTCCAAGGTGGGATGCAGAATGTTTTCCTAATAGATTTTTATGCCAATTGACTTAGATGTCCCCTGAAACCATGGTTGCCAAACCCCTGCCCCTGCTACACTAGACTTCGAAGCATTCAGTTTATCCCGGAAACTTCTTTCCTTTTGGTTTAGTCCAGTTGTGCTGACCTCACCTGTATTGTGTGTTATCTTTCCCGTCACCTAAAGTAGTTCTTATCTACTATCTAATTAGTGAATACCCGTCTGCCACCTTCCCTCCCTCCCCCCTCTCATAACCGTCAAAGAATATTTTCTTCTCTTCTTAAACTATTTCTTGAGTTCTCATAATAGTGGTCTTATACAATATTTGTCTTTTTGCAACTGACAAATTTCACTCAGCATAATGCCTTCCAGATTCCTCTATGTTATGAAATGTTTCACAGATTCATCATTGTTCTTTATCGATGCCTAGTATTCCATTGTGTGAATATACCATAATTTATTTACCCATTCATCCTTTAATGGGCACCTTGGTTGCTTCCAACTTTTTGCTATTGTAAACAGTGCTGCAATGAACGTGAGTGGGCATATATCTGGTTCATGCAAAGGCTCTTATTTCTCGAGGATATATTCCAAGAACTGGGATTGCTGGATCATATGGTAGTTCTATTTTTAGCTTTTTAGGGAAGTGCCAAATTCATTTCCAAAGTGGTTGTACTGTTTTACATTCCCACCAGCAGTGTATAAGTGTTCCAATCTCTCCACAGCCTCTCCAACATTTATTGTTTTGTGTGTTTGGATTAATGCCAGCCTTGTTGGAATGAGATGAAATGTTATTATAGTTTTGATATGCATTTCTCTAATGGCTAATAATCGTGAGCGTTTCCTCACGTATCTGTTAGCTACCTGAATGTCTTCTTTAGTGAAGTGTCTGTTCGTATCTTTTGCCTATTTTTTAATTGGATTATTTGTCTTTTTGCAGTTGAGTTTTTGCAGCATCATGTAGATTTTAGAGATCAGGTGCTGATCAGAAACGACATAGATAAAAACTTTTTCCCAGTCTGTAGGTAATCTTTTTACTCTTTTGGTAAAGTCTTTGGATGAGCATGGGTGTTTGATTTTTAGGAGCTCCCAGTTATCTTGTTTTTCTTCTGCATTGTTAGTAATGTTTTGTATGCTGTTTATGCCATGTATCAGGGTTCCTAAGTTTGTCCCTATGTTTTCTTCCATGATCTTTATCATTTTAGATTTTATATTTAGGTCTTTGATCCATTTTGAGCTCATTTTTGTACATGGAGTGAGGTATGGGTCTTGTTTCATTTTTTTTTTCCGGTTATGCTAGCACCATTTGTTAAAAAGACTATCTTTTCCCCATTTAACTGTTTTGGGGCCTTTGTCAAATACCAACTGCTTTATGTTGATGGAATTATGTCTGGATTCTCAACTCTGTTCCATTGGTCTATGTATCTGTTGTTGTACCAGTACCAGGCTGTATTGACTACTGTGGTGGTATAATAGGTTCTAAAATCAGGTAGGGTAAGGCCTCCAACTTTGTTCTTCTTTTTCAATAATGCTGTACTTATCCGGGGCCACTTTCCTTTCCACATGAAGTAGGTGATTTGTTTCTCTATCTCATTAAAGAATGTCGTTGGAATTTGGATCGAAATTGCATTAAATGTATAGATTGCTTTTGGTAGAATAGATATTTTTATAATGTTAAGTCTTCCTATCCATGAGCAAGGTATGCTTTTCCACTTACGGAGGTCTATCTTGGTTTCTTGCAGAATTGTATTATAGTTGTCTTTGTATAAGTCTTTTACATCTCTGGTAAGATTTATTCCTAAGTATTTTATCTTCTTGGGGGCTACTGTGAATGGTATTGATTTTGTGATTTCCTCTTTGATGTTCTTTTTGTTGGTGTAGAGGAATCCAACTGGTTTTTGTATGTTTATCTTGTATCCTGATACTCTGCTGAACTCTTCTATTAGTTTCAGTAGTTTTGTTGAGGATTCCATAGGGATTTCTGTGTATAAGGTCATGTCGTCTGCAAATAGAGGTACTTTTACTTCTTCCTTGCCAATCTGGATGCCCTTTATTTCTTTATCTCGCCTAATTGCTCTGCCTTGGACCTCCGGCACAATGTTGAATAAGAGTGGTGATAAAGGGCATCCTTGTCTGGTTCGCGATCTCAAGGGGAATGCTTTCAGGGTCTCTCCTTTTAGGATGACGTTGGCTGTTGGCTTTGTATAGCTGCCCTGTATTATGTTGAGGAATTTTCCTTCAATTCCTATTTTGGTGAGAGTTTTTATCATGAATAGGTGTTGAACTTTGTCAAATGCCTTTCCTGCATCAATTGATAAAATCATGTGATTCTTTTGTTTTATTTATGTGATGGATTATATTAATTGTTTTTCTAAGGTTGAACCATCCCCGCATACCTGGTATGAATCCCACTTGGTCATGGTGAATTATTTTTGTGATACGTTGTTGAATTCTACTGGCTAAAATTTTGTTGAGGATTTTTGCATTATAGGTCTGTAATTTCATTTTTTTGTGGTGACTTTACCTGGTTTTGGTATCAGGGATATGGTGGCTTCATAGAATGAGTTTGAGAGTATTCTATCCTTTTCTATGCTCTGAAATACCTTTAGTAGTAGTGTTGTTAACTCTTTTCTGAAAGTTTGGTAGAACTCTGCAGTGAAGCTGTCTGGGCAGGGCTTTTTTTTTGTTGAGAGTTTTTTGATTACCTTTTCAATCTGTTCTTTTGTTATGGGTCTATTTAGTTGCTTTACCTCTGTTTGTGTTAGTTTAGGTAGGTAGTGTGATTCTATGAATTCATCCATTTCTTCTAGGTTTTCAAATTTGTTTCAGTGTAGTTTTTCATAGTAATCTGATACGATTCTTTTCATTTCAGTTGGGTCTATTGTAATATTGCCCATCTCATTTCTTATTTGGTTATTTGCTTCCTCCCCTGTTTTTCTTTTGTCAGTTTTTTTCAGTTTGGCCAATGGTTTATCAATTTTGTTGAGTTTTTCAAAAAACCAGGTTTGGTCTTGTTAATTCTTTCATTTTTTTTTCTGTTTTCTATTTCATTTAGTTCAGCTCTAATTTTTATAATTTTTTTCTTCTGGTGCCTGTGGGTTTCTTTTGTTGCTCTCTTTCTATTTGTTTAAGTTGTAGGGATAGTTCTTTGATTTTGGCCCTTTCTTCTTTTTGGATGTGTGCATTTATTGATATAAATTGGCCTCTGAGCACCGCTTTTGCTGTGTCCCAAAGGTTCTGATAGGAAGTGTTTTCATTTTCATTGGATTCTATGAATTTTTTTATTGCATCCTTAATGTCTTCTATAATCCCGTCTTTTTTGAGCAGGGTATTGTTCAGTTTCCAAGTGTTCGATTTCTTTTCCCTGCTTTTTCTGTTATTGATTTCTACTTTTATGGCCTTATGGTCAGAGAAGATGCTTTGTAGTATTTCAATGTTTTGGATTCTGCTAAGGCTTGCTTTATGACCTAATATGTGGTCCCTTCTAGATAATGTTCCATGTGCACCAGAAAAGAAAGTATAGTTGGTTGCTGTTGGGTGGAGTGTTCTGTATATGTCTATCAGGTCTAGTTGGTTGGTTGTGGCATTTAAATCTTCCATATCTTTTTTGAGCTTCTTTCTGGATGTTCTGTCCTTCACCGAAGGTGGGGTATTGAAGTCTCCTACTATTATTGTGGAGCTGTCTATCTCACTTTTCAATGCTGATAGAGTTTGTTTTATGTATCTTACTGCCCTGTCATTGGGTACGTAAATATTTAATACGGTTGTATCTTCTTGGTATATTGTCCCTTTAGTCATTATATAGTGTCCTTCCTTATTGGTTATGATGGATTTAACTTTAAAATCTATTGTCAGAAATTAATATTGCCTCTCCTGCTCTGTTTTGTTTGTTGTTTGCTTGTTATATTTTTTTCCATCCTTTGAGTTTTACTTTGTTCGTATCTCTAAGTCTAAGGTGAGTCTCTTGTAGGCAGCACATAGATGGATCTTTTTTTTAATCCATTCTGCCACTTTCTGTCTCTTTAATGGTGCATTTAGTCCATTTACGTTCAGCATAATTATGGATAAGTATGCATTTAGGGCTATCATTTTGATGTCTTTTTTTGTGTGTTGTTGACAGTTTCTTTTTCGCACTTGATTTTATGTGCTGAGTAGATTTTCTTTATATGTTGTCCTTTCCCTATATTGGTTGTTGATTTTGTTTCTGCTGAGTCTCTATTTTTTTCTTGTAATTTATTTTGATGAGTAGGATAGTTTGTCTCCTTGGTGGTTACCTTATTATTTACCCCTATTTTTCTGAATTTAAACCTAACTTTTATTTCTTTGTATCACCGTATCTTCCTCTCCGTATGGAAAATCTAGGATTACATTTCTTAAAAAAAAAAAAAAATTTCTCAACCGTCTTTATTGTTTTAATGTTGTCTTCTTTTATGTAATAACATCGCTGTTACCCTGTTTTCAGTTTTTTTTTTTTTTTAATCTTGCTTTCTTTTTTTGATTTCCCTGTCTGGGTTGACTTCTGCTTGCCCTGCCCAGTGCTCTAGGCTTGGGTTGATACCTGATATTATTGATTTTCTAATGAAAGAACTCCCTTTAGTATTTCCTGTAGTTTTGGTTTGGTTTTTCTGAATTCTGTAAACTTCTGTTTATCTGGAAATGTCCTAATTTTACCTTCATATTTAAGAGACAGTTTTGGTGTGTATATGACCTTTTGTTGGCAATTTTTTTCCTTCAATTTTTTAAATGAGTCATCCCATTGCCTTCTTGCCTGCTTGGTTTCTGCCGAGTAGTCCGAGCTCATTCTTATTGGCTCTCCTTTGTAGGTGACTTTTTGTTTATCTCTAGCTGTTCTTAAAATTCTCTCTTTATCATTGGTTTTGGCAAGTTTGATTATAATGTGTCTTGGTGACTTTCTTTTAACATCTACCTTATGTGGAATTCGATGAGCATCTTGGATAGATATCTTCTTATCTTTCACAATAACAGGGAAGTTTTCTGTCAACAAATATTCAACATTTCTCTCTGTATTTTCTGTTATCCCTCCCTGTTCTGGTACTCCAGTCACTCGTAGGTTATTTCTCTTGATAGAGTCCCACATGATTCTTAAGGTTTCTTCATTTTTAAAAATTCTTTTATCTGATCTTTCTTCAAATATATTAGTGCCAAGTGCTTTGTCTTCAAGTTCCCCAATTCTGCCTTTCTTTTGCTCAGTTCTGCCCTTCTGATTTTCTATTGAGTTGTCTACTTCTGTAATTTTATTCTTAATCTTCTGAATTTCTGATTGCTGTCTATGGAGTTTTCCAGCTTATTAAATTTTTCATTATGTTCCTGAATAATCTTTCTAATTTCTTCAATTGCTTTATCTGTGTGTTCCTTGGCTTGTTCTGCATATTGCCTGATTTACTTCCTGATGTCTTAAATGGTTCTGTATATTAATCTTTTGTATTCTGCCTCTGGTAATTACAGGAATGCACTTTCATCTAGAAGATCCCTGGATTCTTTGTTTTGAGAGCTTGTTGAGGTGATCATTGTTTGTTTCTTTATGTGACTTGATACTGACTGTTGTCTCTGACCCGTCTATAAGTTCTTGTATTAGTTTATGCTTGCTTAGTGTGTTGTAGCTTCTTGCCTTGTTTTGTTTTGATATGCCCAAATTGGTTGCTTGAGTGAGTTAGCTTATTTTCACCTTTGGAGCTCTGACGTCCTGTCCCCAGATGGTTAGAGTTGTTATCAGGTATATCAGTCTAGAAGTCCGTTCACTTTTCTTGTATGAATTCAGCTCAGGTGTCCAGGTAGCTATCATCAAGTGTATGGTACAGACTCTGTCGTACAGTCTTAGGGGGCAGGGGTGATTGGCGTACATACTGGTATCTGGTTGCATCAGGGGATCAGTGTCTGAACAAGGCAGGGGGCTGAGAATCGACTGCCGAGTGTCTCTGAGGAAAGCGCGTCCCTGTTCCCTAGAACATGCAGGTGCTTGGGCTCTGCAGACGGACCATGGGAGCCCAATGTTTTTGGTGGTAAGGACGGAGAGGTAGCAGTTATCCTTGGACCCCTCTCGTGGGTGGCTGGGTGATCTGACTGGAGCTACCAGTCCTTAGGCCCCTGAAGTGGGTAGGTGAGGACCCTGTTTAATAGGCAAAGCAATGTCAAACATTAAACACCCGCCTCTCCACCGCACTGCTGAAACGTTTGGAATCTGCCAACCAGGGCCTCTTCTCCTGAAAGAGGCCCACACAGGTCCATGCAGAGGGGAAAGTGTTCAAAGTCCAAGGACCATTTATGCCTGGAGAGGAGCCATTTCTGTCCTGAGTTCCCCCAGTTAGTGGAGCTGGCAAATTATCTTTTCCCCCAATTGCAAATATTTTCCTTCCCCAAGGCCAGGAGGATGGCTCTTGGGTCTCAACAGTGCCTATCTCAGGCCTAGGGAATTCAGCCACTGAAGCCGGCTTGGGGGTGGTGGGGAGGGCGTGGTAAAATATATGTAAGTACTTAGCTTTTGCCGAGTGTGCCGTTCTCTGGTTCCGGAGGTGTGAGTACGTTCTGCGGCTGTTGCTCCTTCCTGAGGAAACTGTGGCCGAACGCTAGTTTCAGCCCACCACTGCCACTCCGGGAATGGTGCTGAGGGCTCCCCGTGATTCAGGTCCAGTAACTCCTCTTTGCTTCTTAACTGTCTCTTCCTCCCTTTGCCTCTCTGTTTGTTTTCTACGCTAACCTTTGATGCTCAGGACTCCTATCTTGTCAGAAATATACTCATTTCACTTGTTTTTCCAGGTCTTTGTTGAAAAGATGGCTCGCCGGAAGCCTCTGTCTATTTCACCATCTTGGATCTGCCTCCTTCTTTTCTTTATTTTGATGAGTAGGTTTGTTAACTTCCTTTGTGGTTACCTTGAAATTTACCCTTGTCTTCCTAGGTTTGAACCAGTCTATTATTACTTGGTATCACCTTGCCTTCCTCTCCTTTAGAAAGTACTATACCTACATCGTTTATTCCCTCTTTTATTGTTCTGATGTTGTTGTCATTTACAGATTAACCTCTCTGGTTCCCTGCTGTAATTCTTTTGGTTTTCTATTGTCCTTGAGAGTTCTTTTCCTGTGTTGGTATCTGGCTGGAATGATCTTGCATCCTAGATTCAGGCTGTGGTCTGATGTTGTTCATTCTCAAACTGAAGGACTCCCTTTAATAATTTTTGTAAATTTGGTTTGGTTTTTACATATTCCCTTAATTTTTGTTTATCTGGAAATGTCTGAGTTTCACCATGATATTTGAATGAGAGATTTGCAGGATGTATTATTCTTGGTTGGCAATTTTTTTTTCTTTCAAGGTTTTATATACCTCATCCCATTGCCTTCTCACCTGCATGGTTTCTGCAGAGTAGTCCGAGCTTAGTTTTATTGTTTCCCCTTAGTCTATGACTTTTCATTTTTCTTGAACTGCTCTCCATATTCTTCCTTTGTCTTTAGTTTTAGTGAGTGTGATTATTATATGCCTTGGTGATTTTCTTTTGAGGTCTTTCCTATATGGGGTTCGTTGAGCTTCTTGGGTGGTCAGCTTTTCATCTTTCATGATATTAGGGAGGTTTTCTGTCAGCAATTCCGCAGTGATCCTCTCTGTGTTTTCCATTTTCTCCCCCTGTTCTGGAACTCCAATCACTTGCAAATTTTTGCTTTGGATTGTATCCCACGTAATTCTCAGTGTTTTTTCATTTTTCTGATTTTTCCTCAGTATTGTATCCAAGTTTGTCTTCAATTTCACTGATCCTGTCTCCCATTGTTTCAAACCTGCTCCTCAGCCCTTCTATAACACTGTCCATTTGTGAAGTCTTGTTGTTTATCTTTTGAAATTTTAATTGTTGTTTTTGTATGATTTCTAGTTGTGAGTTTATTTTGGCATTTTGTTCCTGTATTATTTTCCTGAATTCTTCCTTTTTTTTTTTTGTATTTTCCATGAATTTGTCTGCTTTTTCCGTAAATTTGTCAATGTTTTCTTCATTTTTTCTGCTTTTTGTTCAACTCTTGGATAGCTCTAAATATTAGAAATTTGAATTCTCTGTGAGGTAGTTCTAGTGTCTTTTCTTCCACTGGAAAGTCATCTGGTGTTTTACTTTGGATGCCTACTGGAACCATCCTGTCTTTTTTTTTTTTTTTTAATATGTTTTGATATTGTCTGCTGTCTTCAGAACATTCAGTAGTGATTTTCATTTATTGATTGTAGATTTGTTTGATTCATCCTGCCTTTTTCTTTTATTTGGTTATGTCTGAGCAGGCAGGCTGTGCATTCTTTGTTGTTTGCTTGTCTGTGGGCACCATATTTTCACCTCTTTGTCCAATGGGCAGGGCCAGTCGCTCAGCTATGGTGCAGCAGAGCAGGTCCAGCTGAAGGGGATGGGCTGCGATTGGTTGTTTGTGGCACATACTAGGGGCAACAGGGCAAGCTGGGAGTCAGTGTAAGGCAGGTTCCAGTAGGCCGTTCCTGTGCTGCTTGGGGTGTCATGTTCAGCGCACAGTGCAGGTAGGTAGGAAGGAGGGGGAGGTTGTGATGTGTGGAGCTAGGATGGGTATGAGAAAGAAGACAGAGAGGAGAGAGAAACAGGAGTAAAAACAAACAAGCGAAAAGAGTGTTAAGGGAGCTTGCCATCGGAGTGGAGAGATGAGAAGCAGTTCCCCAGCTGAGCGGTGATTCACAGCCCTTCAAGAGGAAACAAAGATGGCACACAGAGTCAGGCTTTCAAGAAAAAGGAGGGGGAGGAAGTGAGAGGCACGGAAAAAAAACAAAAGCAATGGGAAAGAGCAACACCAGCAGCAAAGAAATGGCACTGAGAGAGCTGGGCAGTGTGGGTGGGGCAAGTCCACGCAGCACAGAGCTGGAGCCAGTGCCTCCCAGCCAAGAGGCTGTGGTGAGAGAGAAGCAATAGAGGCTGAGCGGGGGAAAGCAGGATGGGGGGAGGGTGGGAAAGCCTATATTGCTGGTTACCAGGTGCTCTGTTTCCTGCTGGGAGCTTCATGAAGCTGCTTTCCTGTACTCCCTGTCTGCTGATCTCTGATATGGATGGGGCGCCCATCCAAGTGGCACAGAGCCCACACCTCTCAGCTGGCCCACTGACCACAGACAGCTAGGACACAGCAGGGGCCAAGCGGGGGGGAAGGATGGGAGATGGGAAAGCATATATTACTGGTTACCAGGTGCTGTGTCTCCTGCTGGGAGCTCCATGAAGCTGCTTTCCCATGCTCTCTGTTCACAGATTTCCAACAGGAGTCCGAGATGATGATTTTGTGCTGTGTTAGCTGATGGGGACCTCTGCTGGTATCTCTCCTCACTCTTATTCCATTCAGTGCTTGACTGAGTTCTTCATCTCTTCATTTGATGCTTAGGGTTCCAGAACTGATGTTTGTCTCTGTTTTTCTTAGTTTTTCAGGTCTTTGCTGTGGAGGGACAGCATGGTGCTTCTGTCTATAGTGCCATGTTGGCTCCTTGTTAGGATATTCTTTTAAAATCCATAAGTGCTTAATGGAACATATTTTGTACATGTCAAAAGAAAAACATTAGTCAAGAAATTATATTTGTAAGAACACAAGTGATTAATGCTCTCTGTTAAGAACATATAAAAAATCAAACCAAATGTATTTATTAATGCCCAAATGTGCATAGCTAAATTCTAAGTAGATGGATTAAGAGTTTACATGGGATGAAACAGACAAATCAACAAAGAGGAAAGTACTTAGCTTCGATAACGGTGAAAGGAAACATTTAAAACAATGGAAGATATTACTGTAAATGAGAACTTCTCACTTAACCGTCTTTGTAACTCCAGCTCCTACCACACTGCTTAACTGGAGTTGTCAGAAAAATGACCTGAATTATATGGAAATAGGCAAAGATTTCTGGGTGTTATTTCAGAGCTGAACTGGGCTTGTACCTTTGATTGGCTTTCTATTGACTGGGGTCTTATACAACTCTGTATGGGGAGAGAATAACCAGTGGATTTTTGTGTGGTAGAGATGCTAATAATTTCAGTCCAGTGGAAGAGATAACCCCAAAGGTTACAGTTTATGACCTTGCAAGAGATTAACCATTTTTGTATCAAACCTGGCAATCTTATGGTAACATTTCTTTATTAAACTGCTTATAAATCACCGGCTCCTCAAATGCTCCTCGAGCCAATTATCACATCTTACTGGTTCCCTCATTAATTAATGAGTTAAATAAAATCTTTGGTATGTGTTCAATTTATATTTGTAGGGGAATCACTTTTATCTTTTTGAAAATTTACTTTAGCACTTTCAGAGATCATCCTACTGAGATGTGCAAATGGACTCATCTGACAGCCAATTAAACTGCCTGGTTTGGGACGCACTCCCCACAGGCTGCTGAAGCCCAGATGCCTATCAGCTCCAGCGGGATTCTCTAAACCAACTGCCATGAGTCGATTCCAACTCATGGTGACCCAATGTGTGTCAGAGTAGAAATGTGCTCTGTAGGATTTTCAATTGCCGATTTTTTGGAAGCAGATCACCAGACCTTTCTTCCAAGGCATCTCTGGGTAGATTTGAACCTCCAACCTTTTGGTTAGCAGCTGAGCACATTAACGGTTGCATCACCCAGAGCCTCCAGACTGATTCTTTAGTGACGGGTAAGCTTTTAAGAGCACTGACTCTGTTTTTTTCCTACTGATTTTGTGGTTTGGGTTTGTTTCTGGCTCATGTGTGACCATTATCCCCCATTAGTAGCAGCAATGACTGGAGGTGGTGACATGGTCTGATGATTTCAGGATCTCTGATAGACGAATGATGGAGATTTGCTTTCTGTTAGAAGGGAGATGACAGAGAATCTGGTTTGTTAGTCTTTTTGTTTGTTGTGTGTTTGTATCTTTGTGAGCTCAATTTAATGAACAAGATATTCGATGCCCCTGGGAAGGAGCTCTCTGAGATGAAGCCAGGTGAGTTATTTTGTTTCTTTGTTTGCCTTTAATTAGCAGCTAAAATTGTAGAACTGAAGTTGTAAGCTCTCTATGTATTCATGGGTCTCTGTGTCTCTCATTGTGTGAGTTGAAATACCGGCCTGTATACAGATGTTAATTATTAATAAACTCTCTTAAGTTGAAGGACTGCTATTCTGAGTGTTTGTAGGGATAAGTGCTTAAATAAATCAAATATTCTCATAATTCATAGAAAATAAAGAAACTATACCTTTAATACTTTAAATGGACTAAGCTTTTAGGGAAAGAAATCATCTTACAAAAACTGTTAGCTTAGAAACATCTTAAAAACTTAAGTTTATAAAAAAAAAAGGTAAATCTTTGGACAAATTCAGATTGGTTTGACAATTTTGGTTGAAGAAAGAAAATAAACATATTTATGTCTTTTCTCTAATTCATCAATACTACGAAAAATACAAGCACACATTTTATCTTTTTATAAGATTTAGATATCTTTTCTCATGAAGAAATTTGTTAACTTGAACTTCCTAAATTTTTTATATTGGTTTACTTATCAAATAAGTAATGGCTAACATTCTTAAAAATGTGTATTTATGGTCAACGAAATTGAATCATAATTTCAGCTGTTTTTTACAATAGTAATTATATTTAATAGCATGTCAATTTAAATATAATTTCCAAGATCTTTAGGTAACTTTAAAACTTGCATTAATATTAAGTCTTTTTAATTAAGGAGTAATCTTCTGATACCTGGATTATTTCTAAGTAAGCTTGAGTACTGAAATATTGGTTACTAAGTATGATTTTAAGTTCATATGTTTTGCTTTTTATTTTTCTAGGTGACAGAGCGATTGTGTCTTTGGGCCATTTTAAGGAACATGTTTGTTTTTGCCACTTGAAGAAGGTGTGAAAGGGATGTGTGCAGCTGTAGGCAGTTGTGCTCTGTCCCTGAGTTTTGCCCGTCTGCTGCAACTGTTGGATGTAAGAGACAGTTCTCAACTACCTGCCTCTGCGTGTACTATTTGAAATACAATTTAGCTACTTTGATTAAAAGTCATCATTAATGTGTGTTGTTAAGACTATACTAGGAGCAATAGTGAGATAAAAATAACAATCATGCATGCCAGGTAACGGAATGGGTTTTATTTTCAAGGAATAAGAAGAGTAATTTTGTCCTAAAGTAAATTATCACTTTGTTTCAGGATATGCAAGCGTATGATGAAAGACAAAATTTGAGTGGGTAGCAAGTTGACAGGGGTGTGAGATAAGTGGAGTTCATTTGCCTTAGTTTGTAATACTTTAATCTGAAAAGAAATCCTGACATATGTTACATTTTAGCAGAGTTTGCCCAGCTTTGATGGGCTTCTTCACAAAGTAACTACTTAAAGGGTGTGGGCATCATGAAACCTGTACTTCCATGGGCTATACTAACGCACAACTAGGGCTTCGGCTTTTTCTCTGTTAAAAGATAAATTGGTTTTGAAGCTCTAACTAAGGGACAATAAAAGGTTACACTTTACCTTCTGGGTAATCTGCCCAGATGGCAGAGTTTATACTTTACCAGGATAATTTTTTTTTCTGTATTTTGTTAATTTTATCATGTCTTGATTATTTAAAAATAAAACAAACTTGAAATGTTCCTCACGTGTGAGAGATCTGAGATTTCTGTCAATCACACCATCTTCTGCGTTTATTTTAAGACAGTTTATCATCACATTGATTGAACAGGTAGCCAAGTTCTGCTTCTTAGGGCCCCCACAGTCCTGCCTTCAGCAAGTGTCCAAATATTCTCTGATTTTTCTTTTGATTTTGTCTTCTCAAAATTAGGCCTTACAATTAAAAAACAAAAACAAACAAACAAATTTAAAAAAGCCCAGGTTGTCTTCTACACCTAAAACTACCTTTAAAATTTCCCAGAAGGCTCTTGGAAATCACGCGGATTTGTCCTTTCACCACAGAGAAGGACAATGGCAGAAATCACTAGTTTCACTTGGTGTACTTTATATTTCTTCATTAACTCAATGCTATTTCAAGAGCTGCATGGAAAAAAAAAGTCCGAACTGGAGGAGATGTTTAACATTCCCTAGGTTCAGTTGGTATAGGTAAAATGTCATTAATATAAATATTTAAAAACTTACAAGCTTTATGGGAAGGTCTTGGAGATTTATAAATGCCCTGCTTATAATATGTTCCTACTTTCAAGGGAAACATTGATTAAACTCTTATGAAATAGTTATGTACTGACCCCAATAGAGAATATTACCTTCCTCCATTTTGATACTACTGGTGACTGTAGTAAATTAATGACACCTAGTTTCATTATCAAATAAGTGTCTGCTTCCCTCAGATGCTTGTGTGAGGGCTCTGCTGTAAGCTAGAACTTGTGTTTTCAGGGCAGAAGGACAGTCACAGAGCCACATGGAAAGGACTGTAACAGGTACTCTAAGCTATTCATACTTCAAAAAGTGGCCTCTTCTATACAGGCTCTTCAGCTGGCATTGCTCTGACAGCACTCGGACTACACCAGTGAACTGAGTCGGGGTTCCCAGGACTCTTTTAGTCCAGAAGGAGACATACTCCAGAGTTCCTAGGTGGTGTAAACAGGTAATATACTCGGCTGCTAACCGAAAGTTGGAGGTGCCAGGCTACCCTGAGGCACCTTGGAAGAAAGGCCTCGTGATCTACTTCAGAAAAATCAACCACTAAAAACCCCGTGGAGCACAGTTCTGGTCTGACAAGCACGGGTCCCCACGAGCAGGGCTGGCTTAACAGCAGCTGGTAAGGACACGCTTGGTTGGAGCAGCTGGCCTAGCCGGCCTCAGAGCTGGCCTCACGAGGATGGATTACACGGGGCTGAGCTGAGGGAAATCTAATTGTGGTTTTGTCAGCGTTCAGAATATTGTAGGTATTATTTTTAAATTGCTATTTTTCCTGGAAGTATAGGAAGCTTTTTCTCTTTCTTATTAAACCATAGTTAACTCTCAGCTTAGTAGCGTATGCTTTTGTACACTGAAATGAAACATTTTAAATGGGATCTGATTTTCAATGACCCTTTAGAATCCAGAAATAAACACTTTTACTGAATCTCCTAACTTTTCAGGACAGTATAGTTATTTGTATGGGTTCAGTAATAGTCTCCCTCCCTTTTACCAGGAAATAACGGGAGAAATCAGCCGTGTCATCTAGACCACACCTGGGGTGTTAGACCTGAGAATGACTCTCATGCCATCAGACCTGAAAAGCCCCTGACTGTGTAACAAGGGTTGACTCTATAGGTGGAGCCGATGTCCACAAGGCCTCTGGGGAAAACTGGCTTACAGAGTCCACTCTAAGGTGGCACGCGAAGCCCCTTCCTGGCAGACTGAGGACCTCGGCTCAGTGGCGGAATTCTTGCCTCCCAGACTGGAGATTCAGGTTCTGTTTCTGGCCAGTGCACCACTCACCTGTCAGTGGTGGATTGCTGAAGAGGTTTCAGCTGAACTCCCAGACTCAGAGGGACTAGGAAGAAAGGCCTGGTGATCTATTTCTGAAAATCAGTCAGTGAAAACTCTGTGGTTCACAGCAGTCTAATCCCCAACAGACCATGGGGATGGTGCAGAAGAGAGCAACATTTTGATCTGTTGTGCATAGAATCACCACGAGTCAGGGTTCCACTTGTTGGCAGCTAAAAACAACAACAGGAAGATTTATAGGTACTGCAGGTGAAATCTGGTTATCTTGATTATCCAGTGCTGCTGTCACAGAAATACCACAAATGGCTGGTTTTAAAGAGAAATTTATTCTCTCACAGTGTAGGAGGCTAGAAGTCTGAATTCAGGGTGCTGGCTCCAGGGAAAGGCTTTCTCTCTCTGTCGGCTATGGGGGAAGGTCCTTGTTATCAATCTTCCCCTGGTCTAGGAGCTTTTCAGCACAGGGACCCCAGGTCCAAAGGATGTGCTGTTCTCCTGGCTTCTGTTTCTTGGCGATATGAGGCCCCCATGTCTTTCTGATCAGTTCTCTCAGTAACATAACTACCACTAATCCCATCTCATTATCATCAGAGATAGAATTTACAACACAGGAAAATCACATCAGATGACAAAATGGTGGACAATCACCTAACACTGGGAATCATGGCCTAGCCAAATAGACACACATATTTTGGGGGGACACAGTTCAATCCATGACACTGGTGCATAGAATGTGTTGGGCTTTGTTTCATAGCCTCATGGTAGAAGAGCAGATAAAAGTACAATCTGAGGCTCCTTATGAAAATTTCCAGGCAAATTTCCCTGGCTTAGTAGCTGGTCAATACTGTGTGGTTCTAGATTTGCAGACCAAATTCAAGTTGGCCTAATGGTTATTTAATATTCTTGCTACACTTATGTTAATAATAAAGTCAAATCTAAAAGAGAACCAGGGGTTTATCACTAGTGGGCAACTTAATCACACCCACTTGTCATCTCCAGGGCCTGATTGCTCATACGGTAGCCCTTGGACCAGCAGCATCAGCACCATCAGGGTGCTGACTAGAAATGCAGAATCTGGGGTTTACAGAATCGGAGCCTGAATTTTAAACAAAATCAGCACTGGAATCAATCATTCACACTTGCATTAACGTTTGAGAAGCGTTGCTGGGCACACAGATCTCCCCTACCTTTTGCTACAACCAGCAATGAGGGTTTGCTCTTCATTTTCAGGGGCCAGGCCTCAATAGCTCATTTGGTGTCTTTATGTCGCCACTCTGTTCCTCCACGTGTTTGCTATTTTGCTGTTGCCATTGTTGGTTGTTCAGCTTTTAGCCCGCAACTAGTGGAATACCACGTGGGAAAACGAGGCAGGAATGGGTTTTAAAACCAACCCAGCAAAACCCATAGCTGCTCAGCTAGTCCCTAGTACGAGCACTTTTTAAGGCCAACACAATACTGCTGTTTCAACTCTCTTGTGTTTCTGTGGAACAGGAAAATAAATTCTGTTTTTGATTTACAGAAACAGAGGGGATGGCTACTTTCTTAAAGTGTGTTTATGACTGGGATCACGTTTTAATTTAAGATTTAGCTCTTGTAATCAGTTTGTCCAGAAAATCAAATGGCATGAACGGCTTTCCCTCTCACTCTAGTTGAGTGGGAGGAAAGGAAAAAAAGGCAGTCTTTATAACCAGACTGGATCTTGGTGGACAGGAACCTTCTGTGGGAAAGGCTCAATGTGTATTTGCAATTGTTCCTCTCCATGAGAACACTGGCAAGTCTGGAGCAATAAGGTAATCTTGGCTCCATGTGTGCCTTTCATGTTGATGGAATTCCACCAACCCATATCTTCATTTCGCAGCAATCCGACTGCTCTCCAGGAGTGAGCCTTTGGTTTACCCTAAACACAGAGATATACTGCATGTTTCAAAGTCAGGAAAGACATGCACCAGGGTTGTGTCCTTTCACCATACCTATTTAATCTGCATGCTGAGCAAATAATCCGAGAAGCTGGACTATATGAAGAAGAACAGGGCATCAGGATTGGAGGAAGACTCATTAACAACCTGCATTATGCAGATGACACAACCTTGCTTGTTGAAAGTAAAGAGAACTTCAAGCACTTACTAATGAAGATCAAAGACCACAGCCTTCAGTATGGATTACACCTCAACATAAAGAAAACAAAAATCCTCACAACTGGACCAATGAGCAACATCATGATAAATGGAGAAAAGATTGAAGTTGTCAAGGATTTCATTTTACTTGGATCCACAATCAACACCCATGGAAACAGCAGTCAAGAAATCAAACAATGCATTGTACTGGGCAAATCTGCTACAAAAGACCTTTTTAAAGTGTTAAAAAGCAGATGTCACCTTGAAGACTAAAGTGTGGCTAATCCAAGCCATGGTGTTTTCAATCACCTCATATGCATTCAAAAGCTGGACAATGAATAAGGAAGGCCAAAGAAAAATTGATGCCTTACAATTATGGTGTTGGCAAAAAATATTGAATATACCACAGACTGCCAAAAGAACCGAAACCCTGATGGCATAGTGGTTAAGAGCTACTATGGCTGCTAACCAAAAGGTCAGCAGTTCAAATCCACCAGGCGCTCCTTGGAAACCCTATGGGACAGTTCTACCCTGTCCTATGGGGTTGCTATGAGTCCAAATTGACTTGACAGCAGCTGGTTCGGCTTTTGGTTTTTTGCAAAAAGAATGAACAAATGTGCCTTGGAAGAAGTATAGCCAGAATGCTCCATAGGAGCAAAAATGGCAAGACTTCATCTTGCATGCTTTGGACATGTTATCAGGAGGGATCAGTCCCTGGAGAAGGACATCATGCTTGGTAAAGAGACTCAGCAAAAAAGTAGAAGACTCTCAACAAGATAGATTAACACAGTGGCTGCAACAATGGGCTGTGAAGCATAACTATGATCATAAGCATGGCACTGGACCAGGCAGCATTTCATTTTGTTGTACACAGGGTAGCTATGAGCTGGAATTGACTTGACGGCACCTAACAACAACAAGAACAACAAACACAGGGAGATAGGATTGAGCAGAGAAGGTCTTCGAGGGGTGAAAACAACACATTCCCAGTACAGGAACTGCAGCCTTGACTCATATCTTCAATTAGAGTTCAACTATGTCCTAAAAGGAAACCCTGGTGGCCTAGTGGTTAAGTGCTACAGTTGCTTGGCAGTTCAAATCTGCCAGGCGCTCCTTGGAAACTCTATGGGGCAGTTCTACTCTGTCCTATAGGGTCTCTATGAGTTGGAATCAACTTGATGGCACTGGGTTTGGTTTTTTTGGTATGTTCTAAAAATCTGGAGCAACACTTCTTAAACTTTGCCATGAATCACCTAGAGGGCTTGTTAAAATGCGGATTCCTGGGTCTCAGCCCCACAGTGTCTGGTTCAACAGGTCTTAGGTGGGGCTTGAGAATTTGCATTTTTGCCAAGCTCCCAAGTGCTGCTGGTGCTATAGCTTGAGGCCCACACGTTGAACACCGTTAAGATGTTCTAAAGCATCTTAAAAGAGCCCTGGTGGTGCAACAGTTAAGCACTTGGGTGCTAGCTGAAAGGTTGGCAGTTCAAACTCACCCAGTGGCTTTGAGGGAGAAAGGCCTGGCAATCTGCTCTCCTAAAGACTACAGCCCAGAAAACCCTATGGGGTAGTTCTGCTCTGTCACATGGGGCCCACCGGACCGCATCTAACAATGAAAGCATCTGAACGCGCCGCCTATGTATTCCTGCCATGAGTTGCAAAATGCTGTGGCAGTCTTGTGGAATCTCTGGAGACATTAGTCAGCTTTTTCGTTTTTTTTTTTCTCCCCATTTGAAAGCCCATTTTAAGTTGTAACGCACCTGGATTCGAACCGAAAGGTTGGAGGTTTAGGTCCACCCAGAGACACCTCAGAAGGAAGGCCTGATTATCTACTCAACCCTCCCCCCCCAAAAAAAAATCAGCCTATGGAGCGCAGTTCTACTCTGACACACATGGGGTTGCCAGGAGTCAGAATCCACTCAATGGCGGGGGCCAAGATGGTGGACTAGGTAGACGCTACCTCGGATCCTTCTTGGAACAAAGACTCGGAAAAACAAGTGATTAGATCACATGCATAACAATCTACGAACCCTGAACAACAAACACAGATTTAGAGACCGAGAACTAACAAATACAGGGAAGCAGCGATTGTTTTCAGAGCCTGGAGCCAGCGCACCAGTCAGCGGATTTTCTGGAAAAACTAGTTTCCCAGTGATGGCTCGGAGACAGCAGTCCATATCAAACCACATAAAGAAGCAGACCATGATAGCTTCTCCAACCCCCCAAACAAAAGAATCAAAATCTTTTCCAAATGAACATACAATCCTGGAATTATCAGATACAGAATATAAAAAACTAATTTACAGAATGCTTCAAGACATCACAAACGAAATAAGGCAAACTGCAGAAAAAGCCAAGGAACACACTGATAAAACTGTTGAAGAACTCAAAAAATTATTCAAGAACATACTGGAAAAATTAATAAGTTGCAAGAATCCATAGAGAGATAGCATGTAGAAATCCAAAAGATTAACAATAAAATTGCAGAATTAGACAACGCAATAGGAAGTCAGAGAAGCAGACTCGAGCAATTAGAATGCAGACTGGGACATCTGGAGGACCAGGGAATCAACACCAACATAGCTAAAAAAAAATCAGATAAAAGAATTAAAAAAAATGAAGAAACCCTAAGAATCCTGTGGGACTCTATCAAGAAGGATAACTTGCGGGTGATTGGAGTCCCAGAACAGGGAGGGGGGATAGAAAACACAGAGAAAATAGTTGAAGAACTCCTGACAGAAAACTTCCCTGACATCATGAAAGACGAAAGGATATCTATCCAAGATGCTCATCGAACCCCATTTAAGATTGATCCAAAAAGAAAAACACCAAGACATATTATCATCAAACTCACCAAAACCAAAGATAAAGAGAAAATTGTAAAAGCAGCCAGGGAGAAAAGAAAGGTTTCCTTCAAGGGAGAATCAATAAGTTCAGAGTACTTAGCAGAAACCATGCAGGCAAGAAGGGAATGGGACGACATATACAGAGCACTGAAGGAGAAAAGCTGCCAGCCAAGGATCATATATCCAGCAAAACTCTCTCTCAAATATGAAGGTGAAATTAAGATATTTACAGATAAACACAAGTTTAGAGAATTTGCAAAAACCAAACCAAAGCTACAAGAAATACTAAAGGATATTGTTTGGTCAGAAAACCAATAATATCAGATACCAGCACAACACAAGGTCACAAAACAGAACGTCCTGATATCAACTCAAATAGGGAAATCACAAAAACAAACAAATTAAGTAAAGATTAATTAAAAAAAAATACACATAACAGGGAATCATGGAAGTCAATAGGTAAAAGATCACAATAATCAAAAAGAGGGACTAAATACAGGAGGCATTGAACTGCCAGATGGAGAGTGATACAAGGCGACATACAATGATACAAGTTAGGTTTTTACTTAGAAAAATAGGGGTAAATAATAAGGTAACCACAAAAAGGTATAACAACTCCATAACTCAAGATAAAAGCCAAGAAAAATGTAACGACTGAACTAACATAAAGTCAAACACTATGAAAATGAGGATCTCACAATTTACTAAGAAAAACGTCTCAGCACAAAAAAGTATGTGGAAAAATGAAATTGTCAACAACACACATGAAAAGACATCAAAATGACAGCACTAAAAACTTATTTATCTATAATTACTCTGAATGTAAATGGACTAAATGCACCAATAAAGAGACAGAGAGTCACGGACTGGATAAAGAAACACGATCCATCTATATGCTGCCTACAAGAGACACACCTTAGACTTAGAGACACAAACAAACTAAAACTCAAAGGATGGAAAAAAATATATCAAGCAAACAATAAGCAAAAAAGAAGAGGAGTAGCAATATTAATTTCTGACAAAATAGACTTTAGACTTAAATCCACCACAAAGGATAAAGAAGGACACTATATAATGATAAAAGGGACAATTGATCAGGAAGACATAACCATATTAAATATTTATGCACCCAATGACAGGGCTGCAAGATACATAAATCAAATTTTAACAGAATTGAAAAGTGAGATAGACACCTCTACAATTATAGTAGGAGATTTCAACACACCACTTTTGGAGAAGGACAGGACATCCACTAAGAAGCTCAACAGAGACACGGAAGACCTACTTACAACAATCAACCAACTTGACCTCATTGACTTATACAGAACTCTCCACCCAACTGCTGCAAAGTATACTTTTTTTTTCTAGCGCACATGGAACATTCTCTAGAATAGACCACACATTAGGTCATAAAACAAACCTTTGCAGAGTCCAAAACATCGAAATATTACAAAGCATCTTCTCAGACCACAAGGCAATAAAACTAGAAATCAATAACAGAAAAACTAGGGAAAAGAAATCAAATACTTGGAAAATGAACAATACCCTGCTGAAAAAAGACTGGGTTATAGAAGACATCAAGGAGGGAATAAGGAAATTCATAGAATGCAATGAGAATGAAAATACTTTCTATCAAAACCTCTGGGACACAGCAAAAGCAGTGCTCAGAGGCCAATTTACATCGATAAATGCACACATACAAAAAGAAGAAAGAGCCAAAATCAGAGAACTGTCCCTACAACTTGAACAAATAGAAAGTGAGCAACAAAAGAGTCCATCAGGCACCAGAAGAAAACAAATAATAAAAATTAGAGCTGAACTAAATGAATTAAAATGAATCAGAGAACAGAAAAACAATGGAAAGAATTAACAAAGCCAAAAGCTGGTTCTTTGAAAAAATTAACAAAATTGATAAACCATTGGCTAGACTGACTAAAGAAAGACAGGAAAGGAAACAAATAACCCGAATAAGAAATGAGAAGGACCACATCACAACAGAACCAAATGAAATTAAAAGAATCATTTCAGATTACTACGAAAAATTGTACTCTAACAAATTTGAAAACCTACAAGAAATGGATGAATTCCTAGAAAAACACTACCTACCTAAACTAACACATTCAGAAGTAGAACAACTAAATAGACCCATAACAAAAAAAGAGATTGAAACGGTAATCAAAAAACTCCCAACAAAAAAAAGCCCTGGCCCGGACGGCTTCACTGCAGAGTTCTACCAAACTTTCAGAGAAGAGTTAACCCCTCTACTACTGAAGGTATTTCAAAGCATAAAAAATGACGGAATACTACCTAACTCATTCTATGAAGCCACCATCTCCCTGATACCAAAACCAGGTAAAGACATTACAAAAAAAGAAAATTATAGACCTATATCCCTCATGAACATAGATGCAAAAATCCTCAACAAAACGCTAGCCAATAGAATCGAAGAACACATCAAAAAAATAATTCACCATGATCAAGTGGGATTTATATATATATATATATATTTTTATGCAAGGCTGGTTTAATATCAGAAAAGCATTAATGTAATCCATCACATAAATAAAACAAAAGACAAAAACCACATGATCTTATCAATTGATGCAGAAAAGGCATTTGACAAAGTCCAACACCCATTTATGATAAAAGCTCTTACCAAAATAGGAATTGAAGGAAAATTCCTCAACATAATAAAGGGCATCTATGCAAAGCCAACAGCCAATATCACCCTAAATGGAGAGAACCTGAAAGCATTTCCCTTGAGAACGGGAACCAAACAATGATGCCCTTTATCACCGCTCTTATTCAACATCGTGCTGGAAGTCCTAGCCAGGGCAATTAGGCTAGACAAAGAAATAAAAGGTATCCAGATTGGCAAGGAGGAAGTAAAGTTATCACTATTTGCAGATGACATGATCTTATACACAGAAAACCCTAAGGAATCCTCCAGAAAACTACTGAAACTAAAAGAAGAGTTTGGCAGAGTATCAGGTTATAAAATAAACATACAAAAATCACTTGGATTCCTCTACATCAACAAAAGAACACCGAAGAGGAAATAACCAAATCAATACCATTCACAGTAGCCCCCAAGGAGATAAAATACTTAGGAATAAATCTTACCAAGGATGTAAAAGACCTATACAAAGAAAACTACAAAGCTCTACTACAAGAAATTCAAAAGGACATACTTAAGTGGAAAAACATACCTTGCTCATGGATAGGAAGACTTAACATGGTAAAAATGTCTATTCTACCAAAAGCCATCTATACATATAACGCAATTCCGATCCAAATTCCAGTGTCATATTTTAAGGGGATAGAGAAACAAATCACCAATTTCATATGGAAGGGAAAGAAGCCCCGGAATAAGCAAAGCATTACTGAAAAAGAAGAAGAAAGTGGGAGGCCTCACTCTACCTGATTTCAGAAGCTATTATACAGCCACAGTAGTCAAAACAGCCTGGTACTGGTACAACAACAGGCACATAGACCAATGGAACAGAATTGAGAACCCAGATATAAATCCATCCATGTATGTTCAGCTGATATTTGACAAAGGCCCAGTGTCAGTTAATTGGGGAAAAGATAGTCTTTTTAACAAATGGTGCTGGCATAACTGGATATCCATTTGCAAAGAAATGAAACAGGACCCATACCTCACACCATGCACAAAAACTAACTCCAAGTGGATCAAAGACCTAAACATAAAGACTAAAACGATAAAGATCATGGAAGAAAAAATAGGGACAACCCTAGGAGCCCTAATACAAGGCATAAACAGAATACAAAACATTACCAAAAATGATGAAGAGAAACCAGATAACTGGGAGCTCCTAAAAATCAAACACCTATGCTCATCTAAAGACTTCAACAAAAGAGTAAAAAGACCACCTACAGATTGGGAAAGAATCTTCAGCTATGACATCTCAGACCAGCGCCTGATCTCTAAAATCTACATGATTCTGTCAAAACTCAACCACAAAAAGACAAACAACCCAATCAAGAAGTGGGCAAAGGATATGAACACACATTTCACTAAAGAAGATATTCAGGCAGCCAACAGATACATGAGAAAATGCTCTCGATCATTAGCCATTAGAGAAATGCAAATTAAAACTACGATGAGATTCCATCTCACTCCAACAAGGCTGGCATTAATCCAAAAAACACAAAATAATAAATGTTGGAGAGGCTGCGGAGAGATTGGAACTCTTACACACTGCTGGTGGGAATGTAACATGGTACAACCACTTTGGAAATCTGTCTGGCGTTATCTTAGACAGTTGGAAATAGAACTACCATACAACCCAGAAATCCCACTCCTCGGAATATACCCTAGAGATACAAGAGCCTTCACACAAACAGATACATGCACACCCATGTTTATTGCAGCTCTGTTTACAATAGCAAAAAGCTGGAAGCAACCAAGGTGTCCGTCAACGGATGAATGGGTAAATAAATTGTGGTATAGTCACACAATGGAATACTACGCATCGATAAAGAACAGTGACGAATCTATGAAACATTTCATAACATGGAGGAACCTGGAAGGCATTATGCTGAGTGAGATTAGTCAGAGGCAAAAGGACAAATATTGTATGAGACCACTAGTATAAGATCTTGAGAAATAGTAAAAACTGAGAAGATCACATACTTTTGTGGTTATGAAGGGGGGAGGGAGGGAGGGAGAGGGTTTTTTATTTTTTATTGATTAATCAGTAAATAAGAACTACTTTAGGTGAAGGGAAAGACAACAATACATGGAAGGTCAGCTCAATTGGACTGGACCAAAAGCAAAGAAGTTTCCGGGAGAAAATGAATGCTTCAAAGGCCAGCGGAGCAAGGGCGGGGGTCTGGGGAACATGGTTTGAGGGGACTTCTAAGTCAATTGGAAAAATAATTCTATTATGAAAACATTCTGCATCCCACTTTGAAATGTGGCATCTGGGGTCTTAAATGCTAACAAGCGGCCATCTAAGATGCATCAATTGGTCTCAACCCACCTGGAGCAAAGGAAAATGAAGAACACCAAGGTCACGGGACAACTAAGAGCCCAAGAGACAGAAAGGGCCACATGAACCAGAGACCTACATCATCCTGAGACCAGAAGAACTAGTTGGTGCCCGGCCACAATCGATGACTGCCCTGACAGGAAGCACAACAGAGAACTCCTGAGGGAACAGGAGATCAGTGGGATGCAGACCCCAAATTCTCATAAAAAGACCAAACTTAATGGTCTGACTGTGACTAGAGGAATCCCGGAGGCCATGGTCCCCAGACCTTCTGTCGGCACAGGACAGGAACCATCCCCGAAGACAACTCATCAGACATGAAAGGTACTGGACAGTGGGTGGGAGAGAGATGCTGATGAAGAGTGAGCTAAGTATATCAGGTGGACACTTGAGATTGTGTTGGCAGCTCTTGTCTGGAAGGGGGATGGGAGGATAGAGAGAGAGGGAAGTTGGCAAAATTGTCACGAAAGGAGAGACTGAAAGGGCTAACTCAATAGGGGGAGAGCAAGTGGGAGTATGGAGTAAGATGTATGTAAACTTATATGTGACAGACTGATTGGATTTGTAAACGTTCACTTGAAGCTTAATAAAAGTTAAAAAAAAAAAAAAGAATCCACTCAATGGCAACTGGCTTTTGGTTTTTGCTCAAACACAGATTTAAAAAAAAAAAAAAAAGTGACCTAATTTAGCCCAGCCCCACTAGGGGGCAGGGTTACTCTGGATTTCAGTCTAGCTTTTTCTCAAGCAAATAGCCCTCCTGCTAAAGAAACCACCTCTTGCCTATACCTGCGTTACCCACAAGGTGGGACTACTGAGCTGCCCTAAAGAAGATGGGAAAATCCCCAGCCTGCTACCTGCATCCAGCGAAGGGTGCCAAGAGCATCTTAGTGTCAGCCTGAAGAACATAAATGTTTCAGATTACCCCATGTCTTAAAATTGCCATAATACAAATATTGCAAGTGAGTGGCTTTAAGAAACAGATTTTTTTTTTTTTCTTCACAGTTCAAGTGGCTAAAAGTCCAAATCAGCGCCTTTGCTGTGTCATTTCTTTCTGTGGGCCTTTCTTTCTTTCTTTTAAATAATATTTTATTGTGTTTGAGGTGAAAGCTTACACAGCAAATGAGATTCCCCTTTGACAATTTTTATACAAATTGTTCTGTGCCATTTGTTACAATTTTCACAACATGTCTGCATTCTCATTATTTCCTTTTGTTCATTCTGTTTCCATTTGATCTAAATTCCTTTTCCCTCCTTGCTCTCTAAATGAATAATTTCTTTATGAGTACAGAGCTGGCTCCTATGAGTTGGAGGTTGAAGATGTCCCAAATATCCAATTTTTACAAACTGCTGTACCACTTCATCATCTCTAACATCAACTATTCCTCCCCGCCTCAGCACTCTCCCTCCCATCTTTGGGTTCCTTAATTCACTGCAACATCTTACAGAGCCCACAAAAATGGCTCAAGGAAATGGCTCACAAGTCTGTGGAGACTGGCAAGTCCCAAATCTGTGGGTCAGGCATACGCTTCTCCTGACCCACGTGGCTGCAAGGGCTGATGAACCCAAACTGGCAGGTCAGACCACAGGCAGCTGGCTCATGGGGCTGCGGAAGCCAGAGGATCCCAGAATCTGCAAGTTATACAGCAGGCCACTGGCTTAAGTCCCAAGAACCAGAGGTCAGACAGTGGCAAACTGGACACAGAATCTAGACGCAGAAAGAGAGAGCCCTGCCAGAGCCTCTCATAAAGGTTATAGCCTAGAAAACCCTATGGGGGTAGTTCTACTTACATACGTAACTTGGATGCAGGCCACACCCCAGGGAAGGGCGTGACTTGATTAAAGTGGGACTTCAGTCACACCCTCCAGCAAGGCTGTGACTCAAGATACACCCGACACTAATCCTGCCTCGCTAACATATAGAGGTTAGGATTTACAACACATAAAATGGAGAATAATTACATCGGATCACAAAATGGAGGATGACGGTACAATACTGGGCATAATGGCCTAGCCAAGTTGACATATAACTCCAACCATCACAGGTTCTGTATACCTTATTTGCATAGTCTCAATCATTGTGTGTGAGTCAAAAAGACCACGGCTAGAAGGGCCGTATTAAGTAATTCATTGAGCCACACCTTTTCATCTTTGCTTTGGGTAGATGTTGACCGTTTGGTCTCGTGTAGTTAATTGTTTAAGGGAGCACATTACTCATAAGGGATATTGTTTATTTTATAAGCCAATCTATTATTTGGCTGAAAGGTGACCTACAGAAATAGCGTCAAATCCAAGTTCGAAGGTTTTCTTAGGGTGATATTCTCTGGGGTTCCTTTAGTCTTTATTGGTCCAGTTACTGTGGCCTTTTTTTAGGAATTTGAGTTTTGTTCTGTATATTTCTTTCATTCTATCTGGGACTTTCTGTTGTGTCCCTGGTCAGAACGGATGGTAGTGATAGCTGGGCACTATCTAGTTCTTCTGGTCTCAGGTTAGAGAGGCTGCGGTTCATGTGGGCTACTAGTCCAGTGGACTAGTTTCTTTTTTGAGCCTTTGACTACCTTCGTTCTCTTTTGCTTCATACAAATAGAGACCAAATACTAGTATATTAGATGGCTGCTCACAAGCTTTTAAGACCCCAGATGCTACTCACTAATCTAGGATGTAAAATATTATCTTTGTGAACTATTTTATGCCGATTGACTAAGTTGTCCACTAAGACTATGGTCCCAAACCTTCTAACCCAATAAACTATTTCCACTAGTTGTTTGGATATGTCTATTAAAGCTCTGTGACTGTGCCCCCGTGTGACCTGTTATATATGCAGATACATATGCAGCTCACACAAATGTGTGTATAGAGTGCCTACAGACACACCTATACATGTAGTGTGTTTACTCACCTATGCCTTTCTATACACATATATGCATCTACATCTACCCATGTAACTGCTTACATATTTTTTGGTTGTTTTTATTGTTGTTGTAAAATCATATCTGCTATCGCATTTACTAAAATTGGTCCTATTTCTTGTGTACTTCTTATTGTCTTTATTTACCTTGGTCAGGTTGTGCTGACTTCACCCGTATTTGGTCTTGTCTTTCCCAGCACTGAAAGTAGCAAGTGTCTACTATCTAGAAAGTGATTACCCCTCCCATCTGTAATAACCATCAAGAAGTTTTCTTTCTGTGTGTGTATCTATTCTTGATTTTTTATAATAGTGGGACCATACAGTATTTGTCTTTTTGTGATTGGCTTATTTCACTCAGCATTGTTGTTGTTGTTGTTAGGTCCTGTTGAGTCGGTTCTGACTCATAGTGACCCTATGCACAACAGAATGAAACACTGCTTGGCCGGTCCTGCGCCATCCTTGCAATTGCTGCTATGCTTGAGCCCGTTGTTGCAGCCACTGTGTCAGTCCATCTCATTGAGGGTCTTCCTCTTTTTTGCTGACCGTCTACTTTACCAAGCATGATGTCCTTCTACAGGGACTGATCCCTCCTGATAACATATCCAAAGTATGTGAGACGTAGTCTTGCCATCCTTGCTTCTGAGGAGCTTTCTGGCTGTACTTCTAAGAGATTTGTTTGTTCTTTTGGCAGTTCATGGTATATTCAATGTTCTTCTCTGACACCACAACTCAAAGGCATCAATTCTTCTTTGGTCTGCCTTATTCATTGTCCAGTTTTCACATGCATATGAAGGAATTGAAAACACCATGGCTTGGGTCAGGCACATCTTAGTCTTCAAGGGGAATTTTTGCTTTTCCACACTTTAAAGACGTCTTTTGCAGCAGATTTGCCCAGTTAAATGTGTTGTTTGATTTCTTGACTGCTGCTTCCATGGTGTTGATTGTGGATCCAAGTAAAATGAAATCCTTGACAACCTCGATCTTTTCTCCATTTATCATGATGTTGCTGATTGGTCTGGAGGTGAGGATTTTTGTTTTCTTACGTTGAGGTGTAATCCATGCCGAAGGCTGTGGTCCTTGATCTTCATCAGCAGTTGCTTCAAGTCCTTTTCACTTTCAGCAAACAAGGTTGTGTCATCTGCATAATACAGGTTGTTGATGAGTCTTCCTCCAATCCTGATGGCCCGTTCTTCTTCATATAGTCCAGCTTCTCGGGTTATTTGCCTGGCATACAGATTGAATAGGTATGGTGAAAGGATACAACCCTGACATACATGTTTCCTGACTTTAAACCATGCAGTATCCCCTTGTTCTGTTCAAACTACTGCCTCTTGATCCATGTACAGATTCCTCATGAGCACAACTAAGTGTTCTGGAATTCCTATTCTCCACAATGTTACCATAAATTGTTATGATCCACACAGTTGAATGCCTTAGTATATTCAATAAAATACAGGTAAACATCTTTCTGGTATTCTCTGCTCGCTCAGCATAATGCCCTCCAAATTCATCCATGTTGTGAGATGTTTCATGGATTCATCGTTATTCTTTACCATTGTGTGGTGTTCCATTGCATGTATGTACCACAATTTGTTTATCTATTCATCCATTGATGGGCACTTAGGTTGTTTCCATCTTTTTGCTATTGTGAATAATGCTGCAATGAACATAGGTGTGCATATGTCTATTCATATCACTGCTCTTATATCTCTAGGATATATACCTAGGAGTGGGATGGTTGTAGCATAAGACATTTCTACTTCTAGCTTTTTGAGGAAGTGTCATACTGTTTTCCATAGTGGTTGTACCATTTTACAGTCCCACCAGCAATGTATAAGAGTTCCAGTCCCTCCCTCCCCCTCCAATCTTGCCAGCATTTGTTGTTGTTGTTTTTTACCATTGCCATTTTTGCAGGGGTGAGATGGTATCTCCTTATAGTTTTGATTTGCATCTTTCTAACAGCTAATGAGGAGCCCTTGTGGCACAGTGGTCAACAGCTCCACTGCTAACCAAGAGGTCAGCAGTTTGAATCCACCAGCCACTCCTTGGAAATCCTATGCGGCAGCTCTACTCTGTCCTGTAGGGTCTCTCTGAATCAGAATCAACTCCATGGCAACAGGTTTGATTTTGGTTTTACTGGCTAATGATCATGAGCATCTTCTCATGTATTTGTTGGCTGCTTGAATATTCCTCTTTGGTGAAGTGCCTATTCATGTCGCTGGCCCATTTTTTGATTGGATTATTTGTCTTTTTGTTGTTGAGGTGTGGAAGTTTTCTGTTTTAAAAATTAGACCCTTATTAGATATGTCATTGCCAAAGATTTTTTCCCGGTCAGAAGGTTCTCTTTTACTGTCTAGGTAAAGTCTTCTGATGAGCATAAGTATTTAATTTTTAGGAGGTCCCAGTTATCTAATTTATCTTCTGTCATTTGTGCATTTTTCGTTTTGTTTGATAAGCTATTTATGCTGAAAATTAGGTCCCTTAGTTTTGACCCTATGTTACCTTCCAGAAACCTTATAGTTTTAGCTTTATCATTTGAATCTTTGATCCATTTTGAGTTAGTTTTTATGCATGGTATGAGGTACAGATCCTGTTTCATTTTTCGGCATATGGATATCCAGTTTTGCCAGCACCATTTGTTAAAGAGACTGTTTTTTCCCCTAGTGAATGGACTTTGACCCTCTGTCGGAGATCGGCTGCCTGTAACGTGGACGTAGTTATTTCTGGGTTATCATTTCTAGTCCATTGGTCTATATGTCTGTCATTAAACAAGTACCAGGTTGTTTTGATTGCAGTGGTTGTGTAGTAAGTTTTGAGATGGAGAAGTGTGAGGTCTCCTACTTTGTTCTTCTTCACTATTGCTTAAGCTATTCAGGGCCTCCTTCCTTTCTATATAAAGTTGGAGATTAGTTTTTCCATTTCATTGAAGAATGTTGTTGGGATTTGGGTCAGGATTGCATTATATCTTTACACCATTTTTGATAGTATTAACATTTTCTCTATGTTAAGTCTTCCAATTCGCAAGTGTGGAGTGTTTTTCCCATTTCTGTAGATCCCTTTTAGTTTCTTGCAGTAGTGTTTTATAGTTTTCCTTATATGAGTCTTTTACACCTTAGTTAGGTTTATTCCTAGGTATTTTATCCTTTTAGGGGCTATTGTAAATGGTATCCTTTTCTTGATTTCCTTTTCAGAATCCTCCTTGTTAGTGTAGAGGGACCCAACTGATTTTTGTGTGTTGATCTTGTATTCTGCCACTTTGCTGACTCCTCCTGTTAGTTCCAGTAACTTTCTTGTGGAATCTCTATGATTTTCTATGTTTATGATCACATCATCTGCTAATAAGGACAGTTTTACTTCTTCCTTTCCAATTTGGATTCTCTTTATTCCCCTTTCTTATTGCTCTAGCTAAGACTTCCAGTAAAATATTGCATAAGAATGGTGATAAAAGGCATCCTAGTCTCATTCCTATTATCAGTGGGAATGCTTTCGATCTTTCTTCATTGAGAATAACGTTAGCTGTTGGTTTTGTATATATGCCCTTAATCATGTTGAGGAATTTCCCTTCTATTCCTATTTTGCTGAGAGTTTTTATCAGGAAAGGGTGTTGGGTTTTATCAAATGCTTTTTCTGAATTTATTGAGATGATCGTGTGATTCTTTTCCTTTGTTTTATTTATGTGGTGATTTATGGGGTTGATTGATTTTCTAATGTTGAACCATTCTTGCATCCTTGGTATGAATCCCACTTGATCAGGATGTATTATTTTTTTGATATACTGTTGAATTCTGTTGGCTAGAATTTTGTTGAGAATTTTTGTGTCTACATTCATGAGGGATATTGGTCTGTAATTTTCTTTTTAGTGATTGCCTGGCTTTGGCAACAGGGTTATGCTGGCTTCATAGAATGAGTTAGGGAGTATTCCTTTTCTGTGTTCTAGAAGAGTATGAGTAGAACTGGTGTCATCTCTTCTCTGAATGTTTGGTGTCATTCTCCACTGAAGGTATCTGGGTTGGGGCTTCTTTTGGTTGGGAGTGTTTTTTTTATGACCTCTTCAATTTATTCTGTTTTGGGTCTGTTCAAATTTTCTACCTCTATTTGTGTTAATTTAGGTAGGTAGTGCGTTTCTATAAATTTGTGCATTTCTTTTAGGTTTTTAAATTTGTTGGAGTATAATTTTTCATGATATTAATTTATGATCCTTTTTCTCTCAGTTGGTTCTGTTATAATGTCATCCCCCTCATTCTTTTTTTTTTTTTTTTTTGTTATTTGCATCTTCTCATTTTCTTCCTTTGTCAATTTGGCCAGTGGTTTGTGTGGGCCTTTCTATTAGTTTCTGGTGCTGCTGGCAAACCTTGGTGTTCTTTGCTTATTGATGATCCTCACTAGTGTCTGTTTTCCCCCCATGTGTGCCCCTGTGTGTATTCTGCTCTTTTTATAACTCAAAAGTGATTAGGTTTAGGCACAACCCTCCTCTGGTAATGACCTCATTAACATAAATTAAAAAAAAAACCTGTCGCCATTGAGTTGCTTCTGACTTATAGCAATGTTATAGGACAGAGGAGGACTGCCCCATAGAGCTTCCAAGGGACAGATGGTGGATTTGAACTGCTGAACTTTTGGTTAGCAGCTGTAGCACTTAACCACTGTACCACTAGGGCTCCAACATAAATAAAGAGACCCTCCCCCCCCCCCCGTTTCCACAGAGGATCACATCCAAGGTACAGGGACCAGGACTTCAATACACATTTGGGGAGAACACGGTTCAATTCGTAAAACCCATAACCAATAGAAAAATGTAACTATGAAAACCCTTGATGGTCTCCCTGCCTGCTTTCCCACCACCACACCAATTTCTTCCCACCTCCTTACATCAGTGTCTACAATTAATTTTTTTTTAATTAAGGTGCTGTGTTCTGTTAAAATAGTAATATTCTCAACGGAAATAGGCCACTATCATCCACAAAAATCTGACTTAGTACACTAAACCTTTCATAGTTTGGTCAGAAGGAAGAGAGGAAAGATAGATTCAAAACATGAAAACACAAGTCCATGTGAAGAACTCAGAGCAGCTTGTAGTGAGCATGAGAATAAGAAACACCTGGGGAAGAAGAGATGAAGGTCAGAGGATGGCAAAAGATACTTTCCCTGCATTATTATTCTGTCAGAAGCATCCCCATATATTAAATTAGATAGACTGGCATGATGTTCAAATCCTCTCCTCTTCCTGAAAGAAAATAAGAACCTTAATCTGATACATTTTTAAAGGATTGTGGCATTTCATAGTTACACTTGACGTTTTTCTTGTGCCCACTAAGAAAAAATCACCCAGGACTGTAACAGGCCCTGTCACTGTCACCATTGAGAATGTATTTCATCACTTGATGGATGCCCCTCTGAGAAGTTTCAATTCACTGCTCCACGAAAGTTACTTGGGGATGCTGTCCAGAATTTATATTTTATATATAATTTATATTTTAACTAAAATGTATTTTCCTGATTACAAAAATAATACATGCTCACTGTGTCAAGAACTGTAAAGGGTCTGAGGTTTACCATTTTTGCAAGCTAATAAGTTAACCTACAACAATTTCATGAATGCTGGCAGAAGACACGAGAGTCCTGGGTCAGAGAAAAAGGAATATGTTACTCACAGCAGTAGCAGTAGCCAGAGCATCAGCATTTGCACAGGTTTCTTGGCCTCAATTCCCACAGGGCGATGCAAAGAAGGCCAGGTGTCATTTGCATATGCAGTAGGTTGCATTACAGGAGAGGAAATCACCAAATCAATACCATTTACAGCAGCCCCCAAGAAGATAAAATACTTAGGAATAAATCTTACCAGAGATGTAAAAGACTTATACAAAGAAAACTACAAGACACTACTGCAAGAAAGTAAAAGAGACCTACATAAGTGGAAAAACATACCTTGCTCATGAATAGGAAGACTTAACATTGTATAAATGCCTATTCTACCAACAGCAATCTATAGATACAATGCAATTCGAATCCAAATTCCAATGACATTTTTTAATGAGATGGAGAAACAAACCACCAACTTCATATGGAAGAGAAAGAGGCCCCAGATAAGTAAAGCATGACTGAAAAAGAAGAACAAAGTGGGAGGGCTCACTGTACCTTATTTTAGAAACTATTACCACCACGGTAGTCAAAACAGCTTTGTACTGGTACAACAACAGATACATAGACCAATGGAACAGAACTGAGAATCCAGACATAAATCCACCCACAGAGGAGCAGCTGATATTTCATAAAGGTCCAAAGTCAGTTAATTGGGGAAAAGACAGTCTCTTTAACTAATGGCACTGGCATAACTGGATATCCATCTGCCAAAAAATGAAATAAGACCCATACCTTACACCATGCACAAAAAATGCACTTGAAACTGATCAAAGACCTTAATATAAAATCTAAAATGATAAAGATCCTGGAAGAAAAAATAGGGATAATGCTAGGAGCCCTAATACATGGCATAAACAGCATACAAAACATCACTAACAATGCAGAAGAGAAACTAGATAACTGGGAGCTCCTAAAAATCAAATACTAATGATCATCCAAAGACTTCACCAAAAGAATAAAAAGATTACCTACAGAACGGGAAAAAGTTTTTAGCTATGACATTTCTGATCAGCGTCTGATCTCTAAAATATACATGATACTGCAAAAACTCAACTACAAAAAAGACAAATAATCCAACTAAAAATGGGCAAAGGTTATGTTAAGGTACTTCACAAAAGAAGAATTTCAGGTAGCTAACAGATACATGAGAAAATGCTCCCGATCATTAACCATTACCCAGATTAACCATTACAGAAATGCAAATCAAAACTACAATGAGATTCCATCTCACTCCAACAAGGCTGGCTTTAATCCAAAGAACACAAAACAATAAATGTTGGAGAGGTTGTGGAGAGACTGGGACACTTATAAACTGCTGGTGGGAATGTAAGATGGTACAACCACTTTGGAATTTGATTTGGTGCTTCCTTAAAAAACTAGAAATAGAATTACCATACTATACAGCAATCCCACTCCTTAGAATATATCCTAGAGAAATAAGAGCCTTTACATGAACAGATGTGTGCACATGCATGTTCATTGCAGCGCTGTTTACAATAGCAAAAAGATGGAAGCAACCAAGGTGTCCATCAATGGATGAATGGAGAAATAAATTATGGTATACTCACACAGTGGAACACTACGCATTGATAAAGAACAATGATGAATCTGTGAAACATTTCACAACATGGAGAAATCTGGAAGGCATTATGCTGAGTGAAATTTGTCAATTGCAAAAGGACAAATATTGTATGAGACCACTATTATAAGAGCTCGAAAAATAGTTTAAACAGAGGAGAAAATATTCTTTGATGGTTACAAGAGTGGGGAGGGAGGGAGGGAGAGGGGTTTTCACTAATTAGATAGCAGATAAGAATTATTTTAGGTGAAGGGAAAGACAGCACACAATACAGGAGAGGTCAGCACAACGGGACTAAACCAAAAGCAAAGAAGTTTCCTGAATGAACTGAATGCTTCAAAGGCCAGCGTAGCATGGTGGGGTTTGGAGACCATGGTTTCAGGGGACATTTAAGTCAATTGGCGTAATAAAATCTATTAAGAATACATTCTGCATCCCACTTTGGAGAGTGGCGTCTGGGGTCTTAAACACAAGCAAGCGGCCATCTAAGATGCCTCAATTTGTCTCAACTCACCTGGAGCAGAGGAGAATGAAGAACACCAAAGACACAGGGTAATTATGGGCCCAAGAGACAGAAAGGACCACATAAACCAGGGAATACATCAGCCTGAGACCAGAAGAACTAGGTGGTACCCGGCTACAACCCATGACTGCCCTGACAGGGAACACGACAGAGAACTCCTGAGTGAGTAGGAGAGCAGTGGGAGGTAGACCTCAAATTCTCATAAAAAGACCAGACATAATGGTCTGACTGAGACTAGAAGGACCCCAGAGGTCATCGCCCCCAGACCTTCTGTTAGCCCAAGACAGGAACCACTCCCAAAGTCAACTCTTCAGACAGGGATTGGACTGGACTATGGGATAGAAAATGATACTGGTAAGGAGTGAGCTTCTTTGCTCAAGTAGACACATGAGACTGTGTGGGCAGTCCCTGTCTGGAGGGGAGATGAGAGGGCAGAGGGGGTCAGAAGCTGGCCAAATGGATATGAAAACAGAGAGTGGAGAGAAGGAATGTGCTGTCTCATTAGGGGGAGAGCACCTAGGAGTATATAAATTTTTGTATGAGAGACTGTCTTGATTTTTAAACTTGCAATTAAAGCACAAAAAAATTTTAAAAAGTTAAAT
Source organism: Elephas maximus indicus (assembly GCF_024166365.1). Classification (NCBI taxonomy): domain Eukaryota; kingdom Metazoa; phylum Chordata; class Mammalia; order Proboscidea; family Elephantidae; genus Elephas; species Elephas maximus. Next base: position 5,514,637 of record NC_064822.1, on the reverse strand, counting down.
ATAGAATTATCACATGATCTAACATTTCCACTCCCACGTGTATGTACACTGAAAGGAATTGTGAACATGTGTTTATATAAAAACCTGTACACAAATAGTCATAACATCATTATGTATAATAGCCGAAGAGTGGAAACAACCCAAATGTGCATCAACTGATGAATGGAATATTACTCAGTAATGAAAAGAAATGAAGCACTGATACACGCTATAGATGAATGATCATTGAAAATAGTATGCTAAGTAAAGGAAGCCAGTCACAAAAACCTACACATTGTATGATTCCATCTGTATAAAATGTCCAGAGGAAGCAAATTGATAGAGCTTAGGGGAAAATTGAAGCCCTGGTGGCACAGGGGTTAAAAGCTTGGCTGCTAACCAAAGGTTGGCAGTTCAAATCCACCAGCTGCCCTTGAAAATCCTATGGGGCAGTTCTACTCTGTCCTGTAGGGTTGCTATGAGTCGGAATTGACTCCATGGCAATGGGTTTGGCTTTTTGTTTTAGTGGAGGAATAGGGAGTGGTTGACAATGCGGACAAGGTTTCTTTTTGGGGTGAGGAAAATATTCTAGAATGAGATAGTAATGATGGTTGCACAACTGTGAATACACTAAAAAAAAAAAAAAACCTGAATTGTATACTTTAAATGGGTGAATTATATGTGAATTATATCTCAATAGAGCTGTTATTAAAATAAAGGCAATGCTGGAGGAAAAAGAAGGTCCCCTATAATGATAAAAGCATTATTTTAGTAGTAAAATTAAATAGTTTTAAATATATTAAATAGTTGACAACCTTAGACCATACAAAGGCACTTAAAAAATATTAGGATAAAATTAGGAGAAATAGATAATCCCACGATCATTATGGAAAATTTTAACCTCATTGCTCCTCGATCATTGACAAAACAGAAAAATGTCAGAATAGAGATAGAAGATTTAAGCAACACAATCAACACACTTGACACAAGGACATGTGACACAAGGACATACTTAACATAAGGTCATATGCAAGACATATGCACATTCTCTTTAGGGACACAGAGAATATTTGTAAAATTGATCAACTACAGAGCTACAAGGCATATCTAAACATTTTTCAAAAGACCGAAGTCATATAAACATGTTTTGGTAATATAACACAAACAAGCTAAAATCACTTAAAATTTTTTTATCAAGCATTTATATAGTGTTTAGTATGGTCTAGCTTCTGTTCAAATTGCTTTACAAATATTCACTTATCCTTTTAGCAACTCTATGATGTAGGTGCTATTATTATTCCTATCTAAGGTTTAGTTAAGTTTTAGTATTATTAACTAGAACAAGATCACACAGCTGGGGTACAAAACCAAACAATTTGGTACCCTGGTCATCGACTGTAACCTCTGTGTTATACTGCCTTGCCATAACAAAGTAATACCAGGAAAATCATCTTGTGCATGAAATCATGAAATATGCTGCTAATTAAGCCATGTGTTCAAAAAAGAAACCATAATTGAAATTAAGCACATTTTTACTCAAGTGACGAAACTTGTGGAGAAAACTAAAGCAGTATTTAAAGGAAATTCATAGCTACAAATGCACATATTACAAAAGAAGAATGGTTGAAAATCTCACAGTTTAAGAGTAGAACAAAGGAAGTAATAAATACAGAGCAGAAATCATGCCAATGGAAAGAAGACATATCATGGAGAAAATGAACAAATCCAAAAGTGTTTCCCTTGGAAGAATAATAAAACTGACAAACCTCTGGTAAGTCTGATCAAGACTAACATTACACAAATTATCAATGTCAAGAATGAAAGGGGACGTCACTGCAGATCCCACAGGCACTGAAAAGATGAGAGATTATTGTTACATATAATAATGTACAGCCAGAATGCTCCTCAGGAGCAAAGATGGCGAGACTTTGCCTCTAGTACCTCGGACAAGTATTCAGTAGGGATCAGTCCCTGGAGAACCACATCATGCCTGGCAAAGTGGAGGATCAGCACAAAAGAGGAAGACCCTCAATAATGTGGATGACGCAGTGGCTGCAACAATGGGTTTTAGCACAACAACATTTGTGAGGATGGTGCAGTACTGGGCAGTGCTTCATTCCATTGTACATAGGGTTGCTATGAGTCAGAAATGAGTCGATGGCACTTAACAACAACATGTTTCATATGCCAGTATATCTGACACCGTAGAGGAAATGGACACATTACTTAAAAAGCAAAACTGAAACAAAATAAACAAGAAAATCTGAATATTCCTATATCTATTCAAGAAATTAAATTTATTCTTCAAAATCTCCCTAAAAGAACTCCAGGCACAGATGGCCCCACTACCAAACATTTTAAAGATAAAATAAAAATACACATCTTACAGAAATCCTTTCAGAGAATAGAAGGAATAACTTCTTAAGTCATTTTAGGAGCCATCGTAACACTGAAACTAACACTCGACAAGAATATTATAATGGAAATATATCTCATGAACATAGATTCAATAATCCTAAACCTGTTTCTGTCACTCCAGGCTCAGTTTTGGGTCTTCTCACTCTAAAATCCTTCCTTAGGATTCTAACCGTGCCCACAGTTTCAAAGACCATCCTCACACAAACTCACATTTTTCTCTTCAGCCCAGACCCATTCCATTCCACAGCTTTGATAAGTGATAGGATTACCCCCATCTCTCACCTGGAAACAGCGTCCTATATGATGTCTCTACATCCAGTCTTGCCCTGAGGCCATCCATTCTCTCTACACTGCAATCAGGTGATATTTTCAAAATGCAAATCTGATCAGTCACTCTAATTTTTGAAATCATTCAATGGCTTACCTTCCTTCTTTGGATTAAGACAAAGCTTGGTCTGAGGCCTCACATCATTGCTCCTCAGTCAATTTCTCTAGCATCAAATCAAACCACTCCTGCCCTCTTGGCTCCACCACTCTGCCTATTATCACATGTCCCAATTTCCTTCCCACCCAAAAGGTCCTTTGAACATGCTAATTCTCCATACCCAGGACCTCTTTTTCTCCCTCTGCCTAGGAAATGCTTACTCATCTTTCAGACTCTCCCCCACCAAGTGTTTTCAGAGCACCTTCTATCATTTAATCCTATCACTTATCAAAGTTGCAATTTCACATTTCATTTGTATGATTATTTGCATAAGGACCCTCTCCCCATTGGATTTTAAGTTCAATGGTAGCAAGGACCTGTTTCTCCTCACCATTTTACCCCCAATGACAAGGACTACTCAGTAAATACCTGTTAAATTAATGAATCTTTTCCTATAATCATAACCCAAACAGTTCATTTTGTGTTCAGCTAATGCGAGGATTTTTCAGCTTCAAAAGTATTTAAAAGTACAGTAGTAGGAGATGCATGTCTAATTAGTCAGCAGTAAACTAAATGTTTTCCATTTGAGTTTGTCATTGCCTTTTTTAAAAAACAATTTATCTTCAACTCTATCTTTTCGAATACCTGTAATGTGTCACACTTTGGGTGAACATTTGTTCTTCTTCCTGCCACCACTGTAGCCCTTTACCCCGAAATTCACACCACTAACTGAACATGGGAAGTGGTGGTATTTAAGCATGCATTTAGTTAAGAAAAGAACCTTTTAATAATATACTTAAAAATTCTTAAGAATGTATTATTAAAGTTGGAGCTCAGCAAATGAAGTTTCTTAAAAGGAAGTGTAACTGCGATTCTCCACCAGGAAAGGAAGGAGAAGGGTGGAAAGGAGGCATTTCTGACAAAACAAGGTAACATGTGCTGCTGCTGTTGTTACTTTCTTTTTGTCCTGTGATATTTCTGCCTTCAAATTTCTATGACTCACATCGTCAAATAAACTGAAAATATTGATCCCATATCCACCTGCCATTCTGCTTAAGCAGTTATAATGGGGTGAAACTTGAAAACCTGGATTGCACAGGTATTTTTTAAAAGGGATGAGACTTGGCTCAACAGTACATGTAATTCAAAAATTAATACAGCTCCTATTTACTCTACTGGCCTTTTTTAAAATTAGCTAATTTTCATAACTCATTGTCAATGAAGCAAAAAATACTACCATAAAAAATTAACAGTGGACTGACTGCTAATAGGTTTTTTTTTCCCCTTCCAGAATGTTCTGAAATTAGATAGTGGTGATGGTTGCAAAACACAGTGAATATACTAAAAGTAACCAAATTGGACACTCCAAAATGGTGATTCTTGTTATGTGAATTATATCTCAACTTAAAAATAAGAGTTAACAGTGGTCTTTAGCAGAAATAAGACATTCATGCTCGATCAGAAGCAAAAAGCACTTCAACTGGTATTAAGGACATAACCAAAAAAAAAAAAAAACCAAACCCACTCCCATTGAGTCGATTCCGACTCATAGTGACCCTATAGGGCAGAGTAGAACTGCACCACAGAGCTTCCAAGGAGCACCTGGTGGATTTGAACTGCCGACCCCTTAGTTAGCAGCTGTAGCACTTAACCACTATACCACCAGGGTTTCCATTAAGGACATAGAGCACTTAAAATGCTAAGATAATATCTGGAGTTCTTTTTTCTCTTGGTTTTACCCTTCCCTTAAACCACGACTATTCTTTTTGCCCTCTCTTCTAGTTTCACCCAACATTGCTAAATAGGGAAGACATTTTAAAATATACCATTACAAAGAATCCTAAATCATCTGAGAGGTTTTCTCCTTCATCAATTTAATTTGTCTCAAGCTTGGATTTAATAGAAACCTCTCCTGGGTGTGAGAACAGCTGGTTTTTAAGCTCGCTTTTTTCAGATCCTCCTGCACCAAGTCAACGGGGTTTTGTTCCAAAATCAAAACACAACTGAATTAGCTTTTCTAAATGTAATTGAGGGCAGGGCTCTGATCACACTAAAAAAAATTTAAGGGAAGTATTAAAAGCTGAATGCAGCTTCAAACAACAAAAGTGGGTTGATCTCAGAGATTCTGCAATAATCTAGCCCCTACCTCCCTCTAGCCTCATCTGGCACAACATCTTCACCTTGCACTCTTGGCTCCAGCCCCTTTGATGTCTTATTTTCCATTTTCCCTGTCACTCACAGGGCCTTTGCAAGTGCTATTCCCTCTACCCAGGGCACTCTCTTCTCCCCTCTTTGTCTAGCTTATTCCCATTCATCTTTCAGATCTTTCTGAACCAAGTCAAAATATCCGAGGAAGTCTTCCAAACACTGGCCTTGCTGTCTGGTGACATATTTATTAGACTTTTAGAAATGAGGCATATTGGAAAACTAAATCTCTGCAGAGTAGGTTTGGAGGCACCTTAGACGTGACTTCATGTTAAAGAATTTTTATGGAGATTTTGGGAAAACTAGCGGTGGGACCGAAGGGCTAACACACAGGTTCCCTCTGGTTGCACCTGGCAGGAAGGAAGGATTCAGGAGCTTAGGGAGCATGGTGGCACATGAGCACAAGGGATTCTGCTTTGCAGGAGGGCCTTTAGCTTTAGCTCCCTCCCAGACTCTCTGCTTCCAAGTCCCTCAGAAGGAGCAGCCTCACGGAGCTTCGCCTTCCCGCAGTGACACCACATGCCTCCCCTGTCCCCTTTGCCTCCAGGCCACTCACCATCTGTCCACACGGAAGAGCGCCACAGACAGAGCAGGAGAAGAGTTGCAACCCAGAGTTCTGGTAGGTGGCTGCGCTTCGGGCACTGGGCCAACTCTCTTGGCAGCCATGATCAGGGCTTCCACAGGTCAGCACGCTTGGCTGTGGGCTCTGCCTGCCCCAGGAAACTGCCCAGCTCGTGCGATTCAGCACCTTGAGCTGTGCTGTACTCAAGCTTGGGCGCCAAGGAGACCAAGATGGCCTGGGACACAGGGGCCCCAGTGCCCAATCAATGGAGTGACATGAGGGGGGGGTGTCTTCTCCATGGTGCCAGTGAGGCAGCCAGGCTCAGCCTTTGCACTGGACACCTGGAGGCTTCCATGCCAAAAGGGGCTGGGTGCTCCATGGACTCTGCTGGGGCTGAGGGTGAGGGCACCAGGAGGCAGGGAGAACAAGCTTCAGGGGACCCCGACCTGTCTGGGTGACTCTCGGTCACAGGGTGATGCCCTCTGAGAGGCCAACCTCCTCTGGTTGGACTGTTAAACGGGCACCTAACTCTGCCCTCTACTTCTCGACTTTCTGCAGGCGTTCTCCTACAAAGGAGGAAAATTTTTTTGAAAAAGAAGAACCCTACTTGCCAACCCCACTCTAAGGAGTCAAATGCATGGAATAGCAAGATTCCACTTCTCTAAAAGCATAGCTTGAAAGTTGGTCAGAAAGAGGCATGTCCAGGGTCACTTCCATTACTATTCCTGGTACCTCTTACATTCCTCAAAGAGCGCTAGTGGAATTATCACCATCATCAGCCACCTCCCAAATCTGGGTTCCATGGCCTCAAGAAGGCCAGAGAAAGACTGGGATACTTTTGACCTGGGGTTAGGAATCCACAGTCTAAATAAGAGGTCCCAATAAAATCTGCTGCAGAGGTCCCTGCCCGGTCCAATTCACCCCCTAGCCTGTATCCCAGCATCAGGATCGATCAGTGGAGGATTTATATTCGTCATAGGTGGAGTAATAATGATCAGTATTGCTACAACGGAAGGCATGAGTAGCACTTTACAGCTTATAAATCCCTCCCATATTCATGGACTTCCCAACAAATATCTACCGAGTGCCTGCAGCTTTTCCTCCCATGTGCTGAACCCTGCTTGAGGCTTAAACTGTCCTAAAAATGTTCACACTACAGTGTAGAAGACAGACACCTAAGTAAGTTTGAAGAGGTGATTGGTGCTATGTGGAACAGATCACTATCCCCATTTCACTAACTCAGAAAAAGACACTGGAAGGCTTTAATTTACCTCCTTTTTTTCACAGTAAACACTGGAATTGGAACCCATGTCTGATTTACTACAGGTGGTCATTTTTCACCTTTCTTTTTGAGTGACAATGGAGAGATATTATTTCCTGTTCTCTCCTCACTGCAGTCTACTGCAAGGTTCCTATCAGTGATTAATTCCTTTGGGTAATAAAACTTTGTGTTTAAATACAAATAACTCTAGGTTGTTAAATGCAGTGAGTCTTGACAGTCATTCACACATAAGTGTAAATAAATTTACTTAGCTACTGTCTGCGTAGCAGCTAGCTGGCACCTCAAGGAGTGAGACTGTGAATGCCTGGGCAGGAGGGGACATTTGAAAGCCTGTTAGTGCTGAGAGCGGAGAGGTGGTATCAGCAGGCACCTGTACTGGTTACTGACTGATGCACTCAGCATCTGTGCTGAGTATTGCTTTTAGAACAGTCAGTTGGATATTACTACCTATCCTAGGCTGCTGTAACAAAGTACCACAAACTGGATGGCTTATGCTGTTGTTAAATACCGTCGATTTGGTTCCAACTCATAACGGCCCTATGTACAGCAGAACGAAACACTGCCTGATCCTGTGCCATTCTCACAATTGTTGCTATGTTTGAGCCCGTTGTTGCAGCCATTGTGTCAATCCATCTCATCAAGGGTCTTCCTCTCTCCTGCTGACCCTCTACCTTAGCAAGCATGACGTCCTCCTCCAGGAATGGTCCCTCCTGATAACATGTCCAAAGTATGTGAGACAAAGTCATCCTTGCTTCTAAGGAGCGTTCTGGCTGTATTTCTTCCAAGACAGATGTGTTCCTTCTTAGATTCTTTTTTTTTTTATCTCACAGTTCTGGAGGCTGAGAATCTGAAATCAAGTTGTCAGCCTTGCTGACTTCAGCAAGAGCTGTGGTGGTGACACAGGCTGCCTCACAGGAGCAGTGGCCATAGGCAGGGGAAACAGTCACTGCCACTGGTAAGGGAGGGAGGGAGTGAGAGAAGAAATACTCCTGCATCTCTTCAAGGCTTTGAATTGGTTCTTTATGGCTCAACCCCCTGCTGAGAATTTGCATTTTCACCTCAGATAGATTGAATCAGAATCTGCATTTTAACAAGATCTCCAAGTGATTCTTATGCATAAAAAATTTTAGGTCCACTGCTCTACTACTAAAGGAGCCCTGGTGATACAGTGGTTAAGCACTCAACTGCTATCCAAAAGGTCAGCGGTTGGAATCCACCAGCTGCTCCTCAGAAGAAAAATGCGGCAGTCTCCTCCCATAAAGATTTATAGCCTCAGAAACCCTATGGGGCAGTTCTACTCTGTCTTATAGGATTACTACAAGCTGGAAGTAACTTGATGGCAGTGGGTTTGGTTTCGGTTTGGCTCTGCTAGTGGTTCTGAGAATTCGTCCCTAACCAGAAGAGTTAGCATCTCCTGGCAACTTGTTAGAAATGCAAATTTTCAGCAGGGGTTAGAACCAGAATGAAACAGTTAGAAGCCCTGCCTCTCTCTCTTTCTACCCTTCAAGTTCCTGTAGGTGCATCCTATTGGCTCAGTCATTCTAAAGCTTGAGGACAAATGAGCACAGGTGCTGCCTCCATGAGTGACCATCCTCCCTGGTACAGAGCAAGGCAGAGAAAGGTGAAAAGTGGATCTGGAGAGGCAAATGGAAAGCCATTAGCACAGTCCATCTAGTCTTTTCTTTCATTTGGATGAAATAATTTAATTAAAAAAGAACAAACAAATGGGGAAAATGCAAAGCCTATCAGCTCCTGTATTACCTGGGAATGAAGTCAACTCAATCATACCTGACTTGGAAGCTAAATCTTAATATTTACCACCACCCATGATCTTCATACAAGATAAACAGAAAAGGGGAGGTATAAACAGTTATAAAATATAGATGCTACAATCCACAGTTCTGTAACTGGTTATGAGTGCTTATTTGGTAATCATTGCTTCGTTATAGCCCCCTCATTCACTGTTTCCCTCCTTCTTCTACCCTCTGAGCATCATGGCTTGTTGGAGGGTTAAAAAAAAAAAAAAAAGCCTGGTCAAACCAAAGAAAAATAACAAAAAACGAACTTAAACTTATTGCCATTGAGTTGATTCTGACTGATAAAAAAAAAAAAAAAAAATCCAAACCCATTGCCGTCAAGTCAATTCCTGCTCAGTGTGACACTGTAGGGCAGAGTAGAACTGCCCCATAGGGTTTCCAAGGAGTGGATGGTGGATTCGAACTGCTGACCTTTTGGTTAGCAGCCATATCATTAACCGCTGCACCACCAAGGCACCTTTTAAACCTGTTCAGGGGGACCCAAACTTTCATTCCTACTAAGCACCTGTCTTTATTAGGTTGCCAGTCCACCTCCCACTGACCATTATTATTGAACACAACAGTCACCTTGGATCTAGACATAGTCATCTATGCTCCTATTATGTAGCAGCATTCCAATTTCCCCTTGGCAATCAGAATCAATCGCCCCATCCAGGAGACTGATCTCTTCCTGTTGGTTTTGTAACAAGAGAAACTCAAAACTAGCAGGGGGCAATCTCAGCTCCCAATTCATAGGGCTATGACTGTGTTTATGGATGGAAATATTTCTCCCTTGGGCACCTAGACCTATAAACCCACCAAGGTTGTGAGATGAGTTCAAAACTTTGGTAGGTGTCTTAGTTATCTAGTGCTGCTACAAGAGAAATACCACAAGCAGATGGCTTTAACAAAGAGAAATTTTTTCACTCACTGGCTAGGAGGATAGAGGCCAGCGACAGTGGAAGGCTTTCTCTCAGTCCAGCTCTGGAGGAAGGTCCTTGTCATCAATTTTCACCTGGTCTAGGAGCTTCTCAGTGCAGGGACCCTAGGTCCAAAGAATGCACTCTGCTCCCTCCTGGAACTACTTTCTTGATGGTAGGATGTCCCACTGTCTCTCTTTTATATCTCAAAAGAGATTGACCTAATACACAACCTAATCTTGTAAATTGAGTTCTGTCTCATTAATGTAACTGCTGATAATCCCACCTCATTAACATCCTAGAGATAGGATTTACAACACATGGGAAAATCACAACAGATCACAAAATTGTGGACAAACACACAATACTGTGAATCATGGGCTACCCAAGTTGACATACAGTTTTGGGGAACACAATTCAATTCATGACAGTAAGTAATAGTAATGCCTTGGATGAAGTATAGCCAGAATGCTCATTAGAACTGAGTATGGTGAGACTTTATCTCACATCTTTGGGGATGTTATCAGAAGGGACCAGTCTCTAGAGAAGGACTTCTTGCTTGGTAAAGTAGCAGGTCAGTGAAAAAGATGAAGACCCTCAACTAGATGGATTAACACAGTGGCTGTAACAACGGGGTCAAACATAGCAGTGATTGTGAGGATGGCGGACTGGGCAGTGTTTCATTCTGTTGTACATAGAGTCACTATGAGTTGGAACCATCTCAATGGTGCCTAACAACAACAACAGTAATAGTAATGGTAATAGGTAATAATAGGGAGGCAGTCCCATTTCCACCCTTTGGTTCTTAGACCAATGTATTCTGTCTATTATGGAAATGACACCATACATTGGTTACTGGTTTAAGGCATATACCATATGCTGAGGGAATGTTCCAATGTCACAAGGTATTGTGCCCCAGATGGTGTTCTAACTGTGACTTCACATTTCAATCAAGCCACCTGCTTCTCGGAGATGGGGCATATAGTAAAACTCATGGCATGAGCCCATTGCCCCATTGCCTTTTCTGTAAGATCATTTTATAGGTTATAAATGGTTTTATGTGTGATTCTATGGCATAGACGAGGCACATATAGTGGTGCTAGTAGAAGCAAAAATCAAAGGATGCATTGCCTTGGGCAAATCTGCTGAAAAAAGACCTCTTTAAAGTATTAAAAAGCAAAGATGTCACTTTAAGGAATAAGGTGCCCCTGACCCAAACTATGGTGTTTTCCTTTGCCTCATATGCATGTGAAAGCTGAACAATGAATAAGGAAGATGGAAGAATTGACGCCTTTGAGTTATGGTGTTGGCAAAGAATGTTGAGAGTACATGGACTGCCAGAAGAATGAACAAATCTGTCTTGGAAGAAATACAACCAGAATGCTCATTAGAAATGAGGACAGTGAGACTTTATCTCACATACTTTGGACATGTTATCAGGAGTCACGGGGTCTGTCACTGGAGAAGGACATCATGCTTGGTAAAGTAGAGGGTCAGGGATAAATACAAAGACCCTCAACAAGATGAATTGACACAAGTGACTGCAACAATGCATTCAAGCATAACAATGATCATGAGGATGGCGCAGGACTGGGCAGTGTTTCTGTTGTACGCGGTGTCACTATGAATTGGAGCTGACCCGACGGCACCTAACAACAACAAGTAGAAGCAAGGCTGGCAAGAAAGGAAAAATCATATGTAGAATAACGATCTATTCAAGCAATGATAAATAACTGTGGCCTCCATGATGAAAGGGCTTCAATGTACGCAACCTGTCCCCACATAGCCAACATCAGGGGCCAAGTGGGGAATGACGCATATGGAGACCCAGCATACGCATTCTGCTGTTGTCAAGTTGAACACTTAGCAGTGGTGATATCCAGATCAATAGCCCCTGGTAACCATTAATCTGTCTCTATGCATTTGCCTAATCTAGGTATTTCATATAAATGAGATCATACAATATTTATTGTTTAGCGTCTGGCTTTTTTCACTTAGCATAATGTTTTCAAGGTTCATACATGTCATTGAATGTATCAGAACTTCATTTCTCCTTGTGGCTGAATAATATTTCATTGTATGGATATACCACTTTTTGTTTATCCAGTTGTTTGTTGATAGACATTGTGTTGTTTCTACCTTTTGGCTACTATTCATAATTCTGCTAGGAGTTTTCATGTAAAGGTTTCAGTGTGGACATATGGTTTCATTTCTCTTGGGTGTATGTCTACTAGAGTGGAATTGCTGAGTCATATGCTAACACTGTGTTTAATCATTTGAGAACTGCCAGACTGATTTCTGGCTGCACATTTTACATCTCTACCAGCAGCGTATAAGTGTTCCTAGCTCACCACATCCTTGCCAATACTTGTTCTTATCTGACTTTTTGACTCTAGTCATCTCAATGGGTGTGGAGTGTTATCACACTGTGGTTTTTATTTGAATGTCTTGGCATGAAAAGATGTTGAGTATCTTCTCATGTGCTTTCTGGACATATGTATATGTACTTTGGAGAAATACATATTTAGATCCTTTGCCTATTTTTTAATTGGGGTATTTGTCTTTTTATTCTTGGGTTGTAAGAGTTCTTTATATATTCTACATATAATTCCCTTACCAGATATATGATTTGCAAAAATTTTCCCATATTCTGTGGGTCATCTTTTCATTTCCCTGATTTAAGGCTCAAATTTCCTCTTTCCTGGTAAACAGCTAAGGTCTCATATTCACATGGTGTCGTATGGTCAAGATGCCAATCTTTACCAGAGCCCAATAGTTAGGTACTACTAGACCATAAGTTCTGTTGAGTTGTCTCTAACTCATGGTGACCTCATGCACGTCAGAGTAGAACTTGCTCCATAGGATTTTCAATGGATAATTTTTCAGAAGTAGATCTGCAGGCCTTTCTTCTGAAGTGCCTCTGGGTGGACTCAAACCTCCCACCTTTCAGTTAGCTGCCAAGAATGTTAACCATTTATCACCCAGGGAAAATAGCCAGGTAGAAACTGCTTATCAAATGGAGAATAGTTCACTGTACTCTAAAACTCTAGGGGTCTCAACTACAATTCTACTCTTCAGTTTTCCCAAGGCTTTACAAGGCATCCCTATGGAAACCCTGGTAGCTTAGTGGTTAAGAGTTTGGCTGCCAACCAAAAGGTCGGCACTTTGAATCCATCAGGCACTCCTTGGAAACCCTATGGGGCAGTGTCTACTCTGTCCTACAGGGTTGTTTTGAGTTGGAATCTACTTGACAGTAAGGGGCTCTACCATTACAAAAAAAGAAAAGAAAAACACTGCCGTTGTGTTGATTTTGACTCATAGTGACCGTTTATGACAGAGTAGAACTGCACCATATGGTTTCCAAGGATGTAATCTTTAAGGAAGCAGATTGCCACATCATTCCCTCTCAGAGCACCTGGTGGGTTCGAACTGCTAACCTATCAATCAGCAGCCGAGCACTTTAATTACTGAACTGCCTTCAGAGCTGTAAGCCTTATGGGTTACCACATGCTAAGTGGGTTCCAAAAACATTGTGTACCTTTATTCATGGTGGTAGTACACGAGAGTCCCTTGGGTCCTAGATGTAGCCATAGATCAATTTGTCTGGAGGCATAGTCCTGAGATAAGACAGTGAAAGTGTGCTGCTATCCTTGCCAGGTGAAGGCAAACAGCTTCTGATTATTTTTGCTGATGGAATAAAACTTAAACCATTTACTGAGTCAAAAGCTACATAACAGGTTCCAGCAGTGACAACACCTCTGGAAGACAGCTGCAATTGGCCTCAATTGATTAAGTTGACAATTAACCACCAATGTTCTCTAACTCCTCTGGCTTTTGTTCTGGCAAATCAGGCAAGTAACACTGAATGATCAAACAACCTGATTTATCTCTCTTGTTTACCTCTGTTGTCTTACTATACCATACCATTTAATATTTTGACCATATTTTTCATTTTTAAAATAAATATCATTAATTAGTAGAACTAACCTAAGCTAAAAGGACAGACCTCAGTTTTGCACTTCTAGCTTCTGCATGTTCTCATCTAGTACTGAAACATGTGAGATGAACATGCAGTTGTCAGCTGAAAACATTAAACGTGGACAATAACCAGTGACCTATCTCATTTTTCCTGATACAATATAACTGATTTCTATCATTCAAGGACAGTATGCAGAATGATCAATGATATAAATCAAACATCTCTAGCTAACTCCTTATGTTCTCTGGTCATGGCGGGAGAAGTATTAAAAGCCTCTGCCAGCCACTTCATTTAGCAGGCAGTTTTTTAGTGGCCTGTGCTATGGCCTGTAAGATGTACTAAGTCACCAGGCCAGCATACGGCTGGTAAGTGGGAAGTGTGGAACATTACATGTTAGGTTTCCATGAAATATAGGCAGAAAATAGGGACTGAGGAATCCTTTCATACAGCACTTAGTGTGTAATTTGAATGCTCTTGCTTCACAGAATGATTATTTTTTGTCTGGTGCAAATCTACAACTATTTGGTTATTATTATTTTTTTTTTTGGTAACACTTTTTATTTTGCAACAAATCCTTTTGGTAACAATTTGTTTAAGAATTGAAGTGCGTGTTTAGGAAAACGTTAAGTACTATATTTTCATGTCTCAGGATAGTTGATGATGAACATGTAAGTTGCCCAGAATGTTTGTTGACATTTTCCATCCATTGTGGAGCTGAGGGAATATCACTGACAACCTGAAAGTCTAAATACACATATCTGCTGAAGAAACATCAGCAACCACTCAAATGTTTGTGGTTATTTTAAGAACGCTGCTCAAAGACAGCATTTTTTTTTTTTAAGACATTATTTTAACATACGCAGTGCAGGTCTATTACATCTCTCTCGACTTTTCAATTAGATCAAAATGGCTGGTTTTCTAAATTAATTTCATTCATTTTTTATTTCAAGTTTTCTTGTGCACATATGTTGGTTCTATTAATGGGTAAGTGGTGCCAGTTCTGTAGTGGTGCCAACAGGTATTTAAATAGAAAATCACTTAACCTCAACAATGCTTTGATTTTTTTTCTAATACATGAAATCAAAAGAAGTGTTTTAGAAACTCATTCTGGTAAAGAAGAAACATTTGACATTATTTAAAGGCTATTGTAAATTTAATTTTTTTTCTGGTGATTATACAAATACAAATTTTGGTGGTAAAATAATTTTTACACTAAGAAACTTCCTGATGTTTCTTGAATTCTTGAATAAATTTTGATGTCATAATTCTTAATTCCAGGCAAGCCGTGATATTCTTTTTTTTTTAAAAATTTTTTTTGTGCTTTAAGTGAAAGTTAACAAATCAAGTCAGTCTCTCACACAAAAACTTATATACACCTTGCTATATATTCCCAGTTGCTCTCCCTGTAATGAGACAGTCTGCTCCCTCCCTCCACTCTCTCATGTCCATGTGATATTCTTCGGTTCTGGGAAATTTTATTGTATTATTTATTTGTTGTTTCTTTCCCCCTTGAGACTCTTCCCCTGCCCCCCCATTTTTTTTTTTTTTTATTCTCTACTTTTAACATGCTGGATCTCCTAGAATAGTTTTCTAATTTTCTATTTCTTTGCCTTTTTGCTGTACTTTCTAGGAGATTTTTTTTTTCAGTTTTATCTTCTAACACATCTATTAAGTTTTCATTTTTGATATCATGTTTTAATTTCCAAGACCTCTCTCTTTGTGCTGAGAATATTCCTTTTTTTTTTTTTTTTTTTTTTAATAACACCCTGTTCTACATTCATGAATCCAGTATTTTCTCCTATCTCCAGGAGGGCATTAGGTTGTTGTTTTTAAGTTTTCTTGTCTCTCCACTGTTTCTGTCTCCTCAAAACCAATCCAAACCAAACCTGTTGCCATCAAGTCAATTCTGACTTACAGCGATGCTGTAGGACACAGTAGAACTGCCCCATAGTGTTTCCAAGAAGTGGCTGGTGGATTCACACTGATGATCTTTTGGATAACAGTGGAGCTCTTAACCACTGCGCCACCAGGGCTCCTCTGTCTCCTCTAAGTTATTCTTATTTCATTTGTCTCTTTAGTTGTTGTTGTTAGGCGCTGTCGAGTCATTTCTGATACATAGCAACCCTTTGTACAACAGAAGAAAACATTGCCTGGTCCTCTGCCATCCTCACAATCGTTATACTTGAGCCCATTTTTGGAGCCACTGTGTCAATCCACCTTGTTGAGGGTCTTCCTCTTTTTTGCTGACCCTGTATTTTACCAAGCATGATGTCCTTCTCCAGGGATTGACCTCTCCTGATAACATGTTTAAAGTATGTGAGATACAGTCTCACAATCCTTGCTTCCAAGGAACTTTCTGGTTGTACTTCTTCCAAGAGAAATTGGTTTGTTCCTTTGGCAGTCCACGGTATATTCAATGTCTTTTGCCAACACCACAATTCAAAGGCATCAATTCTTCTTCAGCTTTCCTTATTCATAGTCGAGCTTTTGCATGCATTTGAGATGATTAAAAACGCCATGGCTTGGGTCAGGCACACTTTAGTCTCTTTAGCTAGTCTCTTTATATTCCTGGTTTCCTCAGATGCTGGGTGATCCTGCATCATCTGCTCATCAACATATGAAGTCATTAAGGGAAGTGTGCTATAATGACACTTACACGTGAGAAGTCATCTCAGTTAGCAACTGGATGCTTAACCACTATGCTGCCAGGGCTTCATACATATTTATAGAAAATACTATATATTTTAAATGGATAGATGTATATGTGGAGATATATATATATAAACACACACATATATGTATATATACATATAAATAGATATATGGGACCAAACCAAAACCAAACCTGTTGCCATTGAGTTAATTCTGATTCACAGCAATCCTATAGGACAGAGTAGAACTTCCCCATGGAGTTTCCAAAGCTGAAATCTTTATGGAATGAAACTGCCACAACTTTCTGCTGCAGAGTGACTTGTTCTTTCAAACTGCCAACCTTTCAATTAGCAGCCAAGCGTGCTTAACCACTGTGCAACCAGGTCTTGTTATATGTGGGAAATGAATAGAAAAAATTTAGGGGAATTTTAACTTCTGGTAATAGTGAAATCAAGTAACTCTCTTTTTGAAGACAACTGAAAAACCTGGACAAAATTTGAAAAACATTTACTGAGAGGCATCAAGGAGCCAATTACATAGGCCAGGATCCAGGGAAAGGCAGCAACTCAGAGAGATGATTCTAGTGTATGTGAATTCTGTTTCCCTGAAGGGTATATGCTCACCCCAGGAGGGACTACTGAGAGGATGCAAAGATGAATGGTGTTTGTTTATTTATTTATTTATATCTTTATTGTACTTTAGGTGAAAGTTTACACATCAGGTTGATTTCTCATACAAAATTTTATACACAGATAATCATGTGACACTAGCTGCAATCCCCACAATGAGACAGCACACTCCCCTTATTCACCTGGGTTTCCTGTGTCCATTTAACCAGCTCCTGTCCCTTCCTGCCCTCTCATCCTGCCTCTAGACAGGAGCTGCCTGTTTGCTGTAGTGTGCCTGCTTGAACTAAAAAGCACACTGTTCATGAGTATTATTTTATGTTTTGTAGTCCAGTCTGACCTTTGTCTGAAGAGTGGAGCTCAGGAATTGTTCTAAGTTAACATAGCATCCAGAGGCAAGGCTTTGGGGCTCTTCTAGTCTCAGTCAAATCATTGTCTGGTCTTTTTATGTGAGTTTGAGTTCTGTTCCACAATTTTCTCCCACTCCATCAGGACTCTCTTTTGTGCTCCCTGTCTGGGCGGTCATTGGTTGTAGCTGGGCACCATCTATCTATTTCTTCTGGTCTCAGGTTGATGGGGCCTCTGGTTTTTGTGGGCCTTTTGTCTCTTGGACTAATATTTTCCTTGTGTCTTTGGTGTTTTTCATTCTCCTTTGCTCGAAGTGGGTAGGGACAAATTGATGTATTTTAGATGGCTGCTCTCAAGCTTTAAAGACCCCAGATGTCACTCTGAATGGTGCTTTTGACAGCTTTGCCAGACTAAGGGTACAAGAAAATGACAGGGCACAACCAAGGATATTTACTGGTAAAGCTTCCTTCTTTTTGGGGGGACTCCAAATTCTAAGTACTCCACTTTGATAATTAGGTTGTACAAGAACAAACAGGTCTTTATAGGGATTTCAGACCAGCTTTGAATGACATCAGTCACTGAATTTGACTTAAGATGATCTCATATTGCCTGGACATATTTTGGCAATGGGTTATACGTATCTAGAAAAATAAATAAAAATCTTCTCTGAAGGAAGAATATATCATTCTGGGCAACAAATCCTCTGCAAAAATTTTATAAATACATATCTGACTTACAATTAAAATAAAACAGACACTCAGGAAATAAGTAATTTTTTTAAAAGAAGGAAAAGAGTGAAACAAGTAGAAACAACAAATAATGGAATGAGATCCACAAGAAAAACTAGATGTTGGAGGCATCAAAAGTGTTAAATCTATTTATTATGTTCAAGGAAATACAGGCAGACTTTTGACAAAAAACTAGAAACTATGAAAAAGAACAACATAGACAGTCTACAATTGAAAATTATAGCTGAAGTTAAAAACTTAATGTATGTATATAACAGCAGATCAAAAAAGCCTGAAGAGAGATTAGTGAAGAAAATAGAGGCATAGACAAAAGGGAAAAATATAAAAAAGAATAAGAGATATAGAGAACAATCCAAAAACCAAACCCAGTGCTGTCAAGTTGATTCCAACTCACAGCAACCCTAGGACAGAGTAGAACTGCCCCATAGAGTTTCCAAGGAGTGCCTGGTGGATTCGAACTGCCAACCCTTTGGTTCACAGCTGTAGCACCAGGGTTTTCATATAGAGAATACAATGAGAATATCTAGCATAAGATATTTTAGGAAGGAAAGTAAGGATGAGGCAGGAAAACTATTGAGATTATGGCTGATAATTTTCTTCAAATGATTAAAGATGTCAAGTCACAGATCCTAGAAGACTTAAAAGCCCAAGCAGGATAAATACAAAGAAATCCATATCTAGGCACATCATGGTAGGACTGCTGAAACCAAAGACAAAAAACCAACAACAACAACAACAAAACTAAAAGTACTAAAGAATGGAAGAGAGATTATCTTCAAAGGACAAAGAACAAAACAAAACAAAAAAACTGATTGATGACTTCCTTTTAGAAATAATGAAATCCAAAGACAATAAGATGATATATTTAAATTATAGAGAGAAAATAAATGCCAACACAGAATTCTATACTGAGGGAAAACATCCTTCATGAATAAGATAACCCAGTAAAACCCAAACCCAGTGCCCTCGAATAAGATAAAGACCGTTTGTTCGCAGACAAAAAAACCTAGATGAGTTAACATCAGCATGCCCACATTAAAGAAAATTCCAAAGGTATTCTTCAAGCAGAAAGAAAATAAGATGAAAGGCTCGAGATGCAGGAAGGAAATAAAGTTAATGAAATAGGTAAAAATAGAGGATTACTGACTGTATAAGATAATAAAAATAGGTTTTATTGGGTTTAAAATATGTAAGAAATTAAAATGCATGATAGCCACAGCATACAAATTGGGAGGGGAAGAAACTGAGTTAAGATGTTTTAAGGTCTTTGCATTGTCCAGAAAGGAAGAAAAATATCAACTAATATTACACTTTGAGAACTTTGGATGCCAATAAAGATGGAATAAATCTACTACAGCTTATCTATCTGATAGAGTACAGCAAAAACTCTGGACAGAATAGAAAAAGCAACTCTCTGAGAACTCTGAAAAGTAAACAATGGCAGATGAATTGGAGAGAGAAGTCAAAACTCAAAGAATGACCAGTTCAGTGGTGAGTTATCTGTTTTTTTTTTTTTAAACTTTTCATCAATACCTTGCTTTGACCTGAGGGTGATTGAAGTTGTAGAACTGCACAATTGACATAAATAATAAAAACTCTGAGAGAAACCCTTTGTGGTAAGCAGACTCTAAGAGGGCCTCCATTGACTCCTGCCTCTAGCATGCATGACCTTGGTAATCCCCTCCTCTTGCATGTGGGCAAGATTTAATGACATACTTCTAATGAGTAGAACATGGCAAAAGTGATGGAATATAATTTCTTAGATCAGGTTACAAAAAGACTGCACCTTCCATTTCAGGTGCCCTGTCTCTGTCACTCACTCTAAGGGAAATCATCTGCTATGTTGTAAGCCACCTTATAGGGAAGCCCACATGGCAAGGAACTGAAGAAGGTCTTCGTCTAATAGCCAGTGAGGAACTAAGACCCTCGATCCAACAACCTTTGAGGAAATCAATCCTGCCAACAACCATGCGAGAGAGCTTAGAATTGGATTCTCACCCAATTAAGCCTTCAGATGAGATTGCAGACTTGGTCGACAGCTTAATCACAACCTCATGAGAGACCTTGAAACAGAAGTACCCAGCTGAATTGTACCTGGATTCCTGACCCACAGAAACTGTGAGAAAATGAATGTTTGTTGTTTTAAGCCATTAAATTTTGGGATAACTTGTTATGCAGCAGTAGATAATTAGGAAAATATGTAAGATCAGATGGGTAATTTCAGAGAGAGATGGAAACTATAAGAAAGAATCAAATGGAAATGCTAAGAATGAAAAATACAGTAAAAGAGGAAACAATCAGTGAACTTGAAGATAAGTGAATAGAAATTAGCCAACTGAAACACAAAAAGAGTGAGAAAAAAAGAGCACCTAAGAACTGATAGATACTATCAGATGGTTTAATATGTGTATAATTGAAATCCCGGAAGGAGGTGAGAGAGAAAACAGAGAAAAATAAATATTTGAAGAAATAATGGCTAAGAATTTTCCAAAATTAATGACAGATACTAAATAACAGATGCAAAGAATTCTGAAAATACCAAACAGAATTAATCTAAAGGAAAAAAAAAAAAAAAAACATAAAAACAAAACCAAAGACAAGGAGAAAATCTTGAAGTCAGAAAAAAAGACACATTCCATATACAGGAACAAGGATAAGAATTACAGCAGACTTCTTATCAGAAATATGACCTGCACAAAGACAGTGAAGCGACAGCTTTAAAGTATTGAAAAAAATTAAGGGGGTGAGAGACTTTCAACCTGGAATTCTAGATCCAGCAAAAAAAATTTTTTTCAAAAATAAATGAGAAATGCATACTTAGAGAAACAAAAACTAAAGGAATTCATTGGTGGCCAACTCTCTTCAAAAATAAAAATAAAAACACAAAAAAACTCTTCAGACAGAAGGGTTATATCAGCATTGCAAATGGAATAGATGAAGACGAAGTTTTTTTTTTCTTATTTTTAATTGCTCTAAAAGATAATTTGTGACCTAAAGGAAAATTAATAACAATGTATTATGCATTTATAGCATATTAAATTTAAATGGAAACCCTGCAGGTATAGCAGTTAAGACTTTGCTGTTAACCAAAAGGTCAGCAGTTCAAATCCACCACGCAATCCTAGGAAACCATAAGGGACAGTTCTACCCTGTCCTGTAGGGTCGCTATGAGTCAGAATCAACTTGACAGCAACGGTTGTTTTTTTTTTTTAACGGGTAAATGTAAAATATATGACAAAAATAGCATAAGATGTAGAAGGAAGGAATTAGGAACGTATATTTATAAGGTAGTTATACTGTATTATTTGAAGAAAGACTCAGATTATTTAAAATATACATATATTGTAAATACTTAAGGAAACCACTAATTTTTTGTTACAGGTAATAAAACCTTAGATAAAATAGAATCACAAAAAATAAAAAAATTCACCCAAAAGCAGGCAGAAAAAGAGAAAAAAATAAACAAAGAATAAGCGAAACAAATAGTAAACAGTAGATTTTAACCCAACCACTTCAATAATTCCTTAAATGTAAATGGTCTAAACATACCAGTTGAAAGAGATTGCCAGACAGATTAAAAAAAAAAAAAAAAAACAAGACCCAACTCTACGCTGTCTACAAGAAACTGTCTTTAAATATAAAGAATCTAACTTTAAAAGTAATCTATATAGGTAAGTTAGAAGTAAAATGATGGGGGAGAGATACTGTCCAAACACTGAACAAAAGAGAATTGTTGTTAATGTTGTTATGTGCTGTGATGTTAAGATTGTGTGTCAACTTGGCTAGACCATGATTCTCAGTGTTTTGGCAGTCGTATACGGTTGTGATCACTTCCGTGTTGAGATTTGATATGTGATCACTGCCACGATGGGATTTGCTGTGAGTGGTACTGGTAGGGGTGAGGCCTGTGGTGGCTCACCACCCCCCCAGCTTTCATCTCCCCGCCCTTCGCCACCTAGTCCTTCCTGCTCTATTTGCCAGGGCATTTGTTTGATCTAGATTTTGTAGCCAACTCCTGTTCATCTGACCTCCATTTCTTGGGAATTTAGCTAGCAGATTACCTGCACCCTTTGCTGCCAATCTTGAGATTCATTGATCTTCACACCCTGCAACAGCCCTGCTCTGTGGCCTGCTGACCTTGTGTTTGCCAGCCCCCACAGTTATGTGAATCAGGAGAAGCCTCTTTACTGCCCCACAGACTTGGGATGCTACAGCCTCAACAACCTCATAAGCCATTTCCTCGATATAAACCTCTCTCTCTCTCTCTATACATATACATATACATATACATATACATATACATATACATATACATATACATATACATATACATATACATATACATATACATATACATATACATATACATATACATATACATATACATATACATATACATATACATATACATATACATATACATATACATATACATATACATATACATATACATATACATATACATATACATATACATATACATACACACACATATATATACATACACACACACATATATATATACTTTACTGGTTTTGCTTCTCTAGAGAACACAGCGTAAGACATTTGATACTGAGAGCGGTTCTAAAGAAACAAAATAGTAAGGATGAATTTTCTAAATTGGTTCTCAGATTTGGTTAGTCTCAAAGATGTTGATGACTCTACTTCTAGTACTAAAGAGGACATTGCTAATCCATGGTATGAGGTGGCAATTCAAATATGCAAAATATCATCACCAATAGTTCAGGTATTGGTGAAAGACGAGGCTCTGGGTGATTGCACGGATGATGCCTTTCTGCCATTTTGTCCTAATGAGAAGTATAAGGAAGCCAGTTGGTTGATCCTACTTTCACTAGACAAGCTGGTGAAAGAAAGAGATGAGCTCAGGGCTTCAGAGTCAAAGCTCAAGTGTCACCTAAACGATCGCAAAGTTTCCACTTGTGCCTTGAAAGAAAGCCTTATTTCTTGTGGTAACAGAACTCATATTGCCAAAAACCAACCCCAGTAAGAGTGGCTGAATGCAAAGCCAACTCAACTGCCAATCTCGAGAGATCTCTGAAGTTAAAGGAAAGGCATTGATTGGGAAGAATTGGGATCCTGAAGCCTGTGATGCGGACATATGGGCAGATTATCAGGAAGCTGGAGACATTGAGTTCTAAATTCCATTGAATCACTTCTGCCAACAGAATCATTAGCCCCTCAACTCTCATCTGAAGATATTAACGCAGCTGCATTTAAAGCGCTATTGTCTGAGTTATTGTCTGGGACATCACCTGAGGCAGATGCTTTACAAGACAATGCTGAATGTTCTCAAAACATTTCCCCACTAATTTTGGCTTCTAGACCTATACCTAGACTTAAGTTCCAAGGAGCCCCAAAAGGTAAAGTAAAAAAGTATAACCCAGGAGGAGGTATGTTACAGCTTCGAAAGAGCTGCTTGACTTTTTCTAATATGTACAAACCTGGGGAATATGTGTGGGAACGGATTTAAGGGTATAGGATAATGGTGCAAGGAGCATAAAGATGAATCGGTCTGAGTTTATTGATATGGGCTCACTAAACATGGATCCTTCATTCAGTGTTTCAGCTTGAGAAGTTAGGAAAAGATCTATTAGTTTATTTGGTTGGGTTGCTCAAGCATGGATTATGCGGTGGTCTACACTAAATCAAATTAAAATACAAGGCTTGCTTTGTTATACTTTAGAAGAAGGAATCCAAAAGCATAGGGAATTTGGCATGCTAGACTGGATCTATCAGGTCAGACCCAAAGACCCACACATGGAGTTCCCAGAGGACACACCTTTTACCACAAAAAATGTGAGGAAGAAATTTGTGAAGGAAGCCCCAGTACCTTGAAGACTGTGTGGTTGCTATTTTATGTGTCAGATCTGAGAGTGGAAACTACCCTAACTGAATGAAGGCACCTAACTACAATGGCACTGATTTGAACCTGTGGTGGTAGGGGCAAAGTTGAAGCACTCAATCCACAAAGACAAGGTGGGCGTGGTTACCATAATGAACAGCAGAGCAAAATCAGTAATCATAATCGTCTGACCTGTATGGACTTATGGCTTTGGCTACTTAATCAAGGTGTCCATAGGAGTGAAATAGATAGGAAATCTACTAAATATTTACTTGATCTGTGTGGGTTTTGGTGCAAGCAGACGAATTCTAGGTCAAGTGAACAGCATTCTAACTCAAATCACCAGAATAGAGTCACAGCCCCTCAATCAACTCCCAGACTTGAGCAAGTTTACAGATGCACAACACCTTGACTGAAGGGGAGGCCAGGACCTCTTGAGGAAGGACTCCAAGACACTGGCCAAAAATGTATACTGATAATCTTTCTCACAGCCTTCCCCAAAGGGATCTACAGCCTTTTACCAGAGTGGCTGTTCATTGGAGAAAAGGAAACAGACTTTTCAGGGATTCCTGGATGTTGGCTCTGAACTGACACTAAATCCAGGAGACACAAAATGTCCCCGTGGCCCACAAGTTTCAGAGTGGGGACATATGGAGGTCAGGTTATTAATAGAATCTTAGCTCATGTCTGAAAGGGGGTCCTTAAACCTATCCTGTAGTGATTTCCCCAGGTCCAGAATGCATAATTGGAATATACTCAGCAGCTGGCAGAACCACTACACTGGATCCCTGACAAATGGACTAAAGGGCTATTATGGTAGGAAAAAGCCAAGTGGAAGCCATTAGAACTGCCCCTACCTAGGAAAATAGTAAACCAAAAGCAATACCTAACTCCTGGAGGGATCACAGAGATTACTGCCACCATCAAGGATCTGAAGGATATGCAGGGGTGGCAATTGCCACCACATTCCCATTCAACTCACCTCTTGGGCCTGTGCAAAAAACAGATGGATCTTGGAGAATGACAGTGGATCATCGAAAACTTAACCAGGTGGTGACACCAATTGCAGCTGCTCTTCCAGATGTACTCTCATTGCTTGAGCAAATTAATACAATCCCTGGTACCTGGTGTGCAGTTTTTGATCTGGCTAATGCCTTTTTCTCCATACCTGTTTGGAGGGACCATCAGAACAATTTCCCCTTTACCTGGCAAGGCCAGCAATACAACTTCAGTTGTCTATCTCAGGCTACATGAACTCTGCAGCCTTCTGCTCTAAACCAGCATCCAACACATGGTGTTGTGTCTCTCACAGCCAGGATTCATGAGTCCAGGAATCAAGGGGTAGAAATGGGAGTGGCACTGTTCACTTTTACCCCATGTGATCTACTCACAAGATTTTTATTTCCTGTCCCCATGACCTTACGCTCTGCAGGATTAGAGGTCTTAGTTCCAAAGGAGGAATGCTCCCACCTGGAGACACATCACTGATTCCATTGAACTGGCAGCTAAGAATGCCACCTGGTCACTTTGGGCTCCTTATTCCTTTAGATCAATGACCAAAGAAGGGAGTAACCATACTAGCTGGCATGATTAAACGTGTTTACCAAGAGGAAATTGGGTTGTTATTGCATAGTGGATGTAAAGAAGAGTATATCTGGAATGCAGGCGATCCCTTAGGGTGTCTCTTAGGACTACCCTGCCCCATGGTTAAAGTCAGTGGAAAACTGCAGCAACTCAATTCCGACATGACTACTAATGGCCCAAACCCTTCAGGAATGAAGGTTTGGGTCACCCCACCAGGCAAAGAACCATGACCAGCTGAGGTGCTTGCTGAGGGCAAAGGAATACGAAATGGGTGGTGGAAGAAGGTAGTTCTAAATACCAGTTACAGTCACGTGACCAGTTGCAGAAACAAGGACTGTAACTGAGTATTTCTGCTTTGTATGTGTGCATCAAATATTTTTGTTTTCTACTCTTATACACCACTTTGGAAATCTATCTGGCATTTTCTTAAAAAGTTAGAAATAGAACTACCATACAACCCAGAAATCCCACTCCTCGGAATATACCCTAGAGAAGTAAGAGCCTTCACACGAACAGATATATGCACACCCATGTTTATTGCAGCTCTGTTTACAATAGCAAAAAGCTGGAAGCAACCAAGGTGTCCATCAACGGGTGAATGCTTAAATAAATTGTGGTATATTCACGCAATGGAATACTACGCATCGATAAAGAACAGTGACGAATCTGTGAAACATTTCATAACATGGAGGAACCTGGAAGGCATTATGCTGAGTGAAATTAGTCAGAGGCAAAAGGACAAATATTGTATAAGGCCACTATTATAAGATCTTGAGAAATAGTATAAACTGAGAAGAACACATACTTTTGTGGTTATGAGGGGGGAGGGTGGGAGGGGTGAGAGGGTTATTTACTGATTAGTTAGTAGATAAGAACTACTTTAGGTGAAGGGAAGGACAATACTCTATACATAGAAGGTCAGCTCAACTGGACTGGACCAAAAGCAAAGAAGTTTCTGGGATAAACTGAATGCTTCAAAGGTCAGCGGAGCAAGGGCGGAGGTTTGGGGACTATGGCTTAAAGGGACTTCTAAGTCAATTGGCAAAATAATACTATTATGAAAACATTCTGCATCCCACTTTGAAATGAGGCATCTGGGGTCTTAAATGCTAACAAGTGGCCATCTAAGATGCATCAATTGGTCTCAACCCACCTGGATCAAAGGAGAATGAAGAACAAGGTCACACGATAATTATGAGCCCAAGAGACAGAAAGGGCCACATAAACCAGAGACTTACATCATCCTGAGACCAGAAGAACTAGATGGTGTCCGGCACAACTGATGACTGCCCTGACAGGGAGCACAACAGAGAACCCCTGAGGGAGCAGGAGAACAGTGGGATGCAGACCCCAAATTCTCATAAAAAGACCAGACTTAATGGTCTGACTGAGACTAGAGGAATCCCGGTGGTCATGGTCCCCAAACCTTCTGTTGGCCCAGGACAGGAACCATTCCCGAAGACAACTCATCAGACATGGAAGGGACTGGACAATGGGTTGGAGAGAGATGCTGATGAAGAGTGAGCTACTTGTATCAGGTGGACACTTGAGACTGTGTTGGCATCTCCTGTCTGGAGGAGAGATGGGAAGATAGAGAGGGTTAGAAACTGGGAAAATTGTCACGAAAGGAGAGACTGGAAGGGTTGACTCATTAGGGGGAGAGTAAGTGGGAGTATGGAGTAAGGTGTATATAAGCTTATATGTGACAGACTGACTTGATTTGTAAATGTTCACTTAAAGCTCAATAAAAATTATTAAAAATTTTTTTTTGTTTTCTCCACTTATACAATATACATGTAAACAGGGTTAGTGCATTTTCTGTTGCGTGTGTGTTCATTGTATCACATTAGGTGCATGAATGACTTTATAATTGTCTTTATTCAGAGATTATGTACAATATAACAAGACTTGTACAAGCGCCAAGTTGACAAGGGGTGGACTGTGATGGTTAAGATTGTGTGTCAACTTGGCTGTGCTGTGATTCTCAGTGTTTTTGCAGTCATATAATGTTCTGATCATTTCCCTGTTGAGATTTGATACTTGATCACCCCTATGATGGGACCTGCTGTGAGTAGCCAGTTGGTTGAAGGGGAGTTTCCTTGGGTGTGTGGCACGCATCGAGTGTCGCAGATGTTCTGGCAGGGTTTGGGGGCTTTTGCTCCTTCTTGATCCTGCAGCTGATTCCTGTTCATCTGAGCTAGCAGCTTACCTGCAGTGTTGCCTGCCAATCTTAGGATTTGTCAATCTTCACAGCCTGTGAGCAACAGCCTCGCTTTCCAGCATGCTAATCTTGGGTTTGCCAGAACCTGTGGCTATGTGAATCAGGCGCGAGAAGCCTCTATCCTGACCCACGGACTTGGAGTGTTACAGCCTCTACAACCGTGTGAGCCATTTCCTTGATATAAGTCTCTCTCTATATATACGTATTTATACGTTTTACTTCTTTGGAGAACCAGCATTAGACAGAGCATTCACATGAGATACAAATATATTCACTTCTTTGGCCTGTTCAGAGAGGTCTATCACATGCCACTTCCCCTTACCTCCTTAGCTCCAAATTTCCAATCATGTTCCTGCAAAGTCCCTGGCTTTCCAGCCAAACCATTGGCCATAACCCATAAATCAGTGTACATTTACGTATCTGGTCATTTATCCTTCCAAGCAACGTGAAAAACTGTGTTCAAGTGCATGTAGGTAGGTAGGTTTGGCATCCGGACTATGAGTACCCAATGATGTTGGCTGTAAAGACTGGGAGGCACCACTTATTCTTGGCCCCTGTTGAGGCTGGCTAGGTGTCGTAGGTGGAGCCACCAGTTCTCAGGCCCCTGATGTGGGTAGGTGAGGATGCTGCTTAAAAGGCAGAGTGGTGTCAAATGTCACTAGCTTGCCTCTCTACCATGTAGCTGCAACAGTTGAAGTTAGACTTTAGGTATACACTCTGTTGTACTGTGTTAATGAGGACATACACCACTGAAATGGGCCCGTACAGGTCTATGTAAGGATGAAAGGCATTCAAAGTCCATGGACCCCTTATGCCTATACCTATTCAAAGGAGCCTTTTCTGCCCTGAGTTCCCAGCTTAGGGGAGCCAGCAGATTATTTTTTTCCCTGTTTGTTAATTTTTTCCCTCTCCAAGGCTGGGAGAATAGCTCAGGGTGAGTGCAGGGACTTTCTTCCAGCCCAGGGGATGTGGTTGGCTGGGATTCAGTGCAGAGTGGGAAGGGAGCAGGTAAGTGGGTAACAGGTTTTTCCTGAAGGGGTATTT
The DNA here is from genome assembly GCF_024166365.1 of Elephas maximus indicus. Lineage (NCBI taxonomy): Eukaryota > Metazoa > Chordata > Mammalia > Proboscidea > Elephantidae > Elephas > Elephas maximus. The sequence continues at coordinate 5,485,985 of NC_064822.1, read as the reverse complement.
TTGGATCACAGTAAGTTAAATGCAGGTACTTATAATTTGCCAATTGTGAGTCGCTTCTCACTTGTTCTGGAGGATTGAGCAGTCTCTACAGTTCTGCCTCCCTTGCTATGGAAAATTGTCCTGAATGCCTCTGTTTTTCTCACTGTGCTTGTGGCAGTGGCAGAATCTGCCTGTGGGGTGCCAGTTCCCACTGTGTCAGGTCTGGCAGCTCCTCTATTCTCCTGAACTATTTCTCCCTTCTCCTGCTGCTCAGTCCGATTCCTCAACTTTGCCTTTGATGTTCTGGTCTCCTAGCTTGTCATATATAATTGATTCACTTGTTTACTTGTTTTTTTTTTTTTTTTGATCTTTGTTGTATAAGTGAACACAGGAAACATCTGACAATTCCGCCATCTTGGCCCTGCCTTGAACTTCAGTTTCTGTACATTTGCCTGATCGTGTCATTTCATAAAAGTGAGAGCACACAATATTTGTCTCTTTGTGATTGAGTTATTTCAGTCAACATAATATTCTCCAGGTTCATCTGTGTTCAGAAATGTTTTGGGAACTCATTCTTCTGTACGGCTGTATAGTACTCCATTGTATGTTGTTCTTAGGTTCTGTCAAGTCAGTTCCAACTCAGAGCTGAACTAAACAGACCTGAATACTGCTGGGTCCTGAACCATCTTCACAGTTGTTATGCTCTAGCCCATTGTTGCAACCACTGTGTCAATTCATCTTATCGAGGGTCTTCCTCTTTTGAATTGGTTCCAACTGATGGTGACCCTATGTGCAACAGAATGCAACACTGCTGGGTCCTGTGCCATCTTCAGAGTCGTTGTTATGCTTGGGCTCATTGTTGTAGCCACTGTGTCAATTCCTCTCACTGAGGGTCTTCTCTTTTTCACTGAACCTCATCTTTGCCAAACATGATGCTGTTCTCCAGGGCCTGGTCCCTCCTGGTAACATGTTCAAAGTTTCTTTGCTTCTAATGTGCATTCTGGTTGTACTTCTTCCAAGACAGATTTGCTTGCTCTTTTGGCAGTCCATGGTATATTCAGTGTTCTTCACCAACACCACAATGCAAAGGCATCAATTCTTCTTTGGTCTTCCTTATTCATCATCCAGCTTTTGCACTCACATAAGGTGATTGAAAACACAAGGGCTTGGGTTGGTTGCACCTTAGTTTTCAAGGTAACATCTTTGCTTTCAACACATCCAAGGTTTCTTTTGCAGCAGAATTGCCCAATGCAATACGTCCTTCGATTTCTTGACTGCTGCTTTCATGGGTGTTGATAGTCATTCCAAGTACTCTGAAATCCTTGACAACTTCAATATTTTCTCAGTTTATCATGATGTTGCTCATTGGTCCAGTCATGAGGATTTTTGTTTTTATGTTGAGATGTAATCCATGCTGAAGGCTGTGGTCTTGATCTTCTTCAGTAAGTGCTTCAAGTCCTCTTTATTTGCAGCATGCAAGGTTGCATTGTCTGCATATTGCAGGTTATTAATGAGTCTTCTACCAATCCTGATGCCATGTTCTTCATCATATAATCCAGCTTCTCGGAAAATTTGTTCAGTGTACATATTAAGTATGGTGAGAGGATACAACTCCAGCTACACCTTTCCTGATTTTAAACTATGCAGTATCCCCTTGTTCTGTTCAAACAACTGCTTTTTGGTATGTGTATAGGTTCTGCATGAGCACAATTAAGTTCTGGAATTCCCATTCTTCACAATGTTATCCATAATTTGTTATGATCCACACAATCAAAAGCCTTCGTATAGTCAATAAAACACAGGTAAATATCTTTCTGCTATTCTCTGCTTTCACCCAAGATACAGGTGACATCAGTAATTCCATGTCCTGTTGTAAATCAGGCTTGAATTTCTGAAAGTTCCCTGTCAGTGCACTGCTGCAACCATTTTCTAAATTATATTCAGCAAAACTTTATTAGATATAAGGTACATTAGCAGGAAACAAACCCTGGTCTCCTACATGCAAGGTGAGAACTCTGCCACTGCACCACTGATGTCTGATGAAATGGCCTATTTCAGTGAAACAGTGACTCAAAAATTTAACTACCTATCCTGATTTCTCATCTAACCTCTAGAGAAATATTTCCGAGCACTTATTTTGTATCTCTCTGGATATCCTATAGCTTTTTCAATGTGAACATGCACTTGTTCCAACCTAAAATGCCTATTGCTGGTAATGGTGCAATCCATTAGCTGGATGCCGTCTTAGTCTACGTTTCTCCCTGGAATTCCGTGTCTAGCTGGTTGCAAGTACTAATTTATCTTTAGAATTTATCCCTCCCCTCTATTTCTACTAATTCTTTTATGTAGATGATTGTATAATTAGCTACATTTCTTTTCGTCTCTTTCCAAAGCATTCCCTAATGTGAGGTTTACCAAACTCAATATAATCCTCGTTTTACAAATGAAATAATGGAAACTGCTACAAATTGAGCATTGCTCACACACAGTCTCTCAGAGAGACAGTGGTAGGGTTGAATATAGATTTAAAAAAAAATTTTTAATTCATTTTAATAAGACAAGCTCAAAAACCTTGTTTCCCCTTTCCATTAATTTTTGTGTGTATGTTTTAGGTGAAAGTTTAGAGTGCAAATTAGTTTCTTAGTTAAAAATTTAAACACAAATTGCTTTGTCATATTGGTTGCAATCCCCACGGTGTGTCAGCACTCTTTTCCACTCCCTTTCCACCCTGAGTTCTCCATTATCTATCTGTTCAGTTTTCTCGTCCTTTTCTGCCTTCTTGTCTTTGCTTTTGGGCAGATGTTACTGCAGGTGTTACCCGTTTGGTCTTGAACACTTGATTGAACTATGATGCACGTTCCTCATGTGTGTTGTATTTTGTTTTATAGGCCTATCTAATATTTGGCTGAAAGGTGAACATCTGGAGTGGCTTCAGTACTGATATATCACGGTGTCCATATTCTCAGGGACTCCTCTAGTCTCTGTCAAACCAGTAAGTCAAGTGTTTTTTGTGAATCTGGATCTTTCTACATTCTTTTCCTGCTCTATCTGGGGCCCTCTATTGTGATTCTTGTCAGAGAAGTTGGTGGTGGTAAGCTGGCACACCTAGTCCTCCTGGGCTCAGATTAGTGAAAGCTGTGGTTCAAGTCATCCGTTAGTACTTTGGACTAATATTTCCCTTGTGTCTTTGGTTATTTTATTCTCCTTTGCTCAGAATGTAATGGGACCAATAGATGCATCTTAGGTGGCCACTTGCAAGCCTGTAAGACCTCCGACTCTGCTCACCCAATAGGGTGTAGAACATTTTCTTGATGAACTATGTTATGCTGATTGACCTAGACGTCCTCCAAGACCATGATCCTTAACCCTCAGCCCCAGTAACTCTGTCTTCAAGGTATTTGGATGTGTCTACGATGTTTCTGATTTTGCCTTGGTCAGGTTGTGCTGGCGTCCCCTATATTGTGTGTTGTCTTTTCCTTCAGCAAAGTTAACACTTGTCTACTATCTAGTTAGTTATTTATCTCCTTCCCATTACTCTCCTCACTCATAACCATCAAAGATTATTTTTTTTTCTGTGTGTAAAGCTTTTCTTGGGTTTTTATAATTGTGGTCTCATACAGTATTTGTCCTTTTGTGATTGACGTATTTCACTGAGCGTAATGCTCTCCAGATTCATCCATGTTGTAAGATGTTTCACAGACCATCATTGTTCTTTCCATTGTGTGTTTGTATCATAATTTGCTTATCCATTCATCTCTTGATGGGCACTTAGGTTGTTTCCGTCTTTTTGCTATTGTGAATAATGCTGCAAGAACATGGCTGTGCATATGCCGACTTGTGTAATAGCTCTTTTTTTCTCTAGAACATATTCCCAGGAGTGGAATTGCTGGATTGTATGGTATTTCTATTTCTAGCTTTTTAAGGTGGCACCATATCATTTTCCATAGGGGCTGCACCATTTTACGTTCTCACCAGTGGTGCATAAGAGTTTCAGTCTCTTTGCTACCTGTCTTAGTCATCTAGTGCTGCTATAACAGAAATACCACAAGTGCATGGCTTTAACAAAGAGAAGTTGATTCTCTCACAACCCAGTAGGCTAGAAGTCCAAATTCAGGGCACTGGCTCCAGGGGAAGGCTTTCTCCCTCTGTCGGTTCTGGAGAAAGTTCCTTGTCATTAGTCTTTCCCTGGACTAGGAGCTTCTCTGCACAGGAACCCAAGGTCCAAAGGATGCAGTCTGCACCAGGCACTGCTTTCTTGGTGGTGTCACGTCCCCAAGTCTCTCTGCTTGCTTCTATCTTTTATATCTCAAAAGAGATTGGCTTAAGACACTATCTAATTTTGTAAATCTCATCAATATAACTGCCACTGATCCATTTCATGGAAACCCTGGTGGCATAGTGGTTAAGTGCTATGGCTGCTAACCAAAAGGGTAGGCAGTTTGAATCTGCCAGGCACTTCTTGAAAACTCTATGGGGCAGTTCTACTCTGTCCTGTAGGGTCGCTATGAGTCGGAATCGACTCGACGGCACTGGGTATGGTTTTTTTTTAATCCATTTCATTACATCATATTGATAGAATTTACAACACATGGGGAAATCACAACAAATGAAAAAACGATACAGTCATACAATACTGGGAATCATGACCTAGCCAAGGTGACAGATATTTTTGGGGAACACAATTCAATCCATTACACTACCTGTGTAAAATTTGTTTTTTTCTGGTTGTTTTTATTAGTGCCAGTAATGCCTGGGTCAGGTGGTATCTCGTTGTAGTTTTCCTTTTTTGGATTTCTCTAAGGGCCTATTACTATGAGCATTTCCGCATGAACCTGTTAGGTGTGTGAATGCTGTCTTTGGTGAAGTGTCTGTTAATATCCTTTGCCAATTTTTTAATAGGATTGTCTTTTTGTTCTTGTGGTGTTGAAGTATCTATAGATTTTAGAAATTAGACCCTTAGCAATATTTTTTTTTCCCCCAGTCTGTAGTTTCTCTTTTTTCTCCTTTGGTGAAGTCTTTTGTTGCTTTGGAGTTTTTTTGAGGGGGGTGCGGGGGGAGGGAGCCGCCAGATTCTTGTTCCACTTAATTTTTTGTGCTGAATTCTTTTTGTTTATGTATTTTCATTTCTGTAATTATTATTGATCCTGTGTTTGTCGAGTTTTTATGGTTCTCTTTTTTGTTTTCATGGGTTGGCTTCTTTGCTTTCTTTATGGTTACCTTGAAATTTACTTTTATTTTTCTAAGTTTAAGCCAGTCTTTTATTTCTTGATGTTGCCTTGAGTTCTTCTCCATATGGAAGTTTTGACTACCCCATTTTTTCCCTTTTTTGTCCTGGCATTCTTGTCATTTATATATTGATGTCTCTGCTTCCCTATTTTCAGACATTTAGCTTTGTCTTATATTTGAGAATTCCCTATCTGTGTTGGTATCTGTTGACCTGTCCTGTGTCGTAGTCTTGAATTGTTGTCTGGTGGTTTGTTTCTCTAACCAGATGACTTCCTTTAATACTTTTTTGTAGTTTGGGTCTGGATTTTTAAATATTCTCTTAATTTCTGTTTATCTGTAAACAACATAATATTGCCATCATATTTGAGAGACAGTTTGCTGGATATATAATTCTTGGTTGGCAATTTTTGTCCTTCAAGTCTTTATATATGTTATCCCATTGCCATCTTGCCTGCATGATTTCAGCTCAGTAATCAGAGCTTAGTCTTATTGGTTCTTCCCTGTAAGTTACTTTTCATTTATCCCTAGATGCTCTCAGGATTCTTTCTTTGTCTTTGGTTTTGGCAAGTTATATTATATGTCTTCATGATTTTCTTTTGAGATCTATCCTGTATGGTTCCATTGATCTTTTGGGTGGATATTTTCTTGTCTTTCATTATATAAGGAAACTTCTGCTAGCAAATCTTCAACAATTCTATATGAGTTTTCTGTTACCCTGAAATCCCCCCTGGTACTTGGAATTTAACCCATTCATTCTTCTAATTATCCTCTTGATTTCTAGGCTATACCTGAATATGCCTAGTTGGAGTTGATGCACAAACTCTAGGAAGTAATGACTGATTTTACCTAAAAGGTTCTGTTATAAAATGCATTAAGATATTTCAGAATGAAAAGGGTGAAAACTGTTAAGTTCTTACTCTATGGCTAGTTTTGAGCCTCACAATATTTTTAAAATTGGGTGTCTTACTGCTTTTCTCATTTTATAGATGAGGAAAAGAAAACAGGGTGAGTTTATGTAACTTTCCCAAGATCCAAATCTAATAGATAGCAGAGCTGGGATTTCAACTCAGCCCTGAATGCTTTTGAACACACTCTGACTCTCTCAACTGCTCTGCTAGATGCCCTCAACTTTGAGGGGCTTGAAAGAGAGGCATATGGATAGAGAAACAAGTCGTTAAGTGACTTGATTTTATATGATTGGTTAATAATTATCGACATATATAACTTAGCATTTTTAAGTTCCCGGCTCATATATTTAAGAACCAGGAAACACGAGGAAACTGTGAGGAAAGATAAATAATACTTAAGGTACTTGGTATGGCTTAAGGCATCATCCCCAGCCATGGATGTGACTTCAGGAAGGCATCTGATGTGCGGAAGAATCACCTACAGTGACAAAAACTTTACTCTTCATGTTTTCATGTCGTTATCCTAAGGTGCTGTTATTGTTGCTGTGCTTGCTTGACGTTGGGTACACTCTGGCCCATGACAGCCCCATGTATTACAGAGAAGAATTGTTACATAGGATTTTGTTGTCTGTGATCCTAAGGACAGGTTTAAATGCAAAATGCCTTAGTAAGAGGGGAATATATTGAAGTATCATCATTAAAACACATATTGAGAGAATCTCACAAGTTAAAGAGTGGCAAGTACTCTAACAGAAGTGTCTTAGGTCTGGTTTCCTGAAAGCAGTCTGAGATGGGATTCTTATGTAGACAGTATATTGAGTGGTTGCCCTCTGGTGCAGTCTGCAACGGAAGCCAAGACAGAACACAGGAAGGATAACCTCAGTCTTATCCCATGGAGAGGCTCTGGAGCAAGAAATTCTCCACTGGGTTGAGGAGAGAAGTTGGTCTCTTTATGTCAAATAAGCCAGTCATTGACTCTCACTTCTAATTCCCACCCCTATCTTGCCTGTGTAATATGGAATCTCCCACTCCTAGGCACTTAGAGTTGGCCTCCAGTGCATTAGAGTGCAACCTGGAAAGGTTATAGTTGTGAATCATCAGCTGCCTGACGGATAACAGCAGAGAGAAAGGGGGAATGAATCATCATTACCGTCTACTACGAAAAACTTGGGTAAAATGTTCTGAGGAACTAGAAAGGAAAAAGATTATTTTCACCTGGTGGAGAGGTTTTTTGGTCATTAACACCACAATATGACTAAGGAACTCAAGAGTTAAATTTTATAAAGGCGTGTTGGAGATGGAAAGGTAAGAGGGCAGGAGAGAAGGAAGGAGAGAGAGAGAGGAAGTGAAAGTATCAAAGGTAAAAAAGGGAATTCAATGAATTAAATAAAACCAAACCAAAGCCATTGCAATCTAGTCAATTTTGCTCACAATGGTCTTATATACAGAGTATAACTGCCACATAGTGTTTCGTCTTTACAGAAGCTGCCTGCCACATCTTTCTCCTGCAGAGCTGCTGGTGGATTTGAACTGCCCAGCTTCATTGGCAGCCAAGTGCTTTACCACTGTGCCAGCAAGGCTCCTGCGGAACCGATTGCCTACATCAAAATGTGCTATAGTGTTTAAAAAGCTTAATTGTGCAGAGTTTTATAATCATTCATCAGAATAGGAATAAGTAATATTGATATGATGGCTAGATTAGTTACATGTGTTTTCTACCTGGAATACCCAATCTAAAACCGGCTTTGGGGCTTTTAAAATAATGACTTTGTGTCCTTAGACTATTAAGCACATCTTCAAACCACAGGCTATCATTTAACAGGCTGCCATAAGATGAATAGTTCTTCTCTGCAAACATCTCAGATCAGCCATCTTGACAGGTGACTATTTTCCTGCGGGTGTGGCAGGCATGTGTAGACATCATTGGAAATTTACCTGGTAAAGCTTTCCAATGGCCTTCTTGATAAACAGTTCTAGAAAAAAGGTCATCTTTCTATCAGTACTAGTAAAGCAGAGCTTTGGAGCACAAGTATTTATTTTAAAAACCTGATTTAAAAAATTCCTTCATTTTATGCTAGTGTTATCATCTGGTCCCACACTTACCAGAGCAGTATTAGTATAATAAATTGGCATGTTTCTATCTCATCTTTCTCTGTTGTGGCTTGTACTTTAACTAATATATCCATTTATGAGGAACATTAGTTTTTGCCAAGGTGTTTTTAAAATTACATTAGTGTTATTCCTTATTAATTTAGCCTGAAATGATTAAAGGATGGGCCCTTTTGAAATCTTAATGACTTTTTCAAAGGGAAAGCATAAAAATTTACCCAAAGATCAAGCTGAGTGTTATTACTATAATGTTGTTTTATTTTTTCCAAACGTGGGTAAATTCAGTGACTATAAATTTGCAAAAACAATGAATAAACTGATAAAGCTCAAGGTGAAGCCTTCACGTGCTCATTAAATCCCACGCTTGGGGCCGGCCCCCCAGTATAGTTCTCCTGCCAGAACTCATGTTTTTCCATCTTGTTTGGCTCAGCGTATTAGGCAAATCATGCTCTGAATTGTACACGTCGTTTTATAAAATGATAAGATTCAGCAATTCTTTTTTTAAAGACACAGTGGCTACATGTTTCTTCCACAAAGAACACACCCTATATCATATTACCCTCACTTATGGCAGTGAGATATTCATGATGTTTGTCATAACTACTTGGTTTGGCTAGAGCTTTCGATTTTGAACCAGAATCGTGGTATCAAGTATCTCATAGAAAGGTCACATAAGAAATTAATGTGAACTACATTTAATTTTTACAAGTCTTTACTTTGTTTCCTCAAATCACTAGAATTCTGGCAGATATAAAGCTGCAAGAAGTGAACAGCCTTCATACAATTACTCTAAAACAAGTGTTTCCAAAATGTAGCCATACGGAATTTTTGTTAAAATAAAATCTGAAATTCTCTACATCAAACAAAGTCGGATTATTCCAGTTAGGCTATCATGTTGATTCTAATTCCCCATGTTACTAAGGCAATGGATCTCTACTCTCCATTCCAAATTCTCTCCAATTCTGTTACGTGACATATTCTCACAGTCAATGTTGCCACTTGATTGTTTCCCATCAGCCCTCCATTTCTGGCTCTGGCTGCTCTCTGGTCACAACAATGACCTTCTAACAGCTGACTTCAGTGGATTCTCTGTACACTGTGTGACCTCACACCTCTGGGAGCTTTTGACCCAGTAGATTGTCCCTTTCCCTCCTTCCCACCTATCCCCTAAGTCTCTCTTCTGGTTGGGGGCAATTCTCTTTCTTTAAAGGTCTCCGCTTTCTTCCCTACATTTCTCTTAGGAGTATTTCCCAGACTGCTTCTTCAGGGCTCTTTTATTACCAATGCAGTTTAGACTAAGAGCGTCAGTCAGAAAAAAACCTAGGTTTCTATTCTGATTCTGCTGACTACCAGCTGTATGGCTTGGAGGCAGTTATTTAAAATCCCAGCTGCTCTATTATTTTATGTGTACTTTGAAGCTGTGATATTTGTTCCTTATCTAACAATGATCTTGTAGAATTAGATGACTTTTCAGAAAAAAAAGTACTTTGTACAGTATTGGCATTTATAATAAAAATCACAAAAAATCATAGTTATTTTTGTATCTCTGGATAAATACATCTACATGCAGTAAGTTGTAACCATCATGAAGGCAGATTTTTTTTTCTTGTACTTCAGATGAAGGTTTACAGAACAAACTAGTTTCTAATTAAACAGTTAATACATGTATTGCTTTATGACATTGGTTAACAACCTCACGACATGTCAACACTCTCCCTTCTTGACCTTGAGTTCCCTATTAGCACCTTTCCTCTCCCCTCCTGCCTTCTAGTCCTTGCCCCTGGGCTGGTGTGCCCCTATAGTCTCATTTTGCTTTAGGCGCCAGTCTAATCTTTGACTGAAGGGTGAACTTCAAGAGTGACTTCATTTCTGAACTAAAGGGTATCGGGGGCTATAGTCTCGGGGTTTCTCCAGTCTCTGTCAGGCCAATAAGTCTGGCCTTTTTTTTTGAGTTAGAATATTGTTCTACATTTTTCTCTAGCTCTGTCAGGGACCCTCTATTGTGATCCCTGTCAGAGCAGTCAGTGGTGGTAGCTGGGCACCCTGTAGCTGTACTGGACTCAGTCTCATGGAGGCCATGGTGGATGTGGTCCATTAGTTCTTTGAACTAATCTTTCCCTTGCATCTTTAGTTTTCTTCATTCTTCCTTGCTCCTGAAGGGGTGAGACCAGTAGAGTATCTTAGATGGCTGCTCACAGACTTTTAAGACCTCAGACGCTACTCACCAAAGTAGAACGTAGAATATTTTCCTTGTAAACTATGTTATGCCAATTGAGCTAGATTTCCCTGAAACCATGGTCCCCACATTCTTCAGCCCAGCAATTTGGTCCCTCAGGGAGTTTGGATGTGTTTGTGAAGCATCCGTTACCTGGCCTGTACAAGTTGTGCTGGATTCTCCAGTGTTGGGTGCTGACTTACCCTTCACCAAAGTTACCACTTATCCATTGTCTATTTAGTGTTTTTCCATCCCCACCCTTCCCCTCCCTCATAACCCTCAAAAACTGTTTCTTTTGTGTGTAAAACTTCATGTGTTTTTATAGGAGTGGTTTCATGCAACATTTTTCCTTTTGTGATTGATATATTTCACTCAGTAAAATGCCCTCCAGATTCGCCCATGTTATGAGATGCTTCACAGATTCATCTTTGTTCTTTATCATTGTATCATACTCCATTGTGTGTAGTACCGTAGTTTGTTTATCCATTCATCTGTTGATGGGCATCTAGGTTGTTTCCATCTTTTTGCTCTTTTGAAGAATGCTGCAATGAACATGGGTGTGCATATGTCTATCTGTGACGACTCTTATTTCTCTACGATATATTCCTAGGAATGGAATTTCTGGATTATACGGTATTTCTATTTCTGGCTTTCTATGGAAGCGCCATATCATTTTCTGAAAGGGTATTCCCGCCAGCAGTGCGTAAGAGTTCCAATCTCCCCGCAGCCTCTCCAACATTTGTTATTTCCTGTTTTTTTGATTCATGCCAGTAATGCCAGGGTGAGATGGTATCTCATTGTGGTTTTGATTTGCATTTCTCTAATGGCTAGAGATTGCAAGCATTTCCTCAAGTGTCTGTTGGTCGCTTTAATGTCTTCTTTGGTGAAGTGTCCGTTTCCTTGCCCACTTTTTAATTGGATTATTTGGCTTTATTTTGTATAGGTGTTGGATTTTCCTGTACATTTTAGAGATAACACCTTTGTCTGATTTGTGGTAGCCAGAAATATTTTTCCAGTCTGTAGGTCGTCTTTTTACCTTTTGGTGAAATCTTTGGATGGGCATATGTTTTTAATTTTAAGAAGATCCTCCGCTATCTTGTTTATCTTCTGGAGTTTGTGTGTTGCTTGTTGTCGTTTGTATCGTGTTAATTCCGTGTATTAGGGTCTCTGGCATTGATCCTATTTTTTTCTATGAACTTTACAGCTTTTGGCTTTGTATTTAGGTCTTTGATCCATTTTGAATTAATTTTGGTGTATGGTGTGAGGTATGGGTCCTGTCATTATTTTGCAGATGGACATCCAGTTTTGCCAGCACCGTTTGTTAAAAAGACTGTCTTTTCCCCATCTGATGGACTTTAGACCCTTGTTGAAGATCAGCTGACCATAGGTCGATGAATTTACATCTGGGTTCTCAATTCTATTCAGTTGGTCAATATATCTGCTGTTGTACCAGTACCAGGCTGTTTTGACTATGGTACCTGTATAGCCGGTTCTGAGGTCAGGAAGTATGAGTCTTCCTACTTTATTCTTCTTCTTCAATAGTACTTATCTGATGATTCTTCCCTTTCCATATAAAGTAAATGATTAGTTTTTCCATCTCTTTAAAAAATATTGTTGGTATTTGGATCAGGATTGCATTGTATTTGTAAATTGCTTTGGGTAGTATTGTCATTTTCACAATGTTGATTCTACCTATCCATAAGCATGGTATGTTTTTCCTTTTATGTACTTCTTTTTTGGTTTCTTGTAGTAGTGTTTTGTAGTTTTCTTTGCATAGATCTTTTACATCCCCAGTTGGGCTTATTCCTAAGTTTTTTTTTTTTTTTTTTTTTTTTTTAGGGGCTATTATAAATGGTATTATTTTCCCAATTTCCTTTTCATTGTTTTCTTTATTGGTATATAAAACCCAACTGATTTTTTTATGTTTATCTTGTATTCTGCTACTCAGCTGAATCTTTCTCTTAGTTCCAGTAGTTTCCCTGTGGAGTCCTTTGGGTTTTCTATGTATAGTATCATATCACTCACAAATAAGGACAGTTTAAAGTCTTCATTATCAATTTGGATGTCCTTTATTTCCTTTTCTTGCCTTATTGTTCTAGCTAGTACTACCAGCTCAATGTTAAATAGGAGTGGTGATAAAGGGCATCCTAGACTTGTTTGTGTTCTCAGGGGGAATGTTTTTAGCCTATCTCCATTAAGAATGATATTGGCTGTTGGTTTTGTATAGATGCCTTCTATTGTGTTGAGAAATTTCCCTTTTTTTGAATGCCTTTTCTATGTCGATTGAGATGATCATGTGATTCTTTTCTTTCCTTTTATTTATGTGGTGGATTACATTGATTAATTTTCTAATGTTGAATCATCCTTTAATACGTGTTATGAATACTACTTTGTCATGGTGTATTATTTTTTTATTATGATACTGAATTTTATTGACTAGAATTTCATTGAGAATTTTTACATCTGTATTCATTAGAGGTAAAAACCATTAGAGGTATTGGTCTATAATTTTCCTTTTTTTGTGATGTCATTCCCTGGTTTTGGTATCACGGTTATGCTGGCTTCATAGAATGAATTTGGAAGTATTGCTCCCTTTTCTACATTCCAAAATAGTTTGAGTAGTACTGGGGTAAACTCTTCTCTGAATGTTCGGCAGAATTCTCCGGTAAAGCTGTCTGGGCGAGGGCTTTTTTAATTAATTAATTAATTTTTAACTTTTTCAATCTCATTTCTTGTTATGGGTCTGTTTAGATTTTCAACATCATTTTGTGTTAGTTTGGGAAGGTAGTGTGTTTCTAGAAATTTGTTCCTTTTCTCTAGGTTTTCAAATTTGTTGCAGTGTAGTTTTTCATAATACTCTGTTATGATCCCTTTTATTTCAGTTGGGTCTGTTGTAATAGCCCCCATTTCATTTCTTATTTGGGTTATTTCCATCCTCTCCTGTTTTTTTTTTTTTTGTAAATTTGGCCGGTAGTTTGTCAATTTTATTGGTCCGTTCAAAGACCCAACTTTTGGTTTTGTTGATTCTATTGCTTTACTATTCTCTATTTCATTTATTTCTGCTCTGATCTTTATTATTTCCTTTCTTCTGGTAGCTGCAGGCTTGTTTTTGTTGTTGTTGTTCTTTTTCTATTTGTTCGAGCTGTGTAGCTAATGTTTTAATTTGTCCCTTCTTTTTTCATGTGTGCATCTACTGCTATAAATTGACGTCTGAGAACTGCCTTTGCTATGTCCCAAAGGTTTTGGCATGAAGTGTTTTCATTCTCATTTGATTCTAGGAATTTTTTTGATTCCATCTTTGATTTCTTCTATTACCCAGTGGTTTCTTAGCAGGGTGTTATTCAGTTTCCATGTAATTGATTTTTTTTCCCTTGCTTTTCATGTTTCTAATTTCTACCTTGATGGCATTGTGGTCAGAGAAGATACTTTGTATTATCTCAATGTTTTGGGTTTTGTTGAGGTTTTCTCTGTGGCCTAAGATGTGATCTATCCTGGAGACCGTTCCATGTGCACTGAAAAAGAACGTGTCCCTTGCAGTGGCAGGGTGAAGTTTTCTATGTATGTCTATGAGATCAAGTTGACTGATTGTATCCTTTAGATCTTCTGTGTCTTTGTTGAGTTTCTTTCTAGATGTCTGTCCTTTACCGAGAGTGGTGTGTTAAATTCTCCTACCATTATTGTGGAAATGTCAGTTTCTCTTTTCAGTGCTGTTAGAGTTTCTTTTATGTATTTTGGACTCCTCTCTAGGTGCGTAGATGTTTATTACGGTTGTGTCTTCATGACAGATTGTTGCTTTAATCAATATATAATGCTTTTCTTTGTCTTTTTTGGTGGGTTTTGTTTTAAGCTATATTTTATCTGAGATTAGTGTCTTAGGCTGGGTTCTCTAGAGACCCGAAACCAGTTAAGTGTATAAATATATACATAGAGAGATTTGTATTAAGGAAATGGCTTGTGTGATTGTAGAGGCTGGAACATCCCAAATCCATGGATCAGGATAGAGGCTTCTCTTGATTCACATAGATGTAGGGGCTGGTGAACCCAAGATTGAAAGGTCAGAGAGTAGGGCTCCCACTCTTAGGCTTCAAAGATCAACAGATTTCAAGATCTGCAGATAAGCTGTTAGCTCAAGTCCCAAAAGCCAGAGATTGGATAAACAGGAGGCAGCCACAGAATCCAGAGTGAGAAAAAAGGTCAGAACATCTACTTATATTTGGATGCATGCCACAGCCCCAAGAAAAATCCCTTTCAGCTCTTTGGCTACTCACAGTAGATTCAATCATGGGAGTGATCACATATAAACACTGAGAATCATGACCCATCTAAGTCAATACACAATCTTAGCCATCATTGTCCATCTCTTGTCAACTTGGTACATGTACACATATCTTTAAAGCGTAGATAATCTCTGAACAAAGACCCTTATAAAGTCATACTTGCACCTAACATGATACAATTAACACATGTACAACTGAAAAACACTAGCCCCATTTACATCTTACACTTTACAAATAAAGAAAACAAAAATATATCATGCACACATATAAAGCAGAAATACAACAATTACAGTCCTTGATTCTGCAACTGGTCACGTGGCTGTAACTGGTATTTAGAACTACCTTCTTCCACCACCCATTCTGTATTCCCTTTGCCCTCAGCAAGTAGTTCTTTGCCTGGCGATGTGATCCAAACCTTCATTCCTGAGGGTTCTGGGTCATTAGTAGACCTGCTGGAATTGGGTTGCTACAGTTTTCCATTGACTTTAATCACAGGGTATGGTAGTACTACGAGACATCCTAAGGGATCTCCTGCATTCCAAACATACTCTTCTTTACTTCCATTATGTAATTATTAACCTGATTTCCTCCTGGTAATCAGGATCAGCCATTCCAGCCAGTATGGTAACTCACTTCTTTGCCTGTTGATCCAGAGGCAAAGGAGCCCAAAGTAGCCAGGTGACATTCTTTGCTTCCAGTTCAATGGAATCAGTGATCGTGTCTCCAGGTGGGAGCATTCCTTCCTTTGGAACTAAGACCTCCAGACCTGCAGAGCATAAGGTCACAGGGACAAGAAGCAAAACTCTTGTGAGTGGCTCACTAGGGATAATAGTGAATGGTGCCACTCCGATTTATACCCCTTGGTTCCTGGACCCACGAATCCTGGCTACTGGAGAAATAGCGCCATAAATTGGACACTGGTTTAGAGCATACACAGCCTCCTGAAGAACACTGCCCCAACCCTGCAATGTATTGCCACCTCGCTGGCATAGTAATTGTGTCTTTAGGAGGCCATTCCGTCATTTGTTCCAGCCAACTGATTCAGGATGATGGGGAACACTGTAAGACCAGTGAATATCATGAGTGTGGGCCCACTGCCACACTTCATTTGCTGTGAAGTGAGTCCTTTGATCTGAAGCAATGCTGTGTGAGATACCCTGACAGAGGATAAGGCATTCTGTAAGTCGACAGATAGTAGTTTTGGCAGAAGCATTGCACGCAGGGAAGGCAAATCCATATCCAGAGTGAGTGTCTAGTCCAGTAAGGACAAAATGCTCCCTTTCCATGATGGAAGTGGTCCAGTGTAATCAACTTGCCACCAAGTTGCTGGCTGATCACCTTGAGGGATGGTGCCGTATCAGGGATTCAATGTTGATTTCTGCTGCCGGGAGAATGGGCACTCAGCAGTGGCCGTAGCCAAGTCAGCCTTGGTGAATGGAAGTCCATGTTGCTTAGTCCATGCATAAACTCCATCCCTGCCACCATGGCCACTTTGTTCATGAGCCCATTGCAAATGGCAGGAGCAGCTGAAGAAAGAGGATGACTGGTTTCCACAGAACATATTATCCTATCCACTTAATTATTATAATCATCCTCTGCTGACTTCACCCTTTGGTGAGCATTCGCAGGAGACATAAATATCTTCATTTCCTTGGCCCATTTATAGAGGTCTATCCACATACTTCTTCCCCACAAATCCTTATCTCCAATTTTCCAGTCATGTTCCTTCAATGTCCCTGACATTTCAGTAAAACCATTGGCCATGGCCTGTAAATCAGTAAAAACAAATACAGTCATAAATCAGACCATTTCTCCTTCCAAGCAAAGTGAATAACCAGGCACACTGCTCCAAATTCTGCCCATTGAGAGCATTACCCTTCACCAATGTCCTTAGGGAGGTCCTAGAAAAGGGCTGTAGTGCTGTTGCTATCCACTTTTGAGTCATGCCTGCATATTGTGCAGAACCATTTGTTAACCAGGAATAGGTTTTCTCTTCTTCAGTCAGCTCATCATAAGGAACTCCCCATGAGGCCATAGCTGCAGAATGGAAGACGGAAGGTAATGTGACAAGAGTGGAGACTGTGGGCATTTGGGCCACTTCCTCATACAACTTACTTTTGCCTTCAGATCCTGCTTGGGCCTGATCTCATGTATACCACTTCCGCTTAATGATGGAGTGCAGTGGTGCACGTCCAACTTTATGACACTCTGGGTCAGACAACACCCAGTTTATGATGGGCAGCTCAGCTGTATGGTGATTTGGTGTCCTATGGTTAAGCCTTTAGTCTCTACTAAGGCCCAGTAACAAACCAAAAGCTGCTTCTCAAAGGAGATTAGTTATCTGCAGAGGATGGCAGGGCTTTGCTCCAAATCATAAGCTTCTGTGTTCTGATTCACCAATAGAGACCTGCCACAGGCTCCAAACAGCATCTCTATCTGCCACTGACACTTCAAGCACCATTGGATCAGCTGGATCATATGGCCCAAGTGGCAGAATGGGTTGCACAGCTGCCTGAACCTGTTGTAGAGCCTTCTCTTGTTCTGGTCCCCACTCAAAACTAGCAGCTTTTCGAGTCACTTGATAAATAGGCCAGAGTAGCACACCTAAATGAGGAATGTGTTGCCTCCAACATCCAAAGAGGCCCACTAGGCGTTGTGCCTCCTTTTTAGTTGTAGGAGCAGCCAGATTATCTCGACATGCCCCACACCACTGGACCCCTAGAAATTTCACTGAGGTCGAAGGTGTCTGAATTTTGGGGCATTAATTTCCCCTCCTCTAGCATGCAAATATCTCACCAGTCTAAGTCCACAGTCATTGACATTTCTTACATATTAGGTCCAATCAGCATAATGCCATCAATGTAATATACCAGAGTGATGTCTCATGTAAGGGGAGAGCATCTAGGTCCCTTAGGACTAAATTATGATATAGAGCTGGAGAGTTGACGTAGCTCTGAGGTAGGCAAGTGAAAGTGTATTCCTGGCCTTGCCAGCTGAAGGCAAAATGCTTCTGATGGTCCTTTGACACAGGTGTGGAGAAAAAGGCATTGGCCAGATCTGTAGCTGCATACCAGGTTCCAGGAGGTATATTAATTCACTGAAGCAATGAAACTACACCTGGAACAGCAGCTTCAATTGGAGTCACCACCTGGTTCAGTTTTTTATAATCTACTGTCATTCTCCAAGATCCTTCTGTTTTTTGCACAGCCAAATAGGAGGGTTAAATGGGGATGTGGTGGGAATCATCACCCTTGCATCCTTCAAGTCCTTGATTGTGGCAGTAATCTCTGCAATCTCTCTAAGAATGCTCTATTGCTTTTGGTTTACTATTTTCCTAGGTAGGGGCAGTTCTAATGGCTTCTGCTTGGTTTTTCCTACCATAATAGCCCCTACTCCATTTGTCAGAGATTCAATGTGGGGGCTCTGCCAGTTGCTGAGTATATCTATTCCAATTTTGCCTTCTGGAACTGGGGAAATCATCACAGGATGGGTTTGGGGACTCACTGTACCTACTATGAGAGAGACATGAGCCAAGACTCCATTAATAACCTGACCTCCATATGCCTCCTCTCTGACTGATGGGCCGCAGTGATGTTTTGGGTCTCCTGGAATTAGTCTCAGTTCAGAGCCAGTATCCAGTAAGCCCCCAAAGGCCTGGTTATTTCCTTTTCCCCAATGAACAGTCACTCTCGTAAAAGGCTGTAGATCCCCCTGAGGAAGGCTAGGAGAGAGATCAACAGTATAAATTTTTGGCATTGTATTGGAGTCCTTCCTCAATGGGACACAGCCTCCCCTTCATTCAAGGGGTTGCGGGTCTTTAAACTCTCTCAAATCTAGGAACTGATTGAGGGACCATGACCCTCTATTCTGGTTATTTGAGTTAGACTGCTGTTCACCCGACCTAGAATTCATCTATTTGTACAGATCAAGTAAATATTTAGTAGATTTCCTATCTATTTCACTCCTAGGGACACCATGACTAAGTGGCCAACACCATAAGTCCATGCAAGTCAGAGTATTCTGGTTACTGCTGTGATTCCACTGTCCATTAGTGTAACCACACCCGCCTTGGCCTTGTGGATTGAGTGCAGCCACTTGGCCCGTAGTATGACGGGGTCCAATCAGCCCCATTGTTGTTAGGTGTCTTAATTCATTTAGGGCATTTCCCACTGTCAAATCTGATTTACATAAAATAGCAATCACAGCAGTCTTCAAGGATGCTGGAACTCCCTTCACAAATCTGTTTCTCACCATTGTGAGGAAACGTGTGTCTGCTGGGCACTCCATGTGTGGGTCTATGGGTCTAACCTGATAAATTTACTCTAGCATGCTAATTTCCCTAAGCCTTTGGATACCTTCTTCGACAATATACCAAGGCAGGTCTGGTATTTCAACTTGATTTAGTGTAGGCCATCTCGTAATCCATGCTTCAGCAAACCAACCAAATAAACTATTAGCTCCTTTCCTAACTTCTCAACCTGAAACATTGAATGAAGAGTCTGTGCTTAGTGGGCCCATATTAAACTCAGACTGATCCATCTTTATGTTCCTTGCACCATTATCCCACACCCTTAATGGCCATTCCCACACATATTCCCCAGGTTTTTGCTTGTACATATTAGAAAATTCATGCAGCTCTTTTGGAGTGTTACATACCTCCTCCTGGGTCACAATTTGTACTTCATATTATGGGGCTCCCTGGGGCTTAAGTCTAGTTGTAGGTCTGTAAGCCAGAATCGGTAGTATGGAATTGTTTTGAGAACATTCAGCATTGTCTTGTAAAACATCTGTCTCAGACGATGAACCAAGCAATGACTCAGGCAAGGGCTCTTTAGAGGCAGCTGGACTAGGGCGAATCTCATTAGACGGGAGTGGAAGGGCTAATGGTTTTTCTAGGCAGGATGGTTTAGCAGGCAAACATGAAGCAGTCTCTTCAGATGGAAATAGTTCTGCTGGCAGGAGTGATTCAACAGAATTTAGGGGCTCAGTGTTTCCAGCTCTCTGATTATCTGCTCATATGTCCCCATCCCAAGATTCAGAATCTCATTTCTTCCCAACAAATGCCCTTACTTTAACTTCAGCCACCTCTGGAGGTTGGCAATTGAGCTGGTGTTGTAATTCAGCCACTCTTTTTCTTTTTACAATAAGGCTCTGGGTTTTGTTTTCCACAATTTCAGCTCTATTACTACAAGAAATAAGGCTTTCTTTCAAAGCACAAGTGGAAGTCTTAAGGTCATTTATGTGGCACATTAGCTTTGATTCTGAAGCCCTGAGCACATCTCTTTGTTTCACTAGTTTGTCTGGTGAAAGTGGAACTAACCAATCAGCTTCCTTATACTTCTCATTCTGACACTACCTTAGGAAGACATCACACATGTGTTCACCCAGAACCTCATCTTTCACTGACACCCGATCTACTGGTGGTGATATTTTGCATAATTGTATCACCACCTCATACCACGGATTAGCAGTGCCCTCCTTACTGCTGGAAGCAGAGTCATCAGCATCTTTAAGACTAACCAGACTTTAGAACCAATTTAGAAAACTCATCCTTACAGTCTTGTTTCCCTAGAACCACTTTCAGTACCAAATGTCTTAGGCTAAGTTCTCCAGAGAAGCAAAACCAGTAAAGCATATGTGTGTATATATGTATACATATATACACAATGTGTATACATTTCCTTGATATAAATTTCTATGCATTTTTTAGTGGGTATATATAGAAATTTATATCAAGCAAATGGCTTACGTGATTGTAGAGGCTGGAATGTCCCAAGTCCATGACCAGGATAGAGGCCTATCTCTATTCATGTAGCCACACAGTCTGGTGAAATAAGATTGGTAGGTCAGAGAGCGGGGTTCTTGCTCTCAGTCTGTGAAGATCAATAAATTCTAAGATAAGCTGATAGCTCAAGTCCCAAGAGCCAGAGTTCAGACAAACAGGAAATAGCCACAGGATCTGAATCCCAAGGTCTGTAGATAAGCTGATAGCTCGAGTCCCAAGGGCCAGAGGTCTGACAAACAGGAGGCAGTCGCAGTATCGGGATCTGAAGATCTGCATATAGGCTGACAGCTCAAGTTCCATGAGCCAGAGGCTACATGAACAGAAGGCAGCTGCAAGATCCAGAGTGAGAAAAAAGCCAGAATGTCTGCTTATGTTTGGATGCAGGACACGCCCAGAAGGAAAATCCCTTTCAACTGATTGGCTATTCACAGCAGATTCAGTTATGGGAGTGATCACCTATAAACACAGAATCATGACCCAGCCAAGTTGGCACACAATCTTAACCACTGCAGTTAGTATTGCCATTCCTGCTCTTTTTTGTTAGCTGTTTGCTTGATATATTTTCCCATCCTTTGATTTTTAATAAATTTACATGTTTGTTTCTAAGGTGTGTATCTTGTAGACTGCCTATTGATGGATCCTATTTTTTTTTATCCATTCTGTCACTCTCTGCTCTTTATGGGGGAATTTAGGCCATTTACATTCAATGTAATTATTGATAAGTGTGAGTTTATTGCTGTAATTTTGTAGTGCTGACATTTTCTTTGTTCCTCTTACTCTCCTGTGTTGAATTCATTTTATTTGTGGATTTTTTTTTTCATTTCTTTTGTTTTTGTAGATTTTATTTTTACTGAGACTTTATGTTTTTCTTCTTTATTTTGATGAGAAGTTTGCTATCTTTCTTTGTGGTTACCTTGAAATTTACACTTATCTTCCTAGGTTTGAACCAGTCTATTATTACTTGGTATTGCTTTGCCTTCTCCATCACAGAGATTGATACCTACATCATTTATTCCCTCTTTTATTGTTTGATGGTGTTGTCATTTATAGATTGACCTGTCTGGTTCCCTGTTGTGATTCTTTTGGTTTTGGATAGTCCTTGAGAGTTCATTTCCTTGGTTGGTGTATGTCTCGTGCCATCTTGCATCCTAGATTCAGGCTGTGGTCTGATGTTTGTTCTCAAATCGAAGGACTCCCTTGAATAATTCTTATAAATTTGGTTTGGTTTTTACATATTCTCTTAATTTCTGTTTATCTGGAAATGTACTAATTTCACCATCATGTTTGAATGAGAGCTTTGAAAGATATATTATTCTTGGTTGACATTTTCTTTTCTTTCAATGTTTTTATATGTCATCCCATTGCCTTCTTGCTTGTGTGGTTTCTGCCAAATAATCAGAGCTTAGTCTTATTATTTCCCCTCTGTATGCAACTTTTCATTTTTCTTGAGCTGCTTTCAGGATTCTTTCTTCGTCTTTGGTTTTATCAAGTGTGATTATGATATGCCGTGGTGATTTTCTTTGGGGTCTATCCTATATGGGTTTTGTTGAGCTTCCTGGATGGTCAGCTTTTTGTCTTTCATATTTTTGAAGTTTTCTGTCAGCAATTCTTCAGTGATCCTCTCTGTGGTTTCCATTTTCTCCCCCTGTTCTGGTACTCTGATCACTCACAAATTTTTGTTTTTGATTTTATCCCACGTCATTCTCAGGGTTTCTTCATTTTTCTTCATTGTATTTTCTGATTTTTTCTCAAAGTTGTATCCAAATGTTTATCTTCAGTTTTGCTGAACCTGTCTTCCATCATTTTAAATCTGTTCCTCAGCCCTTCTATGACACTATCCATTTCTGAAATCTTGTTTATCTTTTAGATTTCTAATTGTTGTTTTTATATGATTTCTAGTTGTGAACATATTTTGGTATTTTGTTCCTGCATTATTTTCCTGAATTGTTCCATTTTTTTTTCTGTATTTCTCATGAATTTATCTGCCTTTTCCATGAATTTGTCTATTTTTTCCTCATTTTTGCCTGCTTTTTGCTTCAATTCTTAGATGGCTCTGAATATTAGAGATTTGAATTCCTTTTCAGATAGTTCCAGTTCCTTTTCTTCTACTGGAAAGCCATCTGGTGTTTTATTTTGGATGCCTACTGGAACCAGTCTGTCTTTTTTTTTTTAATTTGTTTTGGTATTTTTTGCTGTCTTTGGGACATTCAGTAGTTATTTTCTTTGTTTATGGATTGTAGATTTGTTTGTTTTGTCCTGCTTTTTTGTTTTATTTGGTTATATCTGAGCAGGTGGGCTGTCCATTCTTTGTTGTTTGCTAATCTTGGGCTCAATACTTTTCACCTTTGTCCAATGGTCAGGGCCAGGCATTCAGCTATAGTGCAGAAGGGCCGGTCCGGCTGAAGAAGAGGAACTGGTATGGGTTCTTTGTGGCATTTACTGGGTCCACAGGGTGGGTTGGTGGTCAGTGCAGGGCAGGTACCAGTAGGCCTTGTCTGTGCTGCTCAGAGATGCAATGTTCAGTGCACAGTGCAGATAGACATGATGGAGGGGGAATGTTGTGCTGTTCAGAGCTAAGTTGGGTATGAGAAAGATGAAAAAGAGGAGAGAGAAACATGGGCCAAAAAATAAAAAGTGCTGGGAGAGCCAGGTGCTGTCTCCTGCTGGGAGCTCTGTGAAGCTGCTTTTCTTTACTCCCTGCCCACCAATCTTCGACAGGAGTCCACTATGGCAAATCTGTGAGGTGTTAGCTCACTGGAGACCTCCAATAGTATCTCTCCTCACTCACTGTTATCTGTCAGTTTTTTATTCCATTCAGTCCTTGGTTGAGTTCTTTATCTCCTCATTTGATGCTGTGTTCCAGGATTGATGTTTGTCTCTGTTTTACTCAGTTTATAGGATCTTTGCTGTGGAAGGAATTCATGGTACTTCTGCCTATAGTGCCACGTTGGATCCCAAAACTAGGCTTTTTAGCTTTTACGATTATTTTATGTGGTCGCATCAATTAAAGAAGTACTTCACATAAAGTCAGTTTAAACATTTCATTTTTTATCCAAATATTCACCTTAATCCATTGTCTTAGGATGTGTTATCTAGAGAGGTAAAACCACTAAAAAATGTAAATATACGCATAGAGAGAGCTATTTATATTAAGGAAATGGCTAACACACTTTTAAGAGGCTGTAACATCCCAGGTGCAAGGGGCAGGAAGGAAGCTTCTGATTCATATAACTGCAGGGGCTGGAGAAGGACAAGATCAGCAGGCCAGAAAGCAAGGCTGTTGCTTACAGGCTGTGAAGATGAACGAATCTCAAGATTGGAAGGCAAGACCACAGGTAAGGTGCTATCTCAAGTTCCAAGAACTGGAGGTCAGTGCAGGAGCCAGCTGCAGGAGCCAGAACAAGCAAAAATCCCGACAAGGATAGCAGAAAAAACTAAGCAGCAGAGAGTGGAGAGATGAAGGCTGAGGGGGTGGTGAGCTTCCACAGGCCCCAACCAGACCAGTACCAATCACAGCAGATTGCATCATGGGTGTGGCCATGTATCAAAACTCAACAGGGGAGTGATCACAACATTATATGACTTCCAAAACACAGAGAATCATGGCCCAGCCACTTTGACACACAATCTTAACCAACACATCCATTAACTGTTGTGTACCCATATCCTCCCAGTCTAACCTCAGACAAATCAACCCCAAACCTGATATCACCAAGTTGATTTCAACTCACATGTCTAGGACAGAGTCAAACTGCCTCATAGGCTTTCCAAGGCTGAAATCTTTACCAAAGCGAACTACCACTTCTTTCTCCTGTGGAGCTGCTGGTAGGTTTGGACTGCCAAACTTTTAATTTATCCACTTTGGCACCACGGCTCCTATTCTAGCCTCAGGCTTTGTTAAAATTTCACCAACAGTTTTGGTATCACAAAAGTCACTTCTCCACCCAAACCATTTTACTCATTCATAAGCACATGTCCTTGAGTCTCTGGATATGGGTCAAAAAGGAAATCTTGGCCCCCTTGTTCATCCTTATTTTGGCTAATTTGCCTCATCATAGGTGGGGCTTCTCATTATGACCTTTGTGTTTTGGGTTTTTTTAAATTTCTCTGCAATAGACAGGACTTGCTAATGGCTCTTTAAAGTTGGAGAAGCAGCAGGAGTTTCTATTGGTCTACCCAACCTCTGATAATAATGTGTTAAAATGTTTATTTGAACCTCATCAATGTTCCCTGATTCATTTCATTCTTCAATAACCTTTAAAGATTTCCACCCTGCTGGGAGTAGTCACTTAACTCTTCCTTTTGTCTTTTTTTTTTTTTTAATTCTGGAAGAACTGGTCTTTTTACTTTAGGACAACATTACTCTTTCTCTCTCTTTTTAATAGTATTTTATTGAGTTTTTGGTGAAAGATCAAATAGTTAAGTTAGCTTCCCATTTGATAATTTCAATAACAAATTGTTTGGTGACCTTAGTTACATTTATCACAACATGTCCACGTTATTTTTAATTGGCTTCTGTTTGTTCCATTTCCAGTACTCTAGTTTCACTTCCCCCTAATCTTCTCATTATTGCTTTTGAGTAAGTGTTAATATTTTGATCTTATACTGATAGTTTTTATGTACAGTGCCGATCTTAAGGTTAATATCATTTATTTCGTGTGCCCCTCTGCTGTTTCACTAAAAGATGGTCCCCGGGGATAGGCTTGGTTCTAGGTTTAAAGTGTTTCAGGGTGATAGTGTTCCGTACCGTTCCAGTTTCTCTGGCTTTTTTTTTTTTTTAATAAGAATTTGAATTTTGCTCCACATTTTTCCACAATTTTATTTTGGAACATCTATTAAGACCCTGGCCTGGTCATTTGCGGTAGCTGGGCACCATCTAATTCTTCTGGTTTCAAGGAAGATGAGTTTGTGGCTCCTGTAGACTTGTTTTTTCTTGGAGTTTTTTTTTTTTTTTTTGGTTACCTTCTCACTGTTTTGTTTGTGGCATGTAGAGACTTGTAGTTGTGTCTTACATGGCATGAAAGCTTTTAAGACCCCAGGTGCCTCTCACTTTACTAGGATGCAGATCATGATTTTTGGCAACTATCTTATG
This sequence comes from Elephas maximus indicus, assembly GCF_024166365.1. Classification (NCBI taxonomy): domain Eukaryota; kingdom Metazoa; phylum Chordata; class Mammalia; order Proboscidea; family Elephantidae; genus Elephas; species Elephas maximus. Next base: position 5,460,394 of record NC_064822.1, on the reverse strand, counting down.
CCAATTGACTTAGTTGTCCAATGAGACTCCTGGGCCTAAGCTTTCAAACCCAGAAAACCAATCTTGGAAGGTGTTTGTTTCTGTCTGCAGAGTAGCCATGTTTGTGTCTTCAATGAATATATGTGCCTGCACCCACATATTTGTATTTACATGTACTTATAGATACCTTTGGTTTTTTGGGGGGATGGCTACTTCTGTTCTCACCTATGTACTCGCCTGTAGCTGCTGTTATACCAATATGTCTTTACCCATCGATATGTACACAAACACTCATTTTACTTTGGTTGTGCTGTGCTCCATATATTCACATCCAGTGCCACTTTCCCCCTTACAAAAAAAAAAAAAAAACCCACAAATCTCTAAGGTCTGAAGTGTACCTCCCATCCTCTCGCTGGTAACCAGCAAAAATATTAAACACAAACAAAAAAACAAAAAAACCCGTTGCCCTTGAGTCGATTCCAACTCATAGCTGTCACTAAATATATTTGTTCTTGTATTCTTATAAAAGAGGGATCATACAATATTTGTCCTTATATACTTGACTTATTTCACTTAGTATTATCCCCTTTAGATCCACCTGTGTTATGTTTTGCAGACTCATCATTGTTCTTCATAGTTCCCCAGTATTCACAGGTGTGCATATGTCTGTTTATGTCACTATTTCATGTCACTAGTGTCAGTAGTTCAAATCCACCAGCCACTCCTTGGAAACCCTATTGGGTAGTTCTACTCTGTTCTATACGGTCTGTATGAGTTAGAATAAACTCGAGGGCAACAGGTCAATGGTTTATGATTGGAAACTTTTCATATATTTATTGGCTGCTTGTATGTTCTCTCTAACGAAAGTTGTATTCATGTACACTGTCAATTTTGTGATAGGATTCTTTTGTTTTATTTTTAATTTTAAGAAAATTTTTATTGTGCTTTAAGTGAAAGTTTACAAATCAAGTCAGTCTCTCACACAAAAACTTAGATAACCTTGCTATATACTCCCAATTGCTTTCCCCCAATAAGACAACCCGCTCCCTCCCCCCACTCTCTTCTCGTGTCCATTCTGCCAGCTTCTAACCCCCTCTACCCTCTCATCTCCCCTCCAGACAGAGGATGCCAACATAGTCTCAAGTGTCCACCTGATCCAAGAAGCTCACTCCTCACAAGCATCCCTCACCATCCCATCGTCCTGTCCAATCCATGTCTGAAGAGTTGGCTTTGGGAATGGTTCCTGTCTTGGGCCAACAGTAGGTCTGGGTGCCATGTCCACCAGGGTCCTTCTAGTCTCAGTCAGACCATTAAGTCTGGTCTTTTTATGAGAATTTGGGGTCTGCATCCCACTGCTCTCCTGTTCCCTCAGGGGTTCTCTGTTTTGTTCCCTGTCAGGGCAATCATCAGTTGTAGCGGGGCACCACCTAATTTTTCTGGTCTCAGGCTGATGTAGTCTCTGCTTTATGTGGCCCTTTCTATCTCTTGGACTCGTAATTACCTCATATCCATGGTGTTCTTCATTCTCCTTTGCTCCAGATGGGTTGAGACCAATTGATGCATTTTAGATGGCTGCTTGCTAGTGTTTAGGACCCTAGACGCCACTGTTCAAAGTGGGAAGCAGAATGTTTTTTATTTATTTATTTATTTATTTATTTATTTATTTATTTATTTATTTATTTATTTATTTATTTATTTATTTATTTATTTATTTATTTATTTATTTATTTATTTATTTATTTATTTATTTATTTATTTATTTATTTATTTTTTATAATAACTTTTATTAAGCTTCAAGTGAACGTTTACAAATCCAATCAGTCTGTCACATATAAGTTTACATACATCTCACTCCCTACTCCCACTTACTCTCCCCGTCTTGAGTCAGCCCTTTCAGTCTCTCCTTTCTTGACAATTTTGCCGGCTTCCCTCTCTCTCTATCCTCCCATCCCCCCTCCAGGCAAGAGTTGCCAACACAATCTCAAGTGTCCACCTGATATAATTAGCTCACTCTTCATCAGCATCTCTCTCCCACCCGCTGACCAGTCCCTTTCATTTCTGATGAGTTGTCTTCGGGGATGGTTCCTGTCCTGTGTCAGCTGAAGGTCTGGGGAGCATGGCCGCCGGGATTCCTCCAGTCTCAGTCAGACCATTAAGTTTGGTCTTGTTATGAGAATTTGGGGTCTGCATCCCACTGATCTCCTGCTCCCTCAGGGGTCCTCTGCTGAGCTCCCTGTCAGGGCAGTCATCGATTGTGGCCGGGCACCAACTAGTTCTTCTGGTCTCAGGATGATGTAGGTCTCTGGTTCATGTGGCCCTTTCTGTCTCTTGGGCTCTTAGTTGTCATGTGGGCTTGGTGTTCTTCATTTTCCTTTGCTCCAGGTGGGTTGAGACCAATTGCTGCATCTTAGATGGCTGCTTGTTAGCATTTAAGACCCCAGACGCCACATTTCGAAGTGGGATGCAGAATGATTTCATAATAGAATTATTTTGCCAATTGACTTAGAAGTCCCCGCAAACCATGTTCCCCAGACCCCCGCGCTTGCTCCGCTGACCTTTGAAGCATTCATTTTATCCCGGAAACTTCTTTGCCTTTGGTCCAGTCCAATTGAGCTGACCTTCCATGTATTGAGTGTTGTCTTTCCCTTCACCTAAAGCAGTTCTTATCTACTGATTAATCAATAAAAAACCCTCTCCCACCCTCCCTCCCTCCCCCCCTCGTAACCACAAAAGTATGTGTTCTTCTCAGGTTTACTATTTCTCAAGATCTTATAATAGTGGTCTTATACAATATTTGTCCTTTTGCCTCTGACTAATTTTGCTCAGCATAATGCCTTCCAGGTTCCTCCATGTTATGAAATGTTTCAGAGATTCGTCACTGTTCTTTATCGATGCGTAGTATTCCATTGTGTGAATATACCACAATTTATTTACCCATTCATCCGTTGATGCACACCTTGGTTGCTTCCAACTTTTTGCTATTGTAAACAGAGCTGCAATAAACATGGGTGTGCATATATCTGTTTGTATGAAGGCTCTTGTATCTCTAGGGTATATTCCTAGGAGTGGGATTTCTGGGTTGTATGGTAGTTCTATTTCTAACTGTTTAAGATAACGCCAGATAGATTTCCAAAGTGGTTGTACCATTTTACATTCCCACCAGCAGTGTATGAGAGTTCCAATCTCTCCGCAGCCTCTCCAACATTTATTATTTTGTGTTTTTTGGATTAATGCCAGCCTTGCTGGTGTGAGATGGAATCTCATCGTAGTTTTAATTTGCATTTCTCTAATGGCTAATGATCGAGAGCATTTTCTCATGTATCTGTTGGCTGCCTGAATATCTTCTTTAGTGAAATGTGTGTTCATATCCTTTGCCCACTTCTTGATTGGGTTGTTTGTCTTTTTGTGGTTGAGTTTTGACAGAATCATGTAGATTTTAGAGATCAGGCGCTGGTCGGAGATGTCATAGCTGAAAATTCTTTCCCAATCTGTAGGTGGTCTTTTTACTCTTTTGGTGAAGACTTTAGATGAGCATAGGTGTTTGATTTTTAGGAGCTCCCAGTTATCGGGTTTCTCTTCATCATTTTTGGTAATGTTTTGTATTCTGTTTATACCTTGTATTAGGGCTCCTAGGGTTGTCCCAATTTTTTCTTCCATGATCTTTATCGTTTTAGTCTTTATGTTTAGGTCTTTGATCCACTTGGAGTTAGTTTTTGTGCATGGTGTGAGGTATGGGTCCTGTTTCATTTTTTTGCAAATGGATATCCAGTTATGCCAGCACCATTTGTTAAAAAGGCTATCTTTTCCCCAGTTAATTGACACTGGTCCTTTGTCAAATATCAGCTGCTCATACGTGGATGGATCTATGTCTGGGTTCTCAATTCTGTTCCATTGGTCTATGTGTCTGTTGTTGTACCAATACCAGGCTGTTTTGACTACTGTGGCTGTATAATAGTTTCTGAAGTCAGGTAAGGTGAGGCCTCCCACTTTCTTCTTCTTTTTCAGTAGTGCTTTGCTTATCCGGGGCTTCTTTCCGTTCCATATGAAATTGGTGATTTGTTTCTCTATCCCCTTAAAATATGACATTGGAATTTGGATCGGAAGTGCGTTAAATGTATAGATGGCTTTTGGTAGAATAGACATTTTTACTATGTTAAGTCTTCCTATCCATGAGCAAGGTATGTTTTTCCACTTAAGTATGTCCTTTTGAATTTCTTGTAGTAGAGCTTTGTAGTTTTCTTTGTATAGGTCTTTTACATCCTTGGTAAGATTTATTCCTAAGTATCTTATCTTCTTGGGGGCTATTGTGAATGGTATTGATTTGGTTATTTCCTCTTCGGTGTTCTTTTTGTTGATGTAGAGGAATCCAAGTGATTTTTGTATGTTTATTTTATAACCTGAGACTCTGCCAAACTCTTCTATTAGTTTCAGTAGTTTTCTGGAGGATTCCTTAGGGTTTTCTGTGTATATAATCATGTCATCTGCAAATAGTGATAACTTTACTTCTTCCTTGCCAATCCGGATACCTTTTATTTCTTTGTCTAGCCTGATTGCCCTGGCTAAGACTTCCAACACGATGTTGAATAAGAGCGGTGATAAAGGGCATCCTTGTCTGGTTCCCGTTCTCAAGGGAAATGCTTTCAGGTTCTCTCCATTTAGAGTGACATTGGCTGTTGGCTTTGCATAGATGCCCTTTATTATGTTGAGGAATTTTCCTTCAATTCCTATTTTGGTAAGAGTTTTTATCATGAATGGGTGTTGGACTTTGTCAAATGCCTTTTCTGCATCAATTGATAAGATCATGTGGTTTTTGTCTTTTGTTTTATTTATGTGATGGATTACATTAATGGTTTTTCTGATATTAAACCAGCCTTGCATACCTGGTATAAATCCCACTTGATCAGGGTGAATTATTTTTTTGATGTGTTGTTGGATTCTATTGGCTAGAATTTTGTTGAGGATTTTTGCATCAATGTTCATGAGGGATATAGGTCTATAATTTTCTTTTTTTGTAATGTCTTTACCTGGTTTTGGTATCAGGGAGATGGTGGCTTCATAGAATGAGTTGGGTAGTATTCCGTCATTTTCTATGCTTTGGAATACCTTTAGTAGTAGTGGTGTTAACTCTTCTCTGAAAATTTGGTAGAACTCTGCAGTGAAGCCGTCCGGGCCGGGACTTTTTTTTGTTGGGAGTTTTTTGATTACCGTTTCAATCTCTTTTTTTGTTATGGGTCTATTTAGTTGTTCTACTTCTGAATGTGTTAGTTTAGGTAGGTAGTGTTTTTCCAGAAATTCATCCATTTCTTCTAGGTTTTCAAATTTGTTAGAGTACAATTTTTCATAATAATCTGAAATGATTCTTTTAATTTCATTTGGTTCTGTTGTGATGTGGTCCTTCTCATTTCTTATTCGGGTTATTTGTTTCCTTTCCTGTATTTCTTTAGTCAGTCTAGCCAATGGTTTATCAATTTTGTTAATTTTTTCAAAGAACCAGCTTTTGGCTTTGTTAATTCTTTCAATTGTTTTTCTGTTCTCTAATTCATTTAGTTCAGCTCTAATTTTTATTATTTGTTTTCTTCTGGTGCCTGATGGATTCTTTTGTTGCTCACTTTCTATTTGTTCAAGTTGTAGGGACAGTTCTCTGATTTTGGCTCTTTCTTCTTTTTGTATGTGTGCATTTATTGATATAAATTGGCCTCTGAGCACTGCTTTTGCTGTGTCCCAGAGGTTTTGATAGGAAGTATTTTCATTCTCGTTGCTTTCTATGAATTTCCTTATTCCCTCCTTGATGTCTTCTATAACCCAGTCTTTTTTCAGCAGGGTATTGTTCATTTTCCAAGTATTTGATTTCTTTTCCCTCGTTTTTCTGTTATTGATCTCTAGTTTTATTGCCTTGTGATCTGAGAAGATGCTTTGTAATATTTCGATGTTTTGGACTCTGCAAAGGTTTGTTTTATGTCCTAATATGTGGTCTATTCTAGAGAATGTTCCATGTGCGCTGGAAAAAAAAGTATATTTTGCAGCAGTTGGGTGGAGAGTTCTGTATAAGTCAATGAGGTCAAGTTGGTTGATTGTTGTAATTAGATCTTCCGTGTCTCTGTTGAGCTTCTTGCTGGATGTCCTGTCCTTCTCCGAAAGTGGTGTGTTGAAGTCTCCTACTATAATTGTGGAGGTATCTATCTCGCTTTTCAGTTCTGTTAAAATTTGATTTATGTATCTTGCAGCCCTGTCATTGGGTGCGTAAATATTTAATATGGTTATGTCTTCCTGATCAATTGTCCCTTTTATCATTATATAGTGTCCTTCTTTATCCTTTGTGGTGGATTTAAGTCTAAAGTCTATTTTGTCAGAAATTAATATTGCTACTCCTCTTCTTTTTTGCTTATTGTTTGCTTGATATACTTTTTTCCATCCTTTGAGTTTTAGTTTATTTGAGTCTCTAAGTCTAAGGTGTGTCTCTTGTAGGCAGCATATAGATGGATCGTGTTTCTTTATCCAGTCTGTGACTCTCTGTCTCTTTATTGGTGCATTTAGTCCATTTACATTCAGGGTAATTATAGATAAATAAGTTTTTAGTGCTGTCATTTTGATGCCTTTTTATGTGTGTTGTTGACAATTTCATTTTTCCACATACTTTTTTGTGCTGAGGCGTTTTTCTTAGTAAATTGTGAGATCCTCATTTTCATAGTGTTTGACTTTATGTTAGTTGAGTCGTTACGTTTTTCTTGGTTTTTGTCTTGAGTTATAGAGTTGTTATACCTTTTTGTGGTTACCTCATTATATACCCCTATTTTTCTAAGTAAAAACCTAACTTGTATTGTTCTATATCGCCTTGTATCACTCTCCATATGGCAGTTCAATGCCTCCTGTATTTAGTCCCTCTTTTTGATTATTGTGATCTTTTACCTATTGACTTCCATGATTCCCTGTTATGTGTATTTTTTTTTTTAATTAATCTTAATTTGTTTGTTTTTGTGATTTCCCTATTTGAGTTGATATCAGGACGTTCTGTTTTGTGACCTTGTGTTGTGCTGATATCTGATATTATTGGTTCTCTGACCAAACAATATCCTTTAGTATTTCTTGTAGCTTTGGTTTGGTTTTTGCAAATTCTCTAAACTTGTGTTTGTCTGTAAATATCTTAATTTCGCCTTCATATTTCAGAGAGAGCTTTGCTGGATATATGATCCTTGGCTGGCAGTTTTTCTCCTTCAGTGTTCTGTATATGTCGTCCCATTCCCTTCTTGCCTGCATGGTTTCTGCTGAGTAGTCAGAACATATTCTTATTGATTCTCCCTTGAAGGAAACCTTTCCTTTCTCCCTGGCTGCTTTTAAAATTTTCTGTTTATCTTTGGTTTTGGTGAGTTTGATGATAATATGTCTTGGTGTTTTTCTTTTTGGATCAATCTTAAATGGGGTTCGATGAGCATCTTGGATAGATATCCTTTCGTCTTTCATGATGTCAGGGAAGTTTTCTGTCAGAAGTTCTTCAACTATTTTCTCTGTGTTTTCTGTCCCTCCTCCCTGTTCTGGGACTCCAATCACCCGCAGGTTATCCTTCTTGATAGAGTCCCACATAATTCTTAGGGTTTCTTCATTTTTTTTAATTCTTTTATCTGATTTTTTTTCAGCTATGTTGGTGTTAATTCCCTGGTCCTCCAGATGTCCCAGTCTGCATTCTAATTGCTCGAGTCTGCTCCTCTGACTTCCTATTACGTTGTCTAATTCTGTTATTTTATTGTTAATCTTTTGGATTTCTACATGTTGTCTCTCTATGGATTCTTGCAACTTATTAATTTTTCCAGTATGTTCTTGAATAATCTTTTTGAGTTCTTCAACAGTTTTATCAGTGTGTTCCTTGGCTTTTTCTGCAGATATCCTAATTTCATTTGTGATATCATTAAGCATTCTGTAAATTAGTTTTTTATATTCTGTATCTGATAATTCCAAAATTGTATCTTCATTTGGGAAAGATTTTGATTCTTTTGTTTGGGGGGTTGGAGAAGCTGTCCCGGTCTGCTTCTTTAAGTGGTTTGATATGGATTGTTGTCTCCGAGCCATCACTGGGAAACTAGTTTTTCCAGAAAATCCGCTAAAAAAAAAACTGCAGTCAGATCCCTATCAGAGTTCTCCCTTTGGCTCAGGCTATTCAGATGTTAATGAAGCCGCCTGGGAAGGGTGGGGGAGGGAACAGAGAGATAGGAGAGTAGCACCTCAGAATATAGCCAGAGTTGCTTGTCTTGCTTGGAATGACTGTTATATCTGAGATTCCCGCGGGAGCGTCGCCTATGTGTGCTGGCTGTGTGGAGATTGCCCCCAGGGGGTCTGGCCCGCTGGAGTCACGGTCAGATCCTCCGCTTCCAGCCCCACGCCCAGCGTCAAGGCTCCCCTACTGGGACGGTGCACTCTCAACTCCAAAATCAGTCGCTGCCTCCCGGGGACTTCTCGTCTCTCCAGCCACGTGGCCGTGCCGCCCCCGTGAACTAGGTGGGCCCCCTCCCGGGGTTAGTTCAGATGGGTGGAGTAGCTCCCTGTGCTTGTGCCGCGACCGAGTGTCCTGGCTGGAACGCTGTTCTCCCCACTCCAATACCAGTCGCTGCCTCCTGGGGACTTCTCCTACCGGCTGCGTCCCACGCCGCCCGCGCGACCCGGCTGGTCCCCTTCCCGGGGTTAGTTCAGGGGGTGGAGCAACTCTCCGTGTTTATGGCGTACCTGCGTGCAGTCCTAATCCCTGCGGGACGGTTCCCCGGCTCGGATGCTGCTCTTTCTGCTCCAAGATCAGTCACTGCCTCCCGGGGACTTCTCCTACCGGCTGCGTCCCACGCCGCCCGTGGAACCAGCTGGTCCCCCTCCCGGGGTTAGTTCAAGGGGGTGGAGCAGGTCTCTGTGCTTGTGCCGTACCTGACTGGTACGCTGGCTCCAGGCTCTGGAAACAATCGCTGCTTCCCCGTATTAGTTCGTTCTCCGTCTCTAAATCTGTGTTTGTTGTTCAGGGTTCGTAGATTGTTATGTATGTGATCGATTCACTTGTTTTTCCGTGTCTTTGTTGTAAGAGGGATCCGAGGTAGCGTCTGCCTAGTCCGCCATCTTGGCTCCGCCCCCCGGGAAGCAGAATATTTTCATAATAGATTTTATTATGCCAATTGACTTAGATGTCCCCTGAAACCATGGTCCCCAAACCCCTGCCCTTGTTGGTCAGGCTTTCGAAGCATTCAGTTTATACAGGAAGCTTCTTTGCTTTTGGTTAAATCCAGTTGTGCTTACCTCTCCTGTATTGTGTGTTGTCTTTCCCTTCACCTAAAATAGTTCTTATCTACTATCTAATAAGTAAAAACCCCTGTCCCTACTTCCCTCCCCCCTCTCGTAACCATCAAAGAATGTTTTCTTCTTTGTTTAAACTATTTCTTGAGTTCTTATAATATTTCTTATAATAGTGGTCTTATACAATCTTTGTCCTTTTGAAACTGACTAATTTCACTCAATGTAATGCCTTCCAGATTCCTCCACATTGTGAAATGTTTCACGGATCATACTATCAATGCGCAGTATTCCATTGTGTGAATATCCATAATTTCTTTATCCATTTATTCGTTGATGGACACCTTGGTTGTTTCTACCTTTTCACTATTGTAAACAATGCTGTAGTGAACATGGGTGTGCATATACCTGTTTGTGTAAAGGCCATTATTTCCCTAGGACATATTCCAAGGAGTGGGATTGATGGATCATATGGTAGTTCTATTTCTAGATTTTTACGGAAGTGCCATATTGATTTCCAAAGCAGTTGTACCATTTTACATTCCCACTAGCAGTGTATAAGTGTTCCAGTCTCTCCATAATCTCTTCAACATTTATTGTGTTTTTTGGATTAATGCCAGCCTTGTTGGAGTGAGATGAAATCTAATTATAGTTTTGATTTGCATTTCTCTAATGGCTAATAATGGTGAGCATTCCCTCATGTATCTGTTAGCTACCTGAATGTCTTCTTTAGTGAAGTGTCTGTTTGTATTTTTTGCCTATTTTTTTTTTTTTTTATTTAATTGGGTTATTTGTTTTTTTGTAGTTGAGTTTTTGCAGTATCATGTAGATTTTAGAGATCAGGCATTGATCAGAAATGTCATAGCTAAAAACTTTTTCCCAGTCTGTAGGTAATCTTTTTGCTCTTTGGTGAAGTCTTTGGATGAGCATAGGTGTTTGATTTTTAGGAGCTCCTAGTTATCTACTTTTTCTTCTGCACTGTTAGTAATATTCTGTATACTGATTATGCCATGTAATAGGGCTGCTAACGTTGTCCCAGTTTTCTTCCATGATCTTTATCATTTTAGGTTTTATATTTAGGACCTTGATCCATTTCGAGTTCTTTTTTGTGCATGGTGTAAGGTAAGGGTCTTGTTTCATTTTTTGGCAGATGGATATTCAGTTATGCCAGCACCATTTGTTAAAAAGATTGCCTTTTCCCCCATTTAACTGCTTTGGGGCCTTTGTCAAATATCAGCTGCTCATATGTGGATAGATTTATGTTTGGATTCTCAATTTTTTTCCAATGATCTATGTATCTGTTGTCGTACCAGTACCAGGCTGTTTTGACTACTGTGGTGGTATAACAGGTTCTAAAATCAGGTAGACTAAGGTCTCCCACTTCGTTCTTCTTTTTCAGTAATGCCTTATTTATCCGGGGCCTCTTGCCCTTCCATATGAAGTTGATGATTTGTTTCACAATCTCATTAAAAATTGTCATTGGAATTTGGATTGGAATTGCATTAAATGTATAGATCGTTTTTGGTAGAATAGACATTTTTACTATGTTAAGTCTTCCTATCCATGAGCGAGGTATGTTTTTCCACCTTTGTAGCTCTCTTGGTTTCTTGAAGTAGTGTTTTGTGGTTTTCTTTGTTTAAGTCTTTTCCATCTCTGGTAAGATTTATTCCTAAGTATTTTATCTTCTTGGGGGATACTGTGAATGGTATTGATTTGGTAATTTCCTCTTTGATGTTCTTTTTATTGGTGTAGAGGAATCCAAATGATTTTTGTATGTTTATCTTGTAACCTGATACTCTGCAGCATTCTTCTATTAGTTTCAGTAGTTTTCTTGAGGATTCTGTAGGGTTTGCTAAGTATAAGATCATGTCATCTGCAAAATAGAGGTACTTTTACTTCTTCCTTGTCAATCTGGATGGCCTTTATTTCTTTATCCAGCCTAATTGCTCTGGCTAGGACCTCCAGCACAATGTCGAATAAGAGTGGTGATAAAGTGAATCCTTGTCTGGTTCACGATCTCAAGGGGAATGCTTTCAGGCTCTCTCCTTTTAGGATGATGGCTGTTGGCTTTGTAGAAATGCCCTTTATTATGTTGAGCAATTTTCCTTCAATTCCTATTTTTCTGAGAGTTTTTATCATGAATGAGTGTTGAACTTTATCAAATGCCTTTTGTGCATCAGTTGATAAAATTATGTGATTCTTGTCTTTTGTTTTATTCATATGAAGGATTACATTAATTGTTTTTCTAATGTTGAACCATCCCTGCATATCTGGTATGAATCCCGCTTGGTCATGGTGAACTATTTTTTGATATGTTGTTGAATTCTATTGGCTAGAATTTTGCTAAGGATTTTGCATCTAAGTTCATGACAGATGTTGTTGTTAGGTGCCATCGTGTTGATTCCAACTCATAGTGACCCTATGCACAACAGAATGAAACACTGCTTGGTCCTGAACCATTCTTACAATCGTTGTTATACTTGAGCTCATTGTTGCAGCCACTATGTCAATCCACCTCACGGAGGGTCTTCCTCTTTTCCACTGACCCTGTACTCTGCCAGGCATGATGTCCTTCTCCAGGGACTGATCCTTCCTGACAACATGTCCAAAGTATGTAAGATGTAGTCTTGCCATCCTTGCTTCTAAGGAGCATTCTGGTTGTACTTCTTCTAAGACAGATTTGTTCGTTCTTTTGGCAGTCCATGGTATATTCAATATTCTTCAACAACACCAGAGTTCAAAGGCATCAATTCTTCAGTCTTCCTATTCATTGTTCAGCTTTCTCATGCATATGATGTAATTGAAAACACCATGGCTTGGGTTAGGCGCACCTTAGTCTTCAAGGTGACATCTTTGCTTTTCAACACTTTAAAGAGATCCTTTGCAGCAGATTTACCCAATGCAATGCATCTTTTGATTTCGAGACTGCTGCTTCCATGGCTGTTGATTGTGGATACAAGTAAAATGAAATCCTTGACAACTGCGATCTTTTCTCCGTTTATTATGATGGTGCTCATTGGTCCAGTTGTGAGGATTTTTGTTTTCTTTATGTTGAGGTGCAATCCATACCGAAGGCTGTGGTCTTTGATCTTCATTAGTAAGTACTTCAAGTCCTTTTCGCTTTCAGGAAGCAGGTTGTGTCATCTGCATAATGCAGGTTGTTAATGAGTCTTCCTCCAATCCTGATGCCCTGTTCTTCTTCATATAGTCCAGCTTCTCATATTATTTGTTCAGCATACTATATACAGATTGAATAGGTATGGTGAAAGAATACAACCCTGACACACACCTTTCCTGACTTTAAACCAATCAGTATCCCCTTGTTCTGTCCAAACAACTGCCTCTTGATCTATGTAAAGGTTCCTCATGAGCTCAATTAAGTGTTCTGGAGTTCCCATTCTTCTGAATGTTATCCATAGTTTGTTATGATCCACACAGTCGAATGCCTTTGCATAGTCAATAAAACACAGGTAAACATCCTTCTGGTACTCTCTGCTTTCAGCCAGGATCCATCTGACATTCAGCAATGATATCCCTGGTTCCACTTCCTCTTCTGAAACCGGCCTGAATTTCTGGCAGTTCCCTGTCAGATATAGGTCTGTAATTTCCTTTTTTTGTGGTGTCTTTAGCTGGGTTTGGTATCATGGATATTCTGGCTTCATAGAATGAGTTAGGGAGTATTCCGTCCTTTTCTATGGTGTGAAATACCTTTAGTTTTTTTTTTTTTTAGTAGTGGTGTTAACTCTTCTCTGAATGTTTGGTAGAACTCTGCAGTGAAGCCATCTGGGGCAGTGCTTTGTTTTGTTCGGTCTTTTTTGATTACCTTTTCAATCTCTTCTTTAGTTATGGGTCTATTTAGTTGTTCTACCTCTGTGTTAGTTTATGTAGGTAGTGTGTTTCTAGGAATTCATTCATTTCTTCTAGGTTTTCAAATTTGTTAGAGTACAATCTTTCTTGGTAATCTGATATGATTCTTTTAATTTCAGTGTGTCTGTTGTAACATGGCCCATCGCATTTCTTATTCAGGTTATTTGCTTCCTCTTCTGTTTTTCTTTTGTCAGTGTGGTCAATGGTTTATCAATTTTGTTGATTTTTTTCAAAGAACATGCTTTTGGTGTTTTTAATTCCTTCGATTGCTTTTCTGTTTTCAATTTCATTTAATTCTGCTCTAATATTTGTTGTTTGCTTTTTTCTGGTGCCTGAGGATTTCTTTTGTTGCTCTCCTTCTATTTGTTCAAGTTTTATCGATAATTCTTTGATTTTGCCCCTTTCTTCTTTTTGTATGTGTGCATTTATTGATATAAATTGACCTCCGAGCACTGCTTTTGCTGTGTCCCAAAGGTTCTGATAGGAAGTGTTTTTTTCTCATTGGATTCTCTGAATTTCTTTATTCCATCCTCAATGTCTTCTATAATCCAGTCTTTTTTGAGCAGGGTATTGTTCAGTTTCCTAGTGTTTGTATTCTTTTCCCTGGTTTTGTGTTATTGATTTCCACTTTTACAGCCTTATGGTCAGAGAAGATGCTTTGTAATATTTCAGTGTTTTGGATTCTGCTTAGGCTTGCTTCATGACTTAATATGTGGTCTTTTCTAGAGAATGTTCCATATACACTAGAAAAGAAAGTATACTTGGTTGCTGTTGGGTGCAGTGTTCTGTTTATGTCTATGAGATCAAGTTGGTTGATTGTGGCATTTAGAGCTACTGTGTCTTTATTCAGCTTCTTTCTGGATATATTGTCCACTGAAAGTGGTGTGTTGAAGTCTCCTTCTATTATCGTGGAGCTGTGTATCTCACTTTTCAATGCTGATGGAGTTTGTTTTATGTATCTTGCAGCCCTGTCATTGGGTGCATAAATATTTAATATGGTTATATCTTCTTGGTATATTGTCCCTTTGATCATGATATAGTGTCCTTCCTTATCCTTTATGATGGATTTAAGTTTAAAGTCTATTTTATCAGAAATTAATATTGCTACTCCTGCTCTTTTTTGATTGTTGTTTGCTTGATGTATTTATTTTCATCCTTTGAGTTTTAGGTCGTTTGTGTCTGTAAATCTAAGGTGTGTCTCCTGTAGGCAGCACATAGAGGGATCTTGCTTTTTAATCCATTCTGCCACTCTCTGTCTCTTTCGTGGTGCATTTAGTCTATTTACATTCAGTGCAATTTTAGGTATGAATTTAGTGCTATGATTTTGTGTGTTGTTGACAGTTTCTTTTTCCCACTTACTTTTAAATGGTAAGTAAATTATCTTTATTTGTTGTCCTTTCTCATATTCTTTGTTGTTGATTTTGTTTCTGCTGAGTGTCTATTTTTTCTTATATTTTATTGATGAGTAGGATAGTTTGTCTCCTTTGTGGTTACCTTATTATTTACCCCTATTGTTCTAAATTTAAACCTAACTTTTATTTCTTTGTATTGTCTTGCCTTCCTCTCCATATGCAAGATCTATAACTACATTTCTTAGTCCCTCTTTATTTTTTTAATGCTGTCTTTTTTACATTCTAACATCACTGTTTCCCGATTCTGAGCATTTTTTTAGCTTGATTTATTTTTGTGATCCCTGTCTGGGTTGACTTCTGATTGCTCTGCCCAGTGTTCTAGCCGTGCGTTGATATCTGATATTGTTGATTTTCTAACCAAAGAACTCCTTTAGTTTTTCTTGTAGTTTTGGTTTGTTGTTTACAAATTCCCTAATCTGTTTATCTGTAAATGTCCTAATTTCACCTTGATATTTGAGAGACAGTTTAGCTGGATATATGACTCTTGGCTGGCTATTTTTTTCCTTCAATTTCTTATGTAAGTCATCCCATTGCCTTCTTGCCTGCGTGGTTTCTGGGGACTTGCCTGAGCTTATTCTTATTGACTCCCCTTTGTAGGTGACTTTTCGTTTATCCCTAGCAGCTTTTAAAATTCTCTCTTTATCTTTGGTTTTGGCAAGTCTGATTATATTATGTCTTGGTGACTTGCTTTTAATATCTACCTTATGTGGAGTTTGATGGGCATCTTGGATAGATATCGTCTCATCTTTCACAATATAGGGGAATTTTTCTGCTAATAAATCTTTGACAATTCACTCTGTGTTTTCTATTATCCCTCCCTGCTCTGGTACTCCAATCACTTGTAGGTTATTTCTCTTGATAGAGTCCCACATGTTTCTTAGGGTTTCTTTCTTTCTTTTTTTTGTAATTCTTTGATCTGATTTTTCTTCAAACATATTGGCGCCACGTGCTTTATCTTCAGTCTTACCAATTGTGCCTTCCACTTGCCATTTCTGCTGCTCTGGCTTTCTATTGAGTTGTCTACTTCTGTAATTTTATTGTTAATCTTCTGAATTTTTGGTTGCTGTCTATGGATTTTTTCAGCTTATTAAATTTTTCATTATGTTCCTGAATAATCTTGTTGATTTCTTCAGCTGCTTTATCTGTGTGTTCCTTGTCTTGTTCTGCTTATTGCCTGGTTTCCTGCCTGATGAGTTGAAGAGTTCCGTATATTAATCTTTTGTATTCTGCCTCTGGTAATTCCAGGAAGACACTTTCATCTAGAAGATCCCTTGATTCTTTGTTTTGAGAGCTTGTTGAGGTGATCATGGTGTGTTTCTTTATGTGACTTGATGCTGACTGTTGTCTCCAAGCCATCTATAAGTTATTGTATCAGTTTGTTTTATGTTTGCTTACTGTGTCATAGCTTCTTGCTTTGTTTTGTTTTGATATGCCCAGGTGGGTTGCTTGAGTGAGCTAGCTTGATGATTTTTCCCTTTGGAGCTCTGACGTCCTGTCCCCAGAAGGCTAGAGTTGTTATCAGGTATGTCAGTCTAGAAGTCCATTCAATTTTCTTGTATGAATTCAGCTCAGGTGTCCAGGTAGTGGATCATCAAGTGTATGGTACAGGCTCAGTCCTACAGTCTTAGAGGGGCAGGGGTGATTGGTGTAGGTACCGGTATCTGGTTGCAGGAGGTTGTCGTGCTCTGAACAAGCAGGGGGCTGGAATCGTCCCCCAAGAGTCTGTGAGGAAAGTGTGTCCCTGTTCCCTAGAGTGTACACGTGGGTGTGTTTAGCAAACGAACCATAGGCATCTGATCTGTTTGTTGTAAGGACTGGGAGGTACCAGTTATCTTTGGACCTGTGTCACCAGTGGCTGGGTGACCTGAGTGGAGCCATGAGTCCTTAGGCCCTTGATGTGGGTAGGTGAGGACCTCTTTTAATAGGCAAAGCAATGTTAAACATCAAACACCCACCTCTCCACTGCATGGCTGGAATGGTTGGAGTCTGCCAACAAGGGCCTATTCTCCTGAAATAGGCCCACACAGGTCCATGCAGAGGGGAAAGATGCTCAAAGTCTACAGATCGTTTACGCTTAGACAGGAGCCACTTCTGTCCTGAGCTCCCCCGGTTAGTGAAGCTGGTAAATTATCTTTTTCCCCACTTGCAAATTTTTTCCTTCTCCAAGGTTGGGAGGATGGCTCTAGGTGCTCAATAGGGCCTATCTCAGGCTCAAGGAAATTAGCTGCTGAAGCCATCTTTGGAGCGGCAGGGGAGCCGTGGTAAAACATACGTAAATACTTAGCTTTTGCCGAGAGTGCCATGCTTCTCTGGTTTCAGAGGTGTGAGTAGGCTGTGTGGGTGAGCACAACTGCTGCCGAACGCTAGTATGAGCCTGCTGCAGCTGCTCCCGGGAGTGGTGCCTGAGGGCTCCTGGTGATTCAGGTCCAGTAATTCCTCTCTGCTTCTGAACTGTCTCTTCCTCCTCCTGCCCCTCAGCTCATTTTCTAACCTTGCCTTTGATGTTCAGGGCTCCTAGCTTGTCATAAATATACTTGTTTTTTCTTGTCTTTGTTGTAAGAGTGTAAGAGTGGTTGCTGGAACCATCTGTCCGTTCTGCCATTTTGGGACTGCCTCCTCTCTTCCTGTTTGAATTTTCTATAGACTTTAGAGATTATACCCTTATTGGATAATTTGTTTCTGAAGATTTTTTCCCAGTCTGTAGGTGGTAGCCATATGTTAGATCAAGAAAAACTTGGCTTTGAGGTTGTCTTTTTATTAGGAGAAGGGTGACCCTAGAGATAAAAATATGTTTCATTTGGAAATTATGACAAGTACTTCAGTTTTTCAAATTTTGGTTTTTGTTCATTGGCTTTGAGAAAGCACAGACATTGAATGAGTCTACTTTATACTTGCAGATTAGACTGGTTCCTGTTACATGGCATATGCTGTTTTTTATGTATCCTCTGTGATCAATTACCCCAAAAAGAAAAGTAAAAATACAAAGCTTAAGATTGAAAGCTCCCAAAGAATTGACTATCAACTTAGGGTCCACTTGACAAAGTGGATGCCAATTAATACATATATTGTTATTAATACATAACTCAGGTTAAGAACATCTGATTGATGGACAACTAGTACTTAAGAATGGGCTGCAATAAAGAAAGCCTATTAAAAATTTGAATTAAATACAATGGTTCATAGTAATGAATCCACTCACTACTCTGACGGCTGTGAAAACATTTTGCGTATTCAGGGGCTCAAGGAACAAGAACACCTTCCACCTTTTAAAGTCAGATCACATTGCTGCTAAAAGTGTGTTGAGTGTCTAACTTTGTGGAATTGCCTATAATTTTCCTCTTATTTATCCTTGTAACCATGCCTCCAAAAAGTAAATCCAATGCAAATGCTAGTAATGCATCAAAGAAAAAAAAAAAAAAGCTTTTCAGGGGTTTACAGCTGATGATGTCACCAAAGCCAGGCAAGCTGTGGATGATAAGGGCAATTAACCCTAGTTAGACGTCTGTGAAAATAACGTTATAGAGTTACTCGACTCCCACGGTGAAGAAATAACCAACAAAGGTAAAGCAGCAGATAATAGCATTAGAGGAAGAAGGCCGGGACCTAGTAACTCCATTACTGAAAAAGTCTTGAGGAAAGAATTAGCTCAAGTATTTTTTCTCACTGAAGCAAGGATGGCAAAATTAGAAGAGTAAGATCCTAATACAGAGAGATTCTCCAAAACTTCCTGTACGGTTATCAAGGGACTCAGCTGCTACAAAGTTATTATGTTTTTAAATAATTTTTTATTGTGCTTTAAGCGAAAGTTTACAAATCAAGTCAGTCTGTCACATATAAGCTTATATACACCTTACTCTATACTCCCACTTACTCTCCCCCTAATGAGTCAGCCCGCTCCCTCCTTTCAGTCTCTCCTTTCGTGATGATTTTGCCAGTTTCTAACCCTCTCTACCCTTCCATCTCCCCTCCAGACAGGAGATGGCAATATAGTCTCAAGTGTCCACCTGATACAAGTAGCTCACTCTTCGTCAGCATCTCTCTCCAACCCATTGTCCAGTCCCTTCCATGTCTGATGAGTAGTCTTCAGGAATGGTTCCTGTCCTAGGCCAACAGAAGGTTTGGGGACCATGACCGCCGGGATTTCTCTAGTCTCAGTCAGACCATTAAGTCTGGTCTTTTTATGAGAATTTGGGGTCTGCATCCCACTGTTCTCCTGCTCCCTCAGGGGTTCTCTGTTGTGCTCCCTGTCAGGGCAGTCATCAGTTGTGGCCGGGAACTATCTAGTTCTTCTGGTCTCAGGATGATGTAAGTCTCTGGTTCATGTGGCCCTTTCTGTCTCTTGGGCTCATAGTTATCGTGTGACCTTGGTGTTCTTCATTCTCCTTTGCTCCAGGTGGGTTGAGACCAATTGATGCATCTTAGATGGCTGCTTGTTAGCATTTAAGACCCCAGATGCCGCACTTCAAAGTGGGATGCAGAATGTTTTCATAATAGAATTATTTTGCCAATTGACTTAGAAGTCCCCTTAAGCCATAGTCCCCAAACCCCCGCCCTTGCTCCGCTGGCCTTTGAAGCATTCAGTTTATTCCAGAAACTTCTTTGCTTTTGGTCCAGTCCAGGTGAGCTGACCTGCCGAGTATTGAGTATTGTCCTTCCCTTCACCTAAAGTTGTTCTTATCTATTAACTAATCAGTAAATAACCCTCTCCCCCCTCCCTTCCTCCCCCCCTTTTAACCACAAAAGTATGTGTTCTTCTCAGTTTATACTATTTCTCAAGATCTTATAATAGTGGTCTTATACAATATTTGTCCTTTTGCCTCTGACTAATTTCTCTCAGCATAATGCCTTCCAGGTTCCTCCGTGTTATGAAATGTTTCACAGATTCGTCACTGTTCTTTATCAATGCGTAATATTCCATTGTGTGAATATACCATAATTTATTTAGCCATTCATCCTTGGTTGCTCCAAGCTTTTTGCTACTGTAAACAGAGCTGCAATAAACATGGGTGTGCATATATCTGTTTGTGTAAAGGCTCTTATTTCTCTAGGGTATATTTCGAGGAGTGGGATTTCTGGGTTGTATGGTAGTTCTATTTCTAACTTTTCAAGAAAATGCCAGATAGATTTCCAAAGTGGTTGTACCATTTTACATTCCCAGTGTATAAGAGTTCCAATCTCTCCACAGCCTCTCCAACATTTATTATTTTGTGTTTTTTGGGTTAATGCCAGCCTTGTTGGAGTGAGACGGAATCTCATCGTAGTTTTAATTTGCATTTCTCTAATGGCTAATGATCGAGAGCATTTTCTCATGTTTCTGTCAGCTGCCTGAATATCTTCTTTAGTGAACTGCATGTTCATATCCTTTGCCCACTTTTTGATTGCGTTGTTTGTCTTTTTGTGGTTGAGTTTTAACAGAATCATATAGATTTTAGAGATCAGGCACTGGTCGGAGATGTCATAGCTGAAAATTTTTTCCCAATCTGTAGGTGGTCTTTTTACTCTTTTGGTGAAGTCTTTAGATGAGCATAGGTGTTTGATTTTTAGGAGCTCCCAGTTATCTGGTTTCTCTTTGTCATTTTTGGTAATGTTTTGTATTCTGTTTATGCCTTGTATTAGGGCTCCTAATGTCCCTATTTTTTCTTCCATGATCTTTATCGTTTTAGTGTTTATGTTTAGATCTTTGATCCACTTGGAGTTAGTTTTGGTGCATGGTGTGAGGTATGGGTCGTGTTTCATTTTTTTGCAAATGGATATCCAGTTATGCCAGCACCATTTCTAAAAAGACTATCTTTTCTCCAGTTAACTGACACTGGGCCTTTGTCAAATATCAGCTGCTCATATGTGGATAGATTTCTATCTGGGTTCTCAATTCTGTTCCATTGGTCTATGTGCCTGTTGTTGTACCAGTACCAGGCTGCTTTGACTACTGTGGCTGTATAATATGTTCTAAAATCAGGTAGAGTGTGGCCTCCCACTTTCTTCTTCTTTTTCAGTAATGCTTTACTTATCCGAGGCTTCTTTCCCCTCCATATGAAGTTAGTGATTTGTTTCTCCATCACAGTAAAAAATGTCACTGGAATTTGAATCGGAAGTGCATTGTATGTATAGATGGCTTTTAGTAGAATAGACATTTTTACTATGTTAAGTCTTCCTATCCATGAGCAAGATATGTTTTTCCACTTATGTTGGTCCTTTTTAGTTTCTTGCACTAGTACTTTGTAGTTTTCTTTGTATAGGTCTTTTACATCTTTGGTAAGATTTATTCCTAAGTATTTTATCTTCTTGAGGACTACTGTGAATGGTATTGATTTGGTGATTTCCCCTTTGATTTTATTTTTGTTGGTGTAGAGGAATCTAAGTGATTTTTGTATGTTTATCTTGTATCCCAGTACATTGCTGCACTCTTCTATTAGTTTCAGTAGTTTTCTTGAGGATTCCTTAGGGTTTTCTGTGTATAAGATCATGTTGTCTGCAAATAGAGATAATTTTACTTCTTCCTTGCCAATTGGGATGCCCCTTATTTCTTTGTCTAGCCTAATTGCTCTGGCTAGGATCTCCAGCACAATGTTGAATAAGAGTGGTGATGAAAGGCATTCTTGTCTGGTTCCCGTTCTCAAGGGAAATGCTTTCAGGCTCTCTCCATTTAGAATGATGTTTGCTATTGGCTTTGTATAAATGCCCTTTATTACGTTGAGGATTTTTCCTTCTCTTCCTATTTTGCTGAGAGTTTTTATTACGAGTGGGTGTCACTCTTTGTCAATTGCCTTTTCTGCAGCAATTGAGAAAATTATGTGGTTCTTGTCTTTCATTTTATTTATGTGGTGGATTACATTAATTTTTTTTTCTAATATTGGACCATCCTTACATACCTGGTATAAATCCCACTTGGTCATGGTGGATTATTTTTTGATATGTTGTTGAATTCTATTGGCTAGAATTTTGTTGAGGATTTTTGCATCTGTGTTCATGAGGGATATAGGTATGTAATTTTCTTTTTTCGTGTTGTCTTTGGCTGGTTTTGATGTCAGGGATATGGTGGCTTCACAGAATGAGTTTGGTAGTATTCTGGCCTTTTCTATGCTCTGAAATACCTTTAGTAGCAGTGGTGTTAACTCTTCTTTGAACGTTTGGTAGAACTCTGCAGTGACGTCTCTAGGGTCAGAGCTTTTTTTTGTTGGGAGTTTTTTAATTACCTTTTCAATCTCTTTTTTTGTTATGGGTTTATTTAGTTGTTCTACTTCTGTTTGTGTTGGTTTATGTAGGTAGTGTGTTTCTAGGAATTCATCCATTTGTTCTAGGTTTTCAAATTTGTTAGATTATAATTTTTCATAGTAATCTGATATGATTCTTTTAATTTCAGTTGGGTGTGTTGTCATATGGTTCATCTCATTTCTTATTCAGGTTATTTGTTTTTTTCCTGTATGTCTTTAGTCAGTCTGGCCATTGGTTTGTGAATTTTATTAATTTTTTCAAAGAACCAGCTTTTGGCCTTGTTAATTCTTTCAATTGTTTTTCTGTTCTCTAATTCATTTAATTCCGCTCTAATTTTTTTTTATTTGCGTTCTCTGGTGCCTGACGGTTTCCTTTATTTCTCTGTTCATTTTTTTCAAGTTGTAGGGACAGTTCTTTGATTTTAGCTCGTTCAAAAAAAATTTTTTTTTCTTAATGTATGTATGTATTTATTGATATAAATTGACTTCTGAGCACTGCTTTCGCTGTGTCCCAAAGGTTTTGATAGGAAGTGTTTTCAGTCTCGTCGAATTCTATGAATTTCTTTATTCCCTCCTATATGTCTTCTATACCTCAGTCTTTTTTTGAGCAGGGTATTTTTCAGTTTCCAAGTGTTTGATTCTTTTCCCTGATTTTTCTGTTATTGGTTTCAACTTTTATGGCCTTATGGTCTGAGAAGATGCTTTGTAATATTTTGATGTTTTGGGTTCTGCAAAGTCTTGTTTTATGACTTAATATGTGATCTATTCTAGAGAATGTTCCATGTGCACTAGAAAAGAAAGTCTACTTGGTTGCTGTTGGGTGGAATGTTCTGTATAAGTGTATGAGGTCAAGTTGGCTGATTGTAGCAATTAGATCTTTTGTGTCTTTATTGAGCTTCTTTCTGGATGTCCTGTCCTTCACCAAAAGTGGTGTGTTGAAGTCTCCTACTATAATTGTGGAGGTGTCTATCTCACTTTTCAATTCCGTTAAGGTTTGTTTTATGTATTTTGCAGCCCTGTCATTGGGTGCGTAAATATTTAATATGGTTATATCTTCCTGGTAAATTGTCCTGTTAATCATTAGGTAGTGTCTGTCTTTATCCTTTGTGGTAGATTTAACTTTAAAGTCTATTTTATCAGAAATTAATATTGCTACTCCTGCTCTTTTTTGCTTGTTGTTTGCTTGATATATTTTTTCCATCTTTTGAGTTTTAGTTTATTTGTGTCTGTAAGTCTAAGGTGTGTCTCTTGTAGGCAGCATATAAACAGATCATGTTTTTTTTGTCCAGTCTGCCACTCTCTCTCTCTTTATTGGTGCATTTAGTCCATTTACATTCAGCATAATTAAAGATGAGTTTAGTGTTGTCATTTTGATGCCTTTTTTTTTGTGTGTTGTTGACAATTTCATTTTTCCACTTACTTTTTTTGCTGAGAATTTTTTGCTTGTAGAATGTGTGTTCCTCATTTTCATAGTAGTTGAATTTATTCTTGCTGAGTCATTATGTTTATCTTTGTTTTGAAGCATGGATTTTTATACCTCTTTGCGGTTCCCTTAATATTTACCCCTGTTTAAGTGAAAAGCTAACTTTTATCGCCCTATATTGACTTGGTTTCCTCTCTGTATGTAATATCTACATATCCTGTGTTTAGTCTCTTTTTTGACTATTGTAATCTTTTACATAACGACATCAATGATTCTCTGTTTTGAGCAATTTGTTTTTTGAATTAATTTTATTTTGTTTTTGTGATTTCCCTGTCTAAGTTGATATCAGGATTTTTTTTTTTTCTGTGGCCTTGTGTTGTGTTGGTATCTGACCAAAGAATTTCCTTAAGTAATTCTTGCAGTTTTGGTTTGGTTTTTGCAAATTCTCTAAGCTTATGTTTATCTGTAAATGTCTTAATTGAGAGAGAGTTTTGCTGGATAGATGATTCTTAGCTGGCAGCTGTACCTTAGGCACCCAATGCTTGTACCTCTATAGATTGGTAGGCATCACTATCCTCAGACCCCTTTAGCAGGTGGCTAGGTGGTGTGGGTGGAGCCTCAGCCCTCAGTTCCCTGGTGTGGATCAGTGATGGCTTTGTTTAGTTGGTAGAGAAGTATCTGACCTGCAAAATTTGCCTTTCCACTGCTCAGCTGAAACAATTACAGTCAGATCTCTATCAGAATTGCCTTTGCATTATAATAGCCACCTGGTTCCCTGTAGGGATGAAACCCAAAGACTGTGGGTCTCTTATGCCTGGATGGAGCTGGTTCTGTATTGTTATTACAGTTTAGGGACGTCAGGGAAGGATTTTTCCTTTGTTAAATGCTACTTTTCTCAGGCCAGGAGAATGGGTTAGAAAAGAGAGAAGAAGAAGAAAAAGAAAAACCAGCAGTGCACTTCACTGTCTGGTCCAGGGAATTCCAATGTTAATGAAGCTGGTTGGGGCAGGGAGGGGAGGGATCAGATAGATAGTAGAGAGTAGCGCAGCAAGATAGATAAAGTTACTTATCTTGTTTGGTGAGGATTGTTTTTTGCTGAGATTCCAGAGGGGTGTGTAACTCGTGTGCGCTGGCTGGATCCCCTCTGAGACTGCCGTAGACGGTTAGGGCTGCATCCCGTGGTTGCACCCTCTCAAGAAGCCACAATCAGCTCCTCCACGCTTAGTCCAAAGCCCAGCACCAAGGTTCCTGTCTGTGATTCTGTGCTCCAGGCTCCAAAACCAGTCTCTGCTTCCCCATGGTTTTTCATTTACCTGTCATCTGCGTCAGTGTGGAGCATGCGTGTGCTGGCTGGGTCCCCTCCAAGGTTGGTCCCAAGGGTTAGGCCTGCGTCCGTGCTTGCCCTGTCTCAGTAAGCCACAATCAGCCCCACCACTCTGGCACCAGGGAACCACAATGGCTTAGGGCTGTGACATGGCACACTGGCTCCGGAAGCAGTTGCTGCTTCAGCATGTGGCTTTTTGCTCCCCTGTCACTCAGGTCAACTCCTTAGTTCTGCGTTTGATGGTTAGGTTTCGTAGATTGTCCTGTATGTAATCAATTCACTTGTTTTTTTTAGTCTTTGTTGCAAGAGGGATACGAGGAAGCTTCTGTCTAGTCAGCCATCTTGGTCCCCCTTTTTCCTAAACTGTTTTCAGAACTGTTTCTTTAATTTTTTTTACAGTTATATACCTATACACATATACACTCATAGTTTTTATCTCTGTTCAGTATAGTACCACGTGTAGTTACTTTTATGATTATGTTAAAATGTTTTAGTGCATTTGGAAGTGTTTCTTAAGTGTTTTGTAGGCAGAGAAATTTAAAATATATACTAAGACAAACATTTGACAATATGATGCTAGATAAGAACCACATGTACCTGTTCTGACTTATCTACAAATTTGATTTAAAGATGGACATAGGAACAGATCTTCTTTGTAACCAAGAGACTGCCTGTGTATATACAGGTAACTGGATCAATAAATAATATAATGATAAACAGAGAAAATATTGAAGTTGTCAACAATTTTATTTTAGTTAAATCTATAATCAATGCACATGGAAGCAATAGTCAAGAAACCAAAGGATATATTGCATTGGGCAAATCTGTTGCAAAAGAACTCTTTATTTAAAGTGTTAAAAGTAAACATGTCACTTTGAGAAGTAATGTGTACGTGACTGCAGCCAGGATGTTTCTAATCACCCCACATACATGAGAAACCTGGAAAATATATAAGACCAGAGAATTTATGCCTTAGAATTATGGTGTTGGCGAAGAGTATTGAACTTACCATGGACTGCCAGGAGAATTAACAAATCAGTCTTGGAAGAAGTACAGCCAGAATGCTTCTTAGAAGAGAGGATGGCGAGACTTGGTCTTATGTACTTTGGACATGTTATCAGGAGGGACTAGGACCTGGAGAAAGACATCATGCTTGGTAAAGTAGAGGGCCAGTAAACAAGAGGAAGACCCTTAATGAGATGGATTGACACAGTGGCTACAACAATAGATTCAAACAACAATTGTGAGGATGGTGCAGGACCAGGGAGTGTTTTGTTCCGTTGTACATAGGGTCACTATGAGTTGGGGCTGACTCAACAGTGCATGACAACATATATATAGTTGAAGATTACAAATGATGTTACAGAAAAGGGCTCTGTTAAAAACACCAACTGTATGAACTTATAGGGTCACTATGAGTCAGAATCGACTCAACAGAAATTTTTTTTAAGTGAAAGTATAGTGAGATATAATTTTAGCATAATTTTACGCTAGAGATGCAATGCGTGCTGCAGGTGCCCCTCTTGTGTCTTCCTGTGAATTGTTTTCATAGTCAGGAAACATGGGTTACTGGACCAGACAAGTGTTTCAGACCATTACCTTATGTACTCTCCTCATTCTAATCTTTTATATTATTATTAGGCCACTAAGCTGCTTGGCATCTGGGTCTGAAAAGCTTTTGAACGGCCATTTAATGTACAGCATATGGTTTCCATCAGACCGGAGGAACAACAAAGAAGAGCTAAGGAATCAACTGAGATAATTTACTTTTCACAAAAAGATACCCTGTAAAGCAGTACCTATGAGACCTAAAGAAACCTAGGTGGTGCCCGGCTAACAATTAATCAAAGATTCTAGTCAAATAATGATTAAGAGGGGAAAGATGTCAAAGAGAAAAAATTTTCTTACCCATAAACAAAATATTAACCATAAAAATTCCTGACCAAATCTGGCCAGCAGCATTTCTCACCTATAGTTGCTAAACTTTTCTTTCGTGTTAGAAGACAGGCTTCCCAATCCCAGTGCCTTCGAGTCAATTCCGACTCATAGAGACCCTGTAGGACAAAGTAGAACTGCCCCATAGAGTTTCCAAGGAGCACCTGGTGGATTCAAACTGCGGACCCTTTGGTTAGCAGCTGTAGCACTTAACCACTATGCTTACTTCATTTAAGTATCGAAGATAATGTGGCTGTAGGTGGGTGGAGGGCCAGAGTCCACCTTGTGACCAGAAAGCAGTTGATCTCATTAAAAGGAAGAGGGCAGGGCTCAATCAATCATGTTAAGATTATTGGAAGGTTGATCTAGTCTTCTCCTTCGTCTTTATAAGCCTCATTGTAATTAGGCTACTTCAAGCAATTTTCTTTTTTGACTTTTATAATGAGAGTGGTCTCCCTATATGCACGTAGTATAACTGCTCAGATTAAACATTATTTTGTTTTTGAGTCTTATATCTTTTTAACACTCAAAAATATTTGTTGAAAAGTCTTTTCTCCATTAAATTGCCTTTGAACCTTTGTCCAAATCAGTTCACTATATTTGTATTGGTCTATTTATGGGCTGTCTCTTCTGTCACATTAATCTATGTGCCTATATTTTCTTCAGTACCACACTATCTTGTTTATCAAGGCTTTGTAGTGAATCTTGAAATCGGGTAATATGAGTCATCCAAATTTTTCTTTTTCTTTTTTCAGAATATTTTTGGCCATTCTACTACCTTTATTTTTCAGTTTAAATCTTAGAATCACCCTGTGGATATTTATAATAAAGCTTTCTGGAATTTGGAATGGGATTCCATTAAATCACTTGATCAAATTGAGGAGCATTGTATCCTAACAGTATTTAGGCTTTAATCCATGAGCCCAGAATATGTCTCTGGATTTTTAGATCTTTGATTTTTTTTTATCAAAGTTTTGTCATTTTCAGCATACAGCTCCTGTACATATTTGTTATATTGAAACAAATTATTTCATTTTAATTTGCTATTCTACATGTAATTGTTTTAAATTTTAAATTCCAATTGTTCATTTCATGTATATAGGAATACGATTGGAATTTCTTTTTAATTGGACTTGTATCCTGTGACATTGCTAAATACATCTGTAAGTACTAGGAAATGTTTGTAGATTATTTAGGATTTTCTATGGAGGTAATTCTGTTATCTGCAAATAAAAACAATCTCCTTTCATCCTTTGCAATTTGTATGCCTTTTATTTATCTTTCCTTATTGCACTTATTAGGTCTTCCATTATGATGTTGAATAGAAGAGTACAGGACAACATTGCTTGTCCTGTATATAGAGCAAGAGGCAGTGGATCAATCAGATGGGGGATATTAAGGCATGGTAGGGCCCTAAGCACTGATAAACTGTGGTGCCCCCTCCTGTGCTTCCTCAAGCATTCAAACAGGACACGTGATTTTCATATCTATATATATCTATCTATGGATCTATCTATATCTGCATTCAAACAGGACATGTGATTTTCATATCTATATCGATCTATTGATCTATATTTATCTATCTATCTATCATCTATCTATCAATCTATCATCTATCTAATCTATCTATCAAATCTATCTATCTAATCTATCATCCATCCATCCATCCATCCATCCATCCATCCATCCATCCATCCATCCATCCATCCATCCATCCATCCATCCATCCATCCATCCATCCATCCATCCATCCATCCATCCATCCATCCAATCTATCTAATCTATCTATCTGTCTGTGACCCCAATACCCCCCAGCATGTTTTCTGCTTTTTCAAAATGGGCAACTGAGAGCTTAACATAACTAAGGCCATGATAAACTTATAAGTTGTTCTTCCTCTGCCTGCCTCCTCACACACCTCTGTTAATGACTTTGTTTTGACCAGATGTTAATGACTTTGTTCTTTGTTTTAAACTGATGCAAATAATCTTTTGTTCTGGTGGGACTACCTGTGGCATACAACCCCTACAGGGAAGTTGGAGCCCAGGCATCAGATATGTATGTCTTTAGCCTAATAAAGAATTGTCTGGCAGGGAACTACAAAGAAACTTGTAACCCTTGTAAAATTCTATATAAGCTCTAATGTAAAACTGCTCTTTGGGACTCCATAGAGGCACTGGGTTTTTTTTTTTTAGAGACAGCCTGTGTTGCTGCCGGGTCCCTGGTGATGTATACATCTCCTTAATAAACTTTCTCATCTTTCTGACTTGGAGTATGTTTCACTGGCTCGACTGCTCCAGGGCACGGACCCTAATCGGGTAACATGTATACACACACACACACACACACGTATATATACATATATATGTATCTTTTTATATATGTATACATACACATACATATGTATATACATATATGTGTGTGTGTATGTATGTGTCTTAGCTATTCATGATTTAACTTTTTTTTAAATGTGACTCATATTACCAATTGAATGCAAAAGTGGTGTATGTAATTTTAGCAGAATGAGATGAACTGGATTATAAAAGTTTCAGTGGATGTGAGGTACTAAGACTTTTACTGTATACCACATCTACAAAAAGAATACTCCACATATTCTATGAGAAATGAAGGAGTCAGTGAACTTAGTAGTTTCAACAGTTAATGTAAAATTCTTTTGATTTCCCACAGGGAAAACTTGACTTTCACTAATTTTGCTTAAAATGGCTTATGCTTTCAGCTTGATGCTTGTTTCATAACACATGCTATAATTATAAATGAACAGATGAGAAGATTTCATAAAGGAAAATTTAATGATTAGGAAACAAATATTACAACTAATTGTTATATTTTTAGATAGATTTTTTTATCTCTAACATGCTATAATTATAAACGTTTCATTCTATCCTTTTTGCTCTTCCAAATTCTTGAATGATTTTATTACAATTTAGCTGGTAAACTCAATCTATCTCTATACATAATAAGGACATGAGTTGAATCTTTCTTAAATCATTTTTGTATGCTGAGGGTTCTTGAGACCCTTTAGCAATGAAAATGGGTGTTCTGTTGTGCAGTTTGTGATCACCCTCTGGTTAGACCTAACTTATAGCTATGTCCACTGTGGCTCTGACCATCACACTTCCCCTGCAGCCAGGATGGTTTATGAATCCCTGCAAATAATTAAGAGGGGAAAATAAGTGGAGGAAAGGGTAAAACAGATGTTTCAACACAAATCTTTGATTGCTGTTTTCTCATCATTTGTAAGAAAGCATCATCCATACACAAAAGAAATTATGACAGTTATTAATTTAAATGCTGAAAGGTGGAATGAACAAATTAAGTAATTGTTTTTCAATTTGATACAAGTTTTGGTGTCAACGCAGAAAACCTATCCAAACTCCCGGTCATATTGAGAAGCTGAACTGAAAAAACGAAGAATCAGAAAGCCCACCAAAACCATTCTTACTAGCTTGGGGAGAATGAGAGGATTACAAGGGCAATGCAAATGCTATTTTCTTAAGTGAAGAAAACTCAATTTCTAAACCAAGAGTGCGCAGTATGATTGCATTTTATGAAAATGAAAACACAACACATATACTGTAAAATATATACAAGAATACATCCTTTACACTTTTTTTCTTCCTTTGAATGAACTGTAGTGTTACACTGAATAATTTCTTTGGTAATATGAAAAAAGCAAATGAACAAATGGTACTTTTATGCACCACTCAGTAGAATAGACACCCCTATCTCTGAAGTAGCCTTGACAAAAATTCAAACCTGAATCAACTACTCACTCATAGGAAATACAGAGAAAAATGGAAGGTGTAAAATTCCCCCATAGGGACACAATCAGCAAAATATGACTAACTCCATAGGACAAGTAAACCTATCTCTTAAATAGATAAATAAATTAGAGGGAGGGAGAGACAGAAACAGAGAGAGACTTCAGAAACATATCAGCCAATTTACAAGCCAATTACAATGTGTGAAACTTATTTGCATCCTGACTCAAGCTGTATAACAATCATTCCTGACATTCACTGGACCATCGTAAATTTGATCTCTAACTGGCAATCTAATGATATTAAGGAATTATTGCTCATGTTTTAGGTATGATAATGAAGTTCTATGTATTTAAAGGCTTATGTTTCAGGTACAGCCTGCATATTTGTAGTTGCAACAGCAAGGCTTCCAGGATTTGCTCCACAGTCACATAGGAAGAGGGGAGGGAGGTGGGTGGGCTGGGGTCTAAGGAAACAGGGTCATCCGTGCCTTGCCAAATGCTGAAGCTGGGCAACGGGACCTCTACATACATACATATGTATTTATAAATACATGTAGGATAAATTTCTCAAAACACATCATACAGGAACACCAACTAGTCTTTGATTTCAGCTAGTCCCTGGAAATCTCAGGGAGCCCACTCTGGGGACAACAAATTACAGATGAACAGAAAAAGTTAAGAGCATGCTACAACAGTAATCTATTCTTTGGACTTTTCAGTGATTAAAAAACAAAAACAAAAAACCTCCAATTTTATCCAAACTTGTAGGTGTTGTGAGTGGTAGAAAAATACTTGTAAAGGAAGCTGACTACTTACTATCTTCACAAAGAGTACAAAATGATTTTTCTTGACTGACGTCTTCTGGTCCATTCTAAATATATCAAAAGACTTTTAGAAAATTCTGATCATAAGTAAAGGAAATTTTGAAGCATGAAATACAAGATAATTCATATGTAAGCTCAAAGACAAATTCATTTTTAAATTTCACACTAACTTATTGTCTAAGTTATCTAAGATAATCAAGGTAATCTCTTGCAAGTTTCTTCCTACAAAGAAATGAAGGGGAAAAAAAAAATTCTACTGCTAATCCAGAAATAGGTATACAAGATAAATTTCAGTCAACTTACTTGAATGGGATCTAAGTCAAATCTAATTATAAAATTCACACTCTAGTAAAATGCCATATTAGATGGCCAATATATGAACTCCTAATTCTTTAACAGTCATAAAAAAACCATTTCTAAATCTAAACAGGAAAAGCCTGATTTCTGGAATTCTGTCAGATTCCTCATAATGCAGAAATCTCTATACCAATCCTGAAAGTTATGAGCTTCTCAAGACACCCACCCTTTACTGATATTGCTCTAATTATTAAATTCCTCCTATTTGTTATACTATTTCTATGCAGTGATCCTGGTAGCAGTGACTGGAAATACACAGAATTGATGTGCCCTCCCTTTTTCTGAACACTTTTTCACACATTTAAAGACAAACAGCATTCTTTCACTTCCTGAGATATTTTTCTTAAAATGTGGAGAAATAATTTTGGCCAGTTTTTTTTTTTCCAAATTAGTGCAGTCGCTCTAGAAATCACATTTTTTTTTTTTTTTTTTTTTACTATCACATGTAGTTATTTAATTGGGATTCAAATCCCTTTGAAAAGGGATATGCAATTATTATAAATTAAAATTATCCTTCTTACTAATTAATATACAGAAATTGAGGATACACACCCAAGAAGATATTTTATGATGATGGAATGTTCTTACCTTATTTTTAGTCAGTGAATCAACATTTCTTTCCACTCAGTCTAGGCTTTTGCATCTGCAAGGCTTCAACTGGCATTCTTTTATGACAGGTCTTTTAGGAAATTGCCTTTCTTGTAATGTGTCTGGAATGTCCAGAATGCCCGAATCATCTTCTGTCACAGCATGGTAATATCTGGGTAAATTTTTTCTGGATGTATCTAGGGTTTTTTTTTTTTTATCTAGGGAGTCTTCACCAGGCTCTTTCTTCTATCCTGTCAGATATCTCATCCATTTACCTGGCCACTCTGGCATTCTCACAGGGATCTTCGTGTCTGTCAGCTCTTCCATGGTAATTAGATGAAGGCATATTGTCTGAGGAAAAAAAATTTTTTTAAAAAAAGCAATCTTATAAACTCATAGAGTGGTAACATTTTCTAAAATGTGTGTCAAATTAAAGATTTCAACAATTTTAAATTTCTTTTCAATTTATATTTCTGCCACCTTGTAGAAGTGCCAAGTAAAATAAACTGATTATTCATAACATACGTTGTTCTATCTGTATGACTCTTTGATATATATGACCAAAAAATAATATAATTTAACTTAAAATTTTGTGAAAGACAGACTTGTTGTGAGTCTATACTTCCCCAAGTGGGATGACAGGAAACTCTTCTATTTAATTTTGCAGACCCCTTCCCCAGCTCCTTGTTTAATGTTTTATTTCAAATAAAATTTCCTAGGAGAATGAAACATATCTCTAAGTGAGAGACTATATATCTCAATTGAAATAATTATTAAAAAGTTATTTTATATATAGAAAATAATCTATATGTCTAGGTATCTAATGAAGAAGAATATGCTTTTCAATATAGTAGTTTATTCTGCAGCTTTAAAAACATGGCCTGCTGGAGGTACAGCAGCCTTGTTCACAATAACAACCACTCAGATTTCAAATAGCTGTTTCAGGCCACTAATTACTCTGAATGACACCCTAAAATATTATAATACCTTGAAGACTTTACCATAATTCGTGTCAAAAAGATCACTATACAACAAATCTCAGGGATACTATTTACAGAAATGTGTTTTAGTTGATAAATTATGCAGAGTGAATTACACTGTTTTTCTGGCATGCTAATTTCCTTAATTAGGTGATTTCTGGGCTGGCTAGATTTTCCAGATTACATTTGAGTGATTTCTGCAAAACTGAATGTCAAGGTGGGTTATGTGATTTGACCATATATTGAATTGAAATTTTCTTGGGGCAGCAATCACAAAGGAGCAAGATGAGGGTAAAGTATCTTGGTAAAATGAGATAAGGGCAGGGTTTGATGGTCCAGTGCAACTCCTACCTGGGCAGCTTGGTCCTGGATGAATCACTTGGAGTCCGGATTAGGGTAGAATAAATGTCTGCTTCTTTCTTATTTTCGCGTAACCACTTTGTACTATGCTTAGGACATAGTCATACTCAACAATATTATTGGAATGGTGTAAAGTCGTAAAATATTTCCTGCAATACAAATACGTGGTGTTAAGAATCTTATTCAGTTGTATTAAAATATTTTGTAAATTGTTTTATTTTAATGGAATATATACACATATATAAGTGTGAATATATGTGTATATATAATTTGTAACTGTCTAGTTTTCATAACTACTCTTTGAATGCATGTACATCATCTCATCAAATTGATATTTTTTAGTTCCCTTCTCCATTTTTATCATGTAGTTATTTCAAATTGCTCGTGCAAAGTACGTTATGTTTAGTGTATTTCTGTAAGTGATGCATTTTATATTTACAATTATTTATACAAAAGAAATTCCTAATATGAGGCTGTTAGTTTAAGAGGTGTGAAAATGATCAAAGGTCAAGAAAAATGATTAGCAATTTTTAAAAAGATCTACCGTGTTTAATCAAAACGATATTAGTGCACATCTGATAACATTGTTCACAACATTTTCCCCTAGTAATTTAATAAAGTTGTTTTGTTTAAATAAATTTGAATATTTTTAGATTATTTCTTTATTTTAAGCCTTCTATTTCATTTTCAATGTATCATTTACTTCTTCCATTTAGTCAGCTCTTTTTATTATGATTATTATTACTAGTTGGTAAATTATTTTTTATTTGTGATATTAAATTTTCTTATTTGCTCTAAGAATTTTCTTCAGGTTCTTGTTTAGATTTATAATTCTTTGCATGAAATTTTTTGGTGTAAAAACTACAAAATCTAAATAATGATCCACACAAGATGAAATGAGCATTCCAATAGATTGGAAATAGTTGCCAGTGTTCTCATTTTTATTCTATAAAAATTTTTTTTCTCAATATTTTATTGAAGGGACCCTGGTGGCACAGTTGTTATGCACTGGGTTGCTAACCTAAACATAGGGGGTTGGACCTAACAGGCATTTGGCAGGAGAAAGATGTGGCAATCTTGTTCTCTAAAGATTAAACCACTGCCATCAAGTAGATTCCAAATCATAGTGACCTTACAGGACAGAGTAGAACTGCCCCATAGGGATTCCAATGTTGTAAATCTTTACAGGAGCTGACTGCCATATCTTTCTCCCACAAAGCACCTGGTGGGTTCCAATTGCCAACCATTCTATTATCAGCTGAGCACTTAATCACTTTGCCACCAGGGCTCCTTCCTTCCAGCCTTGGAAATCATAAGGGGCAGTTCTACTCTGTCCTACAGGTCATTATGAGTTGGAATAGGCTCCACGGCAATGGAAGTGTATATATTTTGTTGATGATATATTCTCATATACTAATTTATTATATTATATAAATTCTGTAAACCTACTGCTGTGGAGTCAAATCCAACTCACAGTGACCCTATAAGACAAAGTAGAACTGCCCCATAGGGTTTCCAAGGCTGTAAATCTTTACAGGTGCAGACTTTTACACCATTCTTCTGCAGAGCAGCTGGCAGGTTCCAAACGACACCTAACTTTCAGTTAGCAGCCCAGCACTTTAATCACTACAAGCGTCAGGGCTCCTTATAACTTCTACAGCTATCATATTCTTAATTTCCTGTTTTTCTATTCTGCCAATTATCACTCTGTTTTATGACTTTTATTTCTATAAAATCTTGTATGTTGTATTTCCTCTTCTTTTGTTCTCTTATCAACATTTTTATTTTTAACTCGATCCTTTTCTTTCAGGTTTTTATTTTTAAAATTGCATCATGGTCTTAAATGTATAACCTCGAAATTTAGATTTTATTTGCCTGCATTAGTTTACAAAGAACTAGTTTGTGATGATATTTATTTTATCCTTTGAGTTACATGCTATCTTTGTGGTTATATATGCTATTTTTAGTATAATTATATTTAAATATTTTATTATCATTGATTAATATTAGTAATAT
The DNA here is from genome assembly GCF_024166365.1 of Elephas maximus indicus. Taxonomy (NCBI): domain Eukaryota; kingdom Metazoa; phylum Chordata; class Mammalia; order Proboscidea; family Elephantidae; genus Elephas; species Elephas maximus. Next base: position 5,425,078 of record NC_064822.1, on the reverse strand, counting down.
GAAAATATTAAGAATATTAAAATATACTCATAATGTATTGGAATGTTGTTAATTTTGTAAATTATAATTTATAAATCAATTTATTGATCACTTTAAGCAAGTTAAGTATTTTTCACTTATCAGATTTTCAAAATCAATAAAGCTTTTCAAATGAAGAACAATTTTTTTGTTATTATTTTTATTTAGAGAGCAGGAATGCACCCTGCAAGCTGATTCCAGCACTGCCGTAGGGCAGTGAGGCAGGAAGAGGTATTTGGCATGCGTTTTCCACATCGGGGGAGCCTGAACGGTGGAGAGTCTGCTCGATGCTCCAGAACGAGTAAAAGTAGCCCATAATTGGCGGCAAACAATAAATACCTACGGTTAACCTACCACAATACAAAAATACCCCTTTGGGAAAAATCTTTCACCCACTTATCTGCTCCATTCCTGCTTTTCACTGGGTCCCAGATGGCTGCATCCCCTGGGCCAGTAGAAGGGATCCTGCACTTGCCCTGTGGCATTCTCTCAGCCTTAGAGAGGGAACAAATTAACGAATAGGAAAAATAAAATGCTGGCTCCCCTAAGCCAGAAAATCAGGGCAAAAACAGCTCTTTTTCCTAGGGACACGCTTAAGGGGTCCAAGGATTTTGAATGCCTGTCACCCACCCATGCATAGACTTGTGCGGGTTCATTTCAACTTTGTAAGCCTCATTAGTACAGTATAACAGGGTATAAGTCTAAAGTCTAACTTCAACTGTCTCAGCTAAATGATGGAGAGGCACGTTTGTGTCATTTAACACTGCTTAATAACCAGGGCCCTTACCTACCCACTTCAGGGGCCTGAGGACTGATTTCTTCACCCAGGACACCTAGCCACCCATGACAGAGGCCCATAAATAAGTGGTGCCTCCCAGTTCTTATAGCCAACAGCATTGGGTGCCTGTAGTCTGGATTCAAAACCCACTCACTACACACTGTAGAGAACAGGGAAATGTTTTCCTCAGATACACTCAGGGGTAGTTGTCAGCCCCTTGCCTTGCTCAGCACCTGACTCCCTACTCCACCCAGATACCTGTGCCTACAGCAATCACCTCTGCTCATCTAGGACTGTAGGTGAGAACCTGCACCACCCACTTGGTGACACCTGAGCTGAATCCATCCAAGAAATGTGAAAGCACTCCTGGGCTCTCATAGCTAGTATCAGTTCTAACCACCCGGTGACAGGACTTTAGAGCTTCAAAGGGGCCAGTAAGCTATGAGTCGGAGTAGACTCAACAACACTGGGTTTTAATCAAGCTAGCTCACTTGAGCAGCCTATTTGGGCATATCAAAACAAAACAAGAAGCTAGGACACAGTAAGCAAACAAAAAATAAATACAATAACATACGGATGGCTCAGAGAAAACAATCAGTATCAAATCACATAAAAAGGCAGACCACGATGGCTTCAGCAAGCTTCCAAAGCAAAGAGTCAAGAAATCTTCCAGATGAAGATAACTTCCTGGAATTACCGGAAGTAGAATATAAAAAATTAATATACAGAACTCTTCAAGAGATCGGGAAGGAGATCAGGCAAAATAAAGAATAAACCAAGGAGTGTACAAAGAATTAAAGGAACTTTTTTTAAAGAAGATTAGGCAAAAGCATAGTGAAAAACTGAATAGGCTGCAAGAATCCATAGCGAAAAGAAATTCAGAAGATTAACAATAAAATTTCAGAATTAGACAACTCAATAGACACTCATAAGAGCAGAATTGAGGCAATGGAAGTCAGAATTAGTGAGACTGAAAATAAAGTACTTGGCACAATATATTTGAGGAAAAAACAGATAAAAGAATTTTTAAAAAATGAAGAAACCATAAGAATTATGTGAGACTCTATTCAGAGGAATAACCTATGAGTAATTGGAGTACCAGAACAGGGAAAGAAAACAGAAAATACGGAGAGAATTGTTAAAGATTTGTTGGCAGAAAACTTCCCTGATACTGTGAAAGATGAGAAGATATCTATCCAAGATGCTTATCAAACCCAAAAGAAGGTGGATCCCAAAAGAAAGTCACCAAGACATGTTATAATCAAACTTGCCAAAAATAAAAATTAAGGGAATTTTAAGAGTGCTAGGGATAAATAAAAACTCACCTACAAAGAAGAATCAATAAGACTCAGCTTGGACTATTCAGCAGAAACCATGCAGGCAAGAAGGCAATGGAATGACATACATAAAGCCTTAAAGGGGGAAAAAAAATGCCAGCCATGAATTATATATCCAGCAAAAGTGTCTCTCAAATATGACAGTAAAATTAGGACATTTCCAGACAAACAGAAGTTTAAGGAATTTGCAAAAACCAAACCAAAATTATAAGAAATACTAAAGGGAGCCCTCTGATTAGAAAGTCAGTAACATCAGATAACAACAGAAGACTAGAACACAGGACGGAGCAACCACAAATCAACCCACATAGGGAAATCACAAAAATAAATCAAAGCTAAAATGCTCAAAACAGTTAAACAGAGACTTCATTATGTAAAAAATGGTAACATCAATACAAAAAAGAGAGACTAAAAAATGCAATTGTAGACCTTTCATATGTAGAGGAAGTCAAGGTGATATAAAGAAATAGAAGATTGGTTTAAAGTCATAAAAATAGGGGTAAATATTAAGGTAACCACAAAGGAAGCTAACAACCCTAAACATCAAAATAAAAAAGCAGGAAAAACATAATTACCAAGCAAATACAAAATCAACAACAATGAAAAAGAGGAAAAGTAAATATATAAAGAAAAACAACTCAGCACAGAAAATTAAGTGGAACAAAGGAACACTCAATAACACACATAAAAAAAACATCAAAATGACAGCACTAAACTCATACCTATCCGTAATTCTGCTGAATGCAAATTGGCTAAATACACCACTAAAGAGACAGAGAGTGGCAGAATGGATTTAAGAAATATGATCTGTCTAAATGCTGTCTACAAGAGACACACCTTAGATTTAAAGACACAATCAAACTAAAACTCAAAGGATGGAAAAAAAACACGCCAAGCAAAAAACTATCAAAAAAGAGTAGGAATGGCCATATTAATTTCTCACAAAATAGACTTTAAAGTTAAATCCACCACAAAAGACAAAGAAGGACACTATATAATGATGAAAGGGTCAATAAACCAGGCAGACATAACCATAATAAATATTTATGCACCCAGTGGCAGGGCTCCAAAATACATAAAAAAAACTCTACCAGCAATGAATAGACAGATAGACAGCTCCACAATCATAGTAGTAGATGTCAACATAGCACTTCCAGTGAAGGACAGAACATCCAGAAAGAAGCTCTATAATGACACAGAAGATATAAATGCCACAACCAAACAACTTGAACTCATAGACAGATATAGAACACTCCACCTAAAAAAAAAAAAAAATTTTTTTTTTTTTTCAGGTGGAGTGTGCACATGGAACATTCTCCAGAATAGACCACATATTAGGTCATAAAGCAAACCTTAATAGAATCCAAAAGTTTACGAAGCATCTTTATTGACCATAAAGCCATAAAAGTAGAAATCGATAACATAAAAAGCAAGGAAAAAAAACCTCAAACACATAGAAAATGAACAACACCGTGCTCAAAAACTATTGGGTATAGAAGAAATTAAGGAAAAAATAAAGAAATTCATAGAATCAAATGAGAATGAAAACATATCCTACCAAAACCTTTGGGACACAGCAAAAGCAGTGCTCAGAAGTCAATTTATAGCAATAAATGCACAAATCCCAAAACAAGAAAGGGCCAAAATCAAAGAAATAACCCAAGAACTAGAACAAGCAGAAAGAGAACAGCAAAAGAAACCCTCCGATGCAAGAAGAAAGAAGATAATAAAAATTAGAGCAGAATTAAATGAAATAGAGAAGAAAAATCAAAAGAGTTAACAAGACCAGAACTGGCTCTTTGAAAAAAAATCGATAAATCGTTGGCCAAACTGACAAAGAAAAACAGGAGAGAAAGCAAATGATCTGAATAGGAAATGAGATGGGTGATATCACAACAGACCCAAACGAAATTAAAAGAATTAGACTACTATGAAAAATTGTATGCTAACAAATTTGAAAACCTAGAGGAAATGGACAAATTTTCAGAAACACACTACCTATCTAAACTAACATACAAGTAGAACAGCTAAATAAATCTATAACAAGAGATAGAAAAGGTAATTAAAAAATTCCCAACAACAACAAAAAAGCCCTGGCCCTGAGGGCTTCAGTGGAAAATTCTACCAAATTTTCAGAGAAGAGTTAACACCACTACTACTGATGGGACTTCAAAGCACAGAAAAGGATGGGATACTTCCAACCTCATTCTATGAAGCCAGCATAAACCTGATACCGAAACCAGATAAAAATACCATAAAAAAAGAAAATTACAGACCAATATCCCTCATGAACTTAGACATGAAAATCCTCAACTAAATCCTAGACAATAGTATTCAACAACAAAAAAGTAACTCACTACGACCAAGTGGGATTCATACCCGGTGTGAAGGGATGGTTCAACATCACAATAACAATCAGTGTAATCCACCACATTAAAAAAAAAAAAAAGACAAGAAACACATGATCCTATCCATTGCCACGGAAAAGGAATTTGACAGAGTCCATCACCCCTTCGTGATAAAAATTCTCAGCAGAATAGCAGCAGAAGGGAAATTCCTCATCAAAATAAAGGGCATTTATACAAAGCCAACAGCTAACATCGTTCTAAATGGAGAGAGTCTGAAATCATCCCCCTTGAGAATGGGAGCCAGACAAGGATGCTCTTTATCACCACTCTTATTCAACACTGTGTTGGCAGTCAAAGCCAGAGAAATTAGGTTAGAAAAAGAAATAAAGGGTATCCAAATTGGTAAGGAAGAATTAAAAGTATCTCTATTAGCAGACGATATGATCTTCCACACAGAAAACTACTGGAACTAATGTAAGATTTCAGCAAAGTATCAGGATACAAGATAAAAATATAAAAATCATGTGGATTCTTCTATACCAACAAATAGAACATCTAAGAGAAAATCACCAAAACAATAGCATTTACAATAGCTCCCAAGAAAATAAAATACTTAGGAATAAATCTTACTAGAGACATAAAAGATCTATACGAAGAAAACTACAAGGCACTACTGCAAGAGAACAAAAGAGACCTACATAAGCAGAAAACCATACTTTGCTCATGAATAGGAAGGCTCAACTTTGTGAAAATGTCTATTCTCCCCAAAGCCATCTACAGATACGATGTAATCCCAATGCAAATTCTAATGGCATTTTTTAAAAAATAATTTTTATTGTGCTTTAAGTGAAAGTTTACAAATCAAGTCAGTCTGTCACACATAAGCTTACGTACACCTTACTACATATTCCCATTTACTCTCCCCCTAATGAGTCAACCTGCTCCCTCTCTCCAGTCTCTCCTTTTGTGACCGTTTTGCCAGTTTCTAACCCTTTCTACCCTCCCATCTCCCCTCCAGACAGGAGATGCCAACACAGTCTCAAGTATCCACCTGATACAAGTAGCTCACTCTTCATCAGCATCTCTCTCCAACCCATTGTCCAGTCCCTTCCATGTCTGATGAGTTGTCTTTGGGAATGTTTCTTGTCCTGGGCCAACAGGAGGTCCAGGGGCCATGACCACCGGGGTCCTTCTAGTCTCAGTCAGACCATTAAGCCTGGTCTATGAGAATTTGGGGTCTGCATCCCACTGTTCTCCTGCTCCCTCAGGGGTTCTCTGTTGTGCTCCCTGTCAGGGCAGTCTGCGGTTGTGGCCAGGCACCATGTAGTTCTTCTGGTCCCAGGATGATGTAAGTCTCTAGTTCATGGGGCCCTTTCTGTCTCTTGGGCTCATAGTTCTCATGTGACCTTGGTGTTCTTCTTTCTCCTTTGATCCAGGTGGGCTGAGACCAATTGATGCATCTTAGATGGCCACTTGTTAGCATTTAAGAGCCCAGACGCCACACTTCAAAGTGGGATGCAGAATGTTTTCATAATAGAATTTACTTTGCCAATTGACTTAGAAGTCCCCTTAAGCCATAGTCCCCAAACCCCCACCCTTGCTCCGCTGACCTTCGAAGCATTCAGTTTATCCCAGAAACTTCTTTGCTTTTGGTCCAGTCCAGTTGAGCTGACCTGCCGTGTATTGTCCTTCCCTTCACCTAAAGTAGTTCTTATCTACTAACTAATCAGTAAACAACCCTCTCTCACCCTCCCTCCCTCCCTCTCTCGTAACCACAAAAGAATGTGCTATTCTCAGTTTATACTATTTCTCAAGAACTTATAATAGTGGTCTTATACAGTATTTGTCCTTTTGCATCTAATTTCACTCAGCATAATGCCTTCCAGGTTCCTCCATGTTATGAAATGTTTCACAGATTCGTCACTGTTCTTTATCGATGCATAGTATTCCATTGTGTGAATACACCATAATTTATTTAACCATTCATCCCTTGATGGACACCTTGGTTGCTTCCAGCTTTTTGCTATTGTAAACAGAGCTGCAATAAACATGGGTGTGCATGTATCTGTTTGTGTAAAGGCTCTTATTTCTCTAGGGTATATTTCGAGGAGTGGGATTTCTGGGTTGTATGGTAGTTCTATTTCTAACTTTTTAAGTAAACACCAGATAGGTTTCCAAAGTAGTTGTACCATTTTACTCTCCCACCAGCAGTGTATAAGAGTTCTAGTCTCTCCGCAGCCCCTCCAACATTTATTATTTTGTGTTTTTTGGATTAATGACAGCCTTGTTGGTGTGAGATGAAATCTCATCACAGTTTTAATTTGCATTTCTCTAATGGCTAAAGATTGAGAGCATTTTCTCATGTATCTGTTAGCTGCCTGAATATCTTCTTTAGTGAAGTGCATGTTCATATCCTTTGCCCACTTTTTGATTGGGTTGTTTGTCTTTTTGTGGTTGAGTTTTAACAGAATCATATAGATTTTAGAGATCAGGCGCTGGTCAGAGATGTCATAGCTGAAAATTTTTTCCCAATCTGTAGGTGGTCTTTTTACTCTCTTGGTGAAGTCTTTAGATGAGCATAGGTGTTTGATTTTTAGGAGCTCCCAGTTATCTGGTTTCTCTTCGTTATTTTTAGTAATGTTTTGTATTCTGTTTATGCTTTGTATTAGGCCTCCTAACATTGTCCCTATTTTTTCTTCCATGATCTTTATCATTTTAGTCTTTATCTTTAGGTCTTGATCCACTTGGAGTTAGTTTTTGTGCATTGTGTGAGGTATAGGTCCTGTTTCATTTTTTTGCAAATGGATATCCAGTTATGCCAGCACGATTTGTTAAAAAGACTATCTTTTCCCCAATTAACTGACACTGGGAAATGGCATTTTTTAATGAGATGGAGAAACAAATAACCAACTTCGTATGGAAAGGGAAGAGGCCCCCGATAATAAAGCATTACTGAAAAAGAGGAACAAAGCGGGAGCCCTCGCACTACCTGATTTTAGAACCTATTATATGGCCGCAGTAGTCAAAACAGCCTGGTACTGGTGCAACAACAGATACATAGAGCAAAGGAACAGAATAGAGAATCCAGACATAAATTCATCCACCTGTGAGGAGCTGATATTTGACAAAAGCCCAAAGTCTGTTAAATGTGGAAAAGACAGTCTCTGTAACAAATGGTTCTGGCATAATTGGATATCCACCTGCAAAAAAATGAAACAAGACCAATACCTCACACCATGCACAAAAACTAACTCAAAATTTTAAAAAGGCCTAATTACAAAATCTACAATGATAAAGATCATGGAAGAAAAAGTAGGGACAATTCTAGGAGCCCTAACACATGGCATAAACAGTACAGAAGACATTACTAACCATGCACAAACAGCAGTAGAGAAACTAGATGACTGGGAGCTCCTAAAATTTAAACACTTATGCTCATCCAAAGACTTCACCAAAAGAGTAAAACACAACCTACAGTCTGGGAAAAATAGTTTGGCAATGACAAATCCAATAAGCGTCTAATCTCTAAAATCTACAAGATACGGCAAAATCTCAACAACAAAAGACACATGACCCCATTAAAAAATGGACAAAGAATAAGAACAGGTGCTTCACCAAAGAAGACATTCAGGCAACTAACAGAAACATGAGGAAATGCTCAAAATCATTAACCATTAGAGAAATGCAAATCAAAACTACAATGAGATAGATACCATCTCACCCCAACAAGGCTGGCATTAATCACAAACCACAAATAATAATAAATGTTGGAGTGGTTGTGGAGAGACTGGAACATTTAAACACTGCTGGTGGGAATGTCAAATGACACAACCACTTTGGAATCAATTTGATGCTTCCTGAAAAAGCTAGAAACAGAACTATTATATGATCCAGCAACCACACTCCTTGAGATAGATCCTAGAGAAATAAGAGCCCTCAGAAGAATAGATATACGAACACCCATGTTCATTACAGCACTGTTACAACAGCAAAAAGATGGAAGCAACCAAGGTGCCCATCAACGGATGAATGGATAAACAGATTATGGTATTTTCACACAATGGAATACTACGCATCAATAAAGAACAACAATGAATCAGTGAAACATCTCATAACATGGTGAGTGAAATTAGTCAGTCGCAAAAGGACAAGTATTGTATAAGACCACTATAAGAGCTCAATAAGAGGTTTAAGCATAGGGTGAGGAGGCAGGGAAAGGGGTATTCACTAATTAGATAATAGAAAGGAATTATTTTAGGTGAAGAGAAGGACAACACACAATACGGGGAAGTCAGCACAATTGTACTAATCAAAGAGCTAAGAAATTTCTGGAATATAACCAAACACTTCTAGGAACGGTGTAGCAGGAGTGGAGGTCTGGGGACCATGGTTATCAGGGACATTCAGGTCAATTGGCATTACAGTATATTAAGAAAATGTTTTGCATCCCACTTGGGTGAGTGGCATCTGGGTCTTAAAACCTAGCAAGCAGCCATCTAAAATGCATCAATTAGTCTCAGCCCACCTGAGGCAAAGGAGAACGAAGAACACCAAAGATACTAGGAAAATATTAGCCCAAGAGACAGAAAGGGCCACATAAACCAGAGTTTCCATCAGCCTGAGACCAGAAGAACCAGATGGTGCCTGACTGCAACAAATGACTGCCCTGACAGGGAACACGACAGAGAATCCCTGGTGGGGCATGAGAAAAGTGGGATGCAGACCTCAAATTCTAGTAAAAAGACCAGACTTAAATGTCTGACTGCAACTGGAGGGACCCCAGAGGTCTTGGCCCTCGGGCTTTCTATTAACCCAAACTAATACCATTCTCGAAGCCAGCTCTTAAGTCAAAGACATAAAATGATGTTCTTGAAGAGTGTTCTTCTTAGCTCAAGAAGACACGTGAGACTATGAGGGCCGCTCCTGTCTGGAGAGGCAATGAGAAGGCAGAGGGGGACTGGAGCTGGTTGAATGGATCTGGGAAATACAGGGTAGAGAGAAAAAGTGTACCGTCACATTGTAAGGAGGGCAAGTAGGGTCACATAACAATGCATGTATGACTTTTTGTATGAGAAACTGACTTGAAGTGTAAACTTTCCCTTAAACACAATGAATAAATAAATAAATAAAACATGTCTCCTTAAAATTTTACTCAAGTAAAATTATGCTAAAGATAATTCAAAAACCTTTGCAGCAGTACATCGACAAGAAACTATAAGAAATTCAAGCTGATTCAGAAAAGGACGTGGAAACTAATGGACCACAACTAGCACAGCCTCTACCAGACTCAGTCCAGGATAACTAGATGGTATCCGGCTACCACCACTGACTCTCTGATAAGGTTCACAATAAAATGTCCTGGACAGAGCTGGAGATAAATGTAGAAAAAACTGTAACTCACAAAAAAGTCCAGATTTACCTGTCTGGCAGAGACTAGAGAAACTTGGAGAGTACTAAAGTCACTTGTGAGTTTCACCCCTCAGCCAAATGCCAGACAAGACCATAAAAAAAACCAAGACTAAATGGGCACACCAACCCAGGGTCAACGACTAGAAGGAAGGAGGGGAAAGAAAGCTGATAATGGGGAACCCAAGGTAGAGAAGGGGAGAGTGTTGACATGCTGTGGGGTTGGCAACCAATGTTACAAAACAATATGTGTGTTAAGTGCTTAATGAGAAACTGATTTGCTCCATAAATCTTCATCTAAAGTACAATTAAAAAAAATACAAATACCCACCTGACAGCATTTGGGAATTATTAGTTCCATCTTTACTATCACATGATAACAAATACCATTGCATTGTTGTTTATATTTACAAACTTTAATGTGCACTGTCAAGAACAGTGTCAAGGAGGTGAGGCAAAGATGGAAGAATAGACAGACACTTCCAGTGAGCCCTCTTACAACAAAGACACAAAAAAACAAGTCTTTCGCATATTACAAGCTAGGAGCCCTGAACATCAAAGGCAAGGTTAGAAAATGAACTGAGGGGTAGGGGATGAAAAAGAAGTTCAGGAGCAGAGAGGAGTTACTGGACCTGAACTGCCAGGAGCCCTCAGACACCATTCCTGGGAGCATAGGTGGTGGGCTGGTGCAAGCTTTCGGCTGCAGTTTCATCAGGGAGAAGCAGTCAGCCGCACAGCCTACTCACAGCTCTGGAGCCAAAGAAGGGTGCTCTTGGCAAAAGATAAGTATTTGCATAATTTTACCCCATACCTGCCCCTCCCCCGCTCTTAAGCTGGCTTCAGCAGCTGCCTCCCCTCGGCCTGAGATACACCCTGTTGAGTACCTACACCCATCCTCCCAGCCTTGGAGAAGGAATAAACTTGCAATTGGGGGAAAAGAACATTTGCCAGCTCCACTAACTGGAGGGAGATCAGGACAGAAGTGGCTCCTGTTTAGGCATAAACAGCCCATGGACTTTGAGTAACTTTCCCCTACGCACAGACCTGTGTGGGCCTGTTTCAGGAGAATAGGCCCTTGTTGGCAGACTTGAACGGTTTCAGCTGTGCTGCAGACAGGTGGGTGTTTGATGTTTGACATTGCTTTGCCTAATAAACAGGGTCCTCACCCACCCACATCAGGGGCCTAAGGACTGATAGCTCCACTCAGGTCACCCAGCCACCTGTGACAGAAGTCCAAGGATAACAGGTACCTCCCAGTCCTGACAACCAAAAACATCGGGTGCCCATGATCTGTCTGCAGAACCCACCAACCTGTACACTCTACAGAACAGGGACACACTTTCCTAAGAGACACGTGGGGGAAAATTCTCAGCCCCTGGCTTGTTCAGAGTGTGAGCCCCTGCTGCAACCAGATAGCTATACAGAAACCAAACATCCTTGCCCCTCTAAGACTATAGGACAGAGCCTGTACCACACACACTTGATGATCAGCTACCTGGACACATGAGCTATATTCATATAAGAAAAGTGAATGGACTCTTAGGATGATATACTTGATAAGAGCTCTAGCCATCTGGGGAAGGGACATCAAAGCTCCAATTGTGAAAATAATCAAGCTAGCTCACTCAAGCAACCCGTTTGGGCATATCAAGACAAAACAAAGCAAGAAACTATGACACAGTAAACAAACATAAAATAAGCTAATACAATAACTTATAGATGGCTCAGAGACAACAGTCAATATCAAGTCACATAAGAAACAGACCATGATCATCTCAACAAGCTCTCAAAACAAAGAATCAGGGGATCTTCTAGATGGAAGTGCCTTCCTGGAATTACCAGAGGCAGAGTACAAAAGATTGGTATACAGAATCCTTCAAGACATCAGGAAGGAGATGAGGCAATATGCAGAACAAGCCAAGGAACACACAGATAAATCAATTGAAGAAATTAAAAAGATTATTCAGGAACATAATGAAACATTTAATACACTGGAAAAATCCATAGACAGCAATCAGAAACTCAGAAGATTAACAATAAAATTACAGAACTAGGCAACTCAACAGAAGGTCAAAGAAGCAAATTTGAGCAAGTGGAAGGTAGAATTTCTGAACTTGAAGATAAAGCACTCGGCACTAATATATTTGAAGGAAAATCAGATAAAAACATTTAAAAAAACACAGAAAACTTAAGAATCATGTGGGACTCTTCAAGAGAAATAACCTACGAGTGATTGGAGTACCAGAAGAGTGAGGGATAACAGATAATACAGAGAGAACTGTTGAAGATTTGTTGGCAGAAAACTTCCCTGATATCAGGAAAGATGAGAAGATATCTATCCAAGATGTTCATCGAACTCCACATATGGTAGGCGTTAAAAGACAGTCACCAAGACATATCATAATCAAACTTGCCAAAACCAAAGATAAAGAGAGAATTTTAAGAGCAGGTAAGAATAAATGAAAACTGACCTACAAAGGAGAGCCAATAAGAATAAGCTCAGACTCCTCGGCAGAAACCATGCAGGCAAGAAGGCAATGGGATGGCTTATGTAAAACATTGAAGGAAAAAAACTGCCAGCCAAGAACGATATATCCAGCAAAATTGTCTTTCACATATGAAGGTGAAATTAGGACATTTCCAGATAAACAGACCTTTAGGGATTCATAAAAACCAAAACAAAACTAAAAGAAATACTAAAGGGAGTTCTTTCATTAGAAAATCGATCATATCAGGTATCAACCCAAAACTAGAACACTGGGCAGAACAATCAGAAGTCAACCTACACAGGGAAATCACAAAAATAAATCAAGATTTAAAAAAAAAAAAAAAAACTCCAAAAGTGGGGCCAATATGGCTGACTAGGTAGAAGCTACCTCAGAACCTTCTTGCAACAAAGGCTTGGAAAAACAAGTGAATTGATCACATACATGACATTCTACGAACCCTGACCATCAAACACAGATCTAAAGAGTTGACTTGAGAGACAGGTGAGCGAAAAACTCCGTCCTGAAACAGCAACTGCCTCTGAAGCCGGTGACTGGCACCACAGCCTTGAGCCCTCGTGCTTCCCTGGTGCTGAGTGGTGGGGCTGATTGAGGCTTGCTGAGCCGGGGAAGGCACGGGACACATCCCTAACCCCTAGCCCCCTGGGGTAACATCCGTAGAGACTCAGCCAGCACAAGCAGGCAGCACACTGACGCAGCTAACGAGAGAACAAGCAACCACGGGGAAGCAGTGACTGTTTTCGGAGCCTGGAGCCAGCGTCCCAGTCAGAAAACCTTGGCGCCAGGTTTTGGACTGGGCACAGGGGAGCTGAGTACGGCATCCTGAGATGGCAGAAACATGGGACGCAGCCCTAGACCCCTGTAGTGACCTCGGGAGAATCCAGCCAGTGCATGCAGGCAGTGCAGCAACGTGGCTGACAGGAGGAGAAGTCACTGGGAGGCAGCAACTGGTTTTGGAGCCTGGAGTGAGGCGTCCCAGCCAGGGAACCTTGGCACTGGGCTTTGGACTGGGAGCAGAGGAGCTGACCCAGGCTTCTGAGACAGCACAAGCACAGGACACGGGCCTGACCCTCAGGGGCAATCTCCAACCAGCCAGAGCACACAGGCTACACGCCCCTCAGGAATCTCAGATAAAACAGTCATCACCAAGCAAGATAATTAACTTTGTCTATATTCCTGGGTGCTACTCTCTCCTATCTATCTGATCCCTCCCCTCCCTTCCCAGGCAGCTTCATTAACATTGAAATTTCCTGGGCCAGAGAGTGAAGTGCTCTGTGGTTTTTGTTTTTGGGTTTTTTTTTTTTTCTTTTCTTTTCCTAACCCATTCTCCTGGCCTGAGAGAAGCAGCTACAAAAAACCCAGGGGCCAAAAATCCTTCCCTGACTTCCCAAAATTGTAATAAAAATACAGAACCAGCTAAGCATATGAGATCCACAGTCTTGGGCTTTCATCCCTACAGGGGAACAAGGTGGCTATTATAATGCAAAGGCAATTCTGATAGGGACCTGACTGTAATTGCTTTAGGGGATTACAGGAAAGACAAGTTCTCCAGGTCTGATATCTCTTCTTATTAAACAGAGCCCTCACTGACCCACAACTAAGAACTGAGGGCTGAAGCTCCACACAAACCATCTAGCTTCCTGCCATAGGGGTCTGAGGATAGTGACACCTACCAATCTGTAGAGGTACATGCATTGGGTGCCTAAGGTACAGCTGCAGAGCCCACCCACCAAAGTGCTTTAGGAATAGAGACACACCTACCTCACTGGCACTTGGGGGAAGGCTGTCAGCATCCTGCCCCCCAGAGTGTGACTCCCTGCTGCTACTAGAATATGGTGCACACAACTATTACCACTACTCCTTTAAGTGAATAGGTGACAGTCTACACTACACACTTGGTGATCCAAATCAGATTCTACTCAAGAATAGTGAATGGATTCTTAGGCTTATATATCTGGTAACAGCCCAAAACACTTGGTAATACAACATAAGTGATTCAAAGGCTACAACAGTCAAGACAGCACAATCTAGTAGCCCATCTAAGTATATTGAAAGAAAACAAAACAAGACAAGACTCAGTGAGCAAATATAAAATAAATCATTACAATATCTTAGAGATGGCTCGGAGACAGCAGTTGATATCAAACCACATAAAGAAGCAGACCATGATTGCTTCTACAACTCCCGAAATTAAAGAATCAAAATCTTTCCCAAAGGAAGATACAATCCTGGAATTGTCAGATGCAGAATATAAAAGACTAATTTACAGAATGTTTCAAGACATCAGGGATGACCTCAGAAATGAAATAGGGCAATCTACAGAAAAAGCCAAGGTGCACACTGATAAAGCAGTTGAAGAAATCAAAAAGATTATTCAAGAACATAGTGGAAAAATTAATAAGCTGCAAAAATACATAGAGAGAAAGCATTCAGAAATCCAAAAGATTAACAGCAAAATTACAGAATTAGACAACTCAAAACGAAGTCAGAGGAGCAGAATCGAGCAATTGGAATGCAGAGTGGGGGAGAGGGAGGATAAGACAATTGACACCAATACAGTTGAAGAAAAATCAGATAAAAGAATTAAAAAAAATGAAGAAACCCTAAGAATCATGTGGAACTCTATCAAAAAGAATAACTTGCGTGTGATTGGAGTTCCAGAACAGGGAGGGATAACAGGAAATGCAGAGAGAATAGTTGAAGATCTGTTGGCAGAAAACATCCCTGACATCGTGAAAGACGAAAGGATATCTATCCAAGATGCTTGTTGAACCCCGTATAAGATTGATCCTAAAAGAAAATCACCAAGACATATTATCATCAAACTTGCCAAAACCAAAGAGAAAAATTTAAAAGCAGCCAAGGATAAAAGAAAGGTCTCCTACAAAGGAGAATCAATAAGAATAAGTTCAGACTACTCCACAGAAACCATGCAGTCAAGAAGGCAATGGGATGACATATGTAGAGCACCGGAGGAGAAAAACTGCCAGCCAAAGGTCATATATCCAGCAAAACTCTGTCTCAGATATCAAGCTGAAATTAAAACATTTACAGATAAACACAAGCTTAGAGAATTTGCAAAAACCAAACCAAAGCTACAAGAAATACTAAAGGAAATTGGTCAGAAAATCAGTAATATCAGATATCAGCACAACACAATGTCACAGAACAGAACATCCTGATATCAACTCAAATAGGGATATCACAAAACAAATTAAGATTAATTTTAAAAAGAAAAAAATGCTTAAAACAGGGAATCATTGAAGTCATTATGTAAAAGATCACAATAATCAAAAAGAGGGACTAAATACAGGAGGCATAGAACTGCCATATGGAAAGGAAAACTAGGTGATATAGGAAGACACAAGTTAGGTTTTTACTTAGAAAAATAGGGGTAAATATTAAGGTAACCACAAAGAGGTCTAACAATTCTATAACTCAAAATAAAAACCAAGAAAAACATAGTGACTCAGCAAACAAATTCAACTACTATGAAAACCGGGAACACACAATTTACAAAGAAAAACGTCTCAGCACAAAAAAGTAAGTGGAAAAATGAAATTGTCAACAACACACATAAAAAGGCATCAAAATGACAGCACTAAACACATACTTATCTATAATTACGCTGAATGTAAATGGATTAAATGCACCAATAAAAGGACAGAGAGTCTCAGACTGGATAAAGAAACACGATCCGTCTATATGCTGCCAACAAGAGACACACCTTAGAGACACAAACAAACTAAAACTCAAAGGATGGAAAAAAATATATCAAGCAAACATCAATCAAAAAAGGGCAGGAGTAGCAACATTAATTTCTGACAAAATAGACTTTAAACTTAAATCCACCACAAAGGATAAAGAAGGACACTACATAGTGATTAAAGAGACAATTGACCAGGAAGATATAACCATATTAAATATTTATGCACCCAATGACAGGGCTGCAAGATACATAAATCAAATTTTAACAGAACTGAAAAGTGAGATAGACACCTCCACAATTATAGTAGGAGACTTCAACATACCACTTTCGGAGAAGGACAGGACTTCCAGCAAGAAGCTCAATAGAGACACACAAGACCTAATTGCTAGAATCAACCAACTTGACCTCATAGACTTCTACAGAACACTCCACCCAACAGCTGCAAAGTATACTTTTTTCCTAGTGCACATGGAGCATTGTCTAGAATAGTTCACATATTATGTCATAAAACAAACCTTTGCAGAATCTAAAATATTGAAATATTACAAAGCATCTTCTCAGACCACGAGGCCATAAAAGTGGAAATCAATAACAGAAAAATCAGGGAAAAGAAACCAAATACTTGGAAACTGAACAATACCCTGCTGAAAAAAGACTGGGTTATAGAAGACATCAAGGAGGGAATAAAGAAATTCATAGAATGCAATGAGAATGAAAACACTTCCTATCAAGACCTCTGGGACGCAGCAAAAGCAGTGCTCAGAGGTCAATTTATATCGATAAATGCACACATACATAAAGAAGAAAGAGGCAAAATCAGAGAACTGTCCCTACAACATGAACAAATAGAAAGTGAGCAACCAAAGAATCCATCAGGCTCCAGAAAAAAACAAATAAAAATTAGAGCTGAACTAGAGAACAGAAAAACAATTGAAAGAATTAACAAAGCCAAAAGCTGGTTCTTTGAAAAAATTAACAAAATTGATAAACCATTGGCCAGACTGACTAAAGAAATAAAGGAAAGGAAACAAATAACCCAGATAAGAGACGAGAGGGGCCATATCACAACAGACCCAAATGAAATTAAAAGAATCATATCAGAGTATTATGAAAAATTGCAAACCTAGAAGAAATGGATGAATTCCTAGAAAAACACTACCTACCTAAACTAACACAATCAGAAGTAGAACAACTAAATAGACCCATAACAAAAAAAGAGATTGAAGAGGTAATCAAAAAACTCCCAACAACAACAACAAAAAAAAAACCCTGGCCCGGACGGGTTCACTGCAGAGTTCTACCAAACTTTCAGAGAAGAGTTAACACCACTACTACTAAAGGTATTTCAAAGCATAGAAAATGATGGAATACTACCTAACTCATTCTATGAAGCCACCATATCCCTGATACCAAAACCAGGTAAAGACACTGCAAAAAAAGACAGTTACAGACCTATATCCCTCATGAACATAGATGCAAAAATCCTCAATAAAATTCTAGCCAATAGAATTCAACAGCATATCAAAAAAATAATCCACCACGACCAAGTGGGATTTATACCAGGTATGCAAGGCTGGTTTAATTAGAAAAACCATTAATGTAATCCACCATATAAATAAAACAAAAGACAAAAACCACATGATCTTATCAATTGATGCAGAAAAGGCATTTGAAAAAGTTCAACATCCATTCATGATAAAAACTCTCAGCAAAATAGGAATTGAAGGAAAATTCCTCAACATAATAAAAGACATGTATACAAAGGCAACAGCCAACATCATTCTAAATGGAGAGAGCCTGAAAGTATTTCCCTTGAGAACGGGAGCCAGACAAGGATGCCCTTTATCACCACTCTTATTCAACATTGTGCTAGAGGTCCTAGCCAGAGCAATCAGGCTAGACAGAGAAATAAATGGCATCTGGATTGGCAAGGAGAAGTAAAATTATCTCTATTTGCAGAAGACATGATTTTATACACAGAAAACCCTACGGAATCCTCCAGAAAACTACTGAAACTAATACAAGAGTTTGGCAGAGTTTCAGGTTACAAGATAAACATACAAAAATCACTTGGATTCCTCTACATCAACAAAAAGAACATCGAAGAGGAAATCACCAAATAAATACCATTCACAGTAGTCCTCAAGAAGATAAAATACTTAGGAATAAATCTTACCAAAGATGTAAAAGACCTATACAAAGAAAACTACAAAGCTCTACTACAAGAAATTCAAAAGGACATACTTAAGTGGAAAAACATACCTTGCTCATGGATCGGAAGACTTAACATAGTAAAAATGGCTATTCTACCAGAGGCCATCTCTACATACAATGCACTTCCGATCCAAATTCCAATGACATTTTTTAAAGTGATGGAGAAACAAATCACCAACTTCAGATGGAAGGGAAAGAAGCCCTGGATAAGTAAAGCTTTACTGAAAAAGAAGAAGAAAGTGGGAGGCCTCACTCTACCTGATTTCAGAAGCTATTATACAGCCACAGTAGTCAAAACAGCCTGGTACTGGTACAACAACAGGCACATAGACCAATGGAACAGAATTGAGAACCCAGATATAAATCCATCCACATATGAGCAGCTGATATTTGACAAAGGCCCAGTGTCAGTTAATTGGGGAAAAGATAGTCTTTTTAACAAATGGTGCTGGCATAACTGGATATCCATTTGCAAAAAAATGAAACACGACCCATACCTCACACCATGCACAAAAACTACAAGTGGATCAAAGACCTAAAGATAAAGACTAAAATGATAAAGATCATGGAAGAAAAAATAGGGACAATGTTAGGAGCCCTAATACAAGGCATAAACAGAATACAAAACATTACCAAAATGACGAAGAGAAACCAGATAACTGTGAGCTCCTAAAAATCAAACACCTATGCTCATCTAAAGACTTCACCAAAAGAGTAAAAAGACCACCTACACATTGGGAAGGAATTTTCAGCTATGACATCTCCGACCAGTGCCTGATCTCTAAAATCTATATGATTGTGTTAAAACTCAACCACAAAAAGACAAACAACCCAATCAAAAAGTGGGCAAAAAATATGAACACGCACTTCACTAAAGAAGATATTCAGGCAGCTAACAGACACATGAGAAAATGCTCTCCATCATTAGCCATTAGAGAAATGCAAATTAAAACTGCAATGAGATTCCATCTCACTCCAACAAGGCTGGCATTAATCCAAAAAACACAAAATAATAAATGTTGGAGAGGCTGCGGAGAGATTGGAACTCTTACACACTGCTGGTGGGAATGTAAAATGGTACAACCACTTTGGAAATCTATCTGGTGTTTACTTAAAAAGTTAGAAATAGAACTACCATACAACCCAGAAATCCCACTCCTCGGAATATACCCTAGAGAAATAAGAACCTTTACACAAACAGATACATGCACACCCATGTTTATTGCAGCTCTGTTTACAATAGTAAAAAGCTGGAAGCAACCAAGGTGTCCATCAACGGATGAATGGTTAAATAAATTATGGTGTTTTCACACAATGGAATACTATGCATGGATAAAGAACAGTGAAGAATCTGTGAAAACATTTCATAACATGGAGGAACCTGGAAGGCATTATGCTGAGTGAAATTAGTCAGATGCAAAAGGACAAATACTGTATAAGACCACTATTATAAGTTCTTGAGAAATAGTATAAACTGAGAACACGTTCTTTTGTGGTTACGAGAGGGAGAGGGAGCGAGGGTGGGAGAGGGTTATTTACTGATTAGTTAGTAGATACGAACTACTTTAGGTGAAGGGAAGGACAATACAGGGAAGGTCAACTCAAATGGACTGGACCAAAAGCAAAGAAGTTCCTGGGATTAACTGAATGCTTCGAATGTCAGCGGAGCAAGGGCGGGGGTTTGGGGACTATGGCTTTAGGGATCTTCTAAGTCAATTGGCATAATAAACTCTATTATGGAAATATTCTGTATCCCACTTTGAAGTGTGGCATCTGGGCTCTTAAATGCTAACAAGCAGCCATCTAAGATGCATCAATTGGTCTCAACCCACCTGGATCAAAGGAGAATGAAGAACACTAAGGTCACACGATAACTATGAGCCCGAGACAGAAAGGTCCACATGAACTAGAGACTTACATCATCCTGAGACCAGAAGAACTAGATGGTGCCCGGCCACAACCGATGACTGCCCTGACAGTGAACACAACAGAGAACTCTTGAAGGAGCAGGAGAACAGGGGGATGCAGACCCCAAATTCTCATAAAAAGACCAGACTTAATGGTCTGACTGAGACTAGAAGAATCCCGGCGGTCATGGTCCCCAAACCTTCTGTTGGCCTAGGACAGGAACCATTCTGGAAGACTACTCATCAGACATGGAAGGGACTGGACAATGGGTTGGAGAGAGATGCTGGGGAAGAATGAGCTACTTGTATCTGGTGGACACTTGAGACTGTATTGGCATCTCCTGTCTGGAGGGGAGATGGATGGGTAGAGAGGGTTAGAAACTGGCAAAAGGGTCACAAAATGAGAGACTGGAAGAAGGGAGCGGGCTGACTCATTAGGGGGAGGGTAAATGGGAGTATGTAGTAAGGTATATATAAGCTTATATGTGACAAACTGACTTGATTTGTAAACTTTCACTTAAAGCACAATAAAAATTATTAAAAAAAAAGAAATAGTCATAATGTCTGATGTCTTAAAAGAATATAGAATACTTCTGCTGTGGCATTGAGTTTATTGTGGTCCTTAGGGGTGTAATGGTTAAGAACTTGGATGTTAACCAAAAGATTGGTAGTTGGAATCCACCAACCACTTCTTGGATACCCTATGGGACAGCTCGACTCTGTCCTATAGAATTGCTATGAGTTCAAATTTTTATTCTTTTGTGGGTCACTCAGTGCACTGTGTGGGAATACATTAATTTGCTATTTAATACATTAATTTGCTATTAAAATATTAAAGTCCTTATCACCTATATAAGGACATTAATATTTTAATAGCAAATTAATGTATTATACATATTATAGAAAAAGAAAGATGAATCAAGTAACTTTGCCAAAATTGCAAAGCATCTTGATAAATGTATAGTGTATAGAAACCAATTTTATATACATACATAAACCACCTGTTGTCACTGAATTGATTGTGACGCATAGTGACCTAATGTGTGTCACAGTAGAGTTGCACTCCATATGGTTTTCAATGGCTGTGCTCTTTTGGAAACAGGTCCCCAAGACATTCTTTGGAGGTGCTGCTGGATGTATTTGAAATGCCAACCTTTTGGTTATTCTTGAAACACTTAACCGTTTGTCCACACAGGCAGTCATATATTTAATGTAATGTATATATATATATCCATTCACCATTTTTGCCATGTCAATTTCTACTCATAGCAACTTCATAAGATAGGGCAGAACTGCCCCATAGTATTTCCAAGGCTGTAGTCATTATGGAAGCAGGCCATCATGGAGTGGTTGGTGGGTTTGAACCGCCAACCTTTCAGCTAGCGGCTGAGCAGTTAACCACTGCACTAGCAGGTTTCCTTTACACACACACACACACACACACACATGCACACACACACACAGAGACTCGTGCAAGCGCTTGGCTGAAGGCAGAGAAAACCAGAAAGATGTTTACCCTCGCTTTAGTGACTACACACAGGCATTCGACTTTGTGGATCACAGCAAATTATGGATAAAGTTGAGAAGAATGAAAATTCCAGAACAGTTAATTGTGCTCATGGAGAACCTGTACACAGACCAAGAGGCACTGGTCAATCAGAACAAGGGGTAGTGCACGGTTTAAAGTCAGGAAAGGTGTGTGTCAGGGTTGCATCCTCTCAATCTGTATGCTGAGTAAGTAATTCAAGAAGTTAGACTCTATGAAGAAGAACTTGCATCAGGACCGGAGGAAGACTCTCTAGCAACCTGCAATATGCAAATACCACAACCTTGCTTGCAGTAAGTGAAGAGGACTTGAAACACTTACCGATGAAGATCAAAAACTACAGCGTTCAGTGTGGATTGCACCTCAACATAAAGAAAACAAAAATCCTTATAAAAATCTTCGCAATAACCAAGATCATGGTAAAGGGAGAAAATACTGACGTTGTTAAGCATTTCATTTTATTGGATTCACAATCAACACCCAGAGAAGCAACAGCCAAGAAATCAAACGATGTATTGCATTGGGCAAATCTGCTGCAAAAGACCTCTTTAAAGTGTGAAAAAGTACAGTTGAGGACTAAAGTTCCCTTGACCCGAACCATGGTATTTTCAAGCACTTCATATTCATGGGAAAGCTGGACAATGAATAAAGAAGACCAAAAAAGAATCAACACATTTGAATTATGCTGTTGGCGAAGAATATTGAATACACTGTAGACTGCCAGAACAAACAAACCTGTCTTGGAAGAAGTGCAGCCAGAGTGCTCCTTGGAAGTCAGGATGGAAAGACTTTGTATCACATACTTTGGGCATGTTATCAGGGGGACCGGTCCCTGAAGAAGGAGATCATGCTTGGTAAAATAGAGGGTCAGAGAAAAAGTGGAAGACCCTCAATGAGATGGACTGACACAGTGACTGCAACAATGGGCTCAAATACAGCAACGATTGTGAGGATGGCGCAGGATGGGGCAGTGTTTATGTTGTACACAGGGTCGTTATGAGTTCAAACAGACTCAACAGCAACTCACAATATAAAAACAAGTAGATTTATTTCAACTTATAAATACATGTTTCTAAAGTTTAAAATTTAAGAATACAAAGTGTGGACATGAAAGAATTGTAGTTTCTCATAACTTATGCTACTCCTGTATGTTTTACCATTACATATTCTTTCTCAGATTGGACTATGTAGTGAGAGTTATGCAATTTGACCATTCACTATCACTAGTCTTAAAATTATCTTTACGTGATTGACCAATGATATCCATTATCAATAGACTCTGTTTACAAATTCTCTTAAAGAATATTTAGAGTGTAAAAGAAAATTTTTTTTTTTTTAATATTTGCAAAGCCACAATTGGAAAATTAACATTTACTCTAAAAGTCTGAGTTCGTAAATAATGTCCTTGTCAATACAAACAAACAGAAAAAAAAGCAACGAATTTGAAACTACTCACCTTCATTTTAACTACTGAAAGAATGAAAAGGGCTACTGTTTTAAAATACGTAAAATTTTAAACTATCATAAAATTGTCCCAACTAGGAAAGCAAATGGTATTGGTAAAGATGAACCTGAAATGAACAATATTACCCCAAACCTGGCTCTTGTTGATGAGAATTTAATGCTTGGAAGATTTCCAGTGAATTAGAAGTTGCCAAGACACTTTTGACATCACGACCCATCTAATGCTATAAAATGTGTCATTCTATGTGGCAGAAAAAAATGAGATAATAGATGTCTAAGTTTTTTTTTAAAATATTGTTGTTGTATGCCTGTTGAGTCAATTCTGACCCATAGTGACTCTCTAAGTCACTTTTGGTTAGCAGCCAAGAGCTTAACCATTGCACCACCAGCCTTCCTTAAGCAGATTCCTGTAAACTGAATAATCTGATACACATTAATAAATATTAAAATGATATTTTAGACATTTACATCTTTGAGGCCATTTCTCCACCAAAGATTTTACTAAGGGCCACCTTCATGTTCCTGTTTCTCAAACTATAAATGACAGGATTCAGAGTAGGAGGTAACAAGGAGTATAACACAGACATAAAGAGGTTCACTGATGATGGGGATTCCGAGGCTGAACCTAAGTATGCAGTAAATCCAGAAGAGAGAAACAAGGTCACCACAGTTAGGTGGGGCATGCAGGTGGAGACAGTTTTGTACCTTCCTTGAGTGGATGGAATCCTTAAGACGGATGAGAAAATGTGAACATAGGAAACAACCATTAAAATGAAACATATAAAAGCAAAACAACAGCTAGCAATGATAAATGCATATTCTAAAATATGCTCCCCAGAACAAGCAAGTGTAAGCAATGATGGAATATCACAGAAAAACTGATGAACTACGTTGGGACCACAGAAATTGACGGAGAATGTACCTGCTACATGAATGGATCCATAGCCACATCCACTGAGCCACGATGCAGCCACCATCTGCACACAGGCACCTCTACTCATAATGGTCTCATAGTGCAGAGGATGGCAGATGGCAGCATAGCGGTCATAGGACATGACTGTAAGGAGGGCAAACTCTGTGCCCCCGAAAAAAATAACAAGAAAAACCTGTGAGGCACATCCTAGAAGGATATGGAACGGCTGTTAGTCAGAGAGTTCATGATGGACTTGGGGACAGTGACAGAGATATCGCATGTGTCAATTAAGGACAAATTTTTCAGGAAGAAGTACATGGGGGCTTGGAGATGCCGGTCGATGGTGGTGAGGGTAACAATGACGAGGGTCCCCATCAGTGCTGTCAGGTAAGTGAGGAAGAAGAGGGCTGCATACAGTTTCTGTAGCATCCAGGCATCAGGAAGTCCCGTGAGCAAGAATTCTGTTATGTCGGCTCTTTTCTGAGGCATGCTGATCTTTGTCTGCAGAAGCTTAAGAAAAGTGACATTTACTTCATTCACTTACATCCTCAGAACCTGCCACTTTTGTTGGTTCTCTAATTGATTCTACTGTGTCCTGAGGGCCATTTTAAGGTCATTAGAGTAGCCTCAGGGAGTTACATCTTACAAACTATAATTTTAAACTAATGCACAGTAAATTATAATAACATAGTCTTTAAGAGCAGGCTAGAATAATTTACCTTCTGGTTGCCTAGGGCAGTGAAATACATATTGCACGTATAATGGGTTAGAACTGGATCACCGACATTTTTACCAAGTTTTCACATTAAGCAGATCATGCATGGGCTCTTTAAAGACTGAATAGAATCCTAGAAGTATCTGCACATTCTATTCTGCCCAACAATTGTTCTTAAAGAGCACGTAGCTGCCATGAGTCTAAGAACCAAAATTAAAATATAATAACAGCTTATTTTCCTAAAAGGCAGTGAATATAATCAGGTAAAATGGATGTACTTATTTAGACATATAAAGAGATAATGTGAGTGGGGAAATTTATAGTAGATGTTTATAGGCTTGGGAGAAATCCACTTACCTAATGGTAACGTACTTTCCCTAATTTCTGGTGTCCATTCTTTAAAATGCTGGGGAAGTGAAGGCTGAGAATGAGGTTGACAGAGAGCACTTTCTCATACAGTAAGAAAGGCTGGATGAGGTGGGTCTCTTGTCCAACAAGAAGCACATTTCTGTTCAAATATTGCTATTGCTCAGGTTTCCTATGCATTTACTGAGTTATAGTCTTTTCTCCATTGGCACACATGGGTTTAAATGAGTCTTGTGTTTGTCCTGCATTTTTATAAGAAGTTACGATTGACTAATTAGAATGAGAGTTAAGTGTATTGGTGAGGATTCCTGAGGGGGACGATCATTTCACGGAAGATGCTGTTATTATGGACGTGGAAGCTTTGTAGTGCAAAAATTTAGGTCTGTGGTTGGAGAGTTGGCTTACGCAATAGGATTTCCTGTTATGAGACCCATGGCATCAACTGTGGAATATTTTGTTGTTGGGTTTCTTCCCTCAATAGACTGTGTAGAACTTTACACTTGGTGGAAAGTGAAAAACAAATTTTTTTTAAATGCATGAACTCATATCTGGACACAAGTGATCAGCTATGTCGCTGCCTTTAGTACCCATTTTGATGTTATTTTTGTTTTTATTTATCATAAATATGTGTAAGTCCATCTGTCATATAAAATAATCAAGTTACCAGAAGATAAGAAACTTAAATTCCCTCTCTCAGCCTTCACTCCGTTTTCCTTCCCTCTCTCAGCCTTCACTCCATTTTCCTTCCCTCTCTCAGCCTTCACTCCATTTTCCATTCTAAAATGTTTTATTGCATTTCTTTCAGTTTTCGGTCAATTTGTGACATATAACTGCAAAAAAAGGTACATTTCAGCACAGATGAGATCTTTCCATGCTTTGCTCTATATGCTTATTTTTCATTTAACATATTTTTCAGAACATTTACCAATACTGTTACAAATATATTTAATCCTTGCTTTTTAATGTTTGCGCATACTTCAGAATATGCATACATTTTTTCCTTTTTTAAAAATTTTTATGTGCTTTAAGTGAAAATCTACAAATCGTCAGTCTCTCACACGAAAACTTATATGCACCTTGCTACATATTCTCAATTACTCTCCCTGCAATGAGACAGCCCGCTCCCTCCCTCCACTCTCTCTTTTCATGTCCATTTCGCTAGCTTCTAACCTCGTCCACCCACTCACACCCCCTCCAAGGAGGAGATACTAACACAGTCTCAAGTGTCCACCTGATCCAAGAAGCTCACTTCTCACCAGCATCCCTCTCCAACCCATTGTCCAGTCCAATGCCTGTCTGAAGATTTGGCTTTGGGAATGGTTCCAGTCCTGGGCCAATAGAAGCTCTGGAGGCCATGACCACCAGAGTCCTTCTAGTCTCAGTCAGACCATTAAGTCTGGTCTTTTTATGAGAATTTGGGGTCTGCATCCCACTGCTCTCCTGCTCCCTCGGGGGTTCTCTGTTGCATTCCCTGTCAAGGCAGTCATCGGTTGTAGGTGGGCACCATCTAGTTCTTCTGGTCTCATGCTAATGTAGTCTGTGGTTTATGTGGCCCTTTCTATCTCTTGGGCTCATAATAACCTTGTGTCCTTGGTGTTTGTCATTCTACTTTGATCCGGGTGGGTTGAGACCAATTGATGCATCTTAGATGGCTGCTTGCTAGCATTTAAGACCCCAGACACCACACTTCAAGGTGGGATGTAGAATGTTTTCGTAATAGAATTTACTTTGCCAATTGACTTAGAAGTCCCCTTAAGCCATAGTCCACAAACCCCTGCCCTTGCTCCGCTGACCTTCGAAGCATTCAGTTTATCCTGGAAACTTCTTTGCTTTTGGTCCAGTCCAGTTGAGCTGGCCTTCCCTGTATTGAGTATTGTCCTTTCCTTCACCTAAAGTAGTTCTTAACTACTAACTAATCAGTAGATGACAGTCTCCCATCCTCCCTCTCTCCCCCGTCTCGTAACCACAAAAGAATGTGTTCTTCTCAGTTTATACTATTTCTCAAGATCTTATAATAGTGGTCTTATACAATATTTGTCCTTTTGCATCTGACTAATTTCACTCAGCATAATGTCTTCCAGATTCCTCCACATTATAAAATGTTTCACAGATTCGTCACTGTTTTTTATCAATGTGTAGTATTCCATTGTGTGAATATACCATAATTTATTAATCCATTCATCCATTGATGGGCACCTTGGTTTGCATGCACCATTTTTTCATATTACAAACAAATTGTGATGGTTCTAACATATATATTTTTATACATATGCACACCTAATTTCTTAAAATAAATTATATGAGAGTAATTAATTGATCAAATAGCTTTGAAATTTCTGTAAATGCCACCAATTAATCAGCAGAACACATGGCAAATCTGTGCTCCTACCTACAGCATTCCATTTACACACATTCCTGCCTATACAGGAGATTTTTATTTATTCATTTTTCTTAAACTTACGGGCAAAACTATCTCACTGTCGATGCCATTTGCAGCTGTATTATTACCAGTGAATATAGGATTGGAGATAGACACATATTGTTGTTGGGGTTACAATATTTAGAAATGAAGTATATTTAATGTTAACATGATAAAGTAAGAGGTTAGGACAAAGGTGTACTGGAGTAAGAAAACAACATCCTATGGTAACTCAAATCGACAAGAAGAAATGAAGGTAATAAAAGTTAATTTAAAAAGCTAATATAAGAAACTCTCTGAATATATACTTGTTCTTTTTTCTTCTCTCTCTTTTCTTAAAATCTATAAGATACAAAATAATAATTATAACAATGTACTTTTGGATTTATATATAGATACGATCTGTGTATCACTAATACAAAAAAAGGGACAGAATAAAGCTGCATAGGAATAAAGTTTCTAAATTTCACTGAAATTAAGTTTGTATAAATTTAAAGTATATTCTACTAAGATATAATAAATATTGTCACCCATTGGTGTTAAAAACTCTCCATGAACAGGGAAACCTTCTTAACTCAATAAAGAATATCCACAAAACCCTATAGCTAACATCATACTTGATTAAGAGCTCCCCTGCTAATAAAATATTGACAGTTCAAAGCCATCCAGTGACTCTGTGGGAGAAAGACGTGGCAATCTGCTCCCATAAAGATTACATTCTAGAATATTCTATGGGGCAGTTCTACTCTATCACATAGGGTCCCTGTGATTCAAAATTGACTTGACGGCGACAAACAACAAAAATGACTTCATATTTGAAGGTGAGGGATTGCATGTTTTCCCTCTAAGTTCAGGAACAAAGCAAGTGTGACTCCCTCTCATCAATCCTATTCAACATTTTACTGGAAGTGATATGATGAGACAATAAAATGTATACAGATAGGAAAAGAAGGAAAAAAAAAAAAAAACCTGGATTTATTTACAGATGCCATGCTTCATAGAAAATCCCAAAGACTCAACAAAAAAAATCCTGGAACTAATAACTGGTTACAGCAAGGTTGCAGGATACAAGATCAATATGCAAATGTCAATTAGTTTCTATATAACCAAAAAAAAAAAAACACCAAACCCATTGCTGTCGAGTTGACTCCAACTCATAGCAACCCTACAGGACAGAGCAGAACTGCCCCATAGAGTTTCCAAGGACAGCATGGTGGATTTGAACTGCTGACCTTTTGGTTAGCAGCCTGAGCTCTTAGCCACTATGCCACCAGGGTTTTCTTCTTTATAAAAACAGCACTGGTAAATTCAAATTGAAATTAATAGCACAATACCATTTACATTAGCACCAAAAAATGAAATATTTAAGTATAATTATAATAAAATATATACAGTATCTATACAAAGAAAACTACAAAACGTTAATGAAAGAAAGAAAGGCAGAAAAAATAAATGGAGATCAAAGTGCTCATTAATAGTAGTCGAGTTCCATCTAGTTCTTCTGGTCTCATGACAAATCAGGCAGTTGTTCATGGAGGCGGCCAGACATGTATCTGATGTTCTCTTTCAATTCATGACCCTCCTTCTTGCTCTGTTGCTCCAGTGAATGGAGACATCTTGAACGGCAACTTGCTAGCTTTTAAGATCCCAGTCACTACACAACAAATTAGGAGGTAGAAAATAGAAGTACTTAGAAACAATATTGGGCTAATTGATTGGAATATCACTCAAAACCATGACCCTAGGCCTCCAAACCAAGAAAACAAATCCTGTGAGGTGTTTGGTTGTGCACAAGCAGCCTCAACCACTGCCCACCCCTTCTGTTTTTGTAAACACAATATGTGTCAATTCAACATTTTTAAGGTGTACATTTTAGTGATATAAATTACATTAATCAATTGTACACACATTACCCTTAATTGATGTTGTTTCCCATCAACATAAATAAAAACTCAGTGCTTCCCAAAGAGTGGATCCCCTTCTCCCCTCTCTTTTACCCCCCAATAACTATGAATAAACTTCAATCTCTATGTATTTGCCTATTCCTTTCATTTCATATCAGTGAGATCTTACAATATTTGTCCTTTTATAATTGGCTTATTTCGGTCAGCATAATGTCTTCAAGGTTCACGCGTGTTGTAGTAAGTATCAGTAAATTGTTTCTCTTTCTGGCTTAGTAGTATTCCATGGCATGTATGTATCATATTTTGCTTAGCTATTTGCTGATGGACTTTTAGTTTGTTTCCACCTTTTGGCTATTGTGAATAGTGCTGCAATGAACATTGGTGTACATATGTCTGTTCACTTCTCAACCCTTAAGGCACTTGGGTATATACCTAGAAGTGGGATTGCTGGGCCATTCTATAGACAGATCCTGATCAAAATGGAGAGAGGAATGCAAAACAAAATTTCAAATTCTCAATGGTATCCAAAATTTCTGGAGCCATTGAGACTGGAAGAGCCCCTGAAATTATTGCCCTGAGATAATCTTTAAACTTGAAACCTTAAACCAAAACTATCCCTTGAAGTCTTCTTTGAACCAAAAATGAACTTATTTTAATTCATAAAGTGTGTCTGCTTTGAGAATTGTGCTCTTTTAAAGGAACATCCAAGTGAGATCAAATTGAGAACAGCAACTTGAAAGACTGAATGGGAAGCTTAGAGGGTAGGGAGTTTAAGGTAATGCTGGTGGAATAATGCAGAGAAGGATAGCGAGAATGGTAGCGTAACTTGAAGAATGTAATCAACGTCACTGACTTATACATGCAGAAATTACACATCAGCTAAGGATTGGTAAACACAAGTGGTATGTACATAAAATGGATTATTTAACAATAAATAAGAATGAAGTGCAGACACATGTTACAAGATGTATCAACCTTGAAATCATTATCTTGAGGGGAAATTGGCAAGATTGTTTGAAGGGTGTATGCTGTCCGAGAAGTAGAACTCAGATTTTGCATATCTTGCTAAGAGAAACCATACAAGACAAAATGTATAAACCAAGGAACAAAAAGCCGGGGCTAGAAAGTAATGCTAGACACTAAAACATGTGGAAAAGAAGAAAGGGGCTCGGGATAAGAAACTCTACTGAGCCTTTCTGAAAGAAGTAAATGAGTCACAAACCATGAAAGAAGGCATTAAAAAGTGATGAGTATGCAGAAAGTAAAAAGATAGCACCAGAAATAAAGTAGGGTCAAATGCTTGTTCATCTTTGAAAATTTTCCAAATCAAGAGCAAGGATGGAATAATTCATTTACGCTCTCTAGAAAGTAAAGAAATAATGGGCAAGCAATTGTTTTTCCCCAGATATGGCAAACATTGGTTATAATCAAAACTTGGATGGTAAAATTGTGTCAGTTGACTTTAAATTTGTCAAATAAAAACAAATTTGGAGTTATTTAAGGAGAGGCTTTATTCATAAAGAAAGACAATTGTGACAATGATCTGATCTCATAAATTTGCAAGTGACTCAAAATCAAACAGAAGAAGACTTCTATCATAAGATAAGGAGAAGCAAGCTGAGATTAGCAGGATTTTTTAAGGAGAAGCCTGACAAACAATGGGAAATGGCCAATGGAGTCTAAGAGAACAAGAGTTTCTCTGTGGCCTGGTGATTCCTAGAAGCTGATAAGGGGTGGGGGGAACACACTTCACTTTTTTAGTGCTGGGTGAGACTAGAAGCAAGCAGAGTTCAGGGGCCTGTGGAACGGAAAGAAGCCTGATTAAAGGCAAAGCAGTTAAGAAATGAGCAGTTGTGAACATTTGGTCAGATTCATAGATCATGAATTCTTGAATCATATCATTCCAACAAGGTTGAAATCCAAAAGAGATATCTCCAGTACCTTTATTACTATTACTGTAATCAAAGAACATTACTTTTCATTTACCCAAAGTCATTTCACATGCCCTATGTTTGGTATGTGGGGCCAACGGTGTGATGTTCTTGTGTGACTGGAAGCTTTGGCTTATGAAATGTTTGGAAATAAACTAATCTGTGAATCCCTGAGAGGTTTACTCTTATTCCAAATCAGAAGCAGTTCAGGCAGTAGAATCAGATAGAATCCACCAATTTCTAAGGCATGTGAAGCCTTCTAACTGACACCAAACAAGGCAGCGCGTTAGAAGTCTTACTTTGCATTAAGTGAAAGGGGATCTCATCACTGTGTATCTTGTCTCTCTCTGAGATACTGATAATGAATTTGCAATGGATTATGCCTTGTAACCACACTGGAATTTTT
Source organism: Elephas maximus indicus (assembly GCF_024166365.1). Classification (NCBI taxonomy): domain Eukaryota; kingdom Metazoa; phylum Chordata; class Mammalia; order Proboscidea; family Elephantidae; genus Elephas; species Elephas maximus. The sequence continues at coordinate 5,393,190 of NC_064822.1, read as the reverse complement.
TTCAAGGTATGTAATCTCATCACAGAAAATTGGAATATTTAATCTGAGTAAAGAGACCAGACAACAGTAAGGAGTTGAATACAATATTAAGTTTTCACCTTTTGGTGTATTAAGGACTTTACATTAATATAGTGACAATAAGTCCCTTTTTTGAGTGATATATGTTCAGAGTGGAGCCCTGGTGGTGTAGCAGCTAAGAGCTCAGCTGTTAACCAAATGGCTTGCAGTTCAAATCCACCAGTCACTCTTTAGAAACCCTATGGGGCAGGTGTACTCTCTCCTGTAGGGTCTCTATGAGTCGGAATCAACTCCACAGCACCTGATAACAACAACAAAAAAATTAACAAAAGCATGTTCAAAATAGGAGCTCTGGTTGCATGGTGGTTAGGTGCTTGCCTGTTAACCAAAAGGTCAACAGTTTGAACCCACCAGCCACTCCTCAGCACAGAGACGTGGCAATGGACTTCCATAAAGATTACAGCCTTGGAAACCCGATGGGGCAGTATTACTCTGTCCTATATAGTCACTATGAGTAAAAATCAATTTCATGTTATGTTCAAAATTGGAAGACCAACCAGATGTCCCAGAATGACACCCAGAACAGCTGTGGTAATAAGGGAGAACAACCTCATGAATGTAAGAACAAGACAGCATGATACAAAAATGGTTGTTCCTCCCAAGAGGTGGACAGCTGTGGCCCTGGTGTCCAGTGTGAACCCTCCAGTCCATGGACAGATGGCTGTGAAATACTGGTGGGGAGGAAGCACTTAAATTTTGTCTTGTGTTACAACGAGGAGGGGTTACTTCTTAATAATAAGTGTGGGAACTTGTTTCATGCCCTATTCACTTTTCCCTAGAACCAAACCATTTGATGTCCAGTCAGCTCTGACTCATGGCGATCCCATGTGTGTCAGAGTCAAACTGTGCTCTGTAGAACTTTCAATGGCTGTGATGTTTCAGAAGTAGATCATCAGGCCATTCTTATGAGATGCCTCTGGGTGGATTGAACCTCCAATCTTCCTGTTAGCATTCAAGAATATTAACAATTTTCACCATCCAGGATGAAATACCTGATAAGTGATAGCACTGGGAAAGTGCTTGATTTTGTATAGCTGATGTATTAGAAAAGCTGTTAGTGCTTTTTCTCTCTCTCTCTCTCCATAGTAACCCTCAGTCTATTTGTGCTCTAAACCCAATTATAACTAACCATTTTCCAATATCTATGTTACTGTGTGGGTTAGTTCGGAGACAGTACTGACCCAACAGTTCACATGTCATAGCCCTGCCCTCCGCCTTGTACTTTATCAGGGGCATTTTTTCCTCTTGTTGATGTGATTTCTGAAGTGATCTCCAAATATGTTTTGAATCCTGGAGATGAAAAGGGATTTTACTTATAATGTCCCTAAAACCTCAAATACTCTTTGTTATACAATTTCCATGGCCATATTTTCAGCCTCATCCCACCACCTGTGAACATCCTCCATGAACTTCTTTCCACTAACAATGAATTATATGATGCTTATCTGCATTGGCTGTTTACATTGATAATGTGTCGTCATTATATATTGCAAATATTTTCTAGTAAGTCATATGTTCTTTCACCTTGTTTATATTTTAAATGAATACTTTTATTCATATGATGTGAATTTATAATCTGTTTTTTTATTTACTTAATTTTTTCTAGGAAGTTATCCTATATCATAAAATGAGAAAATATCATTCTAAGTCTCCTTCCCCTTGTATTTTAACTTAATTTACCGCATTTCAGTTTTCAATTGTCCTAAATTTTATGAGATTCTAATAGAATGAAGTATCTTCCAATCTTCTCTAATAGTCAAGCTATTTATCCTAGTGTCATTAATTTATGAGTAGTCATTTATTTTCCCAATAAAATGTGATTTTATTTTTTTATCTATGAGATTCTGTGTGGGAGAATAATTACTTTCTGCTGTTCAGAGCTGTTCCTTTTTGTTTCATGTTCCAGTTGAAATTCAGTACCACAGGATCAAATTTATATTTGTTATCAACTTCAACTGCATCAAACATATACAATGGGAAATTATTATTTTCCCTAAAGTATTCAAAGTGTCATTTTAATATCTTCAGCAGATTTTGTAGTTCTATTCATAAAGTCTCCATGTTTTCATGTAATAAACACTTAAATTTTTATTCAGAAGTGCCACAATTCCTTTTGTTTGGTTTGCTGCTGTAGCAACTATTTCGGGAAAACATGAAAAGAGAAATTGATAGCCCAATTAATTCAGAAACAGAAAGAGTCAGCCTGTAAAATTATTACTTATCCCTCAACTACCAGTAAAACTATACTGAGTAGACCAAGAAGCATACTCTGTCAGAGATTTGCATGGGAAATGTCATTCCTGAAACTTAAAAACCCTGCCACCTTCAAAGGATTTGTTATATACACCTTTTAGTGATGTAAGGAAGCCAATAGAAAGTAAATTAAAACCACCCAGAATATTTGAAATCACTAGCATATACAGGTCCCAAATGATATCCTGTTTATTTCCACAACTGCAGTGCATAAACACACCCCAGTGACTAAGTTAGTAAAACCATTTTGCTCAGTGGAATCGACCCCAGGCAGCAAGATAACATCAAAGAACACGAGTGAGGAAGTTACCCAGAGACCCTACTTAAAGTGTCTAAGAGATTAAAGAAACACAGGAAAAAAGAAAAAAAAAAAAGGAAGGGATGAATCTTTAACCAGGACATTTGTATGAAAACAAGCATTTAAAAAAAAAAAAAGGAGGTAAAGTGAGCACCAATAAATAAATACTGTATTCATGGAGTTAAACATACAGCTCATGGTGTGAAAAAGAAAAAACTGGTTATGTAGAAGCAAGATCAGAAACTATTACAGAAAATTTAATACAACACTTAAAGCCACATGAGTTGTTTTGTTTATTTGTTTAAAGAATCTCCAAGATATGGAAGTGAGAAAGTAAAATTCCAGCATTTATCTATCAGTAGCGCCCAAGAGAAGGGGGAGGGGGGATACTGTCTACGAAGCAAGAACGACTTTCCTGTGTAGAAATGAAATAACTTTCTATCTGGTCCCTCAAATGCTCACTGTTGTCTCACAGTCTGTCCTCAGGAACTGCGCTGCTTAGAAGCATCCCCTGTCTTAACACGTTCCAGTAAAACAGATGTCTAAGGTTATTAAATTAGGCTCATTAGAACCAGTGGCTACTTCCCCTCCACTATGTGTGCTCAAGCACCACTGTTGTCTTCATTCTTCCTGGAATACAGTGCACAAGTTGTTGCTTTTCTTAACCCTGAATAGATTATAGAGTATTATAATGCCATCACGTGAAGCATGAAGGAACATTAGTCCAAATCAGCTCAATAAATTAGATTGTACTGGGGTGGGGAGGGGGTCTACTGACATCCTATGATGTAACAGGAAATTATTACTGACCATGCCATAAGCTTTTAATTTAGATGGTCAATCTGACAGAGAATAGGATTTTTGTTTGGTTGGTTTTTGTGAGCTATGAAGAAATGCCTGGCAAGCTACTTCCAAAAATTAGCCAGTGAAAACTCAATGGATCACAACAGTTCAATCCACAACCCATCATGGGGATGGTGCAGGACCAGGCAGCCTTTTTTTCTGTTGTGCATGGGGTCACCCTGAGCTGCAGGCCAACTCCATGGCAGGTAACATCAACAACAACAGGCAAACAATTACACATACACACCACACACACACCCTGTTATAGTCATATTCTAATAAAAATGTAATTAACTGTATTCTTATATAATCAAATAAGGTAGAACAGACTATGTTTTTACTGAATTCTAAGTCAAATCAGAGCACTTAGCTAGTGTCTTGGACTCGATTGTGCAAGACAGCAGCCACAGCACACGTATAGCCGCTGAACACTTGAAATGTGGGTAGTACAAACTGAGATGTGCTCCAAGGTAAAATACACACCAGATGAAAGAATTAGTATGAAAAATATATAAAATGTCTCGTAAATATGTATGCATTGCTTGCTAAAATATTTTATTTATATTTGTTTAAATCAATAAATTAATAAAGGTTGGCTTCACTTTTTTTTTTTTTTAAACTAGCTACTAAAAACCTAAAAAAAACACCCATGTGGTCGAGTTGATTACGACTCCTAGCAACCCTATAGGATGGAGTAGAACTGCACCATAACATTTCCAAGGCTGTAAGTCTTCGCAGAAGCAGACTGTCACATCTTTCTCCTGCATAGGTCAGATCCTCTGACCTTTCAGTTAGCAGCCCAGTGCTTTCACCACTGTGCCAACCACCAGGGCTTCTAGCTAGCAACCAGAAAATTTAAAATTACAAATGTGTTTTGGGTTATATGTCTATTGGTCAGTGCTGATCTTGTGTAAAAATGAATTATGAGAGTGTTCATTTCCTTAAAAGGCCAGTTATTTTTCACATATACATTTTTATAATATTGGAGAAAATAAAGTTAATTTTATTCAATAAGAAAAATTAATATCTACTATTTTAATAAAAATATCACCTGGTATTACTCTATAACAAATAATTAGCAATATAATTAATTTCTTAAAAACAGATAGTTATACAATGCAAGCAAAGTTGAGAAAATTGAAGGAGTAGATAGCCACCAATGGAACAGTCAGAGATCTTGGCTGTGTTTGGGGAAAGAATATACTCTAGAGAAAGAACACAGTCCACTTTTGAGAACTCAGTTCAGATGGCTAAGGCAGACCAAGAAAGGTGCCATCTATCCTATTTCAGCTTCATCAAAAGCAGGGCAAGAGAGTGGATATAGTGAGAGAAAGAAAAGGTAAGTAAATAGAGAAATAGAAGAAAAAAGAGTTTCGTACTTCGTGAAACTGTTTATGAGGTAAGAGGAACACTTAGGTGGTGCAAATTGTTAAGCATTCCACTGCTAACCAAAAGGTTGGAGGTTCAAGTTCACCTAGAGGCACCTGAGAAGAAAGGCCTGGTAATCTTCTTCTGAAAAATTATCCTTTGAAAATCGTACAGAGCACACTTCTACTCTGACACACATGCAGTCAACTTGAGCCGGAATTGACATTATGGTAACTGTTATTTATTGGTTGATTTTAATCATCATCCTCTGGATTATGACTGATCTGTGGTTATAGCTGTTGCTGCTGTGTGCCTTGGAGTTGACTGCAACTCATAGCTACCTGACCCAACATAGCAGAACTGTCCCAAGAGTTTTCTAGACTATAATCTTTACAGGATCAGATCTCCAGGTTTTCCTCTCCAGGAACAGTTGGTGGTTTCAAACCTCTGACCTTCCAGTTAGAAGCCAAGTGCTTAACCATTGCACCACGAGGGATCCTTATAAATGTAGCTACATAACTACTTTTATAACTTGTAAATGTATTTGTTTTGTATATAATAATTCCAGAAACTCAAATGGGTGAAATTATTATTTATTTTTAAATTCTAAAATAAGAAAAATTATGATGATAACAAAAATGTGTAGATGAGATACCATCTCACCCCAGCATTACTGGCACTAATCAAAAAACCATGAAACAACAAATGTTGAAGAGGCTGCTGGGAGATTGGAACTCTTATGCACTGCTGGTGGGAATGCAAAATGATACAGTCATTTTGGAAGACAATATAGCTCTTCCTTAGGAAGCTAGAAATAGAAATACCATATGTTCCAGCAATCCCACTCCTAGGAATATATCCTAGAGAAATAAGAATCATCACACGGACAGACATACGCACACCCATGTTCATTGCAGCATTTTTCACAATAGCAAAAAGATGGAAACAACCTAGATGCCCATCAACAAATGAATGGATAAACAAATTGTGGTACATACACACAATGGAGTGTTACACACTGATAAAGCATAACGATGAATCTGTGAAGCATCTCATAACATGGGTGAATTATGCTGAGTGAAATAAGTCAATGACAAAAAGACAAATATTGTATGAAACCACTACTGTAAAAACTCATGAAAAGGTTTACACACAAAAAGAAACAATCCTTGATGGTTACAAGGGAGAGGAAATGTGGGGATAGAAAAACACTAAATAGACAGTAGGTAAGTTCTAACTTTGGTACAGGGTAAGACAGTACACAATACTAGGGAAGCCAGCACAACTTGTACAAGGCAAGGTCACGGTAGCTCCACAGATACATTCAAACTCCCCAAGGGACCAAATTGCTAGGCTGAGGACAGTGGGGACCATGGTTTTAGCAAACATCTAGCTCAACTGGCGTAACATAGTTTATAAAGAAAATGCTCTACATTCTACTTTGGTGAGTAGCGTCTGGGGTTTTAAAAGCCTGTGAGTGGCCATGTAGGATACTCCACTGGTCACACCCCTTTGAGGGGCAAGGGAGAATGAAGAAGACTAAAGATACAAGTGAAAGATTAGTCCAAAGGACTAATGGACCACAACTGTCACGGCCTCCACCAGAAAGGTCCAGTACAACGAGGCGTTGCCCCGCTACTACCACTGACTGCTCTGACGGGGATCACAATACAGGGTCCCAGACAGAGCTGGGGAAAAATGTAGAACAAAATTCTAATTCAAAAAGAAAGACCAGACTTGCTGGCCTGACAGAGGCTGGAGAAACCCTGAGAGTATGGCCCCTGTGCATGCTATCAGCTCAGTAATGAAGTCACTCCTGAGGTTCACCATTCAGCGAAAGATTGGACAGGACCGTAAAACAAAATAAGAGCAAAGGGGCGCACCAGCCCAGAGGCAAGGACTAGAAGGCAAGAGGGGACAGGAAAGCTGGTAATACAGAACTTAAGTTTGAGGAGGGAGAGTGTTGACATGTCATGGGGTAGTTAACCAATGTCATAAAACAGTATGTGTATTCACTGTTTAATGAGAAGCTAGTGTGTTCTGTAAATTTTCGTCTAAAGTACAATAAAAAAAAGTTAAAAAAAAAAAGAAAAATGTGTAGAATAGTAAGACAGCCAAAGGATTCTCTTTACTCCTGTTTTCTACCGCTATTATAAAGTTGTAAAATCCAGTGACAGAAAATTGGACGTAATAGGTTAACTTTGAAGAAATAATGTATGATAATGTAAAGAGGCAGCATCTGACAATGGCAACAAAGGAGATGAAACCACCAGAATAACCTCAAAGTCTGGATTATTCACTGCATTGTGTGTTTCTAGACACTCCACAACCTTCCAAGAAAAGAATACAAAAATCAGTGGGTCTGATTTCGATTACAGAATATACAGTCTAGTGTAGCTGTGACAAGATAAATGGAAGATACAGTAATGGTAACATACCCATTTGCCTTTATTAAGTGTCCATGCCATATATATACATATGTTGTTGTTGTTAGGAGCTGTAGAGTCAGTTCCGACCCTATAGGACAGAATAGAACTGCCCCATAAGGTTTCCAAGCAGCAGCTGGTGGATTTGAACTGCTCAGCTTTTGGTTAGCAGCTGAACTCTTAACCACTACGCCACCAGGGCTCCTATATATCTCTATATATCTCTATCTATCATAGTTGCTTGGCAAAGCTCCAAACAGTTTCGTCTACAGTGGATGCTACACAAAGAACTGCTATTTATAGGTGTTTCACCTCTTTCTCCAGTTCCTTTCAACTCACTCTTTCAAAACATTTGGTCCAAATTAAATGTCAAAGTGATAAAAGAAATATTTTAAATAAATGTAATGCTGAAAAGTAAAGTGAGAAAATATCACTAGAAATTGTAAGTGACAAGGCTGTTGAAGTCAATATGGAGGAGAATTTTTAAACTTGAAGATATTTAATGTGTTCCAAAGACATAGATGGCCAAAATACATTTTAAAAACTTCTTTTGACTTAAGAGAAAATGCATGCCAATATTTTAAAGATAGCAGAATACTTACATCTTTAGCAACATTTTATCACCCAGTAATTTGCCTAGGGCTGCCTTCATATCCCTATTCCTCAGGCTATATATGACAGGATTCCGGCTGGGAGGTAACACAGAGTATAACACAGACATGAAAAGATTCAGTGATGATGCAGGTTTATAATTGGTGCCTAAACATGTAACAATGCCTGAAAAGAGGAACAAGGCCATCACAGTGAGGTGGGGCATGCAGGTGGAGACAGTTTTGAACCTGCCTTGAGCAGATGGAATCCTTAAGACAGCTGAGAAAATGTGAACATAAGAGGCAATCATGAAAAGGAAGCATAAAAAGGCAAAAGAAAAGCTGGCAATTATAAATGCATAGTCTAGAATTTGCTCCCCAGGACAAGCAAGTGTAAGCAGTGATGGAATGTCACAGAAGAACTGGTGCACTATGTTGGGCCCACAGAATTTGACAGAGAATGTACCTGCTACATGGATGGATCCATAGACAAATCCGCTGAGCCATGACACAGTCACCATCTGCACACAGGAGCCTCTATTCATAATGGTCTCATAGCGCAAAGGATGGCAGATGGCAGCATAGCGGTCGTAGGACATGACTACAAGGAGGGCATACTCCGTACTCCCAAAAAAAAGAAAAAGAAAAATTTGTGAGGCACATCCTAGGAAGGAGATAGAATGACTCTTAGAGAGTTCATGATGGACTTGGGGACTGTGACAGAGATGAAGCCGATATCAATCAAGGACATATTCTTCAGGAAGAAATACATAAGGGCATGCAGATGCAGATCAATGGTGGTGAGGGTGACAATGAGGAGGTTGCCTGTCAATGCTGTCAGGTAAATGAGGAAGAAGAGGGCTGCATACAGTCTCTGTAGCATCCAGTCATCAGGGAATCCCATGAGCAAGAATTCCATTATGAAGGTTATGTTGGCTAGTTTCTCAGGCATGCTGATTCTTGTCTGTGGAAATAAAGATAACACCGATAACTAGTTCACTCAGATATGAACTCAGTAGTCCGAATCTTCTGGTTATATTAACAAGCAAAGGGTGGAGCAAACACCTTTAACATGGCTTGATTCTGTTTGGAGTGAAGCTTATCAGAAGAGTCTCAGGAAAATAGCATACAGTACAGCTCCACTTCCTTAACGGTAATGGAAGCAGTTAACGCACTGGGCTGCTATCCAAAAGGCTGGTGGTTTGAGTACATCGAAATTTGTCTCAGAAGAGACCCAATAATTTACTTGCAATAAATTAGCCATTGAAAACCCTATGGAGAATAGTTGTACCCTGACACAGATGGGGTTGCCATGAATATGAATGGATTTGAGTGCAACTGTATTTTTTTTTTCTTGTGATATTAGAGAGAGCAAATTGAAATATGACTGGCATTAAAGGCAGTTAAGAAAAAGGCAGAGTATGCAACAAAGTGCATCTGTCCAGGAAGCAAGAAAAAGTTATATTGCCTCCCATGCCTTAGGAGATTACTATGCAGGTGTAGGGGTTTGAGCCCTGGTAGAGCAGTGGTTAAGTGCTCTGCTACTAAATGAAAGCTTCATCCGAAAGGTTGGTGGTTCTAACCCACCAGCTGTTCCACAGGAGAAAGATGTGGTAGCCTGCTTCCCTTGGAAACTCTATGAGGCAGATCTACTCTGTCTTACACGGCTGCTATGAGTCAGAATTGACTAGATGGCAACGGATTTGGTTTTAAGCTTATGGGGGTTAGGATATATTCTACATTTAAAGCTATTAACACAGCCTTTCTCTTTTCTACTGACTGCTTCCAGGAGTCATTTGATAAACACTGCTCTTGACCTTGGTGAAAATGAAATAAAATATACCCACTGCCATCGAGTCGATTCCACCTCATAGTGACCCTATAGGACAGAGTAGAACTGCCCCATAGAGTTTCCAAGGAGTGCCTAGCAGATTCGAACAGCCACCTCTTGGTTAGCAGCTGAGCTCTTAACCACTACGCCACCAGAGCTTCTGAAAATAAAATATAGTAGAATAAAAAGAAAAGCATGGGTTTGTGAATGGTGGTTAAAAATAATACAAAGAAGGTCCTAGGTAGAATAGGGTAGAGGCCTACCTTAGTGTCACAGTGGGATGGTGTCTTTTCTAGTTGACGTCAAGTAGAAGAGTTTTTAGTAAAGTTTAGGATGTCCACACTGTCACTTCTTACCTATTTACTAGAGAGTAGAGAGTAACTGCTGCTGTGATGGAAGGTCTCCTCTCTCCTTGTAAACTACAGCCATGACAGTGGTCTTGCCTGAGACAATACAACAGCTTTTTCAACATCCACTACTTCCTCATTCTCACATTTACAAAAGTATCTTTTTTTTTTTTTTTTTAATTTTCTCCCTTGCCCCTCCAGCTTTCATTTAAACAAAACACCTAGAAACTAATTGGGTAGATAATAGTCTTATCAATTAGCACAGGTTTCTTCTATGGATACAGATGACAATGTTAAATTTCCTCTTTCTGAAGACATCAGAAGAAAAGAGTTACATAAATTTATCAAAATATAACAAATTTATCAATATTCACAGAGATTTCTCTTCCCCTTGGTTAGAACTGGCAGTCAGGCATGAAGTGGAAAGACCCCAACAGGCACAGTAGGAGTAGGATGGGGCACATTTCCCTCTTCCATCCCTCCACTGAATGTGTTCTTATACATGTGGAAGCAAAGGGCCATGCTGTGTCTGCCCTCAGTGGACACCTTCATTCTGGAACGGCGGGGTATTCCACGACCAAGGCTGCTTAATTATCTCACCAGTCCTATGTGTCTTCTGAGTTTCATATGAGGTCACCATGGTATAATTGGGGTGAGGCTTAGGCTCCGAGGTCCATGAACACCAGGATTTAGGACCACACAGAAGGGTAATTCAAATGCCCCTAGGGGTTTTCTGTGATGAGAATATACCACAACTGTATGAATACGTTCATTTTGTTTCTTTCTGCTCATTAATGTGTTACAACACTAACTTTTTAGTAGAAAATAGGATAGTTGAATCCAAGTATTGAAATTTATATTCAGGAATACTTATTAGGTCCAAATATTGTTTTGTTTTATTGTTGCTTAGCTTTGCTTTTTTTTTGGTCATTTTAACACTAGTATCTATGAAAATATTACTTGTGCAAAATAAAGCAATGTAGGAAAAAATTAATGTGAAACGTGCCTGGAGAGGCTCATTCACAAATTTCTTCCCAGGAAGAACTAGAGTTGCACGTTTGGGAATGTTTCCTTCAAAAATCTTCCTATTACTTGCCATACATATTTATAAAAATACATCTTTTGACATTCATCATGTGTGGTTCAGAGATTCAGTTTTCACACACAGCAATATTCTTCATGGCTTTGTGTTTTTATCTATTTTTTGCTATGGTTGGGTGCCCTCAAGTTGATTCTGATTCAGTGACCCTGTGCAACAGAGTAAAACTGTACCAGTAGGGTTGTCTTGGCTGTAATCCTTACCGAAGCAGATGGCAGAGTCTCTCTTCTGTAGAGTGGCTGGGTGGATTTGAACCACCAACTTTTTGGTTAGCAGCCTAGCACTTAACTGTTATGCCAGCAGTTCTCCTTATTATTCCATGGCATTGGTATTCAGTATTTGAAAATCCTGTCTTCTCTTTACAAGCAAACTTTTGATTAACGTAATTATAATTACATTCTCTGTGCGCATGTTTATTTGGTTGTTTAGGTATTTCTTGCAGTTTAATTGATATAGCACACTTTGATAATTTATTAATAATTGATGGATTGTATATGTTTATTCTTCCCAAACCATTTGCAAAGATATACTCTTACCAAGTCTTTAAGTGTTTTCAATTAACTCATATCTATCACAACAAAACATTTTAATGTACATTTGTTATTTTTGAAATCCACTACTAAAAACGAAATCACATAATTATTCCAAATTGCACCCTCCAACTATAACAGGATTTAGGATATTATTTTTGGCTAACAGCGTTTATAAATTATATATGTGAGTGTGTGTGTATATGCACACACATATATATTTCATTTTTTATTGTTGTTGAGAGTATACACAGCAAACCATACACCAATTCAACAATTTCTACACATACAATTCAGTGGCGTTGATGTCATTCTTCAATTTGTGTAATTATCTTACTCTCCTTCTCTGAATTTTTCTTCTTTCAATAACGTGAATTCACTGCCCCGTAAGCTTCCTATCTGATGTTTCGAGTTTTTGTAGTCAATTTGATCCTATATAGACAGTATTTCAAAAGAGCATGATGTTCAAAGCAAACAGTTTTTACTAAGTAAGTTAACCTATTGTTCAGTTTAAATAAAACTTCAGAGGATACATTGGTTGACAATTTAAAGATTGTCTCAGGGAAACAGTTTCAGAATTTCAACCATCCTCAATACCCCTAGAAAATCTGGTTTGCATGAGAATTTGGATTTCTATTCTGCATTCCCCCCCTTTTGGTAAGAACTCTTCCACAGAATCCTGGATCAAAATATTCAGTAATGGGAGCCAGGTACCATCCAATTCTTCTAGTCTCATGGCAAAGGAAGCATTTGTTCATGGAAGTAATTAGGCACACATTCCATTTCCTCCTCCTATTCCTGGCTCTCCCTCTTTTTCTGCTGCTCCAGGTGAATAGACCAATTGTAACTTGGCTAGCCACTTGCAAGCTTTTGAGACCCTGGCATTTGTCTTTTTGTTGAATTGTATAAATATATATCTATGCATATTTATATGTACACACATTCCATATATAGATCTAGTTCTGGATCTGCATCTAGGTATGTAGACAGATAGATATAGAGATACAGTAAAACCTGCCAAAGCAAGAACCTGTGTAAGGCAGAAATATGTCAGAGAAGGAAAACTCAAATATTTTCCACTAAAACAAGCAATAAAAAAGTAGTAAGACTACACCCCATCAAAGTTGTAAAACTTTCAAAAAAAAGCAAGAACCTGTGTAAGGCAGAAATATGTCAGAGAAGGAAAACTCAAATATTTTCCACTAAAACAAGCAATAAAAAAGTAGTAAGACTACACCCCATCAAAGTTGTAAAACTTTCAAGACCCGGGAAAATAAGGAAGTTCCATTGAGTTCCAGCTCTCACGAGTTTCACTGTACATTCAAATCAGACCAGTTGCCATTGACGCGATCCTGATTCCCGGCGACCCATGTGTGTCAGAGCAGAACTATGCTCCTTGGGGTTTTCAATGGCTGACTTTTCAAAAGAAGATCACCAGGCCCTTCTTCCTTGGCACCTCTGGATGGACTTCCAATTAGTAACCAAGTCTGTAAGCATTTGCATCACCCAGGGACTATATATATATATATACATATATACACATGTCTATATATATATACACATAGAAGACCCTCAACGAGGTAGATTGACACAGTGGCTGCAACAATGAGCTCAAGCATAACAATGATTGTAAGGATGGTGCAGGACTGGGCAGTGTTTCGTTCTGTTGTACACAGGGTCGCTAGGAGTCAGAACCGACTCGACAGCACCTAACATATATACACATGTGTATTGCTATGAGTTGGAATCAACTCGACAGCACTGGGTTTGGGTTTTATATATACAAAACATATAGACACTTCTATATATACATGTCTGGCGCCGTAGTTAAGAGCTATGACTTCTAACCAAAAAAAGGTCAGCAGTCCCAACTCACCAGCTGCTCCCTTGAAACCCTGTGGGGCAGATCTATTCTGTTATATAGGGTCCCTATGTGTTGGAATCGACTTGTCGGCAACAGGTTTGGTTTGGTTTATATATACACAGAGGAGTCCTGGTGACACTGTGGTTAAGCACTTGGCTGCTAACCAAAAGGTCAGCAGTTAGAACCTACCAGCTGTTCTGTGTGAGGAAGATGTGGCAGTCTACTTCTGTAACGATTTACAGCGTTGGATACCCTATGGGGAAGTTCTACTCTATACTATAGGGTTGCTATGAGTCGTAATTGACTGGATGGCAATGGGTTTGTTTTATATATATATAAAACTAGACAAATAGACACAAGTTTATTTGTGTACATGTCTGTGTATATACATGCAAGGAGCCTTGGTGGTGCGATGGTTAAACACTTGGCTGCTAATTGACAGTTTAGAGATTTGGACCCACCAGGAGAAAGACCTGGTGACCTGCTTCTGTAAACAGTACAGCCATGAAAACCCTATGGAGCAGTTCTATTCTGTTTCACGGAGTCACTATGAGTCAGAATCAACTCAGCAGCACCTAACAACAACAACACATATACATGCATACATGCATATACCATATATTCAGTCAATGTTTAGAATATTTTATCTAGATTTGGTATATATTTGTGATTTAATTTTTGTGTACACACATGTTAAAAGAGAAAAAAAATATCGTCATGACATTCAGTGCAGAAAAGGCAATGAAAAAGTCCAACACCTTTTAATAATACAATGTCAACAAAACAACAATAACCAACTTTTCTACAAATGATTGAATGTATTAAGGTGATGGAACGTAATAGCTATACGAAAAGGGCAGTGGCAGGTAAATTGAGCAGCATTAGGCTCCAGCTTCTGCCTGATGGACATTTTCCCCTTTTCTTCTTTATCCCAGATCCTCAGTAAACAGCAGTGATCTTTCTCCTGAGTTTCTGAGTCTGTGGTCTTATTTCTGTCATATGCGTAACCTTGGGTGGCTGTGGAGCAAATGGCACCCGAGAACAGCAAACAGCAGGAGGGAGGAGGGGGCTCCGGGATGTGAACTGAGAGCACATATGGAGAGGCCCTCACTCTCTTTATTTTCATGCATTCCTCCTCCCCTCACCACCACTGCTCATTTTGTCTGTTCCATCCCTTGACTGTCTGTGTTCTTATATGTGTTACTACTTTTACTGTTTGATTATATATTTTTACAATTATAAAAATAAAAGTAATAGAGAAAAAAAAAACATATTTCTTCTAGACTCGAAGGAGCCCTGGTTCCAAAGTGCTAAGCACTTGGCTGCTAACCAAAAGGTCAACGGTTCGATCCTATCAGTCACTCCGTGGGAGAAAGATGTGGCAGATTGTTTCCATAAGACTTACAGCTTTGGAAACCCAATGGGGCAGTTCTGTGCTGTGCTACAGGGTTGCTATGAGTCAGAATTAACTCAATGGCAATGAGTTTGGTTTTGGATCCTAGGCTCTATATCCTAAGATAGCTAAATGAACTGCTAGCCAGCAAGGTTAAAAATACATATATATATTTGGACTACTTCTAAATTTCTACTAATTTGTGTGTGATGTAAATTAGGTATGTCTTCATCAATTCTAAATGTTAGAGTTATGAGTAAGTCCTAAAAAAAGCCTGGAGGCAGATATTTAATCAATATGAAGAAAGCATTTTAGAAAGTTATATTTGATTCTTAAAATTAATTTGCATTTTTATATATGAATGCATATCATATAGAAAAGTCACTGGGAAACTAAAAAGTGAAAATATTTCATCTGATATAATGTGATTATGTTTAATGTATAAATATTTCACGCAAAATTGTAAGAAAAACTAACTTTCAAAGAAAAAAATAGAAAAAGAACCTGAACATAAAATGTATAAATAAAACCATACAAATGAAATGTACAAATGAAAAATATTTAAATTCAAAAATAATGTCATAATACATTGGCAATTTTCATGTATGAAAATAAAAAAAAATCAAAATTGGTGATTTTAAAGCTGGTTGAACAGCATGAGACAGATACCCTCGTACCCTGTTGGTAGTGTGCAAATTGCTGTGAGACCCCTGAAACTATTGCCCTAAGATAGTCTTTAAACCTTAAACCAAAAATATCCCTTTAAGATCACAATAGAGGGTCCAGGACAGAGCTGGAGAAAAATGTAGAACAAAATTCTAGCTCAAAAAGAAACACCAGACTTGCTGGCCTGACAGAGACTGGAGAAATCCTAAGAGTATGGCCCCCGGACAGCTTTTAGCTCAATTCAGCCAAAGATTGGACAGGCCCATAAAACCAAATGAGCCTAAAGAGCACACCAGCCCAGGAGCAAGGACTAGAAGGCAGGAGGGAACAAGAAAGCTGGTAATAGGCAACCTAAGGTTGAGAAGAGAGAATGTTGACATGTCATGGGGTTGGTAACCAATGTCATAAAACAATATGTGTACTAAAAAAAAAAAAAATCTTCTTAAAATAAAATGATAGTTTAATTTAACTAGTAAAGAAAACCTGCCTTGAACATTATGTCCTTTCAAGATCTATCTATATGGGATCAAACTGACAACACCAACTGGAAAGATTAGATAGGAACATTAGGAGGCAGTGAGTGTGTGTGTCTGTGGGAGGAACAACACAAAAAATGGTGGCGAGAATAGATGCGCAACTTGATGACTGTAATCAATATCACTGAGCTTTACATGTAGAAACTTGGTGGTGCATATTTTTACTGTGTATGTTCTCAACAACAAACAAAACAATAAAATCAACTATTAAAAAAGATACCATGGATATTTTCATAACAAAGGAACCATATTAGTAATTGTTATTGTTTGTACAGATGGATCAGAATTTATTAGCCAATCCCATATTGATGAGCATCAAGTTGTTTTCAATATTGTGCTATAATAAGCATTTTTTTGAAATTGGCTTTATTAAGGTATAATTAGTATGTCATAAAATCCACCCATTTTAAGTGTATAATTTGATGAGTTTTAGAAATATTCTTACACATTTAAAAAAAAGAAAATTGACATGAGGCTCTAGGAGTCACTTTTTCCACATGTAACAGAACATTTAAATAAATAATTAACATCCTTTGATCTGGATGTTCTATTTTAGGTATCAGTTCTAATTATAATCATACATATAAACAAAGGTATACATTAATGAGTTAACTGAATACTTATTTATAAGGGCAATTACCTACAATCTATATTTATAAGAATAGCTTAAGAGCTATAACAATTTAATATATCTTTAGAATACAATATATAAAGTGAGTATATCCTCTATTTCAGAGAACTATGTTGATATATAATGTTACATATATGGGTTAAAATGTAGGTTAACTTAATTACATGATTTTCTGTAGTTTGGTATTTTAGTTAATGTTGTTTATATTACTATTCCAGAAGAACCCAGTGCCCTCGAGTAGATTCCAACTCATAGCGACCCTACAGGACAGAGTAGAACTGCCCCATAGAATTTCCAAGGAGTGCCTGGCGGATTTGAACTGCCGATCCTTTGGTTAGCAGCCATAGCACGTAACCACTACGCAACCAGGGTTTCCTATATTACTATAAAACAATACAAATCTATAACAGTATGCTAAAACATGAGTGTAGTATTTGGGTGTATATATATAAAAAAATATATATAGAAGACATATAATAATAAATTAAAGATTTGTTAATCAAATAATGATTCCTATGAATCAATGGCAATGTTTACAGGATATTTTCAGGAGCTAAAAAGGCACCTTAAAAACAGTATAAAATATATTTTAATTTTATTTATTACTTAATCTTTCAGTATATAGCTTAGATTCATTATGCTTCTTTATGATCTCCTCTACCCCTCAATATGGTTATAATATGAGCAGTTCTACACAATCAGAAATCTAAACTCACAGAAATCCTGCACTTGAAGGAAACGTACAGGAGATGAAACTAGTCTAAACCTGTTTAAAACATCACACTAATTCTGGATTTACCCTGTAGCGAAACCCTGTATCTCTACACGAGAGAACTGACTACAGTGTGTGTTAGCTCAGTCAAGTCTTTAATGCAGGCTTTCGCTTTAATTTACAGTAACCGTATTTTACAATGGGCAGTGGTGGTTGAGTGGTAGAATTCCTCCCTTACATGCTGGAGACCTGGATTCAATTCCCAGGCAATACTCTTCAAGCACAGTCATCATCTACCTGTTAGGGGATGCTTCAGTGTTGCTAAAATGCTGAACAGTGTCAGAGAAGCAACCAGACTAAGACAGACCAGGAAGAAGGGCCTGGAAACCTACTTCAAAAATTCAAACAGCGAAAACCCGATAAATCACATCAAACACCTATGTTCATCCAAAGACTTCACCAAAAGAGTAAAAAGATTAACTACAGAATGGGAAAAAGTCTTTAGCTATGACATTTATGATCAGCACCTGATCTCTAAAATCTACATGATACTGCAAAAACTCAACTGCAAGAAGACAAATAACCCAATTAAAAAATGGGCAAAAGATATGAATACATACTTCACTAAAGAAGACATTGAGGTAGCTAACAGATAGATGAGTTAATGTTCACAATAATTAGCCATTAGAGAAATGCAAATCAAAACTACAATGAGATTCCATCTCACTCCAACAAGGCTGGCATTAATCCAAAAAACACAAAACAATAAATGTTGTAGAGGCTGTGGAGAGACCGGAACGCTTTTACACTGCTGGTGGGAATGTAAAATGGTACAACCACTTTGGAAATTGATCTGGCACTTCCTTAAAAAGCTAGAAATAGAAGTAACATAAGATCCAGGAATCCCTCTCCTTGGAATATATCCTAGAGAAATAAGAGCCTTTACACAAACAGATATATGCACACCCATATTTATTGCAGCACTGTTTACAATAGCAAAAAGATGGAAGCAACCAAGGTGCCCATCAACAGATGAAAGGATAAATAAATTACGGTATTTTCACACAATGGAATACTATGCATCGATAAAGAACAGTGATGAATCTGTGAAACATTTCATTACATGGTGGAATCTGGAAGGCATTATGCTGGGTGAAATTAGTCAGTTGCAAAAGGACAAATATTGTATAAGACTATTATTGTAAGAACTCAAGAAAGAGTTTAAATAGAGAAGAAAATATTCTTTGACATTTATGGGGGGGAGGGAGGGAGACTGGGAGAGGGGTATTTACTAATTAGATAGTAGATAAGAACTACGTTAGGTGATGGGAAAGACAACACACAATACAGGGGAGGTCAGCACAATTGGACTAAACCAAAAGCAAAGAAGTTTCCGAAATAAACTGAATGCTTCGAAGTCCAGTGTAGCAGGGGCGGGGGTTTGGGGACCATGGTTTCTGGGGACATCTAAGTCAATTGGCGTAATAAAATCTATTAAGAAAACATTCTGCATCCCACCTTGGAGAGAGGCATCTGGGATCTTTAATGCTAGCAAGCGGCCATCTAAGATGCATCAATTGGTCTCAACCCACCTGGATCAAAGGAGAATGAAGAACACCAAGGACACATGGTAATTATGAGCCCAAGAGACAGAAAGGGCCACCTAAACCACAGACTACATCAACTTGAGACCAGAAGAGCTAGATGGTGCCTGGCTACAACCGATGACTGCACTGATAGGAAACACAACAGAGAACCCCTGAGGGAGCAGGAGAGCGGTGGGATGCAGACTCCAAATTCTCATAAAAAGACCAGACTTAATGGTCTGACTGAGACTAGAAGGACCCCAGTGTCATGGCCCCCAGACCTTCTGTTGACCCAGGACAGGAACCATTCCCAAAGCCAACTCTTCAGACATGGATTGGAGAAGGATGCTGGCGAGGAGCGAGCTTCTTGGATCAGGTGGACACTTGAGACTATGTTGGCATCTCCTCTCTGGAGGGTAGATGAGAGGGTAGAGGGGGTTAGAAGCTGGTGAAATGGATACGAAAAGAGTGGAGGGAGGGAGTGGGCTGTCTCATCAGGGGGAGAGCAATTGGGAGTATGTAGCAAGGTGTATATAAGTTTTTGTGTGAGAGACTGACTTGATTTGTAAACTTTCACTTAAAGCACAATAAAAATTAAAAAAAAAAAAACTCTATAAATCACAATGGTTTAATCCACACACACTTATGGAGATGACACAGGACCACGCAGTGTTTCTTTACATTATGCTTGGGTTTGACATCTGTCAGGGACTGAGTTAACAGCTGCTAACAACATGTTTCACTACAGGACACAAACAAATACACACACATACACACATAGATTGAAAGAGAAATAGAGAAACAGAATTCTGTTTCACTCAGCATTTTATAAAACCATAATTTGGAAGAATGTGGAAGAGCAGATGCCTGGAAGAAAAGCGTTCCAACTAGAAGGACCATCAACAGCAAAGAGCACCTGAAGCAGGAACAAAGAGGGCACCTGGGACTTGAAGAGGGTGATGAGTGGGAAAATTCAGGACTATTACGTAACTAAAGCATAGATGATGGAGAACTTTCTATAACAGTGGGAGGACTCCGGCTTGTCCTGAACGTGAGCTGAGGTGCAATTAATGTTGATCCTATGAATCTACTCAGCTGCTTCACTGAGGATAGTCAGAAGGCAGGTGAGGGAGGAAGCAGGTAGACCAGTTTGGGGGCTGTAGCCATGCTCTAAACGACAAATTATAGGAGTGTGACTCATGGTGGCATCAGTATAATTTGAAAGAAACAGTAAACTGGAGGACAGAGAGAAAAGGATTTGCTGAGTTATTAGATGTGGTTGAGGGAGAAAAACAAATGAGTGAGAATCACACTTGGATTAATAGAAAGATGGAGCGAGGATTAGCTGACGTACAGTGGAGAATGTTTAGTGGGAAGACCAGGAGTGACTAAAATAGTGAATTCTAGTAAGTATAAAATTAGAATTTAATGATACAAAAGAATCATATGTGCCTAAGAAAAGGAACATGGAATTTTAGCATCTGCGGTTAATTATTTCCTCTTGAGGGCTCTTTTAAAAAGTCATTAACATTAAAATACAGAGAAAAGGAAGGGGAAAAAAAAAAGGAAGGTATTGTCATATGTGACTAAACCAAGTTCAGATCAATCCCGTCTACTGGAGCAGGTCACAATGTATGCAGCATTTGTACACACAGAGGTAGCAATGGTCATTTCCATGCCAAGGTGGCAACAAAGAAGGTAGAAGTATTTTTTAGGGACGTACTCAGGTAATCTGAGTAGGAAGAAATGTAAAATGGCACGTAGGAGTAAAAGTGGAGACAAGAAAAATGAATCTATACTTAAAATGGAGAAAAAAAGATAAAAGGAGAAGGGACAAATAAAGAGGTCAAAGAGAAAAAGAAAGACAATAAAGGACATAAAAAAGGAAGTAATAAAAGTAAGGATAGAGGAAGGAACAACAAAAGAAAGGAAAAATGAAAGAAGGAAGGAAAGGTAATGCACAAAATTTGTGGAAGGATCTTGAGTTAGAGAAGAGCCATCAGGAGCCCTGGTGGCACAGTGGCTAATTAAAATTCTCAGCTGATGATTTGGACCTACCAGTCGCTCCCCAGGAGAAAGCTGTGGCAGTCTGTTTCTGTAAAGATTACAGACTTGGAAACCCTAGGGGGCAGCTCTACTCTGTTGTATAGAGTCACTATGAGTCAGAATCAACTCCATGGCAATAGGTTTGGCTTTTGGCTTTTGGGTTTTTTTTTTTTTTTTTTTTTGGATTGAATTAGGAAAAGGAGAACTGGAATCATAAATATGTGTACATAAGAGACTTGTACAAAATTACTTCACGACTGATATTCTGTGTTTATTCACAATGACATAAATATTTCTGGGGAGATCCTATTCTGAAATTTGACTTTTTTAAGAATGTTGTCATCACTATTTTTGGACATTCTTAATACCTGAGTGGCCAGCAACCACAGCAATTTGACCACTCTCTGATGATTCTACTGTGAAACCCATAATTAAATATTTAATTAGCATAAACTAATAGAACTCCTAAAGACAGGTTATAAGGAGTCCCACATCTTTATTTGTTTATTTATTTATTTATAATAATTTTTACTGAGCTTTAAGTGAAGGTTTTTTTTTTAAGTGAAGGTTTACAAATCAAGTCAGTCTGTCACATATTAGCTTATATACACCTTACTCCATACTCCCACTTATTCTCCCCCTAATGAGTCAGCCCTTTCAGTCTCTCTTTTTGTGACAATTTTGCCAGTTTCTAACCCTCTCTACCCTCCTATCTCCCCTCCAGACAGGAGATGCCAACAAAGTCTCAAGTGTCCACCTGATACAAGTAGCTCACTCTTCATCAGCATCTCTCTCCTACCCATTGTCCAGTCCCTTCCATGTCTGATGAGTTGTCTTCAGGCATGGTTCCTGTCCTGGGCCTACAGAAGGTTTGGGGACCATGACCGCCGGGATTCCTCTAGTCTCAGTCAGACCATTAAGTCTGGTCTTTTTATGAAAATTTGGGGTCTGCGTCCCACTGATCTCCTGCTCTCTCAGGGGTTCTCTGTTCTGCTCCCTGTCAGGGCAGTCATCGGTTGTGGCTGGGCACCATATAGTTTTTCTGGTCTCAGGATGATGTAAGTCTCTGGTTCATGTGACCCTTTCTGTCTCTTGGGCTCATAGTTATCGTGTGACCTTGGTGTTCTTCATTCTCCTTTGATCCAGGTGGGTTGAGACCAATTGATGCATCTTAGATGGCCGCTTGTTAGCGTTTAAGACCCCAGATGCCACATTTCAAAGTGGGATGCAGAATGTTTTCATAATAGAATTATTTTGCCAAATGACTTAGAAGTCCCCTTAAGCCATACTCCCAAACCCCCGCCCTTGCTCCGCTGACCTTTGAAGCATTCAATTTATCCCAGAAACTTCTTTGCTTTTGGTCCAGTCCAGTTGAGCTGACCTTCCGTGTATTGAGTATTGTCCTTCCCTTCACCTAAAGTAGTTCTTATCTAATAACTAATCCATAAACAAATCTCTCCCGCCCTCCTTCCCTCCCCTCTCGTAACCACAAAAGTATGTGTTCTTCTCAGTTTATACTATATCTTAAGATCTTATAATAGTGGTCTTATACAATATTTTTCCTTTTGCCTCTGACTAATTTCACTCAGCATAATGCCTTCCAGGTTCCTCCATGTTATGAAATGTTTCACAGATTCGTCACTGTT
The DNA here is from genome assembly GCF_024166365.1 of Elephas maximus indicus. NCBI lineage: Eukaryota > Metazoa > Chordata > Mammalia > Proboscidea > Elephantidae > Elephas > Elephas maximus. Next base: position 5,370,447 of record NC_064822.1, on the reverse strand, counting down.
CTTTATCGATGCGTAGTATTCCATTGTGTGAATGTACCACATTTTATTTACCCATTCATCTGTAGATGGACACTTTGGTTGCTTCCAGCTTTTTGCTATTGTAAACAGAGCTGCAATAAACATGGGTGTGCATATACCTGTTCGTGTAAAGGCTCTTATTTCTCTAGGGTATATTCCGAGGAGTAGGATTTGTGGGTTGTATGGTAGTTCTATTTCTAACTGTTTAAGGTAACACGAGATAGATTTCCAAAGTGGTTGTACCATTTGACATTCCCACCAGCAGTGTATAAGAGTTCCAATCTCTGCAGCCCCTCCAACATTTATTATCTTGTGTTTTTTGGATTAATGCCAGCCTCGTTGGAGTGAGATGGAATCAAATTGTAGTTTAATTTGCATTTCTCTAATGGCTAATGATCGAGAGCATTTTCTCATGTATCTGTTAGCTGCCTGAATACCTTCTTTAGTGAAGTGTGTGTTCATATCCTTTGCCCACTTCTTGATTGGGTTGTTTGTCTTTTTGTGGTTGAATTTTAACAGAATCATGTAGATTTTAGAGATCAAGAGCTGGTCGTAGATGTCATAGCTAAAAATTCTTTCCCAAACTGTAGGTAGTCTTTTTACTCTTTTGGTGAAGTCTTTAGATGAGCATAGGTGTTTGATTTTTAGGAGCTCACAGTTATCTGGTTTCTTTTCGTCATTTTTGGTAATGTTTTGTATTCTGTTTATGCCTTGTATTAGGGCTCCTAACGTTGTCCCTATTTTTTTCTTCCACGATCTTTATTGTTTTAGTCTTTATGTTTAGCTCTTTGATCCACTTGGAGTTAGTTTTTGTGCATGGTGTGAGGTATGGGTCCTGTTTCATTTTTTTGCAAATGGATATCCAGTTATGCCAGCACCATTTGTTAAAAAGACTATCTTTTCCCCAGTTAACTGACACTGGGCCTTTGTCAAATATCAGCTCCTCATATGTGGATGGATTTATTTCTGGGTTCTCAATTCTGTTCTATTGGTCTATGTGCCTGTTGTTGTACCAATAACAGGTTGTTTTGACTACTGTGGCTGTATAATAGGTTCTAAAATCAGGTAGAGTGAGGCCTCCCACTTTCTTCTTCTTTTTCAGTAATGCTTTACTTCTCCGGGGCTTCTTTCCCTTCCATATGAAGTTGGTGATTTGCTTCTCCATCACTTTAAAAAATATCATTGGAATTTGGATCAGAAGTGCATTGTATGTATAGATGGCTTTTGGTAGAATAGCCATTTTTACTATGTTAAGTCTTCCGATCCATGAGCAAGGTATGTTTTTCCACTTATGTAGGTCCCTTTTAGTTTCTTGCACTAGTACTTTGTATTTTCTTTATACAGGTCTTTTACATCTTTGGTAAGATTTATTCCTAAGTATTTTATCTTCTTGGGGGCTACTGTGAATGGTATTTATTTGGTGATTTCCTCTTCGATGTTCTTTTTGTTGATGTAGAGGAATCCAAGTGATTTTTGTATGTTTATCTCGTAACCAGAGACTCTGCCAAACTCTTCTATTAGTTTCAGTAGTTTTCTGGAGGATTCCTTAGGGTTTTCTCTGTATAAGATCATGTCATCTGCAAATAGAGATAATTTTACTTCCTCCTTGCCAATCTGGATGCCCTTTATTTCTTTGTCTAGCCTAATTGCTCTGGCTAGGACCTCTTGCACAATGTTGAGTAAGAGAGGTGATAAAGGGCATCCTTGTCTGGTTCCTGTTCTCAAGGGAAATGCTTTCAGGCTCTCTCCATTTAGGGTGATGTTGGCTGTTGGCTTTGTATAGATGCCCTTTATTATGTTGAGGAATTTTCCTTCAATTTCTATTTTGGTGAGAGTTTTTATCATAAATGGGTGTTGGACTTTCTCAAATGCCTTTTCTGCATCAATGGATAAGCTCATGTGGTTTTTGTGTTTTGTTTTAATTATATGGTGGATTACGTGAATGGTTTTTCTAATATTAAACCATCCTTGCATACCTGGTATAAACCCCACTTGGTCGTGGTGGATTATTTTTTTGATATGTTGTTGAATTCTATTGGCTAGAATTTTGTTGAGGATTTTTGCATCTATGTTCGTGAGGGATACAGGTCCATAATTTTCTTTTTTTGTGATGTCTTTACCTGGTTTTGGTATCAGGGATATGGTGGCTTCTTGAATGAGTTTGGTAGTATTTCGTCATTTTCTATGCTCTGAAATACCTTTAGTAGTAGTGGTGTTAACTCTTCTCTGAAAGTTTGGTAGAAATCTGCAGTAAAGCCATCTAGGCCAGGGCTTTTTTTTTGTTTTGGGAGTTTTTTGATTACCTGTTAAATCTCTTTTTTTGTTATGGGTCTATTTAGTTGTTCTGCTTCTGATTGTGTTAGTTTAGGTAGGTAGTGTTCTTCTAGGAATTCATCCATTTCTTCTAGGTTTGCAAATTTGTTAGAGTATAATTTTTCGTAATAATCTGATATGATTCTTTTAATTTCCGTTGGGTCTGTTGTGATGTGGCCCATCTCGTTTCTTGTTCGGGTTATTTGTTTCCTTTCCTGTATTTCTTTAGTCAGTCTGGCCAATGGTTTATCAATAATGTTAATTTTTTCAAAGAACCAGCTTTGGGCTTCGTTAATTCTTTCAATTGTTTTATTTTTTTTCTTCTGGTGCCTGATGGATTCTTTTGTTGCTCACTTTCTATTTGTTCAAGTTGTAGGGACAGTTCTCTGATTTTGGCTCTTTCTTCTTTTTGTATGTGTGCATTTATCGATATAAATTGACCTCTGAGCACTGCTTTTGCTGTGTCCCAGAGGTTTTGATAGGAAGTGTTTTCATTCTCGTTGCATTCTATGAATTTCTGTATTCCCTCCTTGATGTCTTCTATAACCCAGTCTTTTTTCAGCAGGGTATTGTTCAGTTTCCAAGTAGTTGATTTCTTTTCCCTAGTGTTTCTGTTACTGATTTCCACTTTTATGGCCTTGTGGTCTGAGAAGATGCTTTGTAATATATCGATGTTTTGGATTCTGCGAAGGTTTGTTTTATGACCTAATATGTGATCTATTCTAGAGAATGTTCCATGTGCACTAGAAAAAAAAGTATACTTTGCAGCTCTTGGGTGGAGTGTTCTGTATAAGTCTATGAGGTCAAGTTGGTTGATTGTAGCAATTAGGTCTTCCGTGTCTCTATTGAGCTTCTTACTGGAAGTCCTGTTCTTCTCCGAAAGTGGTGTATTGAAGTCTCCTGCTATAAATGTGGAGGTGTCTATCTCACTTTTCAGTTCTGTTAAAATTTGTTTTATGTATCTTGCAGCCCTGTCATTGGGTGCATAAATATTTAATATGATTATACCTTCCTGGTCTATTGTCCCTTAAATCATTATGTAATTTCCTTCTTTATCCTTTGTGGTGGTTTTTACTTTAAAGTCTCTTTTGTCAGAAATTAATATTGCTACTCCTGCTCTTTTTTGCTTGTTGTTTGCTTGATATATTTTTCCCATCCTTTGAGTTTTAGTTTATTTGTGTCTCTTAGTCTAAGGCGTGTCTCTTGTAGGCAGCATATAGACAGATCGTGTTTCTTTATCCAGTCTGCCACTCTCTGTCTCTTTACTGGTGCATTTCGTCCATTTACATTCAGCGTAATTATAGATAAGTATGTGTTTTTTTTTTATGTGTTTAGTGTTGTCATTTTGATGCCTTTTTGTGTGTGTTGTTGAGTTTCATTTTTCCACTTACTTTTTTGTGCTGAGACTTTTCCTTTGTAAATTTTGTGTTCCCCATTTTCATAGTAGTTCAGTTTATGTTTGCTGAATCATTATGTTTTTCTTGGTTTTTATTTTGAGTTATGGAATTGTTAGACCTCTTTGTGGTTACCTTAATATTTACCCCTATTTTTCTAAGTAAAAACCTAGCTTTTATCATCCTGTATCGCCTTGTTTTCCTCTCCATATGGATGATCTATGGCTTCTGTATTTAGTCCCTCATTTTGATTATTGTGTTCTTTTACATAGTGACTTCAATGATTCCCTGTTTTCACTCTTTTTTTTAATTTAATCTTAATTTGTTTTTGTGATTTCCCTATTTGAGTTGATATCAGGATGTTCTGTTCTGTGACCTTGTGTTGTGCTGGTATCTGATAGTATTGATTTTCTGACCAAACAATTTCCTTTAGTATTTCTGGTAGCTTTGGTTTGGTTTTTGCAAATTCTCTAAGCTTGTGTTTATCTGTAAATGTTTTAATTTCACCTTCATATTTGAGAGAGAGTTTTGCTGGATATATTATCCTTGGCTGGCAGTTTTTCTCCTTCAGTGCTGTATATATGTCATCCCATTGCGTTCTTGACTGCATGATTTCTGCTGAGTAGTCTGAACTTATTCTTATTGCTTCTTCTTTGTAGGAGACCTTTCTTTTCTCCCTAGCTGCTTTTAAAATTTTCTCTTTATCTTTGGTTTTGGCAAGTTTGATGATAACATGTCTTGGTGATTTTCTTTTTGGATCAATCTTATATGTGGTTCAATGAGTATCTTAGATATCCTTTTGTCTTTCATGATGTCAGGGAAGCTTTCTGCCAACAGATCTTCAACTATTCTCTCTGTATTTTCTCTTATCCCTCCCTATTCTGGCACTCCAGTCACATGCAATTTATTTTTCTTGATAGAGTCCCACATGATTCTTAGGGTTTCTTCATTTTTTTAAATTCTTTCATCTGATTTTTTTCAGCTATATTGGTGTCAGTTTGCTTGTCCTCCAGATCCCTCACCCTGCCTTCCAATTGCTAGAGTCTGCTCCTCTGACTTCCTATTGAGTTGTCCAATAGCTCTAGTCTGCTCCTCTGACTTTCTATTGAGTTGCCTAATTCTGTAATTTTACTGTTAATCTTTTGGATTTCTGAATGCTGTCTCTCTATGGATTCTTGAATCTTATTAATTTTTCTACTATGTTCTTGAATAATCTTTTTGATTTCTTCGACTGCTTTATCAGTGTGTTCCTTGGCTTTTTCTGCAGATTGCCTTATTTCATTTATGAGGTCATCCTTGATGTCTTGAAGCATTCAGTAAATTACCTTTTTATATTCTGCATCTGGCAATTCCAGGATTGTATCTTCATTTGGGAAAGATTTTGATTCTATAGTTTGGGGAGTTGTAGAAGCAATCGTGGTCTACTTCTTTATTTGGTTGTATATCGACTGCTGTCTCCAAGCCATCTCTAAGATATTGTAATGATTTATTTTATATTTGCTCACTGAGTCTTGTTTTGTTTTCTTTCAGTATACATAGATGGGCTACTAGATTGTGCTGTCTTGATTGTTGTAGCCCTTCAATCACTTATGTCCTATTACCAGCTGGTTACCAGATATATAAGCCTAGAGTCCATTCACCATTCTTGAGTAGAATCTGATTTTGGGTCACCAAGTGTATGGTGCAGACTGTCACCTATCCACCTAGAGAAGTAGTGGTGATAGTTGTGTGCACCAGATTCTAGTACCAGCAGGGGTTCACACTCCAGGGGGAGCAGGTTGCTGACAGGCTTCCCCCAAGTGCCAGTGAGGTAGGTGTGTCTCTCTTCCTAAAGCACTTTGGTGGGTGGGCTCTGCTGCTGTACCTTAGGCCCCCAATGCCAGTACCTCTACAGACTGGTTGGTGTCACCCTCCTTAGACCCCTATGGCAGGAGGCTAGGTGGTCTGGGGGGAGCTTCAGTCCTCAGTTCCCTGTTTTGGGTCAGTGAGGGCTCTGTCGAATAGGCCGAGATATCAGACCTGGGAAACTTTTCTTTCCAGTAATTAGCTAAAACAATTACAGTCAGATCACTATCAGAATTGCCTTTGCATTATAATAGCCACCTTGTTCCCTGTAGGGATGAAACCCCAAGACTGTGGATCACATATGCTTGGCTGGAGCTGGTTTTGTATTTTTAGTCCAATTAGGGAAGGATTTTTGGTCCCTGGTTTTTTTGTTCCTGCTTCTCTCAGCCAGAAGAATGGGTTAGGAAAAGACCAAAAAAAGAAAAACTGCAGTGCACTTCACTCTCTGGCTCAGGAAATTCCAACGTTAATGAAGCTGCCTCTGAAGGGGAGGGGAGGGATCAGATAGATAGGAGAGAGTAGTACCCTGGAATATAGACAAAGTTACTTATCTTTCTTGGTGAGGACTGTTTTATCTGAGATTCCTGAGGGGTGTGTAATCTGTTTGCATTGGCTGGGTCGAGATTGCCCCTGAGGGTCAGGCCCGCATCCTGTGCTTATGCTGTCTCGGAAGCTGTGGTCAGTTCCTCCGCTCCCAGTCCAAAGCCCAGCACCCAGGTTCCCTGGCTGGGACACCACACTCCAGGCTCCAAAACCAGTTGCTGCCTCCTGGTGACTTCTCCTCCTGTCAGTCGCATCGCTGCGCTGCCTGCGTGCACTGGCTGGGCTTCCCCTGAGGTCACTTCTGGGGGCTAGGGCTGCGTCCCATGTTTGCACCATCTCAGGATGCCATGCTCAGCTCCCTGCACCCAGTCCAAAGGCTGGCGCCAAGGTTTCCTGACTGGGACGCTGGCTCCATGCTCCAAAAACAGTTGTTGCTTCCCCGTGGTTGTTTGTTCTCAGTCTCTGTCACTCAGGTCAACTGTTTAGATCTGTGTTTGATGGTCAGGGTTTGTAGATTGTCATGTATGTGATCAATTCACTTGTTTTTCTGAGTCTTTGTTGCAAGAGGGATCTGAGGTAGCTTCTACCTAGTCAGCCATCTTGGCCCCGCCTCCATATTTGTTCTTTTGCATCTGACTAATTTCACTCAGCATAATGCCTTCCAGATTCCTCCATGTTATGAAGTGTTTCACAGATTCATCACTGTTCTTTATTGATATGTAGTATTCCATTGCGTGAATATACCATAATTTGTTAATCCGTTCATCCGTTGATGGACACCTTGATTGCTTACATCTTTTTGTTATTGTACACAGTGCTGCAATGAACATGGTTGTGCATATATCTGTTCCTGTAAAGGCCCTTATTTCTCCAGGATATATTCCAAGGAGTGGGATTGCTGCATCATAAGGTAATCTTATTTCTAGCTTTTTAAGAAAGTGCCAAATTGTTTTCCAAAGTGGTTGCACCATTTTACACTCCCAACAGCAGTGTATAAGTTTTCCAATCTCTCCATAGCCTCTCCAACATTTACTGTTTTGTGTTTTTTGGATTAATGCTAGCCTTGTTGGACTGAGATGAAATCTCCTTGTAGTTTTGATTTTCATTTCTCTAATGGCTAATGATCATGAACATTTCCTCATCTATTTGTTAGCTACCTGAATGTCCTCATTAGTGAAGTGTCTGTTCATATTTTTGCCCATTTTTTAATTGGGTTATTTGTCTTTTTGCAGTTGAGTTTTTGCAGCATCATGTAGATTTTAGAGAACAGGCGCTGACCAGAAATGTCATAGCTAAAAACCTTTTCCCAGTCTGTAGGTAATCTTTTCACTCTTTTGGGGAAGTCTTTGGGTGAGCAAAGGTGTTTGATTTTTAGGAGCTCACAGTTATCTAGTTTTTCTTCTGCATTGTTAATAACGATTTGTATGCTGTTTATGCCATATATTAGGGCTCCTAACATTGTCCCTATTTTTTCTACCATGATTTTTATGGCTTTAGATTTTATATTTATGTCTTTGATCCATTTTGATCTCGTTTTTGTGCATGGAGTGAGGTACGGGTCTTGTTTCATTTTTTTGCAGATGGATATCCAGTTATGCCAGCACCATTTGTTAAAAAGACTGTCTTTTCCCCATTTAACTGTTTCAGGGCCTTTGTCAAATAGCCACTGCTCATATGTGGATTTATGTCTGGATTCTCAATTCTGTTCCATTGGTCTATGTATCAGTTGTTGTAACGGCACCAGGCTGTTTTGACTGGTGCAATGGTATAATAGGTTCTGAAATCAGGTAGAGTAAGGCCTCCCACTTTGTTCTTCTTTTTCAGCAATGCTTTACTTATCTGGGGCCTCTTTCCCTTCCATATGAAGTTGGTGATTTGTTTCTCCATCTCATTAAAGAATGCCATTGTAATTTGGGTCAGAATTGAATGAAATGTATAGATCGCTTTTGGTAGAACAGACATTTTTATAATGTTAAGCCTTCCTATCCATGATCAAGGTATGTTTCTCCACTTAAGTAGGCCTCTTTTGATTTCTTGCAGAAGTGTATTGTAGTTTTCTTTGTATAAGTCTTTTACATCTCCAGTAAGATTTATTCCAAGTATTTTATCTTCTTGGAGGCTACTGTAAACGGTATTGATTTGGTGATTTCCTCTTTGATGTTCTTTTTGTTAATGTAGAGGAATCCAACTGATTTTTGTATGTTTATGTTGTATCCCGATACTCTGCTGAGCTCTTCTATTGGTTTCAGTAGTTTTCTTGAGGATTCCTTAGGGTTTTCTGTGTATAAGATCATGTCGTCTGCAAATAGAGATAATTATACTTCTTCCTTGCCAATCTGGATGTCCTTTATTTCTTTGTCTTGCCTAATTGCTCTGGCTAGGAGCTCCAGCACAATGTTGAACAAGAGCAGTGATAAAGGGCATCCTTTTCTGGTTCTCGATCTCAAGGGGAATGCTTTCAGGCTCTCTCCATTTGGTGTGATGTTGGCTGTTGGCTTTGTATATATGTCCTTCATTATGTTGAGGAATTTTCCTTCTATTCCTATTTTGCTAAGAGTTTTTATCATGAATGAGTGTTGGACTTTGTCAAATGCCTTTTCTGCATCAATTGATAAAATCACGTGATTCTTTTGTTTTGTTTTGTTTATGTGATGGATTACATTAATTTTTTTTCAAATGTTGAACCATCCCTGCATACCTGGTATGAATCCCATTTGGTCATGGTGAATTATTTTTTTGATATGTTGTTGAATTCTATTGGCTAGAATTTTGTTGAGGATTTTTGCATCTGTGTTCATGAGGGATATGTTGTTTTAGGTGCTGTCGAGTCAGTTCTGACTCATAGCGACCCTATGCACAACAGAACGAAACACTGCGCAGTCCTGTGCCATCCTTACAATCGTTGTTATGCTTGAGCTCATTGTTGCAGCCACTGTGTCAATACACCTCGTTGAGGGTCTTGCTCTTTCCGCTGACCCTGCACTCTGCCACACATGATGTCCTTCCCCAGGGACTGATCCCTCCCGACAGCATGTTCAAAGTATCTAAGACGCAGACTCGCCATCCTTGCTTCTAAGGAGCATTGTGGTTGTACTTCTTCTGAGACAGATTTGTTTGTTCTTTTGGCAGTCCACAGTATATTCAATATTCTTCGACAACACCACAATTCAAAGGTGTCAACTCTTCTTCGGTCTTCGTTATTCATTACCCAAATTGTTAGGCTGAGGGGTGTGGGAACCATGGTCTCCATGAACATCTAGCTCAACTGGCATAACATAGTTTATAAAGAAAAATATTCTACACTTTATTTTGGTCAGCAACATCTGGGGCCTTAAAAGATTGTGAGTGGCCATCTAAGATACTCCACTGGTCTCAAACACTCCAGAGCAAAGGAGAAAGAAGAAAACCAAAGACACAAGGGAAAGATTAATCTAAAGGACTAATGGAGCACAACTACTACAGCCTCCACAAGACTGAGTCCAGTACAACTAGATGGTGCCCAGTTACCACCATTGACTGTTCAGACAGGATCACATTCGAGGGTCCTGGACAGATCTGGAGAAAAATGTAGAACAAAATTCTAACTCGCAAAATTTTTAAAAAGACCAGATTTACTGGTCTTACAGAGACTGAAGAAACATTGAGAGTATGGCCCCCAGACACCCTTATATATCGGTAATGGAGTCACTCCTGAGGGTCAACCTTCAGCCAAAGATTAGACAGGCCCATAAAACAAAATGAGACTAAATGGGCACACCAGCCCAGGGACAAAGTAGAGAAGGTAGGAGGGGATAGAAAGCTAGAAATGATGAACCCAAGGTCAAGAAGGGGAGAGTGTTGGCATGTCGTGGGGTTGGCAACCAATGTCAAAAAACAATATGGGAATTAATTGTTTAATGGGAAACTTGTTAAATCTTCATCTAAAGTGCAATAAAAAATATTTTTAATTCATGAAAATGTTTATACACAAAAAAGAAACAATCTTTGACATTTACAAGGAAGGGGAAGGGTGGTGATGGAAAAACATTAAATGGACAATAAATAAGTGGTAACTTTTCTGAAGGGTGAGACAGTACACAATACTAGGGAAGTCACACAACTTGTTCAAGGCAAGGTCATGGAAGCTCCATAGACACATCCAAACTTCCTGAGGGACCGAATTCCTGGAGAGAAGGCTGTGGTGACCATGGTCTTGGGGAACATCTAGCTCAGTTGGCATAACATAGTTTATAAAGAAAATGTTCTACATTCTACTTTGGTCAGTAGCACCTGGTATCTTAAAAGCTTGCGAGCAGCCATCTAAGATACTGCACTGGTCTCACTCCATCTGGAGAAAGGGGGAATGAAGAAAACCAAAGACACAAGGGAAAGATTAGCCCAAATATCTAATGGACCAAAGGACTACATCCTATACCAGAATGAGTATAGATGGTGACTGGCTACCACCACCGATTGCTCTGACAAGGATCACATTTAAGGGTCCCAGACAGAGCTGAGGGAAAATGGAGAACAAAATTCTGACTCACAAGCAAACAAACAAACAAAAAAAAAAACAGACTTACTGGTCTGACAGAGACTGGAAAAAAACCCAAGAGTATGGCCCCAGGACATCCTTTCAATTCAGTAATGAAGTCACTGCTGAGGTTCATCCTTCAGCCAGAGATTAGACAGGCCCATAAAATAAAATGAGACTAAATGGCCACATCAGCCCACGGGCAAGGATGTGAAGGCAGGAGGGGACAGGAAAGCTGGTTACAGGAAACCCAAGTTCAAGAAAGTGAGCGTGTTTTCATGTTGTGGGGTTGGCAACCAATGTCTTAAAACAATATGTGTACTAATTGTTTAATGAGAAACTAATTTGTTCTGTAAACCTTCATCTAAAGCACAGTAAAAAAAAATCTATATATTACAAGCAGAAACTTGAACATATTATATGAATACAGCTGGATGCATTTTTATAAACTGCCTATATCCATGTTACCTGCATTCAGATCATTAAGTAGAAAAATACTGCACCTCAGAAGCCCCTTTCATGCCACTTTTTAGTTACAAGCCCTGTGGTGAATCTATCCCATACCTCAGGCAGCATAGAGACTGTTTTTAATCTTTATATAAAATAAATGACATCCTACAACTTATAGCCTTCCTTGTTCGGTTTATTTTTCTCAATTTTATATTTGTGAGACTTATGCCCATTTTTGTATAGACGTAGATTTTTCATTTCCATTGCTGAGTAGTATTGACTTTTAGGGGGATGCCAAAAACTTATCCATTCTACAGTTAATGGGTGTTTTGAGAGTTTCAGATGCAATGTAGCAATATTTCTGTCTTCTCCTTTTATCTCCACCAAATGCACAGCAACTCAAATATGATAGCATGATAATGAAGCACTGAATTTTGTGCAGTGTATTAGTTTTCTCTTGCTGCAGTAACAAGTTACCACAGATTTAGTGGTTTAATACAACCCAAATTATAATCTTATAGTTCAGAAGGTCAGAAATTTTTTTGATTATGCAAAAAATGAATGTTTATTGTAGATAAATAGAAATCATAGATAAGCAAAAAGATGATACAAATTATTCATAATCTCACCACCGAGAAGTGTAACCAGTTTTAGCATTTTTGGAGCACAGCCTTCTAGCTATTTTTTTCTATATACCCTATGATTAGTGATTTTTTTATATATATATGTATGTTTATATATAAATATATTTGCATTATCTATCTGATACATAACATAAATATTTATAATTTATTTTCACAAATCAGTTTATAATTTATATTAATTAAATTTAAATTTTTAATTTTTATATATGTGAATAAAACCAAAAAAACCTGTTGCTGCTGAGTCACAGTAGACTCATAGTAACCCAGTAGGAAGAAGATCAGAAATTCGACTTGAGTCTCACTGGGCTAAATCAAGGTTTTGATGGGATTCATTCTTTTCTGGAAAAATTGTGTCCTTAAAGTTTTCAGATTCAAGAGGCCGTGGGTATTTTTGAATCATGAACACCTTCTGCAATCTTCAAAGACAGCAATGGCTGGTCAAGTCCCTCTCACAATGCCATCTATCTGGTTGTCTGACTTCTGTTGAAAAAGTGCCTTTGATTTTAAGAATTTATGTGATTAGGTTGTTCCCACCTGGATAACCCAGGATAATTTTCCATATTAAGGTCCTTAACCTTAATAACATCAGCAAAGTCCCTTTTGTCCATGTAAGGTAATATATTCACGGTTCTGGAAATTAGGACTTACACAACTTTGACACCATTCTGACTACCATATGCAAGACTGAAGATGTTCATGTTTCTAGGGAAAGTACTCTGCCAATGCAAATCCCCAATAATGTCAACAAATACATAATTAAATTTTATTTGGTTTTGGATGGAAGAGACACTCAAGTCTAAACCGAGAAAAGCATAACATGTAGGGATATAAGTAGAATAAGTGGGGCTTCTTGCAGCGGATGAGGTCAGTTCATTTGCTACACAACATGTGCGTATATGATACATTTCAACTGCCTGAACTTGAGCCAGTGTATTTTACAGTCATGTAAATATTTTTTTCTACAAAATGTATGCATATCCACTCAATCACACAAATGCTTTGTCTCTCTATATTCCACAAACCCATTAGTTATTTGTCCATGTGGAAAATACAGTTTCTGATCATGTGAACTACATATGTGCATAGGTCCATAACTACCACAGAACTTATTATAATCCATTACCTTTGGAATAAATTAGAATTCAATCCATTACAAATATAGAGATAATAGATTAAGCTCAAAAACCAAAACCAAACCCACTGCCATCAAGTCGATTCTGACTCATAACGACCTTATAGGACAGAGTAGAACTGCCCCATAGAGTTTCCAAGGAGCGCCTGGAGGATTCGAACTGCCAGCCTCTTGGCTAGCAGCCGTAGCACTTACCACTACGCCACCAGGGTTTCCAGGTTAAGCTCAGATTAATGATAAAGAAATAACAAAAGTTTTGTGGGACCAGGTAAAGATGTGGATATTGTCTATTAATATACTAAATAAATACTTACTTTATTTCTATTCTAGGCCACACACTAAGAAAGACATAAGAGATACAGGCACTGTCCCCAAGGATCACACAGTGTAATGAAGAAAAACATAACAAAGCCTTAGAGAAATAAATCTCAAATTACAACTAAGGTAAGTTCTATGATAGATAGGGAAATGGTATTAAGAAAACATCTAACAGGGGAAAGTGGACTAGGCTGGAGAAATCTAAGTAAAGGTAATCTCATGACTGGAGCAGGAAAATATAACACTACATCAGGAATAGAGAAATAGTGTTATGATCATAAGTGAGTTGAATATCCAGAAGGCATGAAGCATTGTTTGAATTCAAAAGTGTCCCCATAAGGAGTCTTAAAAAAAAAACAACAAATGAAAACAAAAATCATACAAACTCATTGCAGCTGAGTAGATTCTGACTCATAGCAACCCTATAAGACTGAGTAGAACTGCCCCATAGGGTTTCTAAGGAGCCACCAGTAGATTCAAACTGCCAACCTTCTGATTAGCAGATATAGCTCTTAACCACTGCACCACATGGTTAAGTCCTCAACAACTAATTGAAAGGCCGAATGTTTAAAGTCACCCAGAGGCCTCCAAAGAAAGGCCAGAGATCAGGTTCTGAAAGGCCACAGCCTTGAAAACTCTATGGACCCAGTTGTACTCTCCACACATGGAGTCATCAAGAGTCAGAACTAACTGGAAAATAATTGTTTTTTTGTTTGTTTTTCAACTAACATGATAAATACAAGGTTAGCATGTATCTGCCCAATTATAAATGGAACTACTGGTTTTTCCACTCCATCTACTGATAGACAGTGCCCATTAATAGCAATTTAAAGAGTTTTCATGGTAATTCTTACTTTAAATATCCAACATTATTTTCAGACTATGCAACCAAATTGTTCAGACGATTCTGCCAGTAATTGAAAGATCATGATATATGTGACATTAACCCTCCGAGTTTGAAGGGCAATGCCTACTCTTTAACAGTTTCTTTAATGCCATCTTCATACCCTTATTTCTCAGACTGTAGATGACGGGATTCATGGTGGGTGGCACCATAGTATAGAATACTGACACCAGCAAATCCAAGGGTGATGGAGATTCGGGTAAGGGTCGTAAATAGGCAAAAACACCAGAAAAGAGAAAGAGAGTCACAACAGTGAGGTGAGGCAAGCATGTGGAGAAAGCTCTAGACCTGCCTTCTCTGGATGGGATTCTCAGAATAGTGGAGAAGATGTGAATGTAAGAGATATCAATAAACACAAAACAGCCAAAATCTAACACCAGGCTGAGCCCAATGACTACTAATTCCACAGTATTATAAGAACAGGCGAGGGAGAGCAGTTGTGGAACATCACAGAACTGATGAACTTCAGGAGACCCACACACAGGTATGGAGAAGGTAGAAGCCGTGTGCAGAATTGCATTGAGAACTCCACTGACCCATGAGGAAGCTGCCATCTGCACACAGGCTCCATGGCTCATGAGGACTTCATACCTCAGTGGGTGGCAGATGGCAACGTAGCGGTCATAGGACATCACTGTGAGTAGAGATACTTCTGTAGTGGCTGAGAGGATGAAGAAAAATACCTGTGAAACACAACCAAGGAATGAGATGATGTTGAGATGAGCCAGAGAGTTTGCGATGGATTTGGGAACAGTGATGGAAATGAGGCAGAGATCCAGAAAGGACAAGTTCTTCAGGAAGAAATACATAGGGATGTGGAGCCAATGATCCTTGCTTGTGAGGGTGATGATGAGAACATTCCCAGTACAGCTGCCAGGTATATCAGCAAAAACAACACAGCATGTAAGATCTGGATCTCCTGAACATCAGAAAACCCCGTTAGGAAGAACATGGGCACAGAGGTGAAGTTGTTCATTTCTCTGGGTGTTTAATCAATGACTCTAAAAAAATAAAATGAACAACTTGTAATTTAGTCAAGGGAGTTTACTCTTCTACTTTCTCAGGTTCACTTTCTCCCAATCACATGTGCAGGTATTCCATGCCATAGAAGAGTAACACCACCAAGTCTTCAGGAGGTAATTTAACACAAATAATTGCATTAAATGTATAACTGAAAATGGTTATCAATCAAGTCCAAATCATCCACTGTGTCATTTTATGTTGATTAAGGCCCATATTCCACATCTGACTCAAATAGAATTTCATATGCCTTATATTGAAATATGTAGTGGGAAAAGACACAAATTTTGGACCCTGAGTACAAATTTCAGATTAGTTGTTTACAAGCTTTGTAATCATGGGTACATTTATGAGTATCATTTTATTCAACCTACAGAGTGAGCTTATCATTGGGTAATTATTTTAATTCAATTAAATAATGCATATACAAATTATCACCACAATTATTGATTGGATAAGAAGACACTTAACCAATACCATTTCCTCTACTCATTCCCTCTCCCTTCTTTGTGCCAGTGTCAGGAAAAATTGTGAAAACTTCTGAAATAGGGAAAACACTGAGTTTCCTGTCTAGGACAGTGGATTATCTTTGTATTTTATTGTCTTTGAGCTATCCTACAATTGGGAAAGTTGTATAAAACTGTTAATAATGCAAATTATTGTCCTTAGAAATACAAATTAGTTTTGTTTTAGTGGAGAGTAATTGATATTTTCTCTGTAGATAGACCTGTTTTGCATCTACTTGTTATTTTTTTCAACCTTGCTTGTTTGACCTTTTATACATGAAATTTTCATTTTGATGCTGAATCAGTTGAATATCTAATTCTCTCAATCATTAATGAATTAAGTAAAATATTTGGCAAGTACTTGTTTTATATATGTATGTCAATTATATTTTATGTTCTTTAAAAAAAGTTGTCTTTATGATCTGAGATAGCAACCACTGACACTTAGAGTCAAACCTTATGAAAGGATTTGAGATATCTTAGATCGAAACATTTGGGCAATTTATTAGGGACATGGACAACAGAAAACTACCCTCTATTCTCTATCATTTTATGTTTTATCAAAACCTGTCCCCAAATTTACTGATCACTTCAAAGTAGAACTGAAGTATTTGAATTGTGCAGAAAAATTACTCAAATTCATTTGACATGTCTTAGAAGTGTTTGTCTTCTAGGCCGATTCCACAATATTGCTGCTGCTGGCTTCTGTGAGCTTGTTCAGTGAATCAGGTGTTTTCAGCCAAATCTCCTGCTTAATTACCCAGGACAATAGAATTTCTTGGAGTCATTTATTAACTCTCGTTATTCATTGCTGCTTGGTCAGTTTTCCTTTTCACCTTGCTATTCTCCTAGCACATTCTTCCCAGCTGTCCTTAGCTCTCACCACTCTTCCCATTCTCTCCTTCCTCAGTGGGTTACTCCATCATCTCCGAGGCTACGAATAGTAAAGATTTACTTTGTTTCTCCACCAATATACACTCTTTTTCTCTTATTTTTATCTTCCTTTCCACTTGTCTTAGAAGAGCTGTTCCTTCCTTTATACGTTCATAGTGCTGTGCTGTACAATGGAATCTACACTAATGTCTTAGTATAACTGTTTAATTGATACATTCATAAGTGACATTCAGGGGAGGTAACCTGTGCAGAATCCCACTATGAGGCCATGCCAAGTATATCCATAATTTTGCCCAGTATTTTGGATTCTTAATCTAATCTATTCAATGAATGCACGTTTGCTTTTCTCAAACCATACAACTGATGGGGCCCTGGTGGTGCAGAGATTAAGCGTTTGGCTGATAACCACAAGGTAGACAGTATGAATCTACCAGCCACTCCTTGGAAACCCTATGGAGCAGTTCCACTCTGTCCTATAGGGTCACTATGAGTAGGAACTGACTTAATGGCAAACAGTTTATTTGTTTGTTTTTAATACCATTGATACGGAAGTTAAGCCTTTTGTCTTGATCATGATATAATTTATCCACCCGAGGGTTTGCTATCTCACTTTTTCCTTTCCCTCCTGCATTTTGAATACCATTATGCAAATAAATACTTAAAAGCTCAGCAAAAATGTTGATGTTATTTGTAAGGGGCACTATGAGTTAGAATCGCCTCGACAACAACAGGTTTGGTTTTGGTTTTAGAACCTATAGAAGCAGTAGTCAAGGAATCAAACGACAAATTGCATTAGGCAAATTTGCAGAAAAAGATCTCTTTAAAGTGTTAAAAAAAAAAAAAAAAGGAAAAAAAGATGTCACTTTGAGGACTAAGGTGAGCCTGACCCAAGCCATGGCATTTTTCAGTCGCCTCATATGCATACAACAGCTGGACAAGGAATAAGGAAGACCTAAGAAGAACTGATGCATTTGAATCATGGTGTTGGTGAGGAATACTGAATATATCATGATCTGCCAGAAGAATGAACAAATCCTTGTTGGAAGAAGTACAGCCAGCATGTCCTTAGAAGCAAGGATGGCGAGACTTCATCTCATGTACTTTGGACATGTTATCAGGAGGAACGAGTCCCTAGAGAAGGACATCATGTTTGGTAAAGTAGAGGGTCAGCAAAAAAGTAGAAATCTCAGCAAGATGAATTAACACAGTGGCTGCAATAATGGGCTCAAGTGTAACAATTCTGAGGGTGTTGCAGGACTGTGCAGTGTTTCATTCTGTTGTACATAGGGTGGTTATGAGTCAGAACCAACTTGATGGCACCTAACAACAACAATAACAACAATTTCTTCTATGGAAGAAATACTGGAAGTAGGTATTCTACTAGGTAGCATTATACACTGTCACAAAATAACAAATGCAGAGCAATGAAGTGTGTGATGTGGAATATATTAAGTCTTTTGAAAATAAGTGGCATCTAACCCTTCAAAGTCAATTCTGCATAACGTTGTTCCCCCAAAATAATTTCTCCCACCATATACTTCATACTTCCTGAAAACTGTTTCATATCTGTTACCTCCTTCTAATTCACCTGTTTCCTCCATAAACCCACTGATAACTTATGTCGTAAAAGCAGTCAAGCAGCCAACAAACAAAAAACAAAATGAAGTCTGTAAATGACCTTCTGTTTTCCAAAATCAATGTGATCCCTTCATACATTCATTTTGTCTATGCACTTACCTCAGGATTTACAACAAATAACTTTATACTTCTTACCAAGATTGTCTCTTCTCAGCATCCAGTTCCCTAGACCAGTGACCCCGGCTCCACAAGAGCAGCATCACTTAGGAACTTGTTATAAAGGCAAATTTTCTTGACTCAATGCACCCTAGACATGCTGAATCAGAAACTGTGGGATGGGGTCCAGTGAGATGTGCTTTAATTGTATTGAGTAATTAAAACATTAATTCAAATTAGTATTTTTTAGATAAGATGAAACAAAATAAAGATAAAAGATGAGTACGAATGATTTTGATGTTCCCTAGAGTTTGAGAGCCGTGCCTTAAGCGTATTTGGATCGCATCTAGCCATTAATAAAATGTCTTTGTGTTTTTCACTGCCCAATTTTCATGTTGCTTTTCTCTTAAAACTAGGTCCCCCCTCCAGAAAAAAAAAGTCTTTTACTTTTCTTTGGCTCTGTCTCTAAAGTCTCCTTTGGCTGTATCATCACTCAGCCAAAATTAGTTCTCAGCAACAATCTCTACTTGTCTTTGGAGATCCAGTTGTTTGTCTCAAAATTATAATTGTCAAAGAGGAAAATTAGAAACAGACATCTTCCTTTGATTTTACAATTTTTTCCTACCCAGAAAACCAAATATTAACCATAAAAATTCCTGACCCCAAATTAATCTTGCCGGGTGCTTCTGTCATCCCCATTTTTTTTTTTCCTGTTCAAAGCCAGTTTTATTTAATTTAAATTTCAAAAGGTGTAATGGTTGCAGGTGTGTGGAGGGACAGAGACCACCTTGTGACCTGATATCAGTTGATTGCAGTAAAAGGGGGGAGGGCAACTTACAATCTATCATGTTAGGGTTAGACAATGGTTCATCTTCTATTTGTCTCCCTCCTCTTCTACTTATAAGCTTCATTGTAACTAGCCTACGCCTCACCATTTGCTTTTTTTTTTTTTTCGGAATCACAGTGGTTTTCTTATATGCATATAGAATAACTACTCAGAATAAACCTTATGTTTCAATTTTGTTAAGTTTTGATTATTTTTAACAATGCTCTGAATTTACATTTTAATTGCTTAACAAGTAATACATGCTTTCCTAAAGAAAAATTATAATAAACATGTAAGATGCTGTCTGTTGGGACAAATGAGGGTGTACAATATATGCTTCAGGAGAGATGAGGTAATTAAGGTATATTTCATATAAAAAATATGGGATATAAAATAATTAACACTTGAAAAATGGGAAATATTTGGGAACGAAAAAGTGGAGAGAATATCTTTTAATCCAGGCAACATGGTGTGAACAAAGCAGAACCTCGGCAGCCTGAAGGGTGTGTAGGTAGAACACTCTGTAGAACAAGGGTCCCTAAATTGGTCTAGGGTAAGAGAGAGAGGAGAGTTGAGGGGATGGATAATAGGTTCATATCTAAAAACAGAATAATAAAGGTAGAATTTTCTAGAAGGTAACTGCTCCTCATATTTAGTAACCTTTGCAAGGAAGACATTTTTAAGGTAGAGAGACAAGTCAGGGTAGTATCCTGATAGCATAGGTATGAGTTATTAAAAGATGGCCTGGAATAAGTAGTCACAATAAGATTGAAAGGGAAAGAAAAGACACAAAATAATTTAAACAAGATAAAGGGAATGAATGAAAAGTTTCAACATGTTATCGATTGAATGCAAGTGAAATGAAGGTTAAAATAAAATTTTAGATATAGAGGTGTGGCTGTAAATTTTTCCATCTTGGCTACAAAATTGGGAGGGAGGGAGAATATGCTGCTCTGTGCTGGCCTTGCTTCCCTGCCCCTTTCCCACAGTGAAACACTTTGTCCTAGCCTACCTGTGCCCTGTTCCCCAGCCTAACAGCAAACCCTTCTGCTTATTAGAGCACAAGAGGTGACAGCAAGACAGCACTGAGCAACAATCTATTTATTGGTGCCACAACCATACTCTCACTGGCAGCCAAATGCAGGAGGTGGTCTTGTTGCACGAGAGTGTTCTTACCTCAGGGAAGATGGACAACCCATTTTACTTCTTATTTTTCTTTAATTATGAAATAAAACAATCTAACAAGGAAAAATCTCCACTGGTTTTAAGAACGTTCTTGCCTCACTCATCGGCTGTCAGCTCCCTGCAGCCCACTTGCCTGTGGAAGATCTCTCGCCGTGGGGAACTGCCCCTTGCGTTTGTCTGCCAATGCAAGGTGAGGGGGTGACACCAATAAGTAGATTGTTGTTCCATGCTATCTTGTGGTCATATCTTTTTTTTTGATCATGAATTCCCTGGAACTCAACACAGACCCCAATCTGTATATTTTGAAACAATGGCAAAATACTTAACTGTCTTTGACCCAATTCAAGGAAGAGTTTACTAGTATACAGATTCAGATAAATCAGCTAGAGCAAATCATTATCAGAATAAAATTAAAGATTCTTATATTTTGAGAAGCCTCTTAAAATTTCTCTAGGCCCACAAATAATTTTGCATGTGAACAGTCCCCTTCCTGCTTTTTAAATAACCCAGAGTCTAGGTACCAGGGTCATGGTGAGGATGTGTCTTATAGTTGACTAGGATCCCACTCCCCAACTCTAATTCTTCAAAGTATAGCAGCCGATTGTTTTGTTTTCTTAAGAATAAGGGGATCTGAGGAAGCCCCTTATTTTTATTTTGGAATGCTGATAGAAGTCAGGGATGATTCACAGTTTGAGAAACACACTATTGGGAAACTGAGATCCTGACCACTCACCCTGCAATATTTAATCTCTCCATGCAGTGTTTAATATAACTTACATCTGTGCTCAAAGCAACCCATTACATGCCCGTTACACTGAAGGCTTGGACCTGTAAAGCGTTTAAGGGATTAGCCCCACTTCACACAATGGTGGAGCTGGAATTTGAACACAAGTGGCCTCACTCCAAACCCCTGGCTTCTAGTTGCTGTGCTAGAATGTTTGACACTACGTTGTGGACTCAGACACACTCGGCTGTATCCCAGTTTGTCGTCATAAAACAGCTTTTGCAAAAATGACTCTTTAACCTTTCTCTTCAGCACGGTGCTTCTCTTTATTTAAAATAAACCTCATATCTTAATTCTTCCTATTGCTGAAAGGTGACTGAGTTTATTTCAACTCATAGCAAACACATGTGACAGAGTAGAACTCTCCCTGAGGATTTTTTAGGCTGTAATGGTTTTGGGAACAGATTGCCAGGTCTTTCTTCCACGGAGCCACTAGGTGGGTTCGAACCACCAATCTTTCCATTAGTAGCCCAGGGCTTAACCACTGGGCACAGGATACACAAAAGTTCAACAGCTGGTAAAGGGCTAGTTTTGTGGGGTCCCCTCCTATCTCTTCTCATGAACTTCCAGGGGATGACACTAACGGCTAATATTCAACACATTCTTACTTTGTCCACCTACTCATATCATTTTGGAGCCTCACAGCTGACCTGTTATCCACACTTTAAAAATGAGAAAATGTATACAAAAGTGAAGACATTTGATTAGGGTTGAAAAAGGGATGTAGAAGGAAGAAACAGACAAGGACTGTCTGACCTTACCCAGGTTCCTCCAGTCAAAGTACATGATCTTATATACAGTCTTACCTGGGCAGAGTAGACTAAACCATGGATTTCTGGCCTATGCCTCCTCCTTATTTTAATGACTTCTCCTTGAGTTAAGAACATACCCTGGGAATAGAACCAAATTAACCACCACACTGTCCTCAGAAGGAAAGGGGTGTTACAGGAGTTAACTCATTTATCCCCAGAGCTGCAAGGAAATCTCAAAAGACACAGATTATTCTAGCTTTTTACCTGGGACCAGCATTCCTTAACATTGTGATAATAAAAAGTATAACACCTCATTCTTTCGATGTGAATATATTTGTCAGTAAACCTGAGCAAGCTTTAAAAGTGCACTAGCTGTTAGTCTTAATTTTTACGTGAGACATCTTTTCATATGTTTTTCTATTTATATTGATTTTATTGCTTTCTTTAAACTTCCTGTGTGTTAGGAAATTTAGGTCCTGTCACTGCCATACTTCTTAGGTGTGGAAAAGTTAGGTTTTTTATTTTATCTGTGCTGATATTTTGCCCACAGGTTTCATTTAATCGAGTCAAATATGCTAGCCCTTTTCTTTAATGCTCTGGCTTTGGAAGCTTGCTTGAAAATGTGTTTCCTTTCCTTCTATGATTTGGGTTGTAGTATATTAAAAAAAAAACAAAACAAGATACAATTTCCTATTTTTTAAGCACTTTTTTTTTTTTTTAACATCACTCAGTGGTATTTTAACTTATTTTTCAAAGGAATGTTATATAGTTCTTCTTAGGTGCTAATATAAGTGATTGAAATAATTTATTCTATTTTGGATCTATTATAATTCACAGATATTAACAGTCTAATTATACATAAAACAAGTCATTTATTTATGTAACTTTTCTAACAGCCACTTATTGAATTACCTTATTATATCAATATGCTATTTTTAGGTTTTCCAGATATACAATGATAATCATCTAAGAATAAAGATAATTTTGCCCTTCCAATTTTCAAAACGGGTATTTATTTCACATATCTACCTTTACTGACAAACACAAAATAATATTGACTAACAAGTGTATTTTCCTTATTTCTGTCATTATAGGAAATATCTGTCATGCAAACTTAACAATAAAAAAAAAAAACAATAAACCTACTGCTAAATTATTATTAAGAATCAGTGTTGACTTTAGTGATGGCATAGTTTTCTGTAATTAATGGTGAATGTATTAATAGATTTCTAATTACTAAAGCCTATTTAATCCCTGAAAATAACCAACTTTTGTGCTGTATTTTTTAACCTGTTTTTGAATAATGGTTAATATTCCCTTAGTTATACACATTTCCTTGGTTTCCAGAAACATAATGGGCAGCTGTGTAGCTTTTTTTTTCTTAGTATGTATTGTTAAAAATCAAAATGATCGACAGTATCTTGTTAATATCTCCCAGTTTCTGTCCCTCAAAGTACTGATACATAACATGCATGGGTCATGAAAACACTATGCTCGCTGAAAAATGCCGCTCACAGAAAGCCAGATAATTCCATTTTAATGAAATGTGTATAATAGGCAAGTCCGTACAGATAAAAACCAGATTGGTGCCTACTAGGAGCAAGGAGGATGGAAAAATGGGGAGTGACCGATTAATGGGCACAGGGTATTTTTAAGAAGTGATGAAAATGTTCCACAATGAGATAGTGGTGATGGTTACACAATTCTCTGAAAATGTTAAGACACTCTAAATTGTTCACTGTAAAGGGTAAATTGTGTAGTATGTGAATTATATCACAATAAAATACGCTATATTTTTTAAAAAAGGAGCACCATCTACTATGTCTTACACATAATTTCAGACTGTTTTAATGCACAGATCAATGCAACTCTCTATATAATTAAGGGTATATCTGTAAAAATCCAGCTATATACAACCCCTCCTTTTTTTTAGTACAAAATTCTCTTTCAGGCATGTGTCCTGATTTGTTTAATCTGTGTCCTACTGATGAACAATTATTAGTGGTGGCGCAGTGGTTAAGAGCTTGACTGCTACCTGAAAGGTGGCAGTTTGAATCCACCAGCTGCTGCTTGGAAGCTCTGTGGGGCGGTTAGTTCTACTCTCTCCATTGTAGGGTCACTGTGAGTCAGAATCCTTGGCTTCGTGGCAAGGGGTTTGTTTGGCGATCAACCGATGAACACTTACGTTGTTATTTCTACTGCCATTACTTTTTTCTTTTTTTTACAAATAACGTTGGAAAGAACATGTGTGCATAGATGTGTTACACAGTCCTGAGTTTGATTGTTGCTAAGTCCTGTCCAGTCAGTTTTGACTGATAGTGACCCTAAGTTTACAAATAAGATAAACTACTTTAGTACCTATTACTGAGTTAAGAGACAAGAGTTGCTGAAAGGTGCAAATGGTTAAAATACTCAGCTGCTAACTGAAATGTTGGAGGTTCAAATCCACCCAGAGTTGTCTTGAAAGAACAGCCTGAAGATGTTTCTGGAAAACACATTAAAGACTGTATGGAGCACAGTTCTACCCTGACACACATGCGGTGTCCATGGGTTGGAATCGACCCCATGGCAATTAATTACTGGTAAGAGACAAGAACATTTTGAAGTGTGTTGATACATTGCCTTATCTAAACACATTTTCCATTTCCATTTGTCCATATGACATAAAGCTGTGCGATTAACTCTGCAGTCTTCTTCTATATAATCTTTTCTGATATAATCTGTACATTTCTTTTTTTTTACCCTTTATTTTTATTTATTTACTTATTTAATTAATTTTTATTAAGCTTCAAGTGAACATTTACCATTCCAATCAGTCTGTCACATGTAGGTTTACATACATCTCACTCCCTTCTCCCACTTGCTCTCCCCCTATTGAGTCAGCCCTTTCAGTCTCTCGTTTCGTGCCAATTTTGCCATCTTGCCTCTCTCTCTATCTTCCCATCCCCCCTCCAGTCAAGAGTTGCCAACACACTCTCCAGTGTCCACCTGATTTAATTAGCTCACTCTTCATCAGCATCTCTCTCCCCCCCACTGACCAGTCCTTTTCATGCCTGATGATTTGTCTTCGGGGATGGTTCCTGTCCTGTGCCATCAGAAGTTCTGGGGAGCATTGTCTCTGGGATTCCTCTAGTCGCAGTCATACCATTAGGTATGGTCTTTTTATGAGAATTTGGGGTCTGTATCCCATTGGTCTCCTGCTCCCTCAGGAGTTGTCTGTTGTGCTCCCTGATAGGGCAGACATCAATTGTGGCCAGGCACCAACTACTTCTTCTGATCTCAGGATAATGTAGGTCTCTGGTTCATGTGGCCCTTTCTGTCTCTTGGGTTCTTAGTTGTCATGTGACCTTGGTGTTCTTCCTTTGCCTCTGCTCCAGGTGGGTTGAGACCAATTGATGTATCTTAGATGGCCGCTTGTTGGCATTTAGGACCCCAGGCTCCACAATTCAAAGTGGGATGCAGAATGTTTTCATAATAGAATTATTTTGCCCATTGACTTAGAAGTCCCCTCAAACCAAGTTCCCCAGACCCCAGCCCCTGCTCCGCTGACCTTTGAAGCTTTCAGTTTATCCCGGAAACCTCTTTGCTTTTAGTCCAGTCCAATTAGGCTGACCTTCCTTGTAGTGAGGGCTGTCTTTCCCTTCACCCAAAGCAGTTCTTATCTACAGATTGATTAATAAAAAGCCCTCTCCCTCCCCCCTTTGTAACCACAAAAGTATGTGTTCTTCTCCGTTTTTTCTATTTCTCAAGATCTTATAATAGTGGTCTTATACAATATTTGTCCTTTTGCCTCTGACTCATTTTGCTCAGCATAATGTCTTCCAGATTCCTCCATGTTATGAAATGTTTCAGAGATTCCTCACTGTTCTTTATCGATGCGTAGTATTTCATTGTGTGAATATACCACAATTTATTTACCCATTCATCCGTTGATGGACATCTTGGTTGCTTCCAGCTTTTTGCTATTGTAAACAGCGCTGCAATAAACATGGGTGTGCATGTATCTGTTTGTGTGAAGGCTCTTGTATCTCTAGGGTATATTCCGAGGAGTGGGATTTCTGGGTTGTATGGTAGTTCTATTTCTAACTGTTTAAGATAACGCCAGATGGATTTCCAAAGTGGTTGTACCATTTTACAATCCCACCAGCAGTGTATGAGAGTTCTAATCTCTCTGCAGCCTCTCCAACATTTATTATTTTGTGTTTTTTGGATTAATGCCAGTCTAGTTGGTGTGAGATGGAATCTCATCGTAGTTTTAATGGCTAATGATCGGGAGCATTTTCTCATGTATTTGTTGGCTGCCTGAATATCTTCTTTAGTGAAATGTGTGTTCATATCCTTTGACCACTTCTTGATTGGGTTGTTTATCTTTTCGTGGTTGAGTTTTGACAGAATCATGTAGATTTTAGAGATCAGGCGCTGGTCGGAGATGTCATAGCTGAAAATTCTTTCCCAGTCTGTAGGTGGTCTTTTTACTCTTTTGGTGAAGTCTTTAGATGAGCATAGGTGTTTGATTTTTAGGAGCTCCCAGTTATCTGGTTTCTCTTCATCATTTTTGGTAATGTTTTGTATTCTGTTTATGCCCTGTATTAGGGCTCCTAGGGTTGATCCTATTTTTTCTTCCATGATCTTTATCGTTTTAGTCTTTATGTTTAGGTCTTTGATCCACTTGGAGTTAGTTTTTGTGCATGGTGTGAGGTATGGGTCCTGTTTCATTCTTTTGCAAATGGATATCCAGTTATGCCAGCACCATTTGTTAAAAAGACTATCATTTCCCCAATTGACGGACACTGGTCCTTTGTCAAGTATCAGCTGCTCATATGTGGATGGATTTATATCTGGGTTCTCAATTCTGTTCCATTGGTCTATGTGCCTGTTGTTGTACCAATAACAGGTTGTTTTGACTACTGTGGCTGTATAATAGGTTCTGAAATCAGGTAGAGTGAGGCCTCCCACTTTCTTCTCCTTTTTCAGTAATGCTTTGCTTATCCGGGGGTTCTTTCCCTTCCATATGAAATTGGTGATTTGTTTCTCTATCCCCTTAAAATATGACATTGGTAATTGGATTGGAAGTGCATTATATGTATAGATGGCTTTTGGTAGAATAGCCATTTTTACTATGTTAAGTCTTCCTATCCATGAGCAGGGTATGTTCTTCCACTTAAGTATGTCCTTTTGAATTTCTTGTAGCAGAGTTTTATAGTTTTCTTTGTATAGGTCTTTTACATCCTTGGTAAGATATATTCCTAAGTATTTTATCTTCTTGGTAGCTACTGTGAATGGTATTGATTTGGTTATTTCCTCTTCGGTGTTCTTTTTGTTGATGTAGAGGAATCCAAGTGATTTTTGTATGTTTATTTTATAACCTGAGACTCTTCCAAACTCTTCTATTAGTTTCAGTAGTTTTCTGGAGGATTCCTTAGGGTTTTCTGTGTATAAGATCATGTCATCTGCAAATAGTGATAGCTTTACTTCCTCCTTACCAATCTGGATACCCTTTATTTCTTTGTCTAGCCTAATTGCCCTGGCTAGGACTTCAAGTATGATGTTGAATAAGAGCGGTGATAAAGGGCATCCTTGTCTGGTTCCCGTTCTCAAGGGAAATGCTTTCAGGTTCTCTCCATTTAGAGTGATATTGGCTGTTGGCTTTGCATAGATGCCCTTTATTATGTTGAGGAATTTTCCTTCAATTCCTATTTTGGTAAGAGTTTTTATCATAAATGGGTGTTGGACTTTGTCAAATGCCTTTTTTGCATCAATTGATAAGATCATGTGGTTTTTGTCTTTTGTTTTATTTATGTGATGGATTACATTAATGGTTTTTCTGATATTAAACCAGCCTTGCATACCTGGTATAAATCCCACTTGATCAGGGTGAATTATTTTTTTGATGTGTTGTTGGATTCTATTGGCTAGAATTTTGTTGAGGATTTTTGCATCTATGTTCATGGGGGATATAGGTCTAAAATTTTCTTTTTTTGTAATGTCTTTACCTGGTTTTGGGATCAGGGAGATGGTAGCTTCATAGAATGAGTTGGGTAGTATTCCGTCTTTTTCTATGCTTTGAAATACCTCCAGTAGTAATGGTGTTAAGTCTTCTCTGAAGGTTTGGTAGAACTCTGCAGTGAAGCC
This sequence comes from Elephas maximus indicus, assembly GCF_024166365.1. Taxonomy (NCBI): domain Eukaryota; kingdom Metazoa; phylum Chordata; class Mammalia; order Proboscidea; family Elephantidae; genus Elephas; species Elephas maximus. The sequence continues at coordinate 5,342,540 of NC_064822.1, read as the reverse complement.
GTCTGGGCTAGGACTTTTTTTTGTTGGAAGTTTTTTGATTACCGTTTCAATCTCTTTTTTTGTTATGGGTCTATTTAGTTGTTCTACTTCTGAATATGTTAGTTTAGGTAGGTAGTATTTTTCCAAGAATTTATCCATTTCTTCTAGGTTTTCAAATTTGTTAGAGTACAATTTTACGTAGTAATCTGAAATGATTCTTTTAATTTCATTTGGCTCTGTTGTGATGTGGTCCTTTTCATTTCTTATTCGGGTTATTTGTTTCCTTTCCTGTTTTTCTTTAGTCAGTCTAGGCAATGGTTTATCAATTTTGTTAATTTTTTCTAAGAACCAGCTTTTGGCTTTGTTAATTCTTTCGATTGTTTTTCTCTTCTCTAATTCATTTAGTTCAGCTCTAATTTTTATTATTTGTTTTCTTCTGGTGCCTTCCTCTGGGTTCTTATGTTGCTCACTTTCTATTTGTTCAAGTTGTCGGGACAGTTCTCTGATTTTGGCTCTTTCTTCTTTTTGTATGTGTGCATTTATCGATATAAATTGGCCTCTGAGCACTGCTTTTGCTGTGTCCCAGAGGTTTTGATAGGAAGTATTTTCATTCTCGTTGCTTTCTGTGAATTTCCTTATTCCCTCCTTGATGTCTTCTATAACCCAGTCTTTTTTCAGGACGGTATTGTTCATTTTCCAAGTATTTGATTTCTTTTCCCTAGTTTTTCTGTTATTGATTTCTAGTTTTATTGCCTTGTGGTCTGAGAAGATGCTTTGTAATATTTCGATGTTTTGGATTCTGCAAAGATTTGTTTTATGACCTAATATGTGGTCTATTCTAGAGGATGGTCCATGTGCACTAGAAAAAAAAGTATATTTTGCAGCAGTTGGGTGGAGAGTTCTGTATAAGTCAATGAGGTCAAGTTGGTTGATTGTTGTAAGTAGGTCTTCCGTGTCTCTATTGAGCTTCTTCCTGGATGTCCTGTCCTTCTCCGAAAGTGGTGTGTTGAAGTCTCCTACTATAAATGTGGAGGTGTCTATCTCACTTTTCAATTCTGTTAAAATTTGATTTATGTATCTTGCAGCCCTGTCATTGTGTGCATAAATATTTAATATGGTTATGTCTTCCTGATCAATTGTCCCTTTTATCATTATATAGTGTCCTTCTTTATCCTTTGTGGCAGATTTAAGTCTAAAGTCTATTTTGTCAGAAATTAATATTGCTACTCCTCTTCTTTTTTGCTTATTGTTTGCTTGATATATTTTTTCCATCCTTTGAGTTTTAGTTTGTTTGTGTCTCTAAGTCTAAGGTGTGTCTCTTGTAGGCAGCATATAGATGGATCGTGTTTGTTTATCCAGTCCGTGACTCTCTGTCTCTTTATTGGTGCATTTAGTCCATTTATATTCAGCGTAATTATAGATAAATAAGTTTTTAGTGCTGTCATTTTGATGCCTTTTCATGTGTGTTGTTGGCCATTTCATTTTTCCACATGCTTTTTTGTGCTGAGACGTTTTTCTTAGTAGCTTGTGAGATCCTCATTTTCATTATGTTTAACTTTATGTTTGTTGAGTCGTTACGTTTTTCTCGTCTTTTTTCTTGAGTTATGAAATTGATATTCCTTTTTGTGGTTATCTTATTATTTACCCCTATTTCTCTAAGTGAAAACCTAACTTGTATCGTTCTATATCGCCTTGTATCACTCTCCATCTGGCAGTTCAATGCCTCCTATATTTAGTCCCTCTTTTTGATTATTGTGATCGTTTATCTATTGATTTCCATGATTTCCTGTTATGTGAATTATTTTGTTTATGTATTTATTTTTTAGGATTAATCTTAATTTGTTTGTTTTTGTGCTTTCCCTATTTGAGTTGCGTTGATATCAGGACATTCTGTTTTGTGACCTTGTATTGTGCTGGTACCTGATATTATTGGTCATCAGGCCAATCTCCTTTAGCATTTCTTGCAGTCTTGGTTTAGTTTTTGCAAATTCTCTAAACTTGTGTTTATCTGTAAATATCTTAATTTCTCCTTCATATTTCAGAGAGAGTTTTGCTGGATATATGATCCTTGGTTGGCAGTTTTTCTCGTTCAGTGCTCTGTATATGTCGTCCCATTCCCTTCTTGCCTGCTTGGTTTCTGCTGAGTAGTCTGAACTTATTCTTATTGATTCTCCCTTGAAGGAAACCTTTCTTTTCTCCCTGGCTGCTTTTAAAATTTTCTGTTTGTCTTTGGTTTTGGCAAGTTTGATGATAATATGTCTTGGTGTTTTTCTTTTTGGATCAATCTTAAATGGGGTTCGATGAGCATCTTGGATAGATATCCTTTCGTCTTTCATGATGTCAGGGAATTTTTGTGTCAGGAGTTCTTCAACTATTTTCTCTGTGTTTTCTGTCCCCCCTCCCTGTTCTGGGACTCCAATCACCCGCAGGTTATCCTTCTTGATAGAGTCCCACATGATTCTTAGGGTTTCTTCATTTTTTTTAATTCTTTTATCTGATTTTTTTCAGCTATGTTGGTGTTGATTCCCTGGTCCTCCAGAAGACCCAGTCTACATTCTAATTGCTCGAGTCTGCTCCTCTGACTTTCTATTGCGTTGTCTAATTCTGTAATTTCATTGTTAATCTTTTGGATTTCTACATGCTGTCTCTCTATGAATTCTTGCAACTTATTAATTTTTCCACTATGTCCTTGAATAATCTTTTTGAGTTCTTCAACAGTTTTATCAGTGTGTTCCTTGGCTTTTTCTGCAGTTATCCTAATTTCATTTGTTATATCTTTAAGCATTCTGTAAATCAGTTTTTTATATTCTGTATCTGATAATTCCAGGATTGTATCTTCATTTGGGAAAGATTTTGAGTCTTTTGTTTGGGGGGTTGGAGAAGCTGTCATGGTCTGTTTCTTTATGTGGTTTGATATGGACTGCTGTCTCCGAGCCATCACTGGGAAACTAGATTTTCCAGGTAATCAGCTAAAAAAAAAATGCAGTCAGATCCCTATCTGAATTCTCCCTCTGGCTCAGGGTATTCGGATGTTAATGGAGCCACCTGGGGAGGGTGGGGGAGGGATCAGAGAGCTAGGAGTGTAGCACCACAGAATATAGAGCTGATCCCCGCATTCACGCTCCGCCCCCGTCCACCAAAATCCCGGCGGGACGGCTCCCCGGCTGGGACGCTACTCTCCCCCTCCCAGACCAGTCACTTCCTCTCAGGGACTTCTCCCTCCGGTGCTCTGCACCACTCGAGCGAACTGGGTGGGCGTCCCCCGCACAAACATGTGGGCCCCGCCCCTGGGTCGCTTTAGGGAAATATAGCTGATCCCCCCCCTCTCGCACCACACCCGCTTCCCCCCAAACTCCTGGCGGGACGGCTCCCCCGCTGGGACGCTGCTCTCCCTGCTCCAAGATCTGTCACTGCCTCCCGGGTGCTTCTCCCACCGACTGCGCCGCTACGCCACCCGCACCAACCAGCTAGACTTCCTCCCGGGATGGGTTCGGGGGGGGTAGGGCTGGGCCCCTTGTCTGTGCCGTCTGCCCCCCTGGGCTCTGCCCCAGATCGGGCTCCGAAGGTCACCTGCCTGGTACGCTGGCTCCTAGTTCTGAAAACGGTCGCTGTCTGCCCGTATTTGTTCGTTTTCCGTCTCTAAGTCTGTGTTTGTTGTTCAGAGTTCGTAGATTGTTATGTATGTGATCGATTCACTTGTTTTTCCGAGTCTTTGTTGCAAGAGGGATCCGCAGTAGCGTCCACCTAGTCCGCCATCTTGGCCCCCTCCAATGGACTTTTTCAAGGACAGAAATGTGTCTAGCGTGACAGAGGAAATAAAATATTGGCTTAATTTTAATGAATTAAAAGTTAAGTTCAATTAGCCACATGCAGATTGTGTCTACTATTCTTGATCTTCACAGATTTGGAGTGAAAATGATAAACTCAAATTGCAAAATTCTGGTTACAAAGTATAAAATAATCTTTTTTTCTGCCTAATGTGGAGGAAAATGTTATTATTGTAGCCACAGCACTGTAGAAAACAGGAAGTACACAAGATGGTTAAGTTCGTATATGCCTGAGAGAGAAAATTCTTCTTACTATGGACCTACCACACCAGTGAGACTTCTGGGGACCAGAAATCAAGCTGCTTCTCCAAGGTTTGAACCATGTGCCAGTTTCTACTAAGAATGGGGCAAAGGGATCACTGAATCTTAAAGGAATGCTGTCTTCTGATATATGCTACTCTCAACCATTGGCAGTTGACAAAACAAACAACTAAACTAACAGTTGAAGTAGAGCATTGACCAGTTTAAAGGAAGACACAAAGCAGAGAAGGGTACACTCTCCCCAGAATCATTGCATATTCATCAGAGCTTCTTCAATTGCCAATGACCTTATAGTAAAAAAAAAAAAGTCACATCAAATAAATTATAATTGTAAAAAAAAAAAAAAAATCCCGTTGTAGTTAGCTTCTTCCAAAAATAGAGTTCTGGCAACATATTGGAATTGTTTCTTGTGATGGAAAAAGTGAATGAGCTTCCATTGCAGATAACAATGATGGCGAGTACACTTCCTGCATACTGGAATTTTTTTTTTTATGATAAAAATTGTCTATGTCTCAATGATATGCTTTTAGCCAGAGTAAATAAAGTAATGCCTCATTCGTCTCGGACCCTCACTTGCTCTGTAGGACACAATGACTCTGTGGATATAAACCCCAAAAGACATATGGTGAAAGAGTCAGATGCATGTAACTTTGTTCTCATTAAGAATAAAGTAAATGAGTAATAAAGACAGGCTTTTCAAAAAATGGGGAAACCCTGGTGGTGTAGTGGTTAAGAGCTATGGTTAGTAACCAAAAGGTCGGCAGTTCGAATCCTCCAGGTGCTCCTTGCAAACTCTGTGAGGCAGTTCTACTCTGTCCTATAGGGTCACTGTGTGTTGGAATTGACTTAAAGAAAATGGATTTTCAAAAAATGTGTAAATATTAATTAAGAAAAATCAATTGAAACATAATCAAAGAAACCCAGATAGATGTATTCTTATTTTTGTTATTGTTGTTAGGTGCCATCGAGTTGGTACTGACACATAGCAACTCTGTGTAACACAGAAGGAAACACTGCCCGGTCCTCTGCCATCCTGACAATCATTGTTATGCTTGAGCCCATTGCTGCAGCCGCTGTGTCAATCAATCTCATCGAGGGTCTTCCTCTTTTCCGCTGACCCTGTACTTTACTAAGCCTGGTTTCCTTCTTCAGGGACTGATCTCTCCTGACAACATGCCCAAAGTATGTAAGACACAGTCTAGCCATCCTTGCTTCCTAGGAGCATTCTGGTTGTACTTCTTCCAAGACAGATTTGTTCATTCTTTTGACAGTCCATGGTATATTCTATATTCCTAGCCAAAACCACAATTCAAAGGCATCAATTCTTCTTTGGTCTTCCTTATTCATTGTCCAGCTTTCACATGCATATGATGCGACTGAAAATACCATGGCTTGGGTTAGGTGCACCTTAGTCTTCAAGGTGCCATTTTTGCCTCTCAACACTTTAAAGAGGACCTTTGCAGCAGATTTGCCCAATGCAATGCGTCTTTTGATTTCTTGACTGCTGCTTCCATGGGTGTTGATTGTGGATCCAAGTAAAATGAAATCCTTGACAACTTCAATCTTTTCTCCATTTTTCATGATGTTGCTTATTGGTCCAGTTGTAAGAATTTTTGTTTTCTTTTATGCTGAGGTGCAATGCATACTGAAGGCTGTGGTCTTTGATCTTCATCAGTAAGTGCTTCAAGTCCTCTTCACTGTCAGCAAGGAAGGTTGTGCCATCTGCATATCAGTGGTTATTAGTGAGTCTTCCTCCAATCCTGATGACTCATTCTTCTTCATATAGTCCAGTTTCTCAGATTATTTGCTCAGCATACAGTTTGAGTGAGTGGTGAAAGGATACGACACTGATGCACACCTTTCCTGATTTTATACCACACAGGATCTCCTTGTTCTGTTTGAACGACTGCTTTTAATCTACGTACAGTTTCCTCATGATCACAATGAATTGTTCTGGAATTCCCATTATTCTCAATGTTATCCATAATTTATTATGATCCGTAGAGTCGAATGCCTTTGCAGGTAAACATCTTTCTGGTACTCTGCTTTCAGCCAGGATGCACCTGACATCAGTGATGATATCCCTGGTTCCATGTCCTCTTCTGAATCTGGCCTGAATTTCTGGCAGTTTCCTGTGGATATACTGCTGCAGCCACTTTTGAATGATCTTCAGCAAAATTTTACTTGCATGTGATTTTAATGATGTTGTTTGATAATTTCTGCATTCATTTGGATCACCTTTCTTGGGAATAGGTGTAAATATGGACTGCTTCCGGTAGATTGACCAGGTAGCTCTCTTCCAAATTTCTTGGCATAGATGAGTGAGCACTTCCAGTTCTTCATTCCTTTGTTGAAACATCTTGATTGGTATTCCATCAATTCCTGCACCTTTGTGTTTTGCCAGTGCCTTCAGTGCAGCTTGGATGTCTTCCTTCAGTGCCATCAATTCCTGATCGTAGTCTACCTTCTGAAATGGTTGACCGTTGACCAGTTCTTTTTGGTATGGTGACTCTATTCTTTCCATCTTACTGAGTTGTTTAATATTTTTCATGTAGAACCCTTCAATATTGCAACTCGAAACTTGAATTTTTTCTTCAGTTCTTTCAGCTTGAGAAATCCTGAATCTGTTCTTCCCTTTTGGTTTTCTAACTCTAGGTCTTTGCACATGTCATTATAATACTTCATTTTGTCTTCTCAAGCTGCCCTTTGAAACCTTCTATTCAGTTCTTTTACTTCATTATTTCTCCCTTCACTTTACTACTCTACGTTCAAGAGCAAGTTTCAGAGTCTTCTGATATCTGTTTTGGTCTTTTCTTTCTTACCTCTCTTTTTAATGACCTCTTGCTTTCTTCATGTATGATGTCCTTGATGTCATTCCACAACTTGGCTGGTCTTTGGTCATTAGTGTTCAATGTGTAAAATCTTTTCGTGAGATGATTTCTAAATTCAGGTGGGATATACTCAAGGTCGTGCTTTGGTTTTTGTGGACTTATTTTAATTTTCTTCAGTTTCAACTTCAACTTACATGTGAGCAATTGACGGTCTGTTCCACATTTGACACCTGGCCTTGTTCTAACTGATGATATTGAGTTTTTCTTTCCAGAGTTGTAGTCAGTTTGATTCCTGTGTATTCCATCTGGTGATGTCTATGTGTATAGACTCCATTTATGTAGTTGAGAAAAGGTATTTGCAATGTAGAAGTCATTGGTCTTGCAAAATTAAATCATGTGATATTCAGCATCATTTCTATCACCAAGGCCCTATTTTCCAGCTACCAATGTTTTTTCTTTGGCTCCAAGTTTCTCATTCCAATCACCAGTAATTATCAATGCAGCCTGATTGCACGTTCTATCAATTTCAGACTGCAAAAGTTGGTAAAAATCTCCAATTTCTTCATCTTTGGCCTTAGTGGTTGGTGCATAAACTTGAATAATAGTCATATTAATGGGTCTTCCTTGTAGACATATGGATATTATCCTATCACTGACAGCACTGTACTTCAGGATAGAACTTGAAATGTTCTTTATACTGGTGAATGCAACGCCATTCTTCAATTTGTCATCCTTGGCATAGTAGAATATATGACTATCTGATTTGAAATGGCCAATGCCATCCATTTCAGCTCACTAATGCTAGGATATCAATGTTTATGTGTTTCATTTCATTTTTTATGATTTCCAATTTTCCTAGGTTCATACTGAGTACATTCCACATTCTGATTATTAATGGATATTTGTAGCTGTCTCTCCTCATTTTGACTAGTGCCACATCAGCAAATGAAGGTCCCAAAATCTTGACCCTACCCACATCATCACGGTTGACTCTACTTTAAAGAGGCAGTTTGTCAACTTTTCCTTTTATGCATAATGGTTTCAGTGTCCAGTCTAAGAACCTTTCTCGAGGCCTTGATTTTGAATATTTTTCCTACATTCTAAAGCATATGTATAGTTTTAATTTTATATTTAAGTCCAGAATATGTTTTAGCTAGTTTTTGTATTAGGTGTGAGATAGAGATCAGTATTTATTTATTTATTTGTTGGTTTGGTTATGCCTATGAATACTCAATTTCTCCAGCACCATTTGTTGAAAAGATGATCTTTCCTGTACTGAATTGCTTTTGTACCTTTGTCCAAACTCATTTGGGCATATTTGTGTGGGTCAATGTTTTTTTATTCTGTTCCATTAATTTATATGTCTACATATCCATCAATAACACACAGTCTTGAATTTGTGTAGACTGATTCCTCCCACTCTATTCTTCTTTTTCAAAGTTGTTTTAGCTTTTTCTTTGTCTTCCCATCTTTTTTTATAATATTGTTTATACGAACAAAAAATCTTGTGAGATTATTGATATGAGTCTTGTTAAATCAATATATTAATTTGAGAAAATTTGACATTTACTATGTTGAATCTTCCAAGGCAAGATACACTAGAATACCTCAGTTAAAGTTTAGGTTGAAACCTTTTCTTCTACCATGTAGAAGTGGAGCTGATGCAGATATTATGATGACATACCTGGAATCCAGGTGAATCAGGTGAACATTACTCAAGACAATATGAAGATGAATTAGGCTTTGTGTTAGACATTAATATGAAGACATCAATAATATACTTAGGAGGAGCACCCACTTAGAAAATATAATACAAGAAAAGATTCATATATAAAACTATAAGAAACATGGAGAACTAAGGAACAAACAAGAAAAAATATGTAAAACTCATATGAATAATAAATTGTAAGATACTCTTGAAGTATATCAGAATATTTCTGAGAAATTGTATGCTCTTCCTGTCTTGAAAAAAAAAGCGTCATACACATAGATATATCTATACAGAGAGTGAGAGAGATTGATTTATCTCAAGGAAATGGCTCATGCTGTTGTAGAAGCTGGCAAGTTACAAGTTTGTGGATTAGGAATCAGGCTGGAGGCTTCTCTTTACACATGTAGCTGCGAGGGCTGAGGAATCCAAGATTGGCAGGTAGGATGCAGGCTTCTGGCTTACAGACTGTGGAGACCCATGAATCTCAAGATTATCTGGCAGTATGGCAGGACATTGGCACAGGTTTCAGGAACTGGAGATCAGATGATGATGAGCCAGATGCAGGATCCAGAACAAGAAAAAGCCAATGAACTTTGCCAGAGTTCATATACATTGGATACAGGCCACGTCCCCAAGGAAATTCCCCTTACAACTGATTGGCTGATCCCCTCAGATCACATCATGAAAGTGATTACATTATATCATAAAATGGAGTATAACTACATCATTACATGACTGCCAAGCTACATCATTACATAACTGCCAAACCACTGAGAATCATGGCCCAGCCAAGTTGATGCACAATCCTACTCATTTTTGTCAATCCCTTGTCAACTTGGCACCTGTACATGTCTCCTTTTTGGGGGGCTGGATTCATCCACAAACTTAGTTGCAGAAAAACATAAAACTATACTTCTTAGGAAAACATAGTTAATGATATATTTTATAATAAATGATTATTTTAATGTACTAATAATGAATGCACATTATATGCTAGTCAATGAAAAATGTGTGAGATTATATAGTTTTGCAAAATGAGAATTGACATTAGAACTCCCCATGTACATCAGCACGGATATGAAAGGGGAGAAAGTATCAACAGGGGGTGATCAAGAACAAGATATTGTATGGAATTTGAAATGTGCTGTGCCTCAGGAAAGTTTTCATATAGGAACTACTGAGAATTGTATATGGATGGGTGAGGTGAAGACTAAGTAATACCAAAAAGTCAAGTGGAGAATGTAAATTTCATAATACTCTCTTAGGGTGTGATATTTCCCATGTTTTCTGATCATAAAATATAAGTTACTGTTTTTTTCACTGAGTTTGAATTTTAATGTTCATCTAATTGAACAGATAATCTAAAGAAGCACATATATCTCAAATAGTAATTCTTTTATGAGATTTTGAATGATTTAGGCATATAAAGTCCTCACTCTTTTATTCTTATTCATCATTGTTATTATTCAATTATTTTGGGCTGTTAAGATAGTGTTTTTTATTTCTGTATTATTCTGTTGCTCTCTTTTGCTCATGTTCGTGATATGAAAACTTAAACTAGAACTAGGGTTCTGACAGATGTCTCAGGATTATTTCCTTTACATGAGATGTATTTTTTTTTTCTAATTTGGCACATTACTTAACATATGATGATTCATTTTTTGTGACATAACTTTAATCATTTTCAATGCACATATCATATCCTGTAACACTGAAATCAAATAGTCTCTTTACCTTCATACATATACCTAAATAAATCTTCACAGGGTATCACTGAATAGGTGAGGCAGAAAGAAAAATTCTAGATAAATTTCAAAACTGATTTGTATGTCTGTAGATGAATAAAAAGGAGTCCCTGGGTGGAACAAATGGTTAAGTGTTCAACTATTATTTAAAATGTTGGCAGTTAAAACCCACCCAGAGGCACCTTGGAAAACAGGCCTAGTGATCTGCTTCTGAAAGGTCACAGCCTTAAAAACCCTATGAAGTAATTCTATTTTGCACACATGGGGCCACGATGAGTAGAAATCAACTTGATGGCAACTAATAACAATGACAATGAAGTGAACAATATACCAGGCAAACAGGAAATTTTTCCTAGTCTGAAATGCATTATCATTCACACTAGGCCTGAACGTCTGAATAAAATTAATTCCATGATGAAATTCCAATTCAAAGACCTCAGCTTTGGGGGAGAGGGAGTCTCTGATCTCAAAAATAACCATATTTTATTAGTGTTAAATAATACTTTCTTTGTACCACTCTTTGGAGTTTTACATATTCTAGTGCAAATGTGAATTATTGCACCTTTCTTATGAAATTTTCATACCTGAGCCATCACTGTGGCTGAATGACTGAGTTCCATGTACTAACCAGGTTGTCTTTGTTTGTATTTATATCTGGCACCACTGTCATCTTCATTCATTGGAATTCAAAGACATAGAAAACCAGTGCAACAAAAGTGGATGTGAAAATATAAATTCCATCTTGATTACAGAAAGGTTTCTGAGCTGGCTTTTTTCATACATACAAAGATGATCTGTGCAGATTTATTGTCTCAAGAACAGAATGGTAGGAGGGTTAAAGCATACAAATGAGAATATGAAGAGAATCCCATCTCATACACAAGCTATTTACATGAACTGAAAAATAAAACAATCTCCTTCCATGGGCTTTCTGTGTGTCTTTATGTGTTTATGGAAGTTAAATTGTTCCAAAGGAGAAATGAAAAACAAGTCTTAGATTTGTATCAGGTGGCCTTAATTTTCACAATAAAAGCTGAAAGTATGCTTTTCTGAAAAGAAAAAGGTGCACGAGAACGAATTTGATATTTATAATTGGTAAAACAATTTTGTATGTTTGTTGAGGAAAAGGGAGAGTGATGGATTACAAAATTTCCACCTGCACAGTGAACAAAACTGAGATGTTGGCTAATCTTGATATGATCATATTTTTCTTTCCTAATATCCATCATTTTTCTCTTCTTCAGATGAAGGAATCTATGTTTGGAAAATGGCCAGCCTCACTATGGTAACAGAGTTTATCCTGATGGGATTCTCTGACATTGATGAACTTCAAATCTTACATGCTGTCTTAGTTATCTAGTGCTGCTATAATAGAAATACCGTAAGTGGATGGCTTTTTTTAAATTTAGTCTCTCACAGTTTAGGAGGCCAGAAGTCTATATTAAGGGTGCCAGCTCTAGGGGAGGGCTTTCTCTCTTTACTGGTTCTGAGGGAAGGTTCTTGTCATCAATCTTCCCCCAGTCTAGGAGCTTCTCAGCACAGGAACCTCGAGTCCAAAGGACACAATCTGTTCCTGGTGTTGCTTTCTTGGCGGTATGAGGTCTCCCTGTCTCTCTGTTCACTTCTTTTTCATAACCACAAAAGAGATTGCCTTAAAACACAACCTAATTTTGTAGATTGAGTTCTGTCCATTAACATAACTGCCTCTAACACTGTTTCACTAACACCATATGGTAGGATTTACAACACAAAGGAACATCAGATGACAAAACGGTGGAAAATCACACAACACTAGAAATCACGGCCTAGCTAATTTGACACATATTTTGGGGGGACACAATTCAATCCATGACACATGCTATACTATTTCTGTTGATCTACATGATAGCTCTGATGGGAAATACCTTGATCATCACTTTCACCTCTCTTGATCAGTGTCTTCCTACTCCTATGTACTTGTTCCTGAAGCAACTCTCTCATTTAAGACTTCTGTTTCATCTCAGTCACTATACCGAAATCTGTCAATAATTTATTAACACATACCAGGTCCATTTCTTTCCTGGCTTGTATCCCACAATTGTTCTTAGTCCTTTATCTAGCCTTTTCAGAGTTAGTCTTACTCACGGTGATGGTCTATGACCATTATTGAGCCATTTGTCATCCGTTACGCTATGAGGCTGTCATGAACAGGAACTTCTGTATGTACTTGGTGGTAACTTCTTTGCTTAGTGCAGCCGTGTACACGCCCATCATCTTCTCATTAACCTTCTGTAGCTTCTTCATACAACAATTTTCTGTGTTGTGCCTTCCTTAATGAAGATCTCATGCATTGGCAGACATATTGCTAAAACTATCACGACTGTTATCCTTTTTTTCTTGGACACGGGATGCTTTATTTCCACAGTAATGTCCTAAATATATTGATATATTTCTTGCTTTGCTGAGAATCCCATCAGCTCAGGGAAGATCAAAAGCCTTTTCAACCCGTCTACTCCAACTACTTGTCAAGACCTTGTTTTTCTCAACTGGCACTACGCCCTATTTGATGCCTAAGTCACATAGCCCATCTATTCTGAATCTTTTATTATCTGTTTTCTATATGGTTGTGCCTCCAACTCTGAGTTGCATGATCTACAGCTTGAGGAATAAAAGCATCAAAAATGCTCTAAGAAAGGTAAATTTTGGCAAAATATCCTTATATTTTAATTTTTTATCTGATTTATATCATAGCAATATTGACTACAGATACTTTTAAGTATTTAAAATTGAGATGGTACATTGTTTAGATTAATTCAGTTGGGTCACGAGTACCTGTGGCTAACTAAACCCAAAAAAAAAACAAACCCACTGCCATCGAGTTGATTCCAACCCATAGTGGCCCTATAAGACATTGTAGAAATGCCATATAGAGTCCAGGGAGCACCTGGTGGATTTGAACTGCCCGTTGTTTGGTTAGCAGCCATAGCTCTTAACCACTACGCCACCAGGGTTTCCATAGAGTTGGCAGTGGTCTGGTTGACTATAGAATGTATACGTTGCTAAAATTTTGCCTTCTGGTCTCAGCATCTCCTTTTTACTTTGGATTTCATTTTGGGGACTGCCAATCGATTTGTTTTTAACTCTCTCTATTCAAAACATCTTGTTCAAATTAGGTATTTTCCCTAGAGAGAGAATTTTTAATAGAATGGCAGAAGTTCTTGTGATATTAGGGGCTAATTTTTCTCAGTGATAGTATGTTGAAGACATCATTCTGCAACAACCAAATTCTCTGGAAGTCTGCTGGTTTCTGTACTTCCTGATTCTGGTGTTTCCATTTTGATTTTGTGATCAACTTTACATCAGTAAGTTCCCTTTCTCCTTATGATAGCCAGTCATTTAAATGATATCTATATGAGTGGGTTGATGTTAAACAACATACTTCATGGATGGATATTTATTTGGCTATCTGGCAAGGATGATGTGGAAAGCAACAAAACTCCAGGTGGTGTTCTCAGAAAAGACACTGGTGAAATCACCCCGTAAGTGATCTCAGGTGGACATCCATCACTATGTGTTCACAGAAGGAATTGCTCAAAGGCCTGGTAAACTGATACAGTAGTAAAAAGTTTGAAAGGTCACTAAGAGTTGGAATCAACTCTACAGCAATGGATTTGTTTGTTTGTTTTTGTTTTGGACTCCAAAGATTGGGTAGACCCTCATGATGGCACTGTATTGTATGCACTGCCTGATAGATCTTTCAATGACGGAAATGTGTCTAATGTGAAGGAGGGAATATTAACTTATTTTAATTTTAATTGATTTAAATTTGTATAGCCAATGAATGCTGAATTTTACCTGAACCCTGTGATACTGGAAAGCAGCATTTTAAAAATAAATCCTCCCACTCTCATGTTTTGAAAAACAGCTTACTGCAAATAACCACTCTTCCCCGTATAATTTAGATAGGATTCACTGATGCTCCCATCATGTGTTTACGTATAACAACACTTCCCCATATGCATTAGATAAAATTCACATATACCCCCTTGTTTACCTATGACAAGGCCATACACAAGCCTTCCAAATCACATTATATGCCTCATAAATGGTTAGCTGATCTGTTTATCCCTATCGATCAACCAGAAACACAATGCTTGTTCAGCAAACTTTGGCTAAGCTTCTTTCTTTCCTACAAGTGCTTCAACTTTGGCCTACTCTCAGCCTGAGCCAATATAATAACTAGTAATCAGTTACAGTCAGAGTCACTATGACTCATGGTGGCCTCACGTGTGTCAGAGTAGAACTGGGCTCCATAAGATTTTCAGTGACTGATTTTTCAGAAGTTGATTGTCAGGTCTTTCTTCTGAGGCACCTCTAGATGGAATAAACCTCTAAACTTTTTGGTTAGAAGTCAAATGTGTTAACAGTTTGTTAATCACCAATACTACCCCTCTTTAAGGGCCTCTCCCAGAGAATAGGCTGGCCTCGGTGTAAACTTTCTCTGATTCACTATTTGATCGCATCACCTCTCATCTCATTTCTCTAAACCATTTTTTCTAATTTTGTTTACTCTTGTTTCTATGACGGAAAAGTCCTCTTCGCCTAACTCTTCAGAGGCTTGCTGGCCTTATGGTCAGAATGTTCTTTCTATTACAACAGATCCTTCCCCTATTGTAATCATCTCTTTCCCACCTCACTCCCCCCTCCCCTGCTTGCAATACTTTTCAGTATCGAAGTTCTAATTTGTGTGGGTTTTTTTGTTGTTGTTGCTGTTTGTGTTTTTGTGTGTTGATTTGACACTACATGTGACTGTTGGTTACCATATAGGTTAGTCACAGATTTAGGGTGAAAATAATAAGCTCTAATTCCAAAATTCTGACTGCAAAGAATAAGATAAACCCCAGGTACTTTCCCTCCCCACCTTATGTTGAAAAAAAATATTCTTATAGCAGCCACATGACTATAAAAATAAGAATATATACAAGATTGTTACGAGTTCTCACAAGATTGTGAGGTTTATATATACCAAGAAAGAAAAATCCACCCTACAATGGACCTGCAACATCAGTGAGATTTTTGGTGAACAAGGTCAAGGGATTTGTTCAAGGTTTAGAGCCATGTGCCAATTTCTGCTAAGAAAGGGACAAATTTTGGACCTTTTAGGAATATATTATCTGTTGATATATGCCACTCTAAATCATTAGAAGTGGACAAAACAAACAAATAACAAATGCAGCAAAATATCAACCAGTTTCAAGGAAGACAAAGGGCAGAGAAGGATCTAATTTGGCCAGGACCATTGCCTATTCATCAGAGTTTCTTCAAGTGTCAGTGACCTTATAATAAAGAAAAAAATCACGTCAAATAAACATTAAAAAAAAAAAAAAAAAAAAGACTACTGATGTAGCTAGCTTCTTCCAAAAGAGGGTACTGGCAACCATTTGGAATTGTTTCTTATAGTGAACAAAGCAAAACAGCTTGAATTACAAATAAAAAAATCAACAGTATATTTCCTGCATGTTGGAGAGCTTCTTCTACCTCTAACTAATGTGCTTACAGCCAGTGTAAATAAAGGCATGTCTAGTGCATTCAAGGGGTCTTACTTACTCTGTAGGACACAATGATTGCATGGATGTAAACCTGACACATATATATTAGGTTCTTGATGTTGTCGGATGCTGTCGAGTTGATTCCAACTCATAGTGATCCCATGTGACAGAGTAGAACTGCCTCATAGGGTTTTCTTGACTCTAATCTTTACAGAAGCAGATTGCCAGGTCTTTTTTTCTGTGGAGCTGCTGGGTGGGTTAGAACTGGTAACCTTTTGGTTGTCAGTCGAATGCTTAACTGTTTGTGCGATCAGTGCTACATAAAAAACAAATTGACAGGTTATATTAGGTTAGACCACATAAAACTGATGATATTGACTATTTTGACCAACAACAACACAAGTTTGTTGAGTGGGCAGCTGCTGAAAGAAATTTGAGTAACATGATAAAAAAGGACTACATTTCTTTGAGCAGACAGTTGGTTGAAATATACATATTAAAGATGCTGCTGGTGAGCATCAGAAGGAAGTGAGGAGCCTCATGGAAAAGTCCTAAATTGCCTTTATCATTATGAACAGACTGATACTATGAGTCTGAAGTTTAAGAATGCTGTCAGTATGGGGTTAGAAGTGGGGAACAAGTTATTGAAAACTGAATGTAAAGAGATCCTTGATATGTAATTACAGAAAACATAATGAAATTTTGTTATGCAGAAAGCAAAACTCATACAGAATAAACTTGGATATTTAGCTGATAAAATTTCCATGCAAAGTTGTATTTCTTCTTCACCTCTGCATTTGTTTTTTACATATTGCCTTAGGGATTATCATAAAAATTACAGCTAATTCTTTACATTTTGAACACCCAGTTTAATGTGATACCAACAATAACATAGAGTATTAGCATATAAAACTATTCCTCATTTGTTCTTCTCTCATCTGTCTCTGCTATTGTTATCACCTTTTATGTCATTATACATATTCTACCTGTTAGAATAAATTTATACTTATTTCTTATGCATTTGCTATTATAAAACTTACAGCACATGGCAACTAAATTTACCGGCTGAAAATACCATAAAACTACCCTTTTGTTTTCCCATGCCATTACCTTTACTAGAGATACATCTTTTATATTTTATTTATTTATTTTTCCTATGTGCAGCTTCAGGTAGCTATCCAGTGTTGTTTCCTTTCCTACTGAAGGACCCCCCTTTAGAAATTCTTGCAAGGCAGGTCTAGTGATAACAAATTCCCATAACTTCTGTTCAAATGTAAATGTCTTTACTGTACTTTTTTTTTTTAATTTTTGGTGTGATTTAAGTAAAAGTTTACAAATCAAGTCAGCCTCACACAAAAACTTATATATGCCTTGCTACGTACTCTAAATTATTATCGCCCTAATGAGACAGCCCGCTCCATGCCTCCATCTCTCTTTTCATGTCCATTTCTCCAGCTTCTAACCCTCTCATCTCCCCTCCAGGGAGGAGATACCAACATAGCCTCAAGTGTCCACCTGATCCAAGAAGCTCACTCCTCACCAGCATCCCTCTCCAAACCATTGTCCAGTCCAATCCCTGTCTGAAGAGTTGGCTTTGGAAATGGTTTCTGTCCTGGGCCAACAGAAGGTCCAGGGACCATGACCACTGGGTCGTTCTAGTCTCAGTCAGACGATTAAGCCTGGTCTTTTTTGGAGAATTCGGGGTCTGCATCCCACTGCTTTCCAGCTTCCTAAGGGGTTCTCTGTTGTGTTCCCTGTCAGGGTAGTCATCAGTTGTAGCCGGCCACCATCTAGCTCTTCTGGTCTCAGGCTGATGTAGTCTCTGGCTTACATGGCCCTTTCTGTCTCTTGGGCCCTTAATTACCTTGTGTCCTTGGTGTTCTTCATTCTTCTTTGATCCAGGTAGGTTGAGACCAATTGAAGCGTCTTAGATGGCTTCTTGCTGGCGTTTAAGACCCCAGACGCCTCTCTCCAAGGAGAGATGCAGAATATTTTCTTAATAGATTTTTTTATGCCAATTGACTTAGATATCCCCTGAAACTGTGGTCCCCAAACCCCTGCCCCTGCTACCCTGGCCTTTGAAGTATTCATTTTATTCAGGAAACTTCTTTGCTTTTGGTTTAATACAGTTGTGCTGACTTCACATTTATTGCGTGTTGTCTTTCTTGTTACCTAAAGTAGTTCTTATCTACTAATTAGTGAATACCTCTTTCCCACCCTCCCTCCCTCCCCACTACCCTAACAATCAAAGAATACTTTCTTCTCTGTTTAAACTATTTCTCGAGCTCTTATAATAGTGGTCTTATACACTATTTGTCCTTTTGCATCTGACTAATTTCACTCAGCACGATGCCTTCCAGATCCTCCATGTTGTGAAATATTTCACAGATTCATCCCTGTTCTTTATCGATGCATAGTATTCCATTGTGTGAATATACCATAATTTATTTATCCATTCATCTGTTGATAGGCTCCTTGGTTGCTTCCATCTTTTTGTTATTGTAAACAGTGCTGCAGTGAACATGGGTCTGCATATATCTGTTCATGTAAAGGCCCTTATTTCTCTAGGATATATTCCAAGGAGTGGGATTGCTGGATTGTTTGGAAACACTGGTGGCGTAGTGGTTAGGTGCTACAGCTGCAAACCAAGAGGTTGGCAGTTCAAATCCACCAGGCACTCCTTGAAAACTCTATGGGGCAGTTATACTCTGCCCTATAGGTTCGCTATGAGTTGGAATCAACTCGACGGCAGTGGGGTTATGGTAGTTCTATTTCTAGTTTTTTAAGGAAGTGCCTTTTTACACCCCCACCAGCACTGTGTAAGTGTTCCAGTCTCTACACAACCTCTCCAATATTTATTATTTTATGTTTTCTGGATTAACTCCAGCTTTGTTGAAGTGAGATGAAATCTCATTGTAGTTTTGATTTCCATTTCTCTAATGGCTAATGATCATGAGCATTTCCTCAAGTATCTGTTAGCTACCTGAATGTCTTCTTAATGAAGTGTCTGTTCATATCTTTTGCCCATTTTTTAATTGGGTTATTTGTCTTTTTCTAGATGAGTTTTTGCAGTATCAGGTAGAATTTAGAGACCAGGTGCTGATTGGAAATGTCATAGCTAAAAACTATTTCCCAGTCTGTAGGTAGTCTTTTTACTCTTTTGGTGAAGTCTTTGGATGAGCATAGGTGTTTGATTTGTAGGAACTCCCAGTTATCTACTTTCTTTTCTGCGTTGTTAGTAGTGTTTTTATACTGCTTATGCCATTGTCCCTATTTTTTCTTCCATGATCATTATCATTTTAGATTTTATATTTAGGTCTTTGATCTATTTTGAGTTAGTTTTTGTGCACGGAGTGAGCTTTGGGTCTTGTTTCATTTTTTTGCAGATGGATATCCAGTTATGCCAGCACCATTTGTTAAAAAGACTATCTTTTCCCCATTTAACTGTTTTGGGGCCTTTGTCAAATATCCACTGCTCATATGTGGATGGATTTATGTCTGGATTCTTAAATCTGTTCTATTGGTCCATGTACCTGTTGTTATATCAGTACCAGGCTGTTTTGACTACTGTGGTGGTATAATAGATTCTAAAATCAGGTAGAGTAAGGCCTCCCACTTTGTTCTTCTTTTTCAGTAATGTTTTACTTATCTGGGGCCTCTTTCCCTTCCATATGAAGTTGGTGATTTGTTTCTCTATCTCATTAAAAAATGCCATTGGAATTTGGATCAGAATTGCATTAAATGTATAGGTTGCTTTTGGTAGAATAGACATTTTTATAATGTTAAGTCTTCCAATCCATGAGCAAGGTATGTTTTTCCACTTATATAGGTCTCTTTTGGTTTCTTGGAGAAGTGTACTATAGTTTTCTTTGTATGAGTCTTTTATATCTCTAGTAAGATTTATTCCTAAGTATTGTATCTTCTTGGGGACCTCTGTAAATGGTATTGATTTGGTGATTTCCTCTTCGAAGTTTTTTTTTTTCCCAGTATTCTTTCTTTTTTTTTTCTTTTTATATATCAACATTCATGTATTTTAAGTACACAGGTGGGAGGTTTTTGACAAATCTATACAATTTTTGTGACCACAAACACAATCAAATACATAATATTGTTGTATTCCAAGAAAGTGTCTTCCTGCTTCCATTGGAATCAATCACTCCCCCACTCAGGACACAAGGAAATCAACGATCTTTATCAAGAGTCAGCAAACTAAAGTCCATAGTTCAAATCCATTCCTTTCCCTATTACCTATAAATTGGAAATTAGTTTTACTTTTTTTTTTTTATTAACTTTTATTGAGCTTCAAGGGAACGTTCACAAATCCAGTCAAACTGTCACATATAAGTTTATACACACCTTACTCCGGACTCCCACTTGCTCTCCCCCTAATGAGTCAGCCCTTCCAGTCTCTCGTGACAATTTTGCCAGCTACCAACTCTCTCTATCCTCCCATCCCCCCTCCAGACAGCAGATGCCAACACAGTCTCAAGTGTCCACCTGATACAAATAGCTCACTCTTCATCAGCATCTCTCTCCTACCCACTGTCCAGTCCCTTTCATGTCTGATGAGTTATCCTCGGGAATGGTTCCTGTCCTGGGCCAACAGAAGGTTTCGGGACCATGATCGCCGGGATTCCTCTAGTCTCAGTCAGACCATTAAGTATGGTCTTTTTATGAGAATTTGGGGTCTGCATCCCACTGATCTCCTGCTCCTCAGGGGTTCTCTGTTGTGCTCCCTGTCAGGGCAGTCATCGGTTGTGGCTGGGCACCAACTAGTTCTTCTGGTCTCAGGATGATGTAGGTCTCTGGTTCATGTGGCCCTTTCTGTCTCTGGGGCTCTTAGTTATCCTGTGACCTTGGTGTTCTTCATTCTCCTTTGATCCAGGTGGGTTGAGACCAATTGATGCATCTTAGATGGCCGCTTATTAACATTTAAGATCCCAGATGCCACATTTCAAAGTGGGATGCAGAATGTTTTCATAATAGAGTTTATTATGCCAATTGACTTAGAAGTCCCCTTAAACCATGGTCCCCAAACCCCCGTCTTTGCTCTGCTGACCTTTGAAGCATTCAGTTTATCCCAGAAATTTCTTTGCTTTAGATCCAGTTCAGTTGAGCTGACCTTCCATGTATTGAGTATTGTCCTTCCCTTCACCTAAAGCAGTTCTTATCTACTAACTAATCAGTAAAAAACCCTCTCCCACCCTCCCTCTCTCCCCACCTCGTAACCACAAAAGTATGTGATCTTCTCAGTTTATACTATTTCTCAAGATCTCATAATAGTGGTCTTGTACAATATTTGTCCTTTTGTCTCTGACTAATTTCGCTCAGCATAATGCCTTCCAGGTTCCTCCATGTTATGAAATGTTTCACAGATTCCTCACTGTTCTTTATCGATGCGTAGTATTCCATTGTGTGAATATACCACAATTTATTTAACCATTCATCCGTTGATGGACACCTTGGTTGCTTCCAGCTTTTTGCTATTGTAAACAGAACTGCAATAAACATGGGTGTGCATATATCTGTTTGTGTGAAGGCTCTTATTTCTCTAGGGTATATTCCGAGGAGTGGGATTTCTGGATTGTATGGTAGTTCTATTTCTAACTGTTTAAGGTAACACGAGATAGATTTCCAAAGTGGTTGTACCACTTGACATTCCCACCAGCAGTGTATAAGAGTTCCAGTCTCTCCACAGCCCCTCCAGCATTTATTATTTTGTGTTTTTTGGATTAATGCCAACCTTTTTATTTTTTTTGTTGGAGTGAGATGGAATCTCATCCTAGTTTTAATTTGCATTTCTCTAATGGCTAATGATCGAGAGCATTTTCTCATGTATCTGTTAGCTGCCTGAATATCTTCTTTAGTGAAGTGTGTGTTCGTATCCTTTGCCCACTTCTTGATTGGGTTGTTTGTCTTTTTGTGGTTGAGTTTTAACAGAATCCTGTAGATTTTAGAGATCAGGCGCTGGTCGGAGATGTCAGAGCTGAAAATTCTTTCCCAATCTGTAGGTGGTCTTTTTACTCTTTTGGTGAAGTCTTTAGATGAGCATAGGTGTTTGATTTTTAGGAGCTCCCAGTTATCTGGTTTCTCTTCGTCATTTTTAATGATGTTTTGTATTCTGTTGATGCCTTGTATTAGGGCTCCTAGGGTTCATCCTATTTTTTCTTCCATGATCTTTATCGTTTTAGTGTTTATGTTTAGATCTTTGATCCACTTGGAGTTAGTTTTTGTGCATGGTGTGAGGTATGGGTCCTGTTTCATTCTTTTGCAAATGGATATCCAGTTATGCCAGCACCATTTGTTAAAAAGACTATCTTTTCCCCAATTAATTGACACTGGTCCTTTGTCAAATATCAGCTGCTCATATGTGGATGGATTTATATTTGGGTTCTCAATTCTGTTCCATTGGTCTATGTGTCTGTTTTTGTACCCGTACCAGGCTGTTTTGACTACTGTGGCTGTATAATAGGTTCTGAAATCAGGTAGAGTGAGGCCTCCCACTTTCTTCTTCTTTTTCAGTAATGCTTTGCTTATTCGA
Organism: Elephas maximus indicus; assembly: GCF_024166365.1. NCBI lineage: Eukaryota > Metazoa > Chordata > Mammalia > Proboscidea > Elephantidae > Elephas > Elephas maximus. The sequence continues at coordinate 5,320,117 of NC_064822.1, read as the reverse complement.
GGCTTCTTTCCCTTCCATATGAAGTTGGTGATTTGTTTCTCTATCACCTTAAAAAATGACATTGGAATTTGAATCGGAAGTGCATTGTATGTATAGATGGCTTTTGGTAGAATAGACACTTTATTGTGTTAAGTCTTCCTATCCATGAGCAAGGTATGTTTTTCCACTTAAGTAGGTTCTTTTTAGTTTCTTGTAGTAGTACTTTTAGTTTTCTTTGTATAGGTCTTTTACATCTTTGATAAGATTTATTCCTAAATATTTTATCTTCTTGGTAGCTACTGTGAATGGTATTGATTTGGTTATCTCCTCTTCGATGTTCTTTTTGTTGATGTAGAGGAATCCAAGTGATTTTTCTATGTTTATCTTGTAACCTGAGACTCTGCCAAACTGTTCTATTAGTTTCAGTAGTTTTCTGGAGGATTCCTTAGGGTTTTCTGTGTATAAGATCATGTCATCTGCAAATAGAGATAATTTTACTTCCTCCTTGCCAATCTGGATGCCCTTTATTTCTTTGTCTAGCCTAATTGCTCTGGCTAGGACCTCTAGCACAATGTTGAATAAGAGCAGTGATAAAGGGCATCCTTGTCTGGTTCCTGTTCTCAAGGGAAATGCTTTCAGGCTCTCTCCATTTAGGGTGATGTTGGCTGTTGGCTTTGTATAAAAAAAAAAAAATTTGTATAGATGCCCTTTATTATGTTGAGAAATTTTCCTTCAATTCCTATTTTGATGAGAGTTTTTATCATAAATGGGTGTTGGACTTTCTCAAATGCCTTTTCTGCATCAATTGATAAGATCATGTGGTTTTTGTCTTTTGTTTTATTTATATGGTGGATTACATGAATAGTTTTTCTAATATTAAACCAGCCTCGCATACCTGGTATAAACCCCACTTGGTCATGGTGGATTAATTTTTTGATATGTTGTTGAATTCTATTGGCTAGAAATTTGTTGAGGATTTTGGCATCTATGTTCATGAGGGATATAAGTCTGTAATTTTCTTTTTTTATGGTGTCTTTACCTGGTTTTGGTATCAGGGAAATGGTGGCTTCATCGAATGAGTTAGGTAGTATTCTGTCATTTTCTATGCTTTGAAATACCTTTAGTAGTAGTGCTGTTAATTGTTCTCTGAAAGTTTGGTAGAACTCTGCAGTAAAGCCATCCGGGCCAGGGCTTTTTTTTGTTGGGAGTTTTTGGATTACCGTTTCAATCTCTTTTTTTGTTGTGGGTCTATTTAGTTGTTCTACTTCTGATTGTCTCAGTTTAGGTAGGTAGTGTTTTTCCAGGAATTCATCCATTTCTTTTAGGTTTGCAAATTTGTTAGAGTACAATTTTTTGTAATAATCTGATATGATTCTTTTAATTTCAGTTGGGTCTGTTTTGATGTGGCCCATCTCGTTTCTTATTCGGGTTTTTTGTTTGCTTTCCTGTATTTCTTTAGTCAGTCTGGCCAATGGTTTGTCAATTTTGTTAATTTTTCGAAGAACCAGCTTTTGGCTTTGTTAATTCTTTCAATTGTTTTTCTGTTCTCTAATTCATTTAGTTCAGCTCTAATTTTTATTATTTGTTTTCTTCTGGTGCCTGATGGATTCTTTTGTTGCTCACTTTCTATTTGCTCAAGTTGTAGGGACAGTTCTCTGATTTGGGGTCTTTCTTCTTTTTGTATGTGTGCATTTATCGATGTAAATTTGCCTCTGAGCACAGCTTTTGCTGTGTCCCAGAGGTTTTGATAGGAAGTATTTTCATTCTCGTTGCATTCTGTGAATTCCCTTATTCCCTCCTTAATGTCTTCTATAACCCAGTCTTTTTTCAGCAGGGTATTGTTCAGTTTCCAAGTATTTGATTTCTTTTCCCTAGTTTTTCTGTTATTGATTTCCACTTTTATGGCCTTGTGGTCTGAGAAGATGCTTTGTAATATATCAATGTTTTGGATTGTGCGAAGGTTTGTTTTATGACCTAATATGTGGTCTATTCTAGAGAATGGTCCATGTGCGCTAGAAAAAAAAGTATACTTTGCAGCAGTTGGGTGGAGAGTTCTGTATAAGTCAATGAGGTCAAGTTGGTTGATTGTTGTAAGTAGGTCTTCCGTGTCTCTATTGAGCTTCTTACTGGATGTCCTGTCCTTCTCCGAAAGTGGTGTGTTGAAGTCTCCTACTATAATTGTGGAGGTGTCTATCTCACTTTTCAGTTCTGTTAAAGTTTGTTTTATGTATCTTGCAGCCCTGTCATTGGTGCATAAATATTTAATATGGTTATATCTTCCTGGTCAATTGTCCCTTTTATCATTATGTAGTGTCCTTCTTTATCCTTTGTGGTGGATTTAACTTTAAAGTCTATTTTGTCAGAAATTAATATTGCTACTCCTCTTCTTTTTTGCTTATTGTTTGCTTGATGTATTTTTTTCCATCCTTTGAGTTTTAGTTTGTTTGTGTCTCTAAGTCTAAGGTGTGTCTCTTGTAGGCAGCATATACACGGATCGTGTTTCTTTATCCAGTCTGAGACTCTCCTTCTCCTTATTGGTGCAATTAATCCATTTACATTCAGCATAATTATAGATAAGTATGTGTTTAGTGTTGTCATTTTGATGCCTTTTTATGTGTGTTGTTGACCATTTCAATTTTCCACTTACTTTTTTGTGCTGAAACGTTTTTCTTTGTAAATGGTGTGTTCCTCATTTTCATAGTGTTTCACTTTATGTTTGTTGAGTTGTTACGTTTTTCTTGGTTTTTATTTTGAGTTATGGAGTTGTTATACCTCTTTGTGGTTACCTTAATATTTACCCCTATTTTTCTAAGTTAAAACCTAACTTGTATTGTCCTATATTGCCTTGTATCCCTCTCCATATGGCAGTTCTACGGCTCCTGTATTTAGTCCCTCTTTTTGATTATTGTGATCTTTTACATATTGACTTCAGTGATTCCCTGTTTTGAGCATTTTTTTTTAATTAATCTTAATTTCTTTTTGTGATTTCCATATTTGTGTTGATATCAGGATGTTCTGTTCTGTGACCTTGTGTTGTGCTGGTATCTGATAGTATTGGTTTTCTGTCCAAACAATTTCCTTTAGTATTTCTTGTAGCTTTGGTTTGGTTTTTGCAAATTCTCTAAGCTTGTGTTTATCTGTAAATATCTTAATTTCGCCTTCATATTTCAGAGAGAGTTTTGCTGGATATATGATCCTTGGTTGGCAGTTTTTCTCCTTCAGTGCTCTGTATATGTCATCGCATTGCCTTCTTGCCTGCATGGTTTCTGCTGAGTATTCTGAACTTATTGATTCTCCGTTACAGGAAACCTTTCTTTTCTCCCTGGCTGCTTTTAAAATTTTCTCTTTATCTTTGGTGTTGACAAGTTTGATGATAATATGTCTTGGTGTTTTTCTTTTTGGATCAATCTTAAATGGGGTTCGATGAGCATCTTGGATAGATATCCTTTCATCTTTCATGATGTCAGGGAAGTTTTCTGTCAGCAGATCTTCAACTATTCTCTCTGTGTTTTCTGTCCTCCCTCCCTGTTCTGGGACTCCAATCCCACACAAGTTATCCTTCTTGATAGAGTCCCACATGATTCTTAGGGTTTCTTCATTTTTTTTTAATTCTCTTATCTGATTTTTTTTCAGCTATGTTGGTGTTAATTCCCTGGTCCTCCAGATTACCCACTCTGCATTCTAATTGCTCGAGTCTGCTCCTCTGACTTCCTATTGTGTTGTCTAATTCTGTAATTTTATTGTTAATCTTTTGGATTTCTGAATGCTGTCTCTCTATGGATTCTTGCAACTTATTAATTTTTCCACTATATTCTTGAATAATCTTTTTGAGTTCTTTAACTGTTTTATCAGTGTATTCCTTGGCTTTTTCTGCAGATTGCCTTATTTCATTTCTGAGGTCATCCCTGATGTCTTGAAGCATTCTGTAAATTAGTTTTTTATATTCTGTATCTGATAATTCCAGGATTGTATCTTCATTTGGGAAAGATTTTGATTCTTTAGTTTGGGGGGTTGTAGAAGCAGTCATGGTCTGCTTCTTTATGTGATTTGATATCGACTGCTGTCTCCAAGCCATCACTAAGATATTGTAGTGATTTATTCTATATTTGCTCACTGAGTCTTATCTTGTTTTGCTTTCTTTCAATATACGTGGATGGGGTACTAGATTGTGCTGTATTGATTGTTGTAGCCCTTGACTTACTTATGACCTATTACCAGCCAGTTTGGGCTGTTACCAGATATATATGCCTGAGTCCATTCACTATTCTTGAGTAGAATCTGATTTTGGGTCATCAAGTGTGTGATGCACCCTATCACCTATCCATCTTTAGAAGTAGTGGTGATAGTTGTGTGCACCAGGTTCTAGTAGCAGCTGGGGTTCACACTCCGGGGGAGGCAGGATGCTGACAGGCTTCCCCCAAGTGTCAGTGAGGTAGGTGTGTCTCTATTCCTAAAGCACCTTGGTGGGTGGGCTCTGCAGCTGTACCTTAGGCCCCCAATGCAAGTACCTCTACAGATGGGTAGGTGTCACCCTCCTTAGACCCCTAAGGCAGGAGGCTAGGTGGTCTTGGGGGAGCTTCAACCCTCAGTTCCCTGTTGTGGGTCAGTGAGGGATCTGTTGAATAAGCAGAGATATCAGACCTGGGAAACTTGTTTTTCCAGTAAGTCCGCTAAAAAAAAAATGCAGTCAGATCCCTATCAGGATGCCTTTGCATTATAATAGCCCCCTTGTTCCCTGTAGGGTTAAAAGCCGGAGACTGTGGATCACATATGCTTGGCCGGAGCTGGTTCTGTGTTTTTAGTCCAATTAGGGAAGGATTTTTGGTCCCTGGGTTTTTTGTGGTTGCTTCTCTCAGGCCAGAAGAATGGGTTAAGTAAAGACCAAAAAAAGGGAAAAGAAAAACCGTGGAGCAGTTCTCCCTCTGGCTCAGGAAATTCCAATGTTAATGAAGCTGCCTGGGAAGCGGAGGGGAGGGTTCAGAAAAACAGGAGAGAGTAGCACCCCGGAATATAGACAAAGTTACTTATCTTGCTTGGGATGACTATTTTATCTGAGATTCCCGAGGGGCATGTCGCCTATGTGTGCTGGCTAGGTAAAGATTGCCCCCACGGGTCAGGCCCACAGAAGCCGCGATCAGTTCCTCCACTGCCAGGCCAAAGCCCAGAGTCAAGGTTCCCCTGCTGGGACACTGCACTCCCGGCGCCAAAACCAGTCGCTGCCTCCCGGGGACTTCTCCTCCCGCTAGCCGCGTCACCGTGCTGCACACGCAGACCAGTGGGCCCCCTCCCGGGGTCAGTTCAGGGGTGTAGGGCTGCCCCCGTGTTTGTGCCGACACGGGATGTTGTGTTCAGCTCCCCTGCGCCCAGTCCTAAGCCCAGCGCCAAGGTTAACTGACTGGGACGCTGGCTCCAGGCTCCGAAAACAGTCTCTCCTTCCCCGTAGTTGTTCGTTCTCCATCTCTGTCACTCAGGTCAACTCTTTAAATCCGTGTTTGTTGGTCAGGGTTCGTAGATTGTCATGTATGTGATCGATTCACTTGTTTTTCCGAGTCTTTGTTGCAAGAGGGATCCGAGGTAGCGTCTACCTAGTCAGCCATCTTGGCCCTCCCTCCGATGTTCTTTTTGTTGGTGTATAGAAATCCAGCTAATTTTTGTATGTGTATTTTGTGTCCTGACACTGTGCAGAGCTTTTCTTTTAGTTTCAGTAGTTTTGTTGAGGATTCTTTAGGTTTTCTGTGTATAAGATCATGTCATTTGCAAATAGAGATACTTTTACTTCTTCCTTGCCAATCTGGATGCCCTTTATTTCTTTATCTAGCCTAATTGCTCTGGCTAGGAACTCCAGTACAATGTTGAATAAGAGTGGTGATAAGGGGCATCCTTGTTTGGTTCCCGATCTCAAGGGGAATGCTTTCAGGCTTTTTCCATTTAGGATGATGTTGGCTGTTCGCTTTGTATAAATGCCCTTTATTATGTTGAGAATTTTCCTTCTATTCCTATTTTGCTGACTGTTTTTTATCATGAACTGGGTTTTGAAGTTTGTCAAATGCCTTTTCTGCATCAATTGATAAGATCATGTAGTTCTTGTATCTTGTTTTATTTATGTGATGGATTACGTTAATTGTTTTTCTAATGTTGAACCATCCCTGCATACCTGGTATGAGTCCAACTTGGTCATGGTGAATTATTTTTTTTGATATGTTGTTGAATTCTATTGGCTAGGGTTTTGTTGAGAATTTTTGCATCTATGTTCATGAGGGATATCAGTCTGTAATTTTCTTTTTCTGTAATGTCTTTACCTGGTTTTGGTGTCAGGGATATGCTGGCTTCTTATAATGAGTTTGGGAGTATTCCGTCATTTTCTATGCTCTGAAATACCTTTAGAGGTATTGGTGTTAACTCTTCTCTGAAAGTTTCGTAGAGCTCTGCAGTGAAGCCACCCAGGCCAGGGCTTTTTTATGGTTGGGAGTTTTTTGATTACCTTTTCAATCTCTTCTTTTGTTATAGGTATTTAGTTGTTCTACCTCTATTTGTGTTAGTTTAGGTAGGTAGTGTGTTTCTAGAAATTCATCCCTTTCTTCTAGGTATTCAAATTTTTTAGAGTACGGTTTTTTGTAGTAATCCAATATGATTCTTTTAATTTCAGTTAGGTCTGTTGTAATATCGCCCATCTCATTTCTTTTTCAGGTTATTTGCTTCCTTTCCTGTTTTTTTTTTTTTTTTTCGGTTTGGCCAATGGTTAATCAATTTTGTTAGTTTTTTCAAAGAACCAGCTTTTGGTCTTGGTAATTCTTTAATTGTTTTTCTGTTCTCTATTTCATTTAACCTTGCTCTAATTTTTATTATTTGCTTTCTTCTGGTGCCTGAGGGTTTCCTTTGTTGCTCTCTTTCTATTTGTTCAAGTTGTAGGGATAATTCTTTGATTTGGGCCCCTTCTTCTTTTTGTATGTGTGCATTTCTTGCTGTAAATTGACCTGTGATCACTGCTTTAGCTTTGAAAATTTGAAATGGGCTTGAAAATTAAAAGGGCAAAATTATCTTTATTCTTAGGTGATTATGATTGTATATCTGGAAAATCAAAAATAACATGTTCATATAATAAAATAATTCTGTAAGTGCCTGTTAGAAATCATAAGTCAATGATTGTCTTTTATACATAGGCAGTTAATGTCTGTGAAATATAATAGAAAAACAAAGCCATCCATGGTGAATAAATATTATTTAAATCACCTGTAGAAGAAACTAAGAATTGTATAATGCTGGTATGAAAAATAAATTAAAATACCTCTGAGTGATATTTAAAAAAAAAAGTGGGAGTTAAAAAAAATAGGAAATTATATCTTGGATTTTTTTTTTTTTTTTGATAGTACAACCCAAACCATAGAAAGGAGAGAAAAACCTTTTCAAGCAAGGCTCCAAAGCTGGAGCATTAGAGAAAAGGACCAGCATATTTGACTAAAATTAAATAAAACCTGTGGGGAAAATATTACCACAATTAAAATAAAAACATAACTTTTTCATACTTGAGAAATATGACAACAACAGGTGTTAAATTTTCTAGCACAGGAAGTTTAAAGTAAGCAACGAAATCAATAAAAATAGGGAAATGTTATGAAATGAGGTCTCAGATAAAAGACTTGTGCATTGTTGAAGCTTGCTTAGGTTTACTGACAGTTAAATGTATTCTCACCAAAAGAAAGATAAATTATATTTTTTTTTATCATAATATTAAGGAATGCTGGTCCCAGGTAACAATCTTTTGAGATTTCCTTGTAGCTCTGTAGATAAATGAGGTAACTCCTGTAATGTCTCTTTCCTTCTGAGGACAATGTAGTGGTTAATTTGGTCTATTCCCAGGGCATGATCTTATTCAACTCAAAGAGGAGTCATTAAAATAGGGAGAAGACATAGGCCAGAAGTTCATTGTTTAGTCTACTCTGTCTGGTACAAGACTATGTATAAAATCATGTGCTGTGGATGGAAGAACCTGGGTAACGTCGGATAGTCCTTGCACTGAATTTGTTTTTACCTTACATCCTTTTTCAACTTTAATCAGATGTCTTCACTTTTGTAAGTATTCAATTTCTCATCTTTAAAGTGTGGATAATAGGTCTGCTGTGAGGTTCCGAAGTGATATGAGTAGGTGGGCAAAGTAAGAATGTGATGAATATTAGCTGTTAGTGTCATCCCCTAGAAGTTCACAAGAAGAGATAGGATGGGACCCCACAAAACCAGCTCCTTACTAGCTGTTGGACTTCTGTGTATCCTGTGCCCAATGGTTAAGAGCTTGGCTGCTAATGAAAAGGTTGGTGGTTTCAACCCACCTAGATGCTCTGTGGGAGAAAGACCTGGCAGCAATCTGTTCCTATCAAGATTAGAAAATAAAGAAACAGCCTAAAAAATCCTAAGGGTCAGTTCTACTCTGTCACATCACTTTGCTATGAATTAAAATAAACTCAAAGCCACTTTTCAGTAATAGGGAGAATTAAGATGTGAGATTTATTTTAAATAAAGAGAAGCACTGTGCTGAGGAGGGTTGATGAGTCATCTTTGCAAAAGCTGTTTTACGATGATGAGCTGAGATACAGCTGAGTGTGTCTGAGTCCACAATGTTGTGTCAGACATTCAAGCACAGCAACTAGAACCAAGGCCTTTGGAGTGAGGTCACCTGTGTTCAGATTGTAGCTCCACCATTGTGTGAAGTGGGGCTAATCCCTTAAACTCTCTATAGGTCCAAGCCTTCAGTGTAATGGGCACATAATGGATTTCTTTGAGCACAGGTGTAAGTTATATTAAATACTGCATGGAGAGATCTTAGAATGTGGCTGTTGCAGGGTGAGTGGTCAGGATCTCAATTTCCCAACAGTGCATTTCTCAACCTGCAAATCATCCCTGACTTCTATCAGCATTCCAAAATAAAAATAAGGGTTTTTTCTCAGGTCCTCTTATTCTGAAGAAAATGAAACAATAGGCTGCTAAGCTAGGAAGAATTAGAGTGGGGAAGTAGGATCCTGGTTAACCATAATGCACGTCCTCATTGTGACCCAGGGACCTAGATTCCGGGTTATTTAAAAAGCAATGCAAAATTTTTTGTGGACATAGAGAAATTCTAAGAATCTTTAATTTTATTCTGATTATGACTTGTTCTAACTGGTTTATCTGAATCCATGTATTAGTAAACTTTTCCTTGAATTGGTCAAAGACAGTTAAGTGTTTGACCATTATTTCAAAACATACAACTTGGAGCCTGCAGTGAGTTCCAGGGAATTCATAATCAGAAAAAAAAAAAAAAAAAGAGAGAGAGAGAAGCTCACAGGGTAGCATTGAATGACTAGCTATATATTGGCATCACCCCAGTACCTTAAATTGGCAGCCAAATGTAAGGGGTGGTCCCCCCACAGCAGGAGGTCTTACAGAGGCAAGTGGGGTGCAGGGAGCCGACTGCCAACCAGTGATGAAATAACTTTCTTAAAACCAGTGATAATTTTTTTTAACTTCATAATTAAAAATAAAGGAGAAATAAAACGTGTTGTCCATTTTCCCTAAGGTAAAAACACTCTCATTTAGCAAGACCACCTCCTGCATATGGCTGCCAATTCGAGAAGGATGGTGACACCAAAAAATAGATTGTTGCTCAGTGCTGTCTTGCTGTAGCATTTTGTGCTCTAATAAGCAAAAGGGTTTGCTATAAGGCTGGGGCACTGGGCACAGGTAGGCTGGGACAAAATAGGCCACTATGGGAAAGGGGCAGGGACAGGAAACCAGCACAGAGAGCATATTTTACCTCCCTCTCAATTGCGTAGCCAAAGTGGAAAAATTTATAGACACATCGCTGTGTCTAGAATTTTATTTTTACCTTCATTTCAATTGTGTTCAATAAATAATATTTCATTCATCAGTTTTATCTTGTTTAGATGATGTTGTGTCTTTTCTTTCCCTTTAATTCTTATTCTGAACACTTACTCTAAGCCATCTTTTAATAACTCATAGCTATACTATCAGACTATAGGGTCGCTTTGAGTCGGAATTGATTCGACGGCACTGGTTTTTTTTTTTTATACTATCAGAATACTATCCGGACTTGTCTCGCTACCTCAAAAATATCTTCCTTTCAAACGTTACTAAATATGAAGAGCAGTTGCTTTCTAGAAAATTTCACCTTAATTATTCTCCTTTTAGGTACAGACCTATCACCCACGCCGCCACCTGTCCTCTCCCTGTTACCCTAGGCCAATTTAGTGACCCTTGCTAAAGAGTGTTCTCCCTACATACGCTTCAGGCTGCCAAGGTTCTGCTTGGTATGGTATGAACCACGTCGCCTGGATTAAAAAGATACCCTCTTTTCTTTTTCCTTCCTAAATATTTCCCATTTGTCAAAGGTTAATTATTTTATGCCCCACATTTTTTATATGAAATATATCTTAATTCCCACATCTCTCTGGAAGCACTTACTGTATACTCTCACTTGTCCCAATAGACAGCATCTTACATGTTTATTTTAATTTTGGTTTGGAAAATATGTTATTGTTTGAACAATTAAAATGTAAATTCAGAGTATTGTTAAATATAATCAAAACAAAACAAAAAAGAAACTTGAATTTTTTTTCCGAGCAGTATTCTATATGGATATAGGGAGACCAGTCTGATTTAAAAAAAAAAAAAAAGCAAATGGTTAGACATAGGCTAGTTACAGCGCGGCTTACAACTAGAAGAGTACAGAGAAGAATAGAAGATGAACCATTGTCTTATCTTAACACGATAGGTTGTATCTTGCTCTCTCCCCTTTACCGAGATCTACTGATATCAGGTCACAAGGTGGTCTCTGCCCCTCCACCCACCTGCAGCCATGACACTTTTTGAAATTTAAATTAAATAAGTCTGGCTCCAAACAGGAAGGAAAAGATGAACAATTTGGGGTGACAAAAAACCCTGGCTTGATTAATTTTGGGTAAGGAATTTTTATGGTTAAGGCTTGGTTTTGTGGGTAAGAAAAAATCATAAAATCAAAGGAAGATGTCTGTTTTTAATTTTTCTCTATGACAATTTTCATTTTGAGATGAAGGACTTGAACATCAAAGACAAACTGACATTGTTGCTGAGAACTTATTTTGGCTGAGGATATCACCAAAGGAGAACCAAAGAAAAGCAAAAGACTTTTTTTTGGAGAGGGGACCTACTTTTAAAAGAAAAAAATATATGAAAAGTTTGGCGCTGAAAAAGACAAAGACACTTTATTTAACTGAAAACCCCTGATTCACTGGACCAGCTCCTAGAAGCCGGCAGCAGCAATATTGTGGAACCTGCCAAGGAGACAAACACTTCTAGGACAGGTGAAATGAATGTGAATACTTTTTCTGCACAATTCAAATTCTTCAGTTCTACTTTGAAGTGATTACTAAATTTAGGAACAGGTTTTGGTAAAACAAAATATAACATAAAATGATAGAGAATAGAGGGTAATTTTCTGTTTTCCACGTCCCTGAAAAGTTGCCCTAATGTTTCCATTTAAGATATCTCAAATCCTTTCATAAGGGTTGGCGGTTCAAATCCACCAGGCACTCCTCAGAAACTCTACCGGGCAGTTCTACTCTGCCCTATAGGGTCGCTATGAGTCGGAATCGACTGGACAGCACTGGGTTAAGGGTCAATGGTTGCTATCTATGTCAGAAGATGAAGATAGCTTTTTTAAAAAAATAATTTTTATTGTGCTTTAAGTGAATGTTTACAAATCAAGTCAGTCTCTCACATATAAACTTATATACACCTTAATACACACTCCCATTTCTCCCCGCCTCTAAAGAGTCAACCCACTCCCGCCTTCCTTCTCTCCTTCCGTGACGATTTTGCCAGTTTCTCACCCTCTCTACCCTCCCATCTCCCCTCCAGACACGAGATGCCAACATAGCCTCAATTGTCCACCAGATACAAGTAGCTCAATCCTCATCAGCATCTCTCTCCAACCCATTGTCTAGTCCCTTCCATGTCTGATGAGTTGTCTTCGGGAATGGTTCCTATCCTGGGCCAATAGAAGGTTTGGGGACCATGACCGCCAGGATTCTTCTAGTCTCAGTCAGACCATTAAGTCTGGTCTTTTGATGAGAATTTGGGGTCTGCATCCCACTGTTCTCCTGCTCCCTCAGGGTTCTCTCTTGTGCTCCCTGTCAGGACAGTCATCGATTGTGGCTGGGCACCATCTAGTTCTCCTGGTCTCGGGATGATGTAAGTCTCTAGTTCATGTGGCCCTTTCTGTCTCTTGGGCTCATAGTTCTCTTGTGGCCTTGGTGTTCTTCATTCTCCTTTGATCCAGGTGGGTTGAGACCAATTGATGCACCTTAGAAGGCCGCTTGTTAGCATTTAAGACCCCAGACACCACACTTCAAAGTGGGATGCAGAATGTTTTCTTAATAGAATTTATTTTCCCGATTGACTTAGATGTCCCTTGAAGCCATAGTCCCCAAACCCCCGCCCTTACTCCACTGACCTTCGAAGCAATAAGTTTATCCCAGAAACTTCTTTGCTTTTGGTCCAGTCCAGTTGAGCTGATCTTTCCTGTATTGAGTATTGTCCTTCCCTTCACCTAAAGTAATTCTTATCTACTATCTAATCAGTAAATAACCCTCTCCCACCCTCCCACCCTCCCCCCCTCGTAACCACAAAAGTATGTGTTCTTCTCAGTTTATACTATTTCTCAAGATCTTATAAGAGTGGTCTTATACAATATTTGTCCTTTTGCATCTGACTAATTTCACTCAGCATAATGCCTTCCAGGTTCCTCCATGTTATGAAATGTTTCACAGATTCATCACTGTTCTTTATTGATGCATAATATTCCCCTGTGTGAATATACCATAATTTATTTAACCATTCATCCGTTGATGGACATCTTAGTTGCTTCCAGCTTTTTGCTATTGTAAACAGAGCTGCAATAAACATGGGTGTCCATATATCTGTTTGTGTAAAGGCTCTTATTTCTCTAGGGTATATTCCAAGGAGTGGGATTTCTGGGTTGTATGGTAGTTCTATGTCTAACTTTTTAAGAAAATGCCAGATCGATTTCCAAAGTACCATTTTACTCTCCCACCAGCAGTGTATAAGTGTTCCAATCTCTCCACAGCCTCTCCAACATTTATTATCTTGTGTTTTTTGGATTGATGCCAGCCTTGGAGTGAGATGGAATCTCATCATAGTTTTAATTTGCATTTCTCTAATGGCTAGTGATCAAGAGCATTTTCTCATGTACCTGTTAGCCGCCTGAATATCTTCTTTAGTGAAGTGTGTGTTCATATCCTTTGCACAATTTTTAATTGGGTTGTTTGTCTTTTTGTGGTTGAGTTTTAACAGAATCATATAGAGTTTAGAGATCAGGCACTGGTCAGAGATGTCAGAGTTGAAAATTTTTTCCCAATCTGTAGGTGGTCTTTTTACTCTTTTGGTGAAGTCTTTAGATGAGCATAGGTGTTTGATTTTTAGGAGCTCCCAGTTACTTAGTTTCTCTTCGTCATTTTTAATGATGTTTTGTATTCTGTTTATGCCTTGTGTTAGGGCTCCTAATGTTGTCCCTATTTTTTCTTCCATGATCTTTATCGTTTTAGTCTTTATGTTTAGGTCTTTGATCCACTTGGAGTTAGTTTTGGTGCATGGTGTGAGGTAGGGGTCCTGTTTCATTTTTTTGCAAATGGATATCCAGTTATGCCAGCACCATTTGTTAAAAAGACTATCTTTTCCCCAATTAACTGACACTGGGCCTTTGTCAAATATCAGCTGAACATACATGGATGGATTTATATCTGGGTTCTCAATTCTGTTCCATTGGTCTATGTGCCTGTTGTTGTACCAGTACCAGGCTGTTTTGACTACTGTGGCTGTATAATAGGTTCTAAAATCAGGTAGAGTGAGGCCTCCCACTTTCTTCTTCTTTTTCAGTAATGCTTTATTTATCTGAGGCTTCTTTCCCTTCCATATGAAGCTGGTGATTTGTTTCTACATCACTTTAAAAAATGTCACTGGAATTTGGATCGGAAGTGCATTGTATGGTTTTTGGTAGAATAGACATTTTTACTATGTTAAGTCTTCCTCTGCACGAGCAAGGTATGTTTTTCCACTTATGTAGGTCCCTTTTAGTTTCTTACACTCGTATTTGTAGTTTTCTTTGTATAGGTCTTTTACATCCTTAGCAAGATTTATTCCTAAGTATTTTATCTTCTTGGGGGCTACTGTGAATGGTATTGATTTGGTGATTTCCTCTTCAATGTTCTTTTTGTTGATGTAGTGGAATCCAAGTGATTTTTGTATGTTTATCTTGTAACCTGAAACTCTGCCAAACTCTTCTATTAGTTTCAGTAGTTTTCTTGAGGATTCCTTAGGGTTTTCCGTGTATAAGATCATGTCATCTGCAAATAGAGATAATTTTACTTCTTCCTTGCCAATCCAGATGCCCTTTATTTCTTTGTCTAACCTAATTGCTCTGGCTAGGACATCCAGCAAAATGTTGAATAAGAGCGGTGATAAAGGGCATCCTTTTGTGGTTCCCATTCTCAAGGGAAATGCTTTCAGGCTCTCTCCATTTAGAATGATGTTGGCTGTTGGTTGTTAGCTTTGTATAGATGCCCTTTATTATGTTGAGGAATTTTCCTTCAATTTCTATCTTGCTGAGAGTTTTTATCATGAATGGGTGTTAGACTTTGTCAAATGCCTTTTCTGCATCAATTGATAAGATCATGTGGTTTCTGTCTTTTGTTTTATTTATATGGTGGATTACATTAATGGTTTCTCTACTATTGAACCAACCTTGCATACCTGGTATAAATCCCACTTCATCAAGGTGGATTATTTTTTTGAGATGTTGTTGAATTCTATTGGCTAGAAATTTGTTGAGGATTTTGGCATCTATGTTCATGAGGGATATAGGTCTGTAATTTTATTTTTTTTATGGTGTCTTTACCTGATTTTGTTATCAGAGATATGCTGGCTTCATAGAATGAGTTAGGTAGCATTCCATCATTTTCTATGCTTTGAAATACCTTTAGTAGTAGTGGTGTTAACTGTTCTCTGAAAGTTTGGTAGAACTCTGCAGTGAAGCCGTCCGGGCCAGGGCTTTTTTTTTGTTGGGACTTTTTTGATTATCTTTTTAATCTCTTTTTTTGTTATGGGTCTATATAGTTGTTCTTCTTCTGATTGTGTAAGTTTAGGAAGGTAGTGTTTTTCTAGGAATTCATCCATTTCTTCTAGGTTTGCTAATTTGTTAGAGTACAATTTTTTGTAATAATCTGATATGATTCTCTTAATTTCAGTTGGGTCTGTTGTGATATGGCCCATCTCATTTCTTATTCAGGTTATTTGTTTTCTTTCCTGTATTTCTTTAGTCAGTCTGGCCAATGTTTTATCAATTTTGTTAATTTTTCAAAGAACCAGCTTTTGGCTTTGTTAATTCTTTCAATTGTTTTTCTGTTCTCTAATTCATTTAGTTCAGCTCTAATTTTTATTATTTGTTTTCTTCTGGTGCTGATGGATTCTTTTGTTGCTCACTTTCTATTTGCTCAAGTTGTAGGGACAGTTCTCTGATTTGGGGTCTTTCTTCTTTTTGTATGTGTGCATTTATCGATGTAAATTTGCCTCTGAGCACAGCTTTTGCTGTGTCCCAGAGGTTTTGATAGGAAGTGTTTTCATTCTCCATGAATTATATGAATTTCTTTATTATTTCCTTAATGTCTTCAATAACCCAGTCTTTTTTCAACAGGGTATTGTTCAGTTTCGAAGTATTTGATTTCTTTTCCCTGATTTTTCTGTTATTGTTTTCTACTTTTATGGCCTTGTGGTCTGAGAAGATGCTTTGTAATATTTCGATGTTTTGGATTCTGCAAAGGTTTGTTTTATGACCTAATATGTGATCTATTCTAGAGAATGTTCCATGTGCACTAGAAAAAAAAAAAAAGTATACTTTTCAGCTGTTGGGTGGAATGTTCTGTATAAGCCTGTGAGGTCAACTTGGTTGATTGTAGTAATTAGGTCTTCCGTGTCTCTATTGAGCTTCTTACTGGAAGTCCTATCCTTCTCTGAAAGTGGTGTGTTGAAGTCTCCTACTATAATTGTGGAGGTGTCTATCTCACTTTTCAGTTCTGTTAAAGTTTGTTTTATGTATCTTGCAGCCCTGTCATTGGTGCATAAATATTTAATATGGTTATATCTTCCTGGTAAATTGTCCCTTTAATCATTATATAGTGTCCTTCTTTATCCTTTGTGGTGGATTTAACCTTAAAGTCTATTTTGTCAGAAATTAATATTGCTACTCCTGCTCTTTTTTGATTGTTGTTTGCTTGATATTTTTTTCCATCCTTTGAGTTTTAGTTTGTTTGTATCTCTAAGTCTAAGGTGTGTCTGTTGTAGGCAGCATGTAGACGGATCGTATTTCTTTATCCACTCTGAGACTCTCTGTCTCTTTATTGGTGCATTTAGTCCATTTACATTCAGCGTAATTATAGATGAGTTTAGTGCTGTCATTTTGGTGCTTTTTTTGTGTGTGTTGTTGACAATTTCATTTTTCCACCTGCTTTTTTGTGCTGAGACGGTTTGCTTTGTAAATTGTGTGTTCCTCATTTTCACAGCAGTTGAATTTATTTTTCCTGGGTCGTTATGTTTTTCTTGGATTTTATTTTGAATTATGGAATTGTTAGACCTCTTTGTGGTTACCTTAATATTTACCCCTATTTTTCTAAGTAAAAACCTAGCTTTTATCATCCTGTATCGCCTTGTTTTCCTCTCCATATGGATGATCTATGGCTTCTGTATTTAGTCCCTCATTTTGATTATTGTGTTCTTTTACATAGTGACTTCAATGATTCCCTGTTTTCACTCTTTTTTTTAATTTAATCTTAATTTGTTTTTGTGATTTCCCTATTTGAGTTGATATCAGGATGTTCTGTTCTGTGACCTTGTGTTGTGTTGGTATCTGATATTATTGATTTTCTGACCAAACAATTTCCTTCAGTAATTCTTGTAGCTTTGGTTTGGTTTTTGCCGATTCTCTAAGCTTGTGTTTATCTGTAAATGTTTTAATATCACTTTCATATTTGAGAGAGAGTTTTGCTGGATATATGACCCTTGGCTGGCAGTTTTTCTCCTTCAGTGCTCTATATATGTCATCCCATTGCCTTCTTGACTGCATGATTTCTGCTGAGTAGTCTGAACTTATTCTTATTGATTCACCTTTGTAGGAGACTTTTCTTTTATCCCTGGCTGCTTTTAAAATTTTCTCTTTATCTTTGGTTTTGGCAAGTTTGATGATAAGATGCCTTGGTGATTTTCTTTTTGGATCAATCTTACATGGGTTTCGATGAGCATCTTGGATAGATATCCTTTCGTGTTTCATGATGTCAGGGAAGTTTTCTGCCAACAGATCTTCAACTATTCTCTCTGTATTTTCTGTTATCCCTCCCTGTTCTGGAACTCTAATCACACACAAGTTATCCTTCTTGTTTGAGTTCCACATGATTCTCAGGGTTTCTTCATTTTTTTAAATTCTTTTATCTGAGTTTTCTTCAACTTTGTTGGTGTCAATTGCCTTATCCTCCACCCCCCCCTCTGCATTCCAATTGCTGGATTCTGCTCCTCTGACTTCCTACTGAGTTATCTAATTCTGTATTTTACTGTTAATCTTTTGGATTTCTGAATTCTCTCTCTCTATGGATTCTTGCAGCTTATTAATTTTTCCACAATGTTCTTGAATATTCTTTTTGAGTTCTTCAACTGCTTTATGAGTGTGTTCCTTGGCTTTTTCTGTAGATTGCCTTATTTCATTTCTGAGGTCATCCCTGATGTCTTGAAGCATTCTGTGTATTATTTTTTGTTATTCTGCATCTGGCAATTCCAGGATTGTATCTTCATTTGGGAAAGATTTTGATTCTTTATTTTGGGAAGTTGTAGAAGCAATCATGGTCTGTTTCTTTATGTTGTTTGATATCAACTGCTGTCTCCAAGCCATCTATAAGATATTGTAATGATTTTTTTTTATTTGCTCACTGAGTCCTATCTTGTTTTGTTTTCTTTCAATATATGCAGATGGGCTGCTAGATTGCACTGTCTTGATTGTTGTAGCCTTTGAATGACTTATGTGCTATTAGCAGCTGGTTTGGGCTGTTACCAGATATATAAGCCTAAGAGTCCATTCACTATTCTTGAATAGAATCTAGTTTTGGGTCACCAAGTGTGTGGTGTAGACTGTCACCTATTAACTTAGAGAAGTAGTGGTGATAGTTGTGTGCACCAGATTCTAGTAGCAGCAGGGGGTCACACTCCACGGGGGGGACAGGATGCTGACAGCCTTCCCCCAAGTGCCAGTGAGGTAGGTGTGTCTCTATTCCTAAAGCACTGTGGTGGGTGGGCTCTGCAGCTGTACCTTAGGCACCCAGTGCATGTACCTCTAAAGATTGGTTAGTGTCAGTATCCTCAGACCCCTTTGGCAGGTGGCTAGGTGGTTTGGGTGGAGCGTCAGCCCTCAGTTCCCTGTTGTGGATCAGTGAGGGCTCTGTTTAATAGTTAGAGATATCAGACCTGGAAAACTTGTCTTGCCAGTAATCAGCTAAAACAATTACAGTCAGATCACTATCAGAATTGCCTTTGCATTATAACAGCTGCCTTGTTCCCTGTAGGGATGAAAGCCCAAGACTGTGGATCTCCTTTGCTTGGCTGGTGCTAGTTCTGTATTTTTATTCCAATCTCGGGAAGTCAGGGAAGGGTTTTTGGTCCCTAAGTTTTTGGTGGGTTAAATGGGAGTTTTTAGCAGCTGCTTCTTTTTTTTTTCTCTCTCAGGCCAGGAGAATGGGTTAGGAAAAGACCAGAAAACAAAAACAAAACAAAACAAAACAAAAAACTGCAGAGCACTTCACTCTCTGGCCCAAGAAATTCCAGTGTTAATGAAGCCGCAGGGGGCATGGAGGGGAGGGATCAGATAGGTAGGAGAGAGTAGCAGGAGAGGGATCAGATAGATAGGAGAGAGTAGCACCCAGCAATATAGACAAAGTTCCTTACCTTGCTTGGTGATGACTGTTTTATCTGAGATTCCTGAGGGGAGTTTAGCCAGTGTGGTCTGGCTGGGTACAGATTGCCCCCGAGGGTCAGGCCCATGTCCTGTGCTCGTGCTGTCTCCGAAGCAGTGGTCAGCTCCTCCACTCCCAGTCCAAAGCCCGGTGCCAATATTCCCCAGCTGAGATGCCACTCTCCAGGCTCCAAAACCAGTCGTTGCCTCCCACTGACTTCTCCTGTCAGCCAAGTTGCTGCGCTGCCTGCACGCATCCACTGGCTGGGCTTCCCCCAAGGTCACTTCAGGGGGTTAGGGCTGCTTCCTGTGTTTGCGCCATCTCAGGAATCTGTGCTCAGCTTCCCTGTGCCCAGTCCAAAGCCCGGCCCCAAGGTTTTCTGACTGGGACGCTGGCTCCAGGCTCCCAAAACAGTCGCTTCTTCCCCGTGTTTGCTCCTTCTCTCGTTTACTGCGTCAGTGTGCAGCCTTCCTGCTCTGGCTGATTCTCTACCGAGGTTACCCCAGGGGCCTAGGGGTTAGAGCTGTGTCCCGTGCCTGCCCCGCCTCAGCAAGCTGCAATCAGCCCCACCACTCGGCACCAGGGAACTGCGAGAGCTCAAGGCTGTGGAGCGGGACGCCGGTTCCAGAGGCGGTCGCTGCTTCAGGGCCCAGTTTTCTCTCCCCTGTCACTCAGGTCAACTCTTTAGATCTATGTTTGATGGCCAGGGTTCATAGATTGTCATGTATGTGATCGATTCCCTTGTTTTTCTGAGTCTTTGTTGCAAGAGGGATCCGAGGTAGGTTCTACCTAGTCAGCCATCTTGGCCCTCAAAGATAGCTTTTTTAAAGAACATAAAATAATAAAACAAACACATGCCAAATATTTTAAGTAATCAATGAATGATTGAGAGAACTGGTAAGATATTCCACTGGTTCAACATCAAAATCAAATTTCACGCAGAAAAGAACAGATAAGCATGGATGATAGAAAATACAAATAGATGCAAAATGGGTCTATCTACAGAGAAAATATCAATTACATTCCCCTAAAACAAAATTAGTTTGTATTTGTATAGGCAATAATTTGCATTATTAACAGTTTTATACAACTTCTACAGTTGTAAGATAGCTTAAAGACAATAAATAACAAACATAACCCAGTGCACTAGAGAGAAGACTCAGTTTTTTTTCCTGTTTCAAAGATTTTCACAATTTTTCCTGACACTGGTATAATGAAGGAAGATGGAATGAGTAGAGGAAATGATATTGGTTAAGTGTCTTCTTATCCAGTAATTATGCATAAGTTGTGTATGAATTATTTAATTGCATCGAAATAATAATCCAATGATAATGCTCACACAGTAGATTGAATAAGATGATACTCAAAAATGTATATGAGATCACAAAGCTTGCAAACAGCTGATCTAAAATTTGTACTCAGGACTGACTGGTCCAAAATTTGTTCACTTTCTCGCTGCATATTTCAATGCAAGGTATATGAAATTCTATTTGAGCCAGATGTGGAATATGGGCCTTAATCAACATAGAATGACAAGGTGGATGATTTGTACTTGACTGATAGGCATTTTCAGTCATTCAGTTAATGGGATTATTTGTGTTAAATTACCTCCTGAAGACTGGTGTTGTTACTCTTGTATGGCATGGAATACCTGCACATGTGATTGGGAGAAAGTGAACCTGGGAAAGTAGAAGAGTAAACTTCCTTGACTAAATCACAAGTTATTCATTTTATTTTTTTAGAGTCATTGATTAAACACCCAGAGAAATGAACTATTTCACCTCTGTGACCATGTTCTTCCTAACGGGGTTTTCTGATGTTCAGGAGATCCAGATCTTACATGCTGTGTTGTTTTTGCTGATTTACCTGGCAGCTGTACTGCGGAACGTTCTCATCATCACCCTCACAAGCAAGGATCATCGGCTCCACATCCCTATGTATTTCTTCCTGAAGAACTTGTCCTTTTTGGATCTCTGCCTCATTTCCATCACTGTTCCCAAATCCATCGCAAACTCTCTGGCTAATCACACCACCATCTTATTTCTCAGCTGTGTTTCACAGGTATTTTTCTTCATCCTCTCAGCCACTACAGAAGTATCTCTACTCACAGTGATGTCTTATGACCGCTACTTTGCCATCTGCCATCCACTGAGGTATGAAGTTCTCACGAGCCATGGAGCCTGTGTGCAGATGGCAGCTTCCTCATGGGTCAGTGGAGTTCTCAATGCAATTCTGCACACAGCTTCTACCTTCTCCATACCTGTGTGTGGGTCTCCTGAAGTTCATCAGTTCTGTGATGTTCCACAACTGCTCTCCCTCGCCTGTTCTTATAATACTGTGGAATTAGTAGTCATTGGGCTCAGCCTGGTGTTAGATTTTGGCTGTTTTGTGTTTATTGATATCTCTTACATTCACATCTTCTCCACTATTCTGAGAATCCCATCCAGAGAAGGCAGGTCTAGAGCTTTCTCCACATGCTTGCCTCACCTCACTGTTGTGACTCTCTTTCTCTTTTCTGGTTTTTTTTTTTTGCCTATTTACGACCCTTACCCAAAGCTCCATCACCCTTGGATTTGCCGGTGTCAGTATTCTATACTATGGTGCCACCCACCATGAATCCCGTCTTCTACAGTCTGAGAAATAAGGATATGAAGATGGCATTAAAGAAACTGTTAAAGAGGAGGCAATGCCCTTCAAACTCGGAGGGTTAATGTCACATATATCATGATCTTTCAATCACTGACAGAATTGTCTGAACAATCTGGTTGCATAGTCTGAAAATAATATCGGATATTTAAAGTAAGAATTTCTGTGAAAACTCTGGTCGTACTCATTGAATTGCTACTAAGAGGCACTATCACTAGATCAAGTGAGTGGAAAAACCAGTAGTTCCATTTGTAATTGGGCAGACACATGCTGACCTTGTATTTATCATCTTAATTGTGAAACAAACGTAGAAAACAGCAGTTGTTTTCCAGGTAATTCCAACTCGTGGCAACCACGTTTACGAAGAGTAGAACTGTGCATAGGGTTTTCAAGGCTGTGGCCTTTCAGAAGCAGATCTCTGGCCTTTCTTCAGAGGCCTCGTGGTAGGTTTAAATCATCAGTCTTTCAATTAGTAGTCGAGTACTTAATCATCTATCCTACCTAGGGATTCCTTATAGGGAAAATTTTGTATGTGACAAATACTTCATGACTTTTGGGTATACAACTCACTTATGGTCGTAAGATTATCTCTCCATTCTTAATCTAGTGTTGTATTTGCTGCTTCAGTACACTGGTCCATGAGATTACCTTTACCTAGGTTTCTCCAGACTAGTTCAGTTGGTCCACTTAGATGCTTTCTTAGCACCATTTACCTCTCCATCATAGCATTTATCTTAGTTGTAATTTAAGATTTATTTCCATAAGTACTTGTTATTTTTACTTCATTACACTATGGGATCCTTGTGGACAGGTGCTGTATCTCCCGTTCCTAGCTTACTGTGTGGCCTAGAGTAGAAATAAGTGGGTGTTTATTTATCATATGGATTAATGGACAATACCCACATTGTTTTCTGGTCCCACAAAATTTTTGTTTATAATCCATTGCCTTTGGAATACATAAGAAGTCAATCCCTTAAGAGTATACAGATCATACACTAGACTATTTTTTTTTTTTTTAGTCTAGTGTATGATCTGTATACTCGTAAGGGATTGACTTCTTATTTATTCCAAAGGCAATGGATTATAATCATTCTTTTGCAGTAGTTATGGACTTATGCAAATATATAGTTTACATGATCAGAAACTGTATTTTCCACATGGACAAAGAACTAGTGGGTTTGTTCAATATAGAGAGAAAAAGCATTTGTGCTATTGAACAGATATGTATGCATTTTGTGGAAAAAATATTCACATGAGAGTAAAATATACTGGCTCATGTTCAGGCAGTTGCTGTTGTTAGGTGCTGTCGAGTCAGTTCCGACTCATAGCAACCCTATGCACAACAGAATGAAACACTGCCTGGTCCTGAGCCATCCTTACAGCCATTGTTATTCTTGAGCTCACTGTTGCAGCCACTGTGTCAATCCACCTCATTGAGGGTCCTCCTCTTTTCTGCTGACCCTGTACTTTGCCAAGCATGATGTCCTTCTTCAGGGACTGATCCTTCCTGACATTTCCAAAGTATGTAAGACTCAGTCTCATCATCCTTACTTCTAAGGAGCATTCTGGTTGTACTTCTTCCAAGACACATTTGTTCGTTCTTTTGGCAGTCCATGGTATATTCAATATTCTTCCCCAACACCACAATTCAAAGGCATCAGCTCTTCACTCTTCCTTACTCATTGTCCAGCTTTTACATGTTCAGGCAGTTGGAATGTATCATATAAGTGCATGTTGTGTAGAAAATGAACTGAGCCCATCTACTGCAAGAAGATCCATTTATTCTACTTATATTTCCCTATGTTAGAATTTTCTAAGCTTAGACTTGAGTGTTTCTTTCAGCCAAAACAAAATAAAATTTAATTATGTATCTGTTGAAATTGTTGGAGATTTGCATTGGCAGAGTATTTTTCCTAGAAACATGAACGTCAGCAATCTTGCATGTGGTAGGCAGGATGATACCAAAGATGTGCACGTCCTAATTTGCAGAACTGGTGAACATGTTATCTTACCAGGACAAAAGGGCTTTGCTGATGTTATTAAGGTTAAGGACTTTGACATGGAAAATTATCCTGGATTATCTGTGGGACCAATCTAATCACATAAACCGTTTAAAGGAAGGGAACTTTTGCAACAGAAGTTGGAAAACCAGCTAGATGGCAGAGTGAGAGGGATGCGACCAGCCATTACTGCCTTTGAAGATTGCAGAAGGTAGCCATGATTCAAGAAATACATACGTCCTCTTGAACCTGGAAAATTCATGTACGGAATATTTTCAGAAATAAATGCAGCCCATCGATAACTTGATTTTAACCTAGTGAGACTCAAGTCAAATTTCTGATCTACAGAACTGTAGGAGTATAAATTTGTTATATAAAACCACTAAATCCCTGGTACTTTGTTACTGCAGCAATAGAAAACAAATACAGTGCTCAAAATTCAGTGCTTCATTATGAACCTATCACATTTGAGCTGCTGTGCATTTCGGAGAAATCAGAGGAGAAGAGAGAAACATTGTTATATTATTACTGAAACTCTCAAAATTCTCATTACTGTCAAAATGGATAAATTTTGGCATCTTCAAAACAGTCAGTACTACTCAGCAATGGAAGTGAAATATCTGCATCTATGCAAAAATGGGGATAAGTCTCACAAATACAAAACTGAGAAAAATAAACTGGACACAGAAGACTATAATTTGTAGGATGCCATTTATTTTATATTAAGATAAAAACAGACCCTATGCTGCCTGAAGTATGGGATAGGAGTCACCACGGGGTTTGTAACTAAAAAGAAGCATAGAAGGGGATTCTGGGGTGCTGCATTATCCTCCTTCTCGATCTGGGTGCTGGTAACGTGGATATAGGCAGCTTATAAAAATACATCCAGGTGTATTCATATAATATGTGAAAGCTTCTGTTTCTAATATATAGATCAATATTTTAATCAAGGAACAAAGATCCTACGGTACTGGGGAAGGCATTAAATCTTACCTCTTAGGGACAAACCTGAAAGAGGAGAGGAGGGTGTTTTCTCATATGTGTGAATGAAGAGCTACCCCTAGCCTTAGAAAACCAAAAATCAAAACAAACCTGTTGCCAAATCAAGTTGATATCGACTCATGGCGACCCTCTAGGACAATAGGGTTCACAAGGCTGTAAATCTTTATGGAAGCATACTACCACATGTTTCTCCCCTCAAGCAGGTTGTGGGTTCAAACCACTGACCTTTCAGTTAGCAGCCAAGCATTTAACCACTGCACCACCAGGGATCCTTAGCCTTAGAAAAGCCTACCATAATTAAGATACTACAGGTTATGGAAAATATAATCAGGAAAAACTGCTCTCAACAAATATTTCAGTGGTACTCAGGTTGGGTTAAATACTAGGGGATAACGGGCAAGCTAAATATTGATGGTAAATTGATTTCCTACTATACTTTACATTAACTTTGATGTGTTATTCACAATCAGATTTTTTTATTTAAATAAATCAGTGTACTAAGATATTCTTTGAATATGGAAACTTCCAGAATAACACTTACACTTACTACCCCCAAGTATATGTTATTTGCATTAATAAGGTGCTCATGTAATTGTACATATAAACTTTTTTTTTGTATATTAATTTATTGACTCCAACACTCTCAATGTAAAAATATGATTTCTAATTCCATATATAATAACTGATTTTTATCAACCCTCTTTTCAGTCTAAGAATCGTAGGAGCAATATTATGATATCAGGGATTAGTTGAGTATATTGCTAGGGGGTCACTGGACAACAGATGTCTTGCCAAACACACTATCAGCTGGAATGTATCTTTATCATTATGGGTAATGGCACTGCAACTTATATCTGCTTACTTGCAAGGAAAAAAAAAAAAACACACACTTTAAGTACCAGGTGGCTAAATTATTTACGTTTTGTGCGAACTAAGAAGAGCAAAACCAAAAAAATAAATTTGGGAAGAAGAAATTTGTAATGTACAAAGATTTTGACAAACTATATTAAGTTCTAGGACATGATCAGGTGAAGAGAAAAAAAATATCAAGGACTTAGGTGAGAAATGCTTCATGATAGTTATACGTGGAGGATGCAACCAATATAGAGAAAAATGGCAGCCAAAGAGGTTTTTCTGGTAGATGGAAGACTCTTATTTAACGTTTGGAGGGTAAAGAAGAGTCATGTGGGATGATTTTTGCTGCATTATAGGAGGGAAATACCATGTGATAACCGGAGAAGCCAAATGCATAATACCAGATTGCAAAGACTGAAAGTGATTCAGTGTGAATGAAACTGGTGTTGTTTATGAAGGAGTGGATGGTAACAAAAATTAGGGAAGCAGGGCTTAGATCTTGTATAAAGTATTGCAGAGAAATAATTTTCAAATAAGAACTCTTCACCCGGTAAAGCTGTCATTCAAAAATAAGGGTGAAATCAAGGATCCCAAATAAACAAAAGTTGTAGTAATTTATAACCACTAGAATTGGTCTGCAAGAATTACTTAAGGGAGTTATTTCAGATGAAAAAGAAGGGACACTGGACAGGTAATGGAATCAGTCCATGGGAAAGAAGAGAGAAATCTCCAATGAAGGTAATGACATGAAAAAACATAAGGATGAGTTGTCTGGTCTTTCCAGGGAGTAAACTTAGTATTACTTAAGTCCCACAAGCAACAACATCAAATAAGTACAAACTCAAGCTAAGGAACACAGAATGTATAATGATGTAATTGGTGTTACAACAACAAAAAGGGGGGTAGGAAGAGCAAAATAGCATAGAGTTTTAGTATACTAACATTAAAACTTACTCATAGTTCCTATGTTAAATACAGGCATCAAGTTAAAATAAGTTGGTGCAATTGTAAGTTGTTAAACGTAATATTTGTGGTAACCACTAAGGAAATAGTTACAAAACATACACAGAGGGAAGAAGGAAGAAATTAAAAAGACTGGACAAAAAAAGGAGTCTAAAGAAAAAAAATAACAGAAGTATGGGAATTGTGGGACAAAGAAGACACAAGACACACAAAACGATTAGCAAAAGGAATGAAGTAGGTCCTTTATTTTCAGTATTTAGCTTAAATGTAAGTGGTTTAAATTCTCCTTCAAAAGGCAGAGAGTGGTAGAATGGATAAAAAACATGATCCATCCTTATGCTGTCTACAAGAAACACATCTGAGGCCCAAAGACACAAACAGACTGAAAGTGAAAGAATGGAAAAGAATATGCCCTGTAACTAATAACCATAAGAAAGTAGGGATGGCCATACTGATATGAGGCAAAATAGATTTTATATCAATATCTGTTCTAAGAGATGAGGAAGCACATTTCCTAATAATAAAAGAATAAATTATTAATAAGACATAATAATTATAAATATTTGTTCCCAACATCAGAGCTATAAAATATATGAAACTAGTACTGAAAGATCTGAAGGAAATAACAGACAACTCCGCCGCAATAGTTGGAGACTTCAACATACCACTTCCAATATATTTAAAAAGAATTTAGTAAGGACATAGAGGACTTCAACAATACTATAAACCAATTAGACCTAATGGACATCTATAGAACTCTACATCCAACACCAGAACAAAACACATTTTTCTTCTGAGCACATGGGAGATTCTCTGAAATTAATTGTATGGTAGGCTACAAAATAAACCTCAACAAGCTTTTAAAAAATTGGAATTATAAAAATGTATCTCCTCTGTGCACTAAGGAGTAATATTATAAATTAATAACAGAAGGAAAACGATGAAACACACAAATTCATGGAAATAAACAATGCTCTACTAAACAACAATTGGATCAGGGAAGAAATCGAGAGATAAATAAATAATAATAATAATAAAATACCTGGAGTTAAGTGAAATGAAAACACAACAACCCAAAACTTATGGGATGCAATAAAATCAGTCCTCAGAGAGAAATCAATAGCAATAAATGCTTACATTAATAAAGAGGAAAGACCTGAAATAAATAATCTGACTTTACAACTGGATGAACTAGAGAAAGAAGAGCAAGTTAAACCTAGAACTACTAAAAGAAAGGAATTAAAAAAGATCAGAGCAAAAATAAATGTAATCAAAAACAGAAAAACAATAGATTCAATCTAACCAGAAGTTGTTTCTCTGAAATGATCAATAAAATTGACAAAACTTTATCTATATTGACAAAGAAAAAAAAATGATGCAAAAAACCAAAATAAGAAAAGGGAGACATTAGAACTGATCTAATAGAAATAAAAAGAATTATGACAAAATACTTTGAACCTGCATGCCAAAAATTAGATAATATAGAGGAAAGTTACAAATTACTAGAAATATAAAAACTACCTAAACTGATTCATGAGGACATAGAAAATTTCAACAGACCCATTATAAGTGAAGAGATTGAATCAGTAATCAAAACTGTTCCTACAAGAAAGAAAAAAAAGGTCCTGGGCCAGATAGATTCCCTGGGGAATTTGACCAAACATTTAGAGAACAATTGACACCAATCCTGTTTAAGCTCTTCAAAAACAATAGAGAAAAAAGAAGGGGGAAAAAAAAAGCCATTGCTGTAGAGTCGATTCCGACTCATAGCTACCACATAGGACAGAATAGACTAGCAACATCAAGGGGTCAACTCAAACACGAAGAAAGCCAAAGTTGTTAAAAAGAAAGAAAAGATCATAATGAATGTCCAAAGAGACTCAGAAACTTACTCTAAAAAGTAGAGTAGCTAAGGCGAAGGAAGAAATGACCACATAAAAGAACTGAATAGAAGATATCAAAGGACAGCTCCAAAAGAAAAGTATTATAATGAAATGTGGAAAGACCTGGAGTTATAAAACCAAAAGAGAAGAACAGTCTCGGCATTTCTCAATGTGAAAGCTGAAGAAAAAATTCAAGCCTCAAGTTGAAACATTGAAGGATTCTATGAGCAGAATATTAAATGACACAGAAAGCCTGAAAAGAAGATGGAAGAAATACACAGTCACTGTACCAAAAAGAAATAGTCAACCATTTCAGGAGCTAGCATATGATCAAGAACCCATGGTGTTGAAAGGAGAAGTCCAAGATTAACCTAAAGCATTGGTGAAAAATAAGGATCCGGGAATAGAGGGAATAACAATTGAGATGTTTAAACCAACAGATGCAATGGTGGAAATGCTCACTTGTCTAAGCCAAGAAATTTGGAAGACAGCTACCTGGCCAACCAGCTGGAAGAGATCCATATGTGTGCCCATTCCAAAGACAGGTGGTCCAACAGAATGCGGGAATTACTGAACAATATCATTAATACCACACACAAGTAAAATTATGCTGAGATAATTCAGCAGAACTTCAGAAACTCAAGCCAGATTAAGGAGGAGATCAGAAACGAAAGATATCATTGCTGATGTCAGATGTATCTTGGCTGAACAAGAATACCAGAAAGATGTTTACCTGTGCTTTATTAACTACACAAAGGCATTTGACTGTTTGGATCATAATAAATTATGGATAACGTTGAGAAGAATGAGAATTCCAGAACACTTAATTGCATTAATGTAGAGCCTGTATATAGACCAAGAGTCAGTCATTTGAACAGAACAGGGGATACGGCATGGTTTAAAATCAGAAAAAGCCTGTGTAAGGGTTGTATCCTTTCACCATGCTTCCTCAATCTGAATGCTGAGAAAATAATCCGAGGAGTTGGAAAATATGAAGAGCTCAACATCAGGATCGAAGGAAGACTCATTAACAACCTGTGATATGCAGATGACATAAGCTTGCTTGCTGAAATCTAAGAGGACTTGAAACACCTACTGATGAAGATCAAAGACTACAGCCTTCAGTATGGATTACACCTCAACATAAAGAAAACAAAAATCTTCACAATTGGATCAATAAGCAACATTATGATAAAATGAGAAAATACTGAAGTTGTCAAGAATTTCATTTTACTTGGATCTACACCCCAGGTAGCAGCATTCAAGAAATCAAATAATGTATTGGATTGGGCAAACCTGCTGCAAAAGACCTCTTTAAAGTGTTGTAAAGCAAAGATGTCACTTTGAGGACTAAGGTGCACCTAACCCAAGTCTTGGTATTTTCAGTTGTGACATTGAATTGATGCATTTGAATTATGGGATTGAAAAAGAACATTGAATATACCATGGACTGCCAGAAGAACAAACCAATCTGTCTTGGCAGAAATACAGCCAGAATGTTCTTTAGTAGCAAGAATGGCAAGACTGTCTCACATACTTTGGGCTTGTTATCAACAGGAACCAGTCCCTTTCTAAGGACATCATGTGTGGTAAAGTAGAGCGTCAGCAAAAAGAGGAAGACCCTCGACACGATGGATTAACACAGTGGCTGGCAACAATGGGCTCAAACACAGAAATGAGTGTGAGGATGGTACAAGAACTGGCAGCGTTGCATTCTGTTGTACAAAGGGTGGCTAGGAGCCAGAACTGACTCGAAGGCACCTAACAACAACAACAAAGGACTTGAAAAGACATTTCACCAACGAGTATATTCAAATGGACTAAAAACTCATGAATAAATACTCTGCATATTTAGCCGTCAAAGAGATGCAATTCAAAACCATGAGAGACCATTCCACTTTAATTATGATAAATCCAAAATCAAACCCATTGCCATCAAGTCGATTCTGACTCATAGCAACCCTACAGGACAGGGTAAAACTTCCCCATAAGGTTTCCAAGACTGTAAATTTTTATGGAAACTGACTGACACATCTTTCTGCCATGGAGCAACTGGTAGGTTTGAACGATCAACATTTTGTTAGCAGCCACGCATTTAACCACTGCGCTTCCAGGGCACCTCAACTAGGATGGCTAAAATAATTTAAATGGAAAATAATAAATGTTTCTCAGGATGCAGGGAAATTGGAATCTTTATCCATTGCTGGTGGAAATGCAATATGGTACAGCCATTCTGGAAAACAGTGTGGCAGGTCCTCCAAAAACCTAAAATAGAACTACCATATGACCCAGCAACCCCACTACCAGTAACAGACCTGAGACTAGAAAGCAGTGACATGAACTGACATATGTCCATCAATGTTCATTACAGCACTATTCATAAAAGCCAAAATTTGGAAACAACCTAAATGCCCGTCAATGGACAAATAGGTAAATAAAATGTGGTACGAACATATACTGAAATACTTCTCATTCAGAAAGAGAAAAGAAGTCCGGGTACATGCTACAACATGGATGGAGTTTGACGACATTATGCTGAGTGAAATAAATCAAGCCAAAGTGACAAATATTGTGTTATTTTATTTATATAAAAAGATAAGAACAGGTAAATGTATAGATACAAAAGTTTATTAGTGGTTACCAGGAGCAAAAGGGAAGGGAAAAGGGAAGTTATTGCATAGAGAGCACTGAGATTCTACGATGTGTTGAGTGACATAAATCAGAAGGTATGGGGCAGGGCTCTTTGTATCAGAATGAATAACTGCAATACTCACTGGTGGTGTCACAGGCTTTTATTACTCACAGTAATCATGTCAGTGATAAATGGTGTAAGGGTTTTATCAATATCCAGATTCTCTCGAAAGTCTTGAAAGGAGTGTGTGTTTTGTCACTTCCATGTGTGTACCTCATATACCATGGGTGAGAGAACAAAGAGGAACTCTGACCTGTGGCTTATATAGATGAACTGGAGGGGCGTACATGGTGGACAGCATGGAAGCAAGAGGAAAGGGGGTAAGAGGAGGGTGCCTTTGTTTAGGCAAAATCAGTAAGGCCATCTTGTGATCAAGAGGGTGCCACTGTTCAAGTGTAAACAGCAGGACGACCCTGAGACCAAAGGGTGCAACTTTTTTTTCCCCTCTAGTTACAAAATTAATTTTGTACAGTTAAGTAGTTATAGATAGTCATGGAGAGAGATAAAGTTCCTGTGTGCTCAGGACAGGGAGGAAATCTTCACTGACAAGAGGAAACTGGGAGAGAGAGTGGGACCCAGTTCCAGTCTCCTTATCAGAGAATGGTTTCAGCCCAAGGCCTCAGCTTAGGTGACCCAGATGGGAATCATAGAGGCAGACCATCTTCCCAGCAGTTTATGTTTACACCGGTGGAAAAATCTCGTTGATTATGCGTAATGGATACACAGCCAGTATGTGTAAATGGTGTCACTAAATTGTACACCTGTGATAAGTTGAATTGGGAAATGCAATCTAAATAAATACATATATTTAGTACAACCACAAAAAAAATAGCTGTTGAGACTGCTTATGTACAACAAACCACCTTGTGGGATTTGGTTTATAGATTTGGGCGTTTAGGGTCATGGTCTTATGGACCATTCCAGTTAATTGATCTAATATTACGTTCAGCATTTCTGCTCTACCTCATAGTTCATTGTGTAGTGCCTGGGGTCTTAAAAGCTTGAAAGCATCCGTTCAATATACAGCACTTGTTCTCTATTCACCTGGAATGACAGAGGAAGATAAGAGTAGGAAATGGAAGATGTGGATGACTGCCTCCTTTGCCATGAGGCCATAATGAATGGTGCCCAGCTAATGAAAGTTTTGATCAAAATGCTATAGAAGAATCCTGATCAAAAGGGGGAAAAGCAAAGAGAATTTCAATCCTAATGGAATCCAGAATTTCTGGAGTCATTGAGGCTAGATTAATCCCCAACACTACTGCCTTGAGATAGTCTTTAGCCCTGATACCATAAACAAAAAATATGTTCAAAGCTTCCTTTAAACAAAACAACAGCCTAACTTGATTAATATGGAATGCCTGCCGTGAGCTTTGTGCTTTAAAAAAAAAAAAAAAAAAAACTTACTATTTAGGATTAAATTGTTAGCAGCAACTCAAGAAGTTAAATAGGAAGCTTAAGGGAAAATTAGTTTATGTCATTACAGGAGGAAAAAATCAGAAAAGGAGGGCGACAACTGCTGCACTATTTGAAGAATTAAATCAGTGTCATTGTATTGTACATGTAGAAATTGTTGAATTGATGCACATTTTGATGTATATATTTTCACAACAATAAAAAAATAAAAAGATTACTTCCATTCTTTTTTTATAAACAAAGCTTAAATGAGCATTCCTTGGTGGATAAAGATAATTGAGAGAGGTACAATGTGAACTGTGCACTTCTCTGCAATAAAATTTCCTCAGACAAGTGTTAGGAACTTGGTACTCCTGGAACATCATGGTTTGATAATTAAATGAATTGTACTAGATCCATCAGTGGGGTAGATAACCAATAGGTTCTACTTCTTGATTCCTCTCTAGATATATACTATGTGTATTACAAATACCACATTTTTACACAAATAACCAACCTCTCCCTTCCACTGTGAGGTATTTTCAGAAGCACCACTCTGCCAATTTTTTTTACAGGTTGCTGTAAAAAAATTAGAATAGCGTGCTTACAAAAACACCTCCTGGAAGGAAGGGAGAGGTGGTCAAACGTAGAAGGCATGTGTTATTTGCGTAAAAATACTGTAGTAGTCCTAATTTATTACAAGGACTTTTTCTTTACTCAATGTTTTAGAGAATTTGATTCATTCAACTCTCATTTTTTGAGAATTCTGAATTGATTAATAAAGCCACTAAAAATCTGAAAACCCTACAGACATTTTTCTTAATATTATTTATTTTTTTATGTTCCTATCTTTAATCATTATTTATCTGTATATGCATCTGTGATGTAATATTTTTTTTCTTCCTCCTGGAAAGTCAGGTATATTTATTAAATAAACTATGATGTTTAGATTTCATTAAAATATAAATGTAGACATAATTTGTCATTTACAAATGGGTCTGCTTTAGGCTTCTAAATTCTCTTCCACCATTTACTTATTGATTTATTTCACAAAACTGTGCTCATTTAATTACACTAAAAAAAAAAAAAAGATTAAAACACTAGGAAAACAAAGTCTTCTGTTATTACTATTTTAAGTATATTTACTTAAAATATATTTAAATATACTAAGAGTTATCGTTACACTCTTAAGCTTTCTGCATACATGCCCTAAGACTCTCAGATGGAAATGCAGCTCACTCCCACAGTGAGCTGTACTCTCTGTCAGTAAGGTCAGCTTCCACCTGTCTCTAACCTTTGTCTTTTCAATGACCACAGAACACATGTTTAGCTTCTGAGTAGTTTTCTGGTGCATGTGTGTTTGCGTGTTTGCACGTTGCAGGGGGCAGCCCCCTGGCAAGATTAGTATAAGAAATGGACAGGATTGACCTAAACCTCTGATGCATTTTTTAGTGCTTTATTTGAGATAAGGAAATAATAGATGGTATAATTATTTTAGAATCTATACAACCCTGCATTCAGTGATGATTTTCCAATCTTAAGAATCAAATAAAACAAAACAAACAGAGTGTCTCTGTTTCTTCTGGGGATATTTGTTTGTTTATGTGTATACATATGTATATAAAATTTGCTTTAACATTGTTTTACTTTGATTTTCCTAGTTTTCTCTTACTACAACTAAGCTCCTGTGTCATTTTGGACTTCTGGCTCTATCTTCCTCTTTTTTTTTTTTTTTTAAATTACCACTCACTCTTTTATAAACAACACCAGCTGCATTCAACCAGAATTACTTTCACACTTTGTGATCTCTCACTGTGCATGGGCCTCTCTGATTATCATATGCTTTTTTCTTCCTATAAACCAAAAACCAAACCCTTCGCAACTGAGTCAATTCTGGCTCATAGCGACCCAGCAAAAATCATCCTAACTGCCTTCTACTCAACCTCCAAAAGTTAAATGAAGTTTCGATATGCCCAGAAAACATCCTTGGCCACCATGTTTACCTATGTTGACTACATCCTCCACGTATGATAATCATAGCATTTCTCACATAAGTCCTTGGTGTATTTTTTCCTGTCTTCACCTGCTCACATCCTAAAACTTAAGACAGTTTGTCAAAATCTTTGTACATTACAAATTTCCTCTTCC
Organism: Elephas maximus indicus; assembly: GCF_024166365.1. NCBI lineage: Eukaryota > Metazoa > Chordata > Mammalia > Proboscidea > Elephantidae > Elephas > Elephas maximus. The sequence continues at coordinate 5,285,523 of NC_064822.1, read as the reverse complement.
CAAATATTATTTGTTTGGTTTTGCTCTTCTTAGCTAGCACAAACTGTAAATATTTTGTTGTCGTTGTGTTCTGTCAAGTCGATTCTGACTCACTGAGCTCCTATATGACGGAATAGAACTGCCCCATACGGTTTTCTAGGCTGTAATCTTAATGGGAGCTGCTGGTGGGTTCCAGCTGCTGACCTGTGGAATAGGAGTCCTGCTCTTAACCATTGTGCCAACAGGTTTCCCTATAAATATTTTAGGCATCTGTTACTTAAATCAGGTGTTTTTACTTTTGCTAAATTTTTTGTATCATAAAAGCAGATAAAATTGTTAGAGAGGTCATTGTACATATTTATAGAGATACACTTCATCTTGCAGCATGTTTAGCAGGATGCCTGTGGCCCAGTGGCCCCTGAAAATATACTCAAATAATTCATGGTACCATAATATTGTTCCAAAAATACTTAGAAAGAAAAGAGAGCTGTTAAAATCAGTCATTATGCCATGTGGGATTGAAAACTACCATGGTTTTACATTGGTTAATGTTGCCAGCAAGAACTGCATATTAAAAATAAGTGTATGTGTATAAATACATGAGCATTTTATTAACACAAATAGCATCTGCCTGGCTGTAGCAAGTGTGGTTCTTTTTTTGGAGATTTGAGTATGCAAGGAATATCAACTCACACTGGTTTCTTTAAGTCACAACTCATCTGATTCTGGATAACACAAAAATATTTATGCATGGGAAAGTGTTCAGGGTTTGCAGATTTCTGTATTAGGCTTTCAAATACTGTATAGGCCTGTCCTAGGATGGACAGCCAATCACCTCATGCTGTCAACATTGTATAAGCAATGTTTCTTTTATCAAGTAAGGAATGAAATTATTGCCTTCATTCTATGCATGATTTCTCTCTTCCCTGGTTTAGTCCAGATTTTATATATTAATTTCTGATCATTTATTAACCTCCTCAAATCAAAAGTGATGTAACTCTAATTATTTGACTCCCATTTTCTCTAAATAGCCAAAATGACATACCTATGAGAAATGAAAGATTGTATATCATCCTCTCACAAATGTTTCACAAACGTCCACGTCTCTGGTGATGAGTTTCAGCAAAAAGTGAATCAAATGTGCCTTGTAGGAGCTGGGATTCCATCATTCACAGAACCCTGAGCAGCTTCTTGCACCTAAATACATAGAGAGGGATTGAATTTGCCTTTGGGGCATTCAGTCATTTAGCCATACAAGTATAACACACGTAGTTATTGTTGCTGGATAAAGCTGATAACCTCACCAATTGTATGTATATGTATGTATATATAACCTTTTTTTCTTAATGCAATGAGTCTGTGTTCTTTATTAGGCATTGTAAGTTAGATAAATATGTTATTGTTGTTCGTTGCTGAGGAGTCGATCCCGACTTAAGGCAACTCCATGTGTACAGAGTAGAACTGCCCACAGGGTCATCAAGGCTATGATCTTTTGGAAGCAGATGGCTAGGTCTGTCTTCCAAGATACCCCTGGGTGGGTTTGAACTGTCAACCTTTTGGCTAGTAGTTGATCTCTTAGCTGTTAGCACCACCCGGGGACTTCTGGTAAAAATGCTAGAAGAGATAAAACATTTTTACAAGCTATGTTGCATTTTAAGAAGGCACATTATTCTTTCTTTTTTTTTCCTGAATTGATCTAAGTTTTGTTAGGCCTGTATGTATTTGTTTCTCTTTGAGAAGGTGTATGTGTCTGTGTGTTTAAAGGATATATGGGCATATGTGTTCTGTCAAACCATTATTCACAAGGATCCCAGAGCTGAGATTTTTAAGGATGAAAAAGGTCAGGCAGGCATGGCCTTAACTAATCCTTGGATGTGAGAATGTAAAAGGGAACTAGGGTAGGTTGAATATACAATGATGTTGGATTGGACTGCCAATACCCAACATGAAGTTTATTAGATTGCATGATCCCCTTTGGTGTAGTAACACTGTCACACTGTGTATGATTTTGCAGGGGAGGGCATAGGATAAAATAAAACCGGTTTGGAGATGTGGCTACCTCTTGAAGGAAGTTGAAGTTTTCTATAGATTGAAGGTGCACACTTGACCAAAACAAAAGGAAACCACCCTCCCATCTTTAAAAAATGAAAAGAAAAGCTTCTCCAAACATGGAATGCACTCAGAACACTCCTAGTGGAAGGGGCTCTGTGGGCATCTGCCCTGTGGCAGTAGCTGGGAAAGACACTTTGAGACCAATCAAGTATGACACGGACTTGGGTCAAGAGAATAAAATCATTGGCTACGGTGGTAGGGAGAGGAGGTTGGAGAAAAGTGTGCATTCTTTAAAACAAATTAATTCTTTGAAAATTTTTTAAGAGAATGTAGTATTAAAAATTAGATGGCTTTACTACTCCACTAAATTGGAGAGCTAGCATTGGCATTCATGACTATTTAACTAAAAATCTGAACTCATACATACTAATTTCATCACGATTTACCTTCATGTCTAGAAAAGTCATCATATAGGCTTACACCTCATCACTAAGCATATATGTATTAAAGTCGGAGACTCTTGCTTTACTTACAGTCTGTGGGCTGAATGAATGCACACTATGGAACTTCCATGATTTACTTTCTTTATCTGAGAAATAGGCCTTAAAATCTCCTATACTTAGAGGATTAAGTGTTATATACAGATAAAGTGATTAACAGATTTCAACATAAAAGAGACGTTTAGTAACAATGACTATTCTCATTTTCCCTAGAAATACCTTTTATTTTATCACCATACAAATACATGTAATGCAGCCAGGGAGTTCATGATTTTTGATAAAATACTTCACCCTTACAAAATGTTTTCTGAAGTGCTGTCTTCATGTCCTTATTCCTTAGACTGTAGATGGATTCAACATTGAAGTCACCACGGTATACATGATGGCTGACAGAGTGTCCCTCTCAGGGGTATGAGAGGAGGAGAGGCTGAAGTAAACAGCACTGGCTGTGCCAAAGAACACCACCACCACTGAGAGGTGGCAACTACAGGTGGAAAAGGCTCTCTGCTTCCCTTGAGTACAGGTTATCTTCAGGATGGTGGAGAAGATAAATCCATAAGATATGAGGATGCAGATAAGGGGTGTGAGAGCCAATAGACTTCCCACAGCAAGAGAGCTGCAGGAGCACGTTGAGATCACAGAAGAAATGATGGATGACACTAGAGGCACAGAAGGACAGATGTGCCATTAGGGTAGTGTGTAGAAGGGCATGAAGATAGGTAACTACCCAGAGTCCAGCCACCAGCTGGACACAGAGGCAAAGAGTCATTCGGTTGATATAATGTAAAGGGTGGCATATTACCACATACCTATCACAGACCATCACACAGAGAAGGAGGCTGTCCATATTCACAAAAGAAATGAAGAAAAAAAGCTGGGTGAGGCAGCCTGAGAAAGAGATAGTCTGTGTACCAGTCAAGCTGTTCACTACCATTCGAGGGATTGTAGTGGAAGTAAAACAGATGTCGACAAAGGCCAAGTTGCTAAGAAAGAAATACATAGGGGGTGGAGGCCAGAGTCAAAGCCAAAAGCCACGATGATGAGCATGTTCCCTGACACAGTGACTAAGTACATGCAGAGGAACAGTACACATAGGAGGTGTTGCTGCTCTGCAGATCTGGAAAGTCCCGGAAGGATAAATTCACTGATAACTGTTAGATTTCCCCTTCCTATCTTCCCAATGAATCTAGAAGAGCAAAATATTATATTGTAGAGACCACCTCATTCTCAAGGATGTGTGTGTGTGTGTGTGTATGTAATAAAGCACCCTTCAGACCCTGCTTGCTTGAAAGCTTTCTAATTGTCTTTTATTTATGATAGGTTGCTGTTGTGTGCTGTTGAGCCAATTCTAACTCACAGCAACCCTTATGACAAATTAGAACCGGCCCATAAGTTTTCCTAGACTGTAGCAGATTGCCAGGTTTTTTACCCTATGGAGCTACCGTGTAGGTTCGAAACACTGACCTTTATGTTAACAGTCAAGCACTTAACCATTGCACCACCAGTGCTCCTATTTTTTGATACACTGTTTGCATATTCACACAGATATGCCCATCAAATCAATCTCAATTACTCTAAAAAAAGAATGCTTGTAGACATTCTGCTGAGCGAAATTAGTCAGAGGCAAAAGGACAAATATTGTATAAGACCACTATTATAAGATCTTGAGAAATAGTATAAACTGAGAAGAACACATACTTTTGTGGTTATGAGGGGGGGGGAGGGAGGGAGGGTGGGAGAGGGTTTCTTACTGATTAGCTAGTAGATAGGAACTACTTTAGGTGAAGTGAAGGACAATACTCAACATATGTAAGGTCAGCTCAACTGGACTGGACCAAAAGCAAAGAAGTTTCCGGCATAAACTGAATGCTTCAAAGGTCAGCGGAGCAAGGGCAGGGGTTTGGGGACCATGGTTTAAGGGGACTTCTAAGTCAATTGGCAAAATAATTCTATTATGAAAACATTCTGCACTCCACTTTGAAATGTGGCATCTGGGGTCTTAAATGCTAACAAGCGGCCATCTAAGATGCATCAATTGGTCTCAACCCACCTGGATCAAAGGAGAATGAAGAACAAACACCAAGGTCACACGATAACTAAGAGCCCAAGAGACAGAAAGGGCCACATGAACCAGAGACCTACATCATCCTGAGATCAGAAGAACTAGTTGGTGCCCGGCCACAACCGATGACTGCCCTGACAGGGAGCAGAACAGAGAACCCCTGAGGGAGCAGGAGATCAGTGGGATGCAGACCCCAAATTCTCACAAAAAGACCAGACTTCATGGTCTGACTGAGACTAGAGGAATCCCGGCGGTTATGGTCCCCAAACCTTCTGTCGGCCCAGGACAGGAACCATTCCCGAAGACAACTCATCAGACATGAAAGGGACTGGACAGTGGGTAGGAGAGAGATGCTGATGAAGAGTGAGCTATTTATATCAGGTAGACACTTGAGACTGTGTTGGCATCTCCTGTCTGGAGGGGAGATAGGAGGGTAGAGAGGGTTAGAAACTGGCAAAATTGTCACGAAAGGAGAGACTGGAAGGGTTGATTCATTAGGGGGAGAGCAAGTGGGAGTACGGAGTAAGGTGTATATAAACTTGTATGTGACAGTCTGACTTGATTTGTAAACGTTCACTTGAAGCTCAATAAAAGTTAATAATAATAATAATAATAATAAAGAATGCTTGTTTTTTCCAAATCTAAATGCACATTCTTTGAATAAGGACTTTTGTATTTTGCAATTATATTGTTTTGTCCACAGTAGTCATACGGTTAATATTTGGTTTTATGAGTTAAATTTATTTTATGTTAGGAGTCATAATATTTACTCTGAACCATTAGAAATATTCACTTTAAATGAGTAACTGTCTTCCCAATCTGAAATTTATTCCCCCAATGACAGATCTCCTTATTTCCTATTCCCTTTTTCTTGTAAGAATACAATTTTATACTGATATTCTCATGTATCCTCTTCCTGGGGTTAAGCAATAATCCTTTGGTCTCTTGCTGACCACTCGATGCTGTCTTTGGCTAGCCTAGGAAGTCCTTTAGAGCCCAGTGCTTGTGAGTTGGGTTTCCAGGTCTCTTCCTCATAGCAGCTCACATGTGCTGTTTTTTCTAGAGGAGGTAGCAGTATTCTCCTTCACTTTCAAAACCTTCATTGAGTGTCTTGTTTTTCTGAAATCCTACACTGAAATCCCAAACAAAGGTGTCTAGGAAAGTGGTTGTGGGACACTAAATGAAATTCCATGTCTTTTGCTTCATGTCAATTCTTCCTTCCTTATTTGACATAGATATACTTAACTGGGTAGTGCAAATGGTTAAATGCTGGACTACTACTAAATGAAATGTTGACAGCTCAAATTCACCCAGAGGCCTGGCATCTGCTTCCAAAAGGTCAAACCCTTGAAAACCCTATGGAGCTGTTCTACTCTGTACAAATGGGGTTCCCACATGTTGAAAGTAACTCCACAGCAACTAACAATATATTTAACTACTAACCCCCCTTTAATATGGTAATCAGATTTTCAAATTCTCATAGACACTATAAAATTTTACCATTTCTGATGTATGCCATCTTCTTTTTTTATTATTACTGACTCATGTAGTTGTCCCATTGTTATTTAAGTAGATGCAATTTTCTCAAAAGAAAGATTGATAAACTGTACTTTACACTTTACTTTGTGTTAACCTATTGCCACTCTTAAAGTAATAAAACAACCAGATCAAAACCCTAATTCTTTGTCACTGGTCCGTGGATGAAATTTTGAAGATAAGGAAACACTTCATGTAGTAGTTTCCTGACTACGATGACTTCACTTTCTGGAAAGAATTCTTCTTCTATTATTCATGATACTGTATTCCCTCCCGATTCTTTCCACAAACTCTGTCGTTTACCAACAACCAGGGGAATCTTATCCACCTATTGAAGACACTGCCACTTGGTCAGAGATTCCTTCTCTATCCCCACTCCTATCAACAATTTATACACACACAAAGGTCATACAGAATCACTTTCTCTCAGAACATTCCTTTACCTTCTCAATTCCAGTGTTCATTTCAGGAACATATTCCAGGGCCATGAATTTATTTATTTATTATTGATTGATTATGTAAATTTTTGTATCATTTATAGTTTCGTCATCGCCCAAAACTTCAACTTCAATATTAACATCTCTCTTACTCTAGCTTCTTATACATCTTGTTCTTACTCTCTCATTTCCTTCATCTTCAAGCTTTTCATGAACTCCACTCACATTACCCAAAATCCATCAGGTTGGCTGCTTCATTTCATTTCCAGTTCAGCCAATTTCCACTCCTCCCTCTATCTTCCCCCCCCCTTCTTCCTTCAAAGTCAACCCCATATTCACTTTGTTGTCTCTATACCGAGATACTTGAGCCATGCTGGTGAACAAAATACAGTGCATTTGGTTCTACTAAGTTTTAAATTCCAGCCTCATCTTGAACCTAATTAACCCTATGGAATTCATCTTCTTCTGTTCCCTATATAATTTATTTTACTTCCTTTCATTCCTTCTTCCCAACCTCAGGTATGTCAGGATAAATCCAGTACTGAGAAGAAACATTACATATGCCTTATGTATGTCCCTAAAGGTAGGAAACATCCTTTCAAAGAAGCAGACAGAATCAGTTTTACCATTCTTCTTGTGCCCATAGTTATTCAGCAATATCCCTTTCATAGCAAGCAGTAAAAATTAGCTTATTTTCTTTATTTGTCTGCTTCATTGTTGCCAGTGATATGTTGAGGGCAGAATTTCAATTTATTATTTTGAATCCTTTGTATACCCAAACCCAAACCCATTGCCTTCGAGTTGATTCTGACTCATAGCAACCCTATAGGACAGAATAGAACTGCCCCATAGACTTTCCAAGGATCACCGGGCGGATTCGAACTGCCGACCTCTTGGTTAGCAGCCATAGCACTTAACCAGTACACCACCAGAGTTTCCATCCTTTGTATAGGACATATCGATTGTACATTGTTGGTCTAAATAATCTTTTGGAAACAATAAATGAATGATAAATTCTAAAGAAGTTATCTGATTGTGTTAAACTCATTTTCTGCAACAAATACATGATTTTTTGAAGAGGTTTCCTATAATACATTCATATTTATAGCATATTGTGTTATTTCCAGAATTTTATTTATTCACCAGGATTACTTTGTTTTTCTATCTGCTCTTAAAATATTTAACAGTTTCATTAACAAAAATGCTTTATTACAATTCAAAGAATTACACAGTTGTCGTCTATTAGCTAAAATTAAAAAAAAAGCATGAATACATACCTTCTTAGCTGAGACTTTTTGAAACCTACAATTCTCTTACTCCCTTAATATTCAATCATAAGAACATATTCAGCTCCTGCATTGATTTAAGTGTCAAATCGAGAGTGAAAAAGAGAATGATGAGATATAGATAAATGTGTTCCTACCTCTCAGAGAATGATGGTATATCACAGTGGGAGTATTTACTTTTTTTTTTTTTTTGTAGTATTAAAACAGAGTTCTTGAGCAAGGACACATTTTCTTCCCTTGAGCTCAGCACTCTGGAGGGCATAGAGAGTTCTAAATTCATCTCCTAACAATTTTCCTCTTCTTTGTGGATTTGTTTCTTCCTTATTTTGAAGAGAAGGCAAACAAAGGATAAAATGTTGAATGCAAGGAAAAAATATAAAAGTCCATAAAGATTCTAAGATAATTTTTTTTCTTTTAAAGGGTAAGAGTGTTCAGCAGTATGAATGATTGGAAAAGATGGAAAACTGAAACCAGATGAAGTAAAATCTATCTGTTCCATCTCCATAATGATCACTGTTAGTGTTCTCCTCCATAAAAAGAAAAATATTACCCACCTGGTATATCAAGGACTGTAGTATTTATGTAAAAAGTTTAGTATTGTACATATCCACATGGATTCTACTCAAGCTTATACACATACTTAAGCTTGTGATTAACTAATGGAATAATGGGTGGAATAATCAAGGTGGGTCATTGCGAATGAAAACAAAAGGAGAGTGCCTTCTGAAATGAGATTTTTCATTACACGCTAACTAAAGGTGATCTCTGTCTCTATGTCTGTCTGTCTCTCTTCCTCTCTACACATACATACACACATATGCATATGTGTTGTTAATCAGCACTAGCAAACTTGTTTGCTGTCTAATTACGGGAACAAGCCCTAACCTGACATTGTCCTGTCGCTTGTCTGCTGACCCAACCGTCAGCACATTTATCCTTTAATCCAATCATTGAGCCCGACTGTGAGAAAGTCTGCCTCTTACTTCCCTGATTCCCTGAAAACAAAGCAAAATACTGTAAGCTCTGTTCTTTGTCTGAACTCTATAAAATATTCGTGTAATATTGAGACTCCATAAGACAAGTGAAACCCTGGTGGCATAGTGGTTAAGAGCTATGGCTACTAACCAAAGAATCTGCAGTTTGAATCCACCAAGCACTCCTTGGAAATCCTGTGGGGCAGTTCAACTCTGTCCTATAGGGTCTCTATGAGTCAGAATCAACTGGGAAAATTATATTTTTAAGTATTTTACTCATACTTTTTTAACAAAATTTCTATAAGTGAAATAAAAAATTTATTTTACCATTGCTTCATATAAAAAAGGTTTTATTTTCATGCAGTTATCCAGGTCAATTTATAGCTTGCCAAAATATAAGCTCAAAACTTTAATATTTTATTGGGTGTTTAATTTTGATTTAAGGTGACTAATTTTATCAATACTTCTTGACTATTGAAAGAAAACGTCTTACCAATTTCACTATTAATTTGTTGAAAATATCTTAATGTTGTTCACTCTATTATCCAAAAGTTTTTTTTTTTTTTTTTTTCCATAATATGCATCTTTTTCCTGTTGCTCTGGAGCAACAAATCCCAATTGTCATTTTCTTGAAATGTGTGATGTAGCTCCTTCCAGTCTTTTTTCTTCATTGCTCTAGTAGAAGTGATAGCTTTGCATCTGCACTCAACTCTACATCATAGCATGCCTTCATTTAAACTTGAGTCCACATTTTTTTACACTAGAAAAATGATTTCATTGTATCAAAATTAAAATAATAATAAAAAAAGAAAAAAGTTGCTGTCAAAATTATGAGTATTTTAATTTGATAGTCATTACCATTTATATAGGAACCTCTGTAACTTTTGCTTCCTGAATAAAATATTCAAGTAAACATATTCAAATGTTACATAAGAATATAAAAAAAAATAACTCAAACCGATCAGTTTATTGACACTGACTTGATAGGTGACGTACATATGTATAATCATAGAAATGGCACACATGTTCACCACCACACTAAAATATATATATACGTACCTTAAAACATGCAACAATTAAACAGAAATGCAGCCCTCCCAAAAGAAAGAAAGTTGTGCTCAATGCAAAAATATTTTATAGTGTTTTAGTTTAAATTCTAATTAATTAAAATTAAACACAATTCCAAATCCAGCTCCTCGATCACAATGTCCACAACTCAAGGGCTCAATGGCCACAGGAGGCTGGTGGCTAGCATGATGGGCAGCATATATCTCAGCGAGGTCAGAAGGTAAGTAAGAACTATCAGAGGGACGAGAGGAGCCTGGGATCCAGTGGCCTATGGGTTTCCAGAACATAAAATGCAAATATGCTCTAGGGCAGCCTGTGTTTTGAAACAAAGATAATCCAAGAACATCCAAGCAAAGGCTACTCCTGGAAAATGTGGAGACAAATTGCAAGTAATGGACATATTCCCAAGGGTTCATGATAAGAGAATTGATGATTAGACAGAGGCAAAGTTTTAGGAGAATAGTGGTTGCTATCAACAAGGAGCAAGTGTGAGAGGGTTGTATTCTCAAACCCCAAGGAAGTTTGCTCACAGGGGAAAGGCAGGGCTGGGTTGACCCTGGAAATGGAGAAGCGGAGGACAGGAAAGGACAGGTCCAAGTCCAAATGGTGGCTTCTGCATGGATTCAGTCTGTTTCCCCCACTAGGAAGTTCAGATTCCTAAGGAAGAATGCAGAGATACCACCACCTCCTTACTGGCTAAAGCCAAAAAATAGGTGGGTTTGCTTAACAAATATGTGGGCATGGCCTTTCCCATTAGAGTTCAGGCCCAGGTAGTGGTAGGAAGCATGATAGACACAGACTAGTTTGTGCATGGTTGCTGCCTTTGGACCTGAGCCCCTGGTGCAAATCTCAACCCAATGGAAAATGAAAGGACATTTTGAAAGACCTTCTTGCATCAAAGCAGGGTACAAGTCTTCAAAGATTCCTATGTTCAAAAAAAATGTTCAAGGTTTCTCCAAATCCAGAGGTAGTCCTAACACTGATATAAAGGACTGCTGGGCTGGACACTAACAGGGGCTACAAAGGAGGGTGATGTGATTTCCAAACCACCAAGATCTCGCTGAATATGGCTGGGGAATTTTGTCAGGACTACTCACCCCCCCCCCCAGTCATAGTGTAGGCTTTTGGATTGTGGCCAGACCTGCTGAGTTTTCAGAGGAAAAGAGCTGTTAAAACTTGGGCCATAGTTGGTTGGGTAATACCCTGTTGCCACCCACAAGGGCTTCCAAATACGGGGTGGACTTCTGGTGGGAGCGGGATAGATGTCCTAGTGCTAGAGTCAAAGGGACTGTTGGAAGTTAGGATGGAGATGAAACCCATGAGCCTTATTGCAGGATGGCTGAGGAGGTTTGTGGCTGGGTCTGGCCTGGGACTTCTCTGACCTCTGAAGTTTGCACGCTTCTACTGGGGCTGTCTGGACAGTGTTTAGAAGTCCCTGGGCCAAGGTGTGCAAAATCCAGATATATTCCAGCTGGTAATTGGGTTACTTTGGGTGATGTAGGGGCCACAGGAGCTCAAGTATTGGTCAAGAGCTCATGCAAGGGCTCTGGAGGATCTTATTCAAAGGGTCATCTGGGGTCCATGAAGAGGCTACTCTGCAGAAGCCCAGACCTGGACACTGAGGAAATGCAGTCTCTATACACCAACAGGGGCTTAAATGCCAGCCATCTGGTCTCCTGGGGTTGTTCTTACTTCTGGACTACCAGGGAGTATTGGATCTTCCACCTTTAAGCTCCCTTTCATGCATTTTCTAAGGCAGAACAATCCCGCTGAGGCTGAGAGCTTCTGCTCATGGGGATAATCCCTTGACCGTAGCAGGGCCACACGTGTTGGAAGGGTCTGAGTGCAGCCCTAATGCCCACCTGTCACTCAAACCCAGCACATTGGCCTTTGGCCTATTTGAAGACAACTGAAGCTTCTGGGTGCCTGGACTGCCTTCAATTCCCCACTGCTGTCACTGGGTGAGTCAGTCCCAGGCCAGCCAGTTCTGAGTGCAAGGTCCTGAGGTTTACAAGAGCGTATGGGCACTGAGGAATGAACACTGAGCCATTCCTTAGCTCCAAGGCACCATCATGAAGGTCCCGGGGCAACTGTCCTTGGGCCAAGCAGACCATCAGGGACCAGAGGTGGGCTTCAGTAGCAGCTTCCTGTGATATTTCATGCCTCTAAGAAAATTGGGAAGAGCTTTTCACTCCAGCAGGGCGTCCTCCTGGAGGACTCAGAGCCCTGGATTGCTCACTGGGGAGGACCTAAGCCCAGCATCGCTCATGAGTGCACCTACCACCCCAGGATATTTGCATATGTAAATCCAGGGCAAGGCCTCTGAAGCCCCTGGCACTTTCCTCTGTTGTAGCCACCATCAGTTATGGTAGGTAGCCCTGTGGGAAGGGCAGGTCTCTGAGGCCTACCTATGAAAAATATTGCCTAAGACAAGCACAGAAATTGAGCCCCTGTCTGAAAATCTGACAGCCATTTTGTAGATAGCTTTACCATAATATCAGCTCAAAAATATGAATTGAGCTTGTTAACCTTTTGCTTAACACATTATGGCACTACATGGAAATTACAACTGCAACTTCTTTGCTTTCACTGATGAAAATCAATCTATAATGTGTTCAAAGTCATGTTTTTCAGTTTCTTCTCTTTCTACACTCAACAGAGCAAGATCACAAATTCTGTCTTGACCCATGGAGGCCCTCAAATACAAAAGTATTAGTTTTAACTTACTAAATGATCTCCCACAACTGGATGGAATATATAGGAATCAAATAGACTATATCTGTGGAAAGGTGAAGAAGAAGTTCAAAATCATAAGTCAGGAAGAACAAATCCAGGGGCCAACTACAAATCACTCCATCAGTTGCTCATATGTAAACTCAAGTTGTAGTTGAAGAAAATTAAAACAACTCCACAAGAACCAAAGTAAGACTTTGAGTATATCCCACCCTAATTTAGAGACCATCTCAACAATAGATTTGACACATTGAGCACTAATGACTGAAGACCAGGTGGGTTGCGGGATGACATTAAGTATATCATACCTTAAGAAAGCAAACGGTCATTAAAAAGTCAGGAAAGAAAGTAAAGACCATAATGGATGTTGGAAGAGATGGGAACCTGCTCTTGAATGTAGAGTAGCTAAGGCAAATGGAAGAAACAATGAAGTAAAAGAGCTGAATGGAAGATTTCAAAGGGTTTGGCTTGAGAAGACAAAGTCAAGTATTACAATGAAATGTGCAAAGACTTGGAGTTAGAAAACCAAAAGGGAAGAACATAGTTGGCATTTCTCGACCTGAATGAACTGAAGCAAGAATTCAAGCCTCAAGTTGCAATATTAAAGGATTGTATAGGCACAATATTAAACAACACAGGAGGGATCAAAAGAATATGGAAGGAATATACATAGTTATGGTAACAAAAGAATTGGTTGATAATCAACCATTTCAGGAGGTAGCCTATGATCAAGAACTGACTGTACTGAAGGAAGAAGAACAAGCTGCACTGAAGGCGCTGGTGAAAAATAAAGCTCCAGGAATTGGCAGAATACTAACTACGGTCTTTCAACAAACCAAAGCAACACTGGAAGTGCTCAATCATCTATGCCAAGAAATCTGAAAGACAGCTACCTGGCCAAACAACTGGCAGAGTCCTATATTTGTGCCCATTCTAAGGAAAGTGATCCAACAGAATTTGGAAAGTTTTAAACAATACCATTAATATCACACGCAAGTAAATTTTCGCTGAAGAAAATTCGAAAGTGGTCGCAGCACATCAATAAGGAACTGCCAGAAACTCAAGCCAGATTCAGACAAGGATGTGGAACTAAGGATATCATTGTTTGTGTCAGGGGGATCTTGGCTGAAAGCTAAGAATAGGAGAGATGTTGACCTCTGCTTTATTGACTATGCAAAGGCATTTGACAGTGTGGATCATAATAAATTATCGATAATATCGAGAAGAATGGGAATTCCATAACAACTAATTGTGCTCATGACAAACTTGTCCATCGACCAAGAGGCAGTCATTAGATCAAAACAAGAGGATACTGTATGGTTTAAAATCAGTAAAGGTGTAAATGTGTAAGTCAGGGTTTCATCGTTTCACCATACTTGTTCACTCTGTATGCCGAGCAAATAATCGGAGGAATAGGACAATATGGTGAAGAACACAGCAACAGAAATTGAGGAAGACTCATTCACAGCCTGCAATATACAGATGAATCATCCTTGCTTATTGAAAGTGAAGAGGACTTGAAGCACTTACTGATGAAGACCAAAGAGTAAAGCCTTCAGTGTGGATTACGCCTCAACATAAAGAAAAGCAAATCCAAACCCTAAGGAATCCTCCAGAAAACTACTGAAACTAATAGAAGAGTTCAACAGAGTATCGGGATGCAAGATAAACATAAAAAATCAGTTGGATTCCCCTACATCAACAAAAAGAACATCGAAGAGGAAATCACCAAATCAATGCCATTTACAGTAGCTCCCAAGAAGATGAAATACTTAGGAATAACTCTTACCAGAGATGTAAAAGACTTATACAAAGAAAACTACAGTACACTTCTCCAAGAAACCAAAAGAGACTTACATAATTGGAAGAACATACCTTGCTAATGGATAGGAAGACTTAACATTACAAAAATGTCTATTCTACCAAAAGCAATCTATGCATTTAATGCAATTCCGATCCAAATCCCAAGGACATTCTTTAATGAGATGGAGAAACAAATCACCAATTTCATATGGAAGGGAAAAAGGCCCCGGATAAATACGGCATTACTGAAAAAGAAGAACAAAGTGCGAGGCCTTACTCTACCTGATTTTAGAGCCTATTATACCACCACAGTAGTCAAAACAGCCTGGTACTGGTACAACAACAGATACTTGGACCAATGGAACAGAATTGAGAATCCAGACATAAATCCATCCACATATGAGCAGTGGATATTTGACAAAGGCCCCAAAACAGCTAACTGGGGAAAGGACAGTCTTTTTAACAAATGGTGCTGGCATAACTGGATATCCATCTGCAAAAAAATGAAACAAGATCCATACCTCACTCCATGCACAAAAACTAACTCAAAATGGATCAAAGACCTAAATATAAAATCTAAAATGATAATGATCATGGAAGAAAAAATAGGGACAATGTTAGGAGCCCTAATACATGGCATAAACAGTATAGAAAACATTATAAAGAATGTAAAAGAAAAACTAGATAACTGGGAGCTCCTAAAAATCAAACACCTATGGTGGTCACCACCACCACCCCATGCTCATCCAAAGACTTCACCAAAAGAGTAAAAAGACTACCTACAGAATGGGAAACAGTTTTTAGCTGTGACATTTACAATCAGCACCTGATCTCTAAAATCTACATGATACTGCAAAAACTCAACTGCAAAAAGACAAATAACCCAATTAAAAAAAGGGCAAAAGATATGAATAGACACTTCACTAAAGAAGACATTCAGGTAGCTAACAGATATATGGGGAAATGTTCACGATCATGAGCCATTAGAGAAATGCAGATCAAAACTACAATGAGATTTCATCTCACTCCAACAAGGCTGGCATTAATGCAAAAAACACAAAATAATAAATGTTGGAGAGGCTGTGGAGAGATTGGAACACTTCTACACTGCTGGTGGGAATGTAAAATGGTACAACCACTTTGGAAATTGATTTGGTGCTTCCTTAAAAAGTTAGAAATAGAACTACCATACGATCCAGCAATCCCACTCCTGGAATATATCCTAGAGAAATAAGAGCCTTTATATGAACAGATATATGCACACCCATGTTTGCTGCAGCACTGTTTACAGCAGCCAAATCATGGAAGCAACCAAGGTGCCCATCAACAGATGAATGGATAAATAAATTGTGGTATATTCACACAATGGAATACTATGCATCAATAAAGAACAGTGAGGACTCTGAAACATTTCATAACATGGAGGAACCTGGAAGGCATTACGCTGAGTGAAATTAGTCAGTTGCAAAAGGACAAATATTGTTTAAGACCACTATTATAAGACCTCGAGAAATAGTTTAAACTGAGAAGAAAACATTCTTTTGTGGTTACAAGAGAGGGGAGGGAGGGTGGGGGAGGGGTATTCACTAATTAGTAGATAAGAACTACTTTAGGCGAAGCGAAAGACAACACACAAGACAGGGGAGGTCAGCACAATTGGACTAAACCAAAAGTAAAGAAGCTTCCTGAATAAACTGAATGCTTCGAAGGCCAGCGTAGCAGGGGCAGGGGTCTGGGGGCCTTGGTTTCAGGGGACATCTAAGTCGATTGGCATAATAAAATCTATTAAGAAAATATTCTGCATCCCACTATGAAGAGTGGTGTTTGGGTTCTTAAACGCTAGCAAACAGCCATCTAAGATGAATCAATTGATCTCAACCCACCTGGATCAAAGGAGAATGAAGAACACCAAGGACACAAGGTGATTATGAGCCCAAGAGACAGAAAGGGCCACATGAACCAGTGATTACATCATCCTGAGACGAGAAGAACTAGATGGTGCCCAGCTACAACTGATGACTGCCCTGATGGGGAACACAACAGAGAACCCCTGAGGGAGCAGGAGAGCAGTGGGATGCAGACTACAAATTCTCATAAGACCAGACTTAATGGTCTGACTGAGACTGGAAGGACCCCGGTGGTCATGGCCCCAGACCTTCTGTTGTCCCAGGACAGGAACCATTCCCGAAGCCACCTCTTCAGATATGGATTGGACTGGACAATGGGTTGGAGAGGGATCCTGATGAGGAGTGAGCTTCTTGGATCAGGTGGACACTTGAGACTATGTTGGCATCTCCTGCCTAGAGGGGAGATGAGAGGGTGGAGTGGGTTAGAAGCTGGCGAAAAGGACATGAAAAGAGAGAGTGGAGGGAGAGAGTGGGCTGTCTCATTCGGGGGAGAGTAATTGGGAGTGTGTAGCAAGGTGTATATGGGTTTTTGTGTGAGAGACTGACTTGATTTGTAAACTTTCACTTAAAGCACAATAAAAATTATTAAAAAAAAAAGAAAGAAAATCCTCACAACTGGACCAATATGCAACATCATAATAAAAGGAGAAATATTGAATTTGTCAAGAATTATATTTTACTTGGATCTACAATCAACACCCATGGAAGCAGCAGTCAAGAAATCAAATGACATATTGCATTGGGCAAATCTACAAAAGACCTCTTTAAAGTGTTAGAAAGCAAAGTCATTACTTTAAGAACTAAGGTAAGACTGATCCAAGCCATGGTATTTTCAATTGCTGCATTGTTTTGATATATTTGAATTATGGTGTTGATGAAGAATATTGAAGATACCATTAACTTCCAGAAGAACCAACAAACAGGTCTTGGAAGAAGTACGGTCAGAATGCTCCTTAGATGCAAGGATGGCAAGACTTAGTCTCATGTACATTATATCAGGAGAGACCAGTCCCTGGAGAAGGACGTCATGTGTGGTAGAGGGTCAGCAAAAGAGAGGAAGATCCTCAACAAGATAGATTGGCACCATGGCTGGCAACAATGGGCTGACACAGCAATGATTGTGAGGATGGGGCAGGAACTGGCAGTGTTTTATTCTGTTGCACGTAGGGTCACTATGAGTCAGAACCAACTTGATGGCATCTAACAACGGCAACAACAAAAGGCTTGAATAGACATTTCAGCAAAGAGGCTATTCAAATTTCCAGGAAACACATGAAAAGATGCCCAGAGTTGTTACCCAACAGAGAGATGCAATTCAAAACCACAATGAGGTACTGTTTCACTCCAGTTAGAATAAACACCAAACTAAAACCCATTGCCATGGAGTTGATTCTGAGTCATACTGACCCTATAAACCAAATAAAACCTGTTGCTGTTGAGTTGATTTTGACTCATAGCGACCCTATAGGACAGAGTAGAACTTCTCCATAGGCTTCACAAGACTGTAAATATTTATGGGAGCTGAATGCCACATCATTCTCCCATGCAGGGACTGGTGGGTTTTAACCACTTACCTTTGGTTAGCAGCCAAATCTTAACCACTACACCACCATAGCATGCAAATTAGGATTGGTAACATTAATAAAATGGAAAATAACAAATGTTGCCAAGGATGCAAAGAAACTGGAACTCTTATCCATTGCTGTTGAAAATGCAATATGGCACAGCCATTGTTGAAAACAGTGTGTCAATTCCTCCAATTCCTTCACACGACCCAGCAATCCCACTACTACAAATATCCCAAGGGACTTGAAAGCAGTGATGTGAACTGACATATGTACACCAATATTCATTATAGCAACAGCCAATATTTGGAAACAACCTAAATGGCCATCAGTGGATAAATGGATGAAAAACGTGGTACATACATACAATGAAATCGTACTCCTCTAGAAAGAGAAATAAAGTCTGGATACCTGGATGGAGCTTGAGGACATTATGATAAGTGAAATAAATCAAGCACAAAAGGACAAATATTGTATTATTTCATTTATATGAAAAGATAAGAACAGGCAAATGTATAGAGACCAAAGTTTATGCAGGAAGGAGAGGAAAAGAGAGTTACTGCTCATGAAGTACTGAGTTTCTGCGATATACTGAGTGAAATATCTCAGATGGATCAGTACACGGCTTTTTGTAGCAGAACAAATAATTACAATACTTTCTGGTGTTGTCACAGGCTTTTATTACTTACAGTAATCAGGACAGTGATAAATGGAGTAGGGGTTTATCAAGATCAAGGCTCTCTCAAAAGTCTCCTGTCCAAGGGTGTGTGTTTTGTCACTTCCATGGGTGTCCCTCAAGCACCATGGATGACAGAACAAAGAGAAAGTCAGGTCTACAGCTTTTATAGATGAACTGGAGGGCTGTACCTGGTAGACAGCGTGGAAGCAAGAGGAAGGGGGGCAAGAAGTGGGTGCCTTTGTTTAGGCAAAACCAGGATGGCCATCAGGGGACCAAGAGGGTGCCTTTGTTCAAGTGTTCAGCATGACCACATGTAACCAAAGTAAGAAACATTTTCCCCCTCTAGTTACAAGATTAATTTTGTACAATTAAGTAGTTATAGGTAGTCATGAAGAGAAAGTGTGTAAGGAGAACTTTTATGACAAGAAGAGACTGGAAGACAGAGAGAGAGACCAAATTCTAGTCTACTTATCAGAGAATGCTCTAAGCCCATGGTCTCAGCTTAGGTGGCCCAGATGGGAATGGTAGAGGTGGACCATCCTCCTATCAGTTTCTGTTTATGCCAATGGAAAAATCTCATTTATTAAGGATAATGGATGCACAGTTGGTAGGTGTAAATGATGTCACTGACTTTTACACTAAGTTGAATTGACAAATTCAATCTAAATAAGTATATATATTTACAACAACTACAAAAAAAGTAGCTGTTGAGGCTATTTATATACAAGGCACTTCACCGGATTTGGTTTATAGATTTGGGTGTTTCAGGTTATGATCTCATGGGGCATTGAGTTAATTGGTCTAATATTTTGTTTGCAATGGGTTTTTTTTTTTTTTTTTTTTAAATATTTTGTTTAGCACTTCTGTTCTACCTCCTAGTTCATTGTGTAATGTCTGGGGTCTTAAAAGCTTGCAAGCATCCATCCAGTATACAATTGGTCTCTATTTGCGGGTAGCAATAGACGAAGACCTAGAATAGGAGTAGGATATGGGAAGTATGGATGATTGCCTCCATGATCAACTGCCTTCTTTGTCATGAGGCCAGAAGAAGTGAAGAGTTCCCAGCTACCATTACTGAATGTTTTGACCAAATATTCCGCTGAAGAATCATGATCAAAAAGGGAAAAATGTGGAAGAGAATTTCCATAATAATGGAATGGAATTCAGAATTTCTGGAGCCACTGAGACTGGAATAACCCCTAAAACTACTGCCCTGAGATACCCTGAAACCATAAAAAAAAAAAAAAAAAAAATGCCCTGAAGCCTTTTTTAAACAAAACAACCATCTAGCTTAATTAATAAGGAATGTCTGCCATGAGATTTGTGCTCTTTAAAAACAAACAAACCAAACCAAACAGAACTTACCATTTGGAATCAAATTGTTAACAGCAACACAAAAGCTTTAATACGAACTGTAGGGGGAAAACAAGTGTGTATCATTAGAGGATGAATAAATCGGAAAAGGAAGGTGACAACTGCTGCACAAATTGAAGAATGTAGTCAGTTTCCTTGTATTGTACAGGTAAAAATTGTTGAATTGGTGCATATTTTTTTTTTTTTTTTTTTGCTTTATTTTTTATTTTATTTTTTTTTTTATAATAACTTTTATTAAGCTTCAAGTGAACGTTTACAAATCCAATCAGTCTGTCACATATAAGTTTACATACATCTCACTCCCTACTCCCACTTACTCTCCCCGTCTTGAGTCAGCCCTTTCAGTCTCTCCTTTCTTGACCATTTTGCCGGCTTCCCTCTCTCTCTATCCTCCCATCCCCCCTCCAGACAAGAGTTGCCAACACAATCTCAAGTGTACACCTGATATAATTAGCTCACTCTTCATCAGCGTCTCTCTCCCACCCGCTGACCAGTCCCTTTCATGTCTGATGAGTTGTCTTCGGGGATGGTTCCTGTCCCGTGTCAACAGAAGGTCTGGAGAGCATGACCGCCGGGATTCCTCCAGTCTCAGTCAGACCATTAAGTTTGGTCTTCATATGAGAATTTGGGGTCTGCATCCCACTGCTCTCCTGCTCCCTCAGGGGTCCTCTGCTGAGCTCCCTGTCAGGGCAGTCATCGATTGTGGCCGGGCACCAACTAGTTCTTCTGGTCTCAGGATGATGTAGGTCTCTGGTTCATGTGGCCCTTTCTGTCTCTTGGGCTCTTAGTTGTCATGTGGGCTTGGTGTTCTTCATTTTCCTTTGCTCCAGGTGGGTTGAGACCAATTGCTGCATCTTAGATGGCTGCTTGTTAGCATTTAAGACCCCAGACGCCACATTTCAAAGTGGGATGCAGAATGATTTCATAATAGAATTATTTTGCCAATTGACTTAGAAGTCCCCGCAAACCATGTTCCCCAGACCCCCGCGCTTGCTCCGCTGAGCTTTGAAGCATTCATTTTATCCCGGAAACTTCTTTGCTTTTGGTCCAGTCCAATTGAGCTGACCTTCCATGTATTGAGTGTTGTCTTTCCCTTCACCTAAAGCAGTTCTTATCTACTGATTAATCAATAAAAAAACCCTCTCCCACCCTCCCTCCCTCCCCCCCTCGTAACCACAAAAGTATGTGTTCTTCTCAGGTTTACTATTTCTCAAGATCTTATAATAGTGGTCTTATACAGTATTTGTCCTTTTGCCTCTGACTCATTTCGCTCAGCATAATGCCTTCCAGGTTCCTCCATGTTATGAAATGTTTCAGAGATTCGTCACTGTTCTTTATCGATGCGTAGTATTCCATTGTGTGAATATACCACAATTTATTTACCCATTCATCCGTTGATGGACACCTTGGTTGCTTCCAACTTTTTGCTATTGTAAACAGAGCTGCAATAAACATGGGTGTGCATATATCTGTTTGTATGAAGGCTCTTGTATCTCTAGGGTATATTCCGAGGAGTGGGATTTCTGGGTTGTATGGTAGTTCTATTTCTAACTGTTTAAGATAACGCCAGATAGATTTCCAAAGTGGTTGTACCATTTTACATTCCCACCAGCAGTGTATGAGAGTTCCAATCTCTCCGCAGCCTCTCCAACATTTATTATTTTGTGTTTTTTGGATTAATGCCAGCCTTGCTGGTGTGAGATGGAATCTCATCATAGTTTTAATTTGCATTTCTCTAATGGCTAATGATCGAGAGCATTTTCTCATGTATCTGTTGGCTGCCTGAATATCTTCTTTAGAGAAATGTGTGTTCATATCCTTTGCCCACTTCTTGATTGGGTTGTTTGTCTTTTTGTGGTTGAGTTTTGACAGAATCATGTAGATTTTAGAGATCAGGCGCTGGTCGGAGATGTCATAGCTGAAAATTCTTTCCCAATCTGTAGGTGGTCTTTTTACTCTTTTGGTGAAGTCTTTAGATGAGCATAGGTGTTTGATTTTTAGGAGCTCCCAGTTATCGGGTTTCTCTTCATCATTTTTGGTAATGTTTTGTATTCTGTTTATACCATGTATTAGGGCTCCTAGGGTTGTCCCAGTTTTTTCTTCCATGATCTTTATCGTTTTAGTCTTTATGTTTAGGTCTTTGATCCACTTGGAGTTAGTTTTTGTGCATGGTGTGAGGTATGGGTCCTGTTTCATTTTTTTGCAAATGGATATCCAGTTATGCCAGCACCATTTGTTAAAAAGGCTGTCTTTTCCCCAGTTAATTGACACTGGTCCTTTGTCAAATATCAGCTGCTCATACGTGGATGGATCTATGTCTGGGTTCTCAATTCTGTTCCATTGGTCTATGTGTCTGTTGTTGTACCAATACCAGGCTGTTTTGACTACTGTGGCTGTATAATAGGTTCTGAAGTCAGGTAAGGTGAGGCCTCCCACTTTCTTCTTCTTTTTCAGTAGTGCTTTGCTTATCCGGGGCTTCTTTCCCTTCCATATGAAATTGGTGATTTGTTTCTCTATCCCCTTAAAATATGACATTGGAATTTGGATCGGAAGTGCGTTAAATGTATAGATGGCTTTTGGTAGAATAGACATTTTTACTATGTTAAGTCTTCCTATCCATGAGCAAGGTATGTTTTTCCACTTAAGTATGTCCTTTTGAATTTCTTGTAGTAGAGCTTTGTAGTTTTCTTTGTATAGGTCTTTTACATCCTTGGTAAGATTTATTCCTAAGTATCTTATCTTCTTGGGGGCTACCGTGAATGGTATTGATTTGGTTATTTCCTCTTCGGTGTTCTTTTTGTTGATGTAGAGGAATCCAAGTGATTTTTGTATGTTTATTTTATAACCTGAGACTCTGCCAAACTCTTCTATTAGTTTCAGTAGTTTTCTGGAGGATTCCTTAGGGTTTTCTGTGTATATAATCATGTCATCTGCAAATAGTGATAACTTTACTTCTTCCTTGCCAATCCGGATACCTTTTATTTCTTTGTCTAGCCTGATTGCCCTGGCTAAGACTTCCAACACGATGTTGAATAAGAGCGGTGATAAAGGGCATCCTTGTCTGGTTCCCGTTCTCAAGGGAAATGCTTTCAGGTTCTCTCCATTTAGAGTGATATTGGCTGTTGGCTTTGCATAGATGCCCTTTATTATGTTGAGGAATTTTCCTTCAATTCCTATTTTGGTAAGAGTTTTTATCATAAATGGGTGTTGGACTTTGTCAAATGCCTTTTCTGCATCAATTGATAAGATCATGTGGTTTTTGTCTTTTGTTTTATTTATGTGATGGATTACATTAATGGTTTTTCTGATATTAAACCAGCCTTGCATACCTGGTATAAATCCCACTTGATCAGGGTGAATTATTTTTTTGATGTGTTGTTGGATTCTATTGGCTAGAATTTTGTTGAGGATTTTTGCATCAATGTTCATGAGGGATATAGGTCTATAATTTTCTTTTTTTGTAATGTCTTTACCTGGTTTTGGTATCAGGGAGATGGTGGCTTCATAGAATGAGTTGGGTAGTATTCCGTCATTTTCTATGCTTTGGAATACCTTTAGTAGTAGTGGTGTTAACTCTTCTCTGAAAATTTGGTAGAACTCTGCAGTGAAGCCGTCCGGGCCAGGACTTTTTTTTGTTGGGAGTTTTTTGATTACCGTTTCAATCTCTTTTTTTGTTATGGGTCTATTTAGTTGTTCTGCTTCTGAATGTGTTAGTTTAGGTAGGTAGTGTTTTTCAAGGAATTCATCCATTTCTTCTAGGTTTTCAAATTTGTTAGAGTACAATTTTTCATAATAATCTGAAATGATTCTTTTAATTTCATTTGGTTCTGTTGTGATGTGGTCCTTCTCATTTCTTATTCGGGTTATTTGTTTCCTTTCCTGTATTTCTTTAGTCAGTCTAGCCAATGGTTTATCAATTTTGTTAATTTTTTCAAAGAACCAGCTTTTGGCTTTGTTAATTCTTTCAATTGTTTTTCTGTTCTCTAATTCATTTAGTTCAGCTCTAATTTTTATTATTTGTTTTCTTCTGGTGCCTGATGGATTCTTTTGTTGCTCACTTTCTATTTGTTCAAGTTGTAGGGACAGTTCTCTGATTTTGGCTCTTTCTTCTTTTTGTATGTGTGCATTTATTGATATAAATTGACCTCTGAGCACTGCTTTTGCTGTGTCCCAGAGGTTTTGATAGGAAGTATTTTCATTCTCGTTGCTTTCTATGAATTTCCTTATTCCCTCCTTGATGTCTTCTATAACCCAGTCTTTTTTCAGGAGGGTATTGTTCATTTTCCAAGTATTTGATTTCTTTTCCCTCGTTCTTCTGTTATTGATCTCTAGTTTTATTGCCTTGTGGTCTGAGAAGATGCTTTGTAATATTTCGATGTTTTGGACTCTGCAAAGGTTTGTTTTATGACCTAATATGTGGTCTATTCTAGAGAATGTTCCATGTGCGCTAGAAAAAAAAGTATATTTTGCAGCAGTTGGGTGGAGAGTTCTGTATAAGTCAATGAGGTCAAGTTGGTTGATTGTTGTAATTAGATCTTCCGTGTCTCTGTTGAGCTTCTTACTGGATGTCCTGTCCTTCTCCGAAAGTGGTGTGTTGAAGTCTCCTACTATAATTGTGGAGGTATCTATCTCGCTTTTCAGTTCTGTTAAAATTTGATTTATATATCTTGCAGCCCTGTCATTGGGTGCGTAAATATTTAATATGGTTATGTCTTCCTGATCAATTGTCCCTTTTATCATTATATAGTGTCCTTCTTTATCCTTTGTGGTGGATTTAAGTCTAAAGTCTATTTTGTCAGAAATTAATATTGCTACTCCTCTTCTTTTTTGCTTATTGTTTGCTTGATATACTTTTTTCCATCCTTTGAGT
This sequence comes from Elephas maximus indicus, assembly GCF_024166365.1. Classification (NCBI taxonomy): domain Eukaryota; kingdom Metazoa; phylum Chordata; class Mammalia; order Proboscidea; family Elephantidae; genus Elephas; species Elephas maximus. Next base: position 5,260,698 of record NC_064822.1, on the reverse strand, counting down.
TTTAGTTTGTTTGTGTCTCTAAGTCTAAGGTGTGTCTCTTGTAGGCAGCATATAGATGGATCGTGTTTCTTTATCCAGTCTGTGACTCTCTGTCTCTTTATTGGTGCATTTAGTCCATTTACATTCAGGGTAATTATAGATAAATAAGTTTTTAGTGCTGTCATTTTGATGCCTTTTTATGTGTGTTGTTGACAATTTCATTTTTCCACATACTTTTTTGTGCTGAGGCGTTTTTCTTAGTAAATTGTGAGATCCTCACTTTCATAGTGTTTGACTTTATGTTAGTTGAGTCGTTACGTTTTTCTTGGTTTTTGTCTTGAGTTATAGAATTGTTATACCTTTTTGTGGTTACCTCATTATATACCCCTATTTTTCTAAGTAAAAACCTAACTTGTATTGTTCTATATCGCCTTGTATCACTCTCCATATGGCAGTTCAATGCCTCCTGTATTTAGTCCCTCTTTTTGATTATTGTGATCTTTTACCTATTGACTTCCATGATTCCCTGTTATGTGTATTTTTTTTTTAATTAATCTTAATTTGTTTGTTTTTGTGATTTCCCTATTTGAGTTGATATCAGGACGTTCTGTTTTGTGACCTTGTGTTGTGCTGATATCTGATATTATTGGTTCTCTGACCAAACAATATCCTTTAGTATTTCTTGTAGCTTTGGTTTGGTTTTTGCAAATTCTCTAAACTTGTGTTTGTCTGTAAATATCTTAATTTCGCCTTCATATTTCAGAGAGAGTTTTGCTGGATATATGATCCTTGGTTGGCAGTTCTTCTCCTTCAGTGTTCTGTATATGTCGTCCCATTCCCTTCTTGCCTGCATGGTTTCTGCTGAGTAGTCAGAACATATTCTTATTGATTCTCCCTTGAAGGAAACCTTTCTTTTCTCCCTGGCTGCTTTTAAAATTTTCTGTTTATCTTTGGTTTTGGTGAGTTTGATGATAATATGTCTTGGTGTTTTTCTTTTTGGATCAATCTTAAATGGGGTTCGATGAGCATCTTGGATAGATATCCTTTCGTCTTTCATGATGTCAGGGAAGTTTTCTGTCAGAAGTTCTTCAACTATTTTCTCTGTGTTTTCTGTCCCCCCTCCCTGTTCTGGGACTCCAATCACCCGCAGGTTATCCTTCTTGATAGAGTCCCACATAATTCTTAGGGTTTCTTCATTTTTTTTAATTCTTTTATCTGATTTTTTTTCAGCTATGTTGGTGTTGATTCCCTGGTCCTCCAGATGTCCCAGTCTACATTCTAATTGCTCGAGTCTGCTCCTCTGACTTCCTAGTGTGTTGTCTAATTCTGTTATTTTATTGTTAATCTTTTGGATTTCTACATGTTGTCTCTCTATGGATTCTTGCAACTTATTAATTTTTCCAGTATGTTCTTGAATAATCTTTTTGAGTTCTTCAACAGTTTTATCAGTGTGTTCCTTGGCTTTTTCTGCAGATATCCTAATTTCATTTGTGATATCATTAAGCATTCTGTAAATTAGTTTTTTATATTCTGTATCTGATAATTCCAAAATTGTATCTTCATTTGGGAAAGATTTTGATTCTTTTGTTTGGGGAGTTGGAGAAGCTGTCACGGTCTGCTTCTTTAAGTGGTTTGATATGGATTGTTGTCTCCGAGCCATCACTGGGAAACTAGTTTTTCCAGAAAATCCGCTAAAAAAAAACTGCAGTCAGATCCCTATCAGAGTTCTCCCTCTGGCTCAGGCTATTCAGATGTTAATGAAGCCGCCTGGGGAGGGTGGGGGAGGGAACAGAGAGATAGGAGAGTAGCACCTCAGAATATAGCCAGAGTTGCTTGTCTTGCTTGGAATGACTATTATATCTGAGATTCCCGCGGGCGCGTCGCCTATGTGTGCTGTCTGTGTGGAGATTGCCCCCGGGGGGTCTGGCCCGCTGGAGTCACGGTCAGATCCTCCGCTTCCAGCCCCACGCCCAGCGTCAAGGCTCCCCTACTGGGACGGTGCACTCTCGACTCCAAAATCAGTCGCTGCCTCCCGGGGACTTCTCGTCCCTCCAGCCGCGTGGCCGTGCCGCCCCCGTGAACCAGGTGGGCCCCCTCCCGGGGTTAGTTCAGATGGGTGGAGTAGCTCCCCGTGCTTGTGCCGCGACCGAGTGTCCCGGCTGGAACGCTGTTCTCCCCGCTCCAATACCAGTCGCTGCCTCCCGGGGACTTCTCCTACCGGCTGCGTCTCACGCCGCCCGCGCGACCCGGATGGTCACCTTCCCGGGGTTAGTTCAGGGGGTGGAGCAACTCTCCGTGTTTATGGCGTACCTGCGTGCAGTCCAAATCCCTGCGGGACGGTTCCCCGGCTCGGATGCTGCTCTTTCTGCTCCAAGATCAGTCACTGCCTCCCGGGGACTTCTCCTACCAGCTGCGTCCCACGCCGCCCGTGGAACCGGCTAGTCCCCCTCCCGGGGTTAGTTCAGGGGGGTGGAGCAGGTCTCTGTGCTTGTGCCGTACCTGACTGGTATGCTGGCTCCAGGCTCTGGAAACAATCGCTGCTTCCCCGTATTAGTTCGTTGTCCGTCTCTAAATCTGTGTTTGTTGTTCAGGGTTCGTAGATTGTTATGTATGTGATCGATTCACTTGTTTTTCCGTGTCTTTGTTGTAAGAGGGATCCGAGGTAGCGTCTGCCTAGTCCGCCATCTTGGCTCCGCCTCCTCGAATTGGTGCATATTTTGATGGGTATATTTTCATAAACAATAAAAAAAATTTAAAAGATTACTTCTAATTTTTTAAATAATTTTTATTGAGCTTTAAGTGAACGTTTACAAATCAAGTCAGTCTGTCACATATAAGCTTATATACACCTTACTCCACACTCCCACTTCCTCTCCCCCTAATGAGTAAGCCCTTCCGGTCTCTCCTTTTGTAACAATTTTGCCAGTTTCTAATCCTCTTTACCCTCCCATCTCCCCTCCAGACAGGAGATGCCAACACAGTCTCAAGTGTCCACCTAATACAAGTAGCTCACTATTCATCAACATCTCTCTCCCACCCACTGTCCAGTCCCTTCCATGTCTGATGAGTCGTCTTCGGGAATGGTTCCTGTCCTGGGCCAACAGAAGGTCTGGGGACCATGACCGCCGGGATTCCTCTAGTCTCAGTCAGACCATTAAGTCTGGTCTTTTTATGAGAATTTGGGGTCTGCATCCCACTGATCTCCTGCTCCCTCAGGGGTTCTCTGTTGTACTCCCTGTCAGGGCAGTCATCGATTGTGGCTGGGCACCAACTAGTTCTTCTGGTCTCAGGATGATGTAAGTCTCTGGTTCATGTGGCCCTTTCTGTCTCTTGGGCTCATAGTTATCGTGTGACCTTGGTGTTCTTCATTCTCCTTTGATCCAGATGGGTTGAGACTAATTGATGCATCTTAGATGGCTGCTTGTTAGCATTTAAGACCCCAGATGCCTCATTTCAAAGCCGGATGCAGAATGTTTTCATAATAGATTTATTTTGCCAATTGACTTAGAGGTCCCCTTAAACCATGGTCCCCAAACCACCGCCCTTGCTCCGCTGACCTTGGAAGCCTTCAGTTTATCCCAGAAACTTCTTTGCTTTTGGTCCAGTCCAGTTGAGCTGACCTTCCATGTATTGAGTATTGTCCTTCCCTTCACCTAAAGTAGTTCTTATCTACTAACTAATCAGTAAAAAACCCTCTCCCACTCTCCCTCCCTCCCCCCCTCATAACCACAAAAGCATGTGTTCTTCTCAGTTTATACTATTTCTCAAGATCTTATACTAGTGGTCTTATACAATACTTGTCCTTTTGCCTCTGACCAATTTCGCTCAGCATAATGCCTTCCAGGTTCCTCCATGTTATGAAATGTTTCACAGATTTGTCACTGTTCTTTATCGATGCGTAGTATTCCATTGTGTGAATATACCACTATTTATTTAACCATTCATCCATTGATGGACACCTTGGTTGCTTCCAGCTTTTTGCTATTGTAAACAGAGCTGCAATAAACATGGGTGTGCATATATCTGTTTGTGTGAAGGCTCTTATTTCTCTAGGGTATATTCCGAGGAGTGGGATTTCTGGGTTGTATGGTAGTTCTATTTCTAACTGTTTAAGATAACGCCAGAAAGACTTCCATAGTGGCTGTACCATTTTACATTCCCACCAGCAGTGTGTAAGAGTTCCAATCTCTCCGCAGCCTCTCCAACATTTATTATTTTGTGTTTTTTGGATTAATGCCAGCCTTGTTGGAGTGAGATGGAATCTCATGGTAGTTTTAATTTGCATTTCTCTAATGGCTAATGATGGAGAGCATTTTCTCATGTATCTGTTAGCTGCCTGAATATCTTCTTTAGGGAACTGCATGTTCATATCCTTTGCCCACTTCTTGATTGGGTTGTTTGTCTTTTTGTGGTTGAGTTTTAACAGAATCATATAGATTTTAGAGATCGGGCACTGGTCAGAGATGTCACAGCTGAAAATTCCTTCCCAGTCTGTAGGTGGTCTTTTCCCTCTTTTGGTGAAGTCCTTAGATGAGCATAGGTGTTTGATTTTTAGGAGCTCCCAGTTATCTGGTTTCTCTTTGTCATTTTTGGTAATGTTTTGTATTCTGTTTCTGCCTTGTATTAGGGCTCCTAATGTTGTCCCTATTTTTTTTTCCATGATCTTTACCATTTTAGTCTTTATGTTTAGGACTTTGATCCACTTGGAGTTAGTTTTTGTGCATGGTGTGAGGTATGGGTCCTGTTTCATTTTTTTTGAAAATGGATATCCAGTTACGCCAGCACCATTTGTTAAAAAGACTGTCTTTTCCCCAATTAACTGATACTGGGCCTTTGTCAAATATCAGCGGCTTATGTGTGGATGGATTTATATCTGGGTTCTTAATTCTGTTCCATTGGTCTATGTGCCTATTGTTGAACCAGTACCAGGCTGTTCTGACTACTGTGGTTCTGAAATCAGGTACAGTGAGGCCTCCCACTTTCTTCTTCTTTTTCAGTAATGCTTTACTTCTCCAAGGCTTCTTTCCCTTCCATATGAAGTTGGTGATTTGTTTCTCCATCACATTAAAAAATGACATTGGAATTTGGATCGGAAGTGCATTGTATGTATAGATGGCTTTTGGTAGAATAGACATTTTTACTATGTTAAGTCTTCCTATCCATGAGCAAGGTATGTTTTTCCACTTAAGTAGGTCCTTTTTAGTTTCTTGTAGTAGTACTTTGTAGTTTTCTTTGTATAGGTCTTTTACATCTTTGGTAAGATTTATTCCTAAGTATTTTATCTTCTTGGGGGCTACTGTGAATGGTATTTATTTGGTGATTTCCTCTTCGATGTTCTTTTTGTTGATGTAGAGGAATCCAAGTGATTTTTGTATGTTTATCTTATAACCTGAGACTCTGCCAAACTGTTCTATTAGTTTCAGTAGTTTTCTGGAGGATTCCTTAGGGTTTTCCGTGTATAAGATCATGTCATCTGCAAATAGAGATAATTTTACTTCCTCCTTGCCAATCTGGAAGCCCTTTATTTCTTTGTCTAGCCTAATTGCTCTGGCTAGGACCTCTAGCACAATGTTGAATAAGAGCGGTGATAAAGGGCATTCCTGTCTGGTTCCCGTTCTCAAGGGAAATGCTTTCAGGCTCTCTCCATTTAGAATGATGTTGGCTGTTGGCTTTGTATAGATGCCCTTTATTATGTTGAGGAATTTTCCTTCAATTCCTATTTTGGTGAGAGTTTTTATCATGAATGGGTGTTGGACTTTGTGAAATGCCTTTTCTGCATCAATTGATGAGATCATGTGGTTTTTGTCTTTTGTTTTATTTATATGGTGGATTACATTAATGGTTTTTCTAATATTAAACCAGCCTTGCATACCTGGTATAAATCCCACTTGGTCATGGTGGATTTTTTTTTTTTTTTGATATGTTGTTGAATTCTATTGGCTAGAATTTTCTTGAGGATTTTTGCATCTATGTTCATGAGGGATATAGGTCTGTAATTTTCTTTTTTTGCGATGTCTTTGCCTGGTTTTGGTATCAGGGAAATGGTGGCTTCATAGAATGAGTTAGGTAGTATTCCGTCATTTTCTATGCTTTGAAATACCTTTAGTAGTAGTGGTGTTAACTGTTCTCTGAAAGTTTGGTAGAACTCTGCAGTAAAGCCATCTGGGCCAGGGCTTTTTTTTGTTGGGAGTTTTTGGGTTACCGTTTCAATCTCTTTTTTTGTTATGGGTCTATTTAGTTGTTCTACTTCTGATTGTGTTAGTTTAGGAAGGTAGTGTTTTTCTAGGAATTCATCCATTTCTTCAAGGTTTGCAAATTTGTTAGAGTACAATTTTTCGTAATAATCTGATATGATTCTTTTAATTTCAGTTGGGTCTGTTTTGATGTGGCCCATCTCGTTTCTTATTCGGGTTATTTGTTTGCTTTCCTGTATTTCTTTAGTCAGTCTGGCCAATGGTTTATCAATTTTGTTAATTTTTTCAAAGAACTAGCTTTTGGCTTTGTTAATTCAATTTTTTTTCTGTTCTCTAATTCATTTAGTTCAGCTCTAATTTTTATTATTTGTTTTCTTCTGGTGCTGATGGATTCTTTTGCTGCTCACTTTCTATTTGTTCAAGTTGTAGGGACAGTTCTCCGATTTTGGCTCTTCTTTTTTATGTGTGCATTTATCGATATAAATTGGCCTCTGAGCACCACTTTTGCTGTGTGCCAGAGGTTTTGAGAGGAAGTATTTTCATTCTCGGAATTTCCTTATTTCCTCCTTAATGTCTTCTATAACCCAGTCTTTTTTCAGAAGGGTATTATTCAGTTTCCAAGTATTTGATTTCTTTTCCCTGATTTTTCTGTTATAGATTTCCACTTTTATGGCCTTGTGGTCTGAGAAGATGCTTTGTAATATTTCGATGTTTTGGATTCTGCAAACGCTTGTTTTGTGACCTAATATGTGGTCTCTTTTAAAGAATGTTCCATGTGCGCTAGAAAAAAAAGTATACTTTGCAGCAGTTGGGTGGAGAGTTCTGTATAAGTCAATGAGGTCAAGTTGGTTGATTGTAGTAATTAGGTCTTCCTTGTCTCTATTGAGCTTCTTACTGGATATCCTGTCCTTCTCCAAAAGTGGTGTGTTGAAGTCTCCTACTATAATTGTGGAGGTGTCTATCTCATTTTTCAGTTCTGTTAAAGTTTGTTTTATGTATCTTGCAGTCCTGTCATTGGGTGCATAAATATTTAATATGGTTATATCTTCCTGGCCAATTGTCCCTTTTATCATTATGTAGTGTCCTTCTTTATCCTTTGTGGTGGATTTAACTTTGAAATCTATTTTTGTTAGAAATTAGTATTGCTACTCCTGCTCTTTTTTGGTTATTGTTTGCTTGATATATTTTTTTCCATCCTTTGAGTTTTAGTTTGTTTGTGTCTCTAAGTCTAAGGTGTGTCTCTTGTAGGCAGCATATAGACGGATCGTGTTTCTTTATCCACTCTGAGACTCTCTGTCTCTTTATTGGTGCAATTAATCCATTTACATTCAGCGTAATTATAGATAAGTATGTGTTTAGAGTTGTCATTTTAATGCCTTTTTATGTGTGTTGTTGACAATTTCATTTTTCCACATACTTTTTTGTGCTGAGAAGTTTTTCTTTGTAAATTGTGTGTTCCTCATTTTCATAGTATTTGACTTCATGTTTGCTGAGTCATTACTTTTTTCTTGGTTTTTATTTTGAGTTATGGAGTTGTTATATCTCTTTGTGGTTACCTTAATATTTACCCATTTTTTTTCTAAGTAAAAACCTAACCTGTTGTCCTATATCGCTTTGTCTCCCTCTCCATATGGCAGTTCTATCCCACCTGTATTTAGTCCCTCTTTTTGATTATTGTGATCTTTTACATATTGACTTCAATGATTACCCTGTTTTGAGCATTTTTTTTTTTTTAGTTAATCTTAATTTGTTTTTGTGATTTTCCTATTTGAGTTGATATCAGGATGTTCTGTTCTGTGACCTTGTGTTGTGCTGGTGTCTGATATTATTGGTTTTCTGACCAAACAATTTCCTTTAGTATTTCTTGCAGCTTTGGTTTGGTTTTTGCAAATTCTCTAAGTTTGTGTTTATCTGTAAATATCTTAATTTCGCCTTCATATTTCAGAGAGAGTTTTGCTGGATATATGATCCTTGGCTGGCAGTTTTTCTCCTTCAGTGCTCTGTATATGTCATCCCATTGCCTTCTTGCCTACATGGTTTCTGCTGAGTAGTCTGAGCTTATTCTTATTGATTCTCCCTTGTAGGAGACCTTTCTTTTATCCCTGGTTGCTTTTAAAATTTTCTGTTTATCTTTGGTTTTGGCAAGTTTAATGTAAATATGTCTTGGTGTTTTTCTTTTTGGATCAATCTTAAATGGGGTTCAATGAGCATCTTGGATAGATATCCTTTCGTCTTTCATGATGTCGGGAGGTTTTCTGTCAGCAGATCTTCAACTATTCTTTGTGTTTTCCATTGTCCCTCCCTGTTCTGGGACTCCAATCACACGCAAGTTATCCTTCTTAATAGAGTCCCACATGATTCTTAGGGTTTCTTCATTTTTTTTTAATTCTTTTATCTGATTTTTTTTTTCAGCTATGTTGGTGTTAATTCCCTGGTCCTCCAGATTTCCCAGTCTGCATTCTAATTGCTCGAGTCTGCTCCTCTGACTTTCTTTTGCATTGTCTAATTCTGTAATTTTATTGTTAATCTTTTGGATTTCTGAATGCTGTCTCTCTATGGATTCTTGCAACTTATTAATTTTTCCACTATATTCTTGAATAATCTTTTTGAGTTCTTCAACTGCTTTATCAGCATGTTCATTGGCTTTTTCTGCAGATTACCTTATTTCATTTCTGAGGTCATCCCTGATGTCTTGAAGCATTCTGTAAATTAGTTTTTTATATTCTGTATCTGATAATTCCAGGATTGTATCTTCATTTGGGAAAGATTTTGATTCTTTAGTTTGGGGGGTTGTAGAAGCAGTCATGGTCTGCTTCGTTATGTGGTTTGATATCGACTGCTGTCTCCGAGCCATCACTAAGATATTGTAGTGATTTATTCTATATTTGCTCACTGAGTCTTATCTTGTTTTGTTTTCTTTCAATATACGTGGATGGGCTACTAGATTGCACTGTCTTGATTTTTGTAGCCCTTGACTTACTTATGATCTATTACCAGCTGGTTTGGGCTGTTACCAGATATATACGCCTGAGTCCATTCACTATTCTTGAGTAGAATCTGATTTGGGGTCATCAAGCGTGTGATGCACACCGTCACCTATTCACCTTGAGAAGTAGTGGTGATAGTTGTGTGCACCAGAATCTAGTAGCAGCTGGGGTTCACATTCCAGGGGTGCAGGATGCTGACAGGCTTCCCCCAAGTGTCAGTGAGGTAGGTGTGTCTCTATTCCTAAAGCACGTTGGTGGGTGGGCTCTGCTTCTGTACCTTAGGCCCCCAATGCAAGTACCTCTACAGATGGGTAGGTGTCACCCTTCTTAGAACCCTAAAGCAGGAGGCTAGGTGGTCTTGGGTGAGCCTCAGCCCTCAGTTCCCTGTTGTGGGTGAGGGCCCTGTTGAATACGCAGAGATATCAGACCTGGGAAACTTGTCTTTCCAGTAAATCCACTAAAACAAATGCAGTCAGATCCCTATCAGAAATTCCTTTGCATTATAATAGCTACCTTGTTCCCTGTAGGGCTGAAAGCCCGAGACTGTGGATCACATATGCTTGGCTGGAGCTGGTTCTGTGTTTTTAGTCCAATTAGGGAGGGATTTTTGGTCCCTGGGTTTTTTGTGGTTGCTTCTCTCAGGCCAGAAGAATGGGTTAGGAAAAGACCAAAAAAAAAAAAAAAGGAAAGGAAAAGCCACGAAGCAGTTCTCCCTATGGCTCAGGAAATTCCAATGTTAATGAAGCTGCCTGGGAAGGGGAGGGGAGGGTTCAGAAAAACAGGAGAGAGTAGCACCCCAGAATATAGACAAAGTTACTTATCTTGCTTGGGATGACTGTTTTATCTGAGATTCCAGAGGGGCGCGTCGCCTGTGTGCGCTGGCTGTGTAGAGATTGCCCCCGAGGGTCAGGCCCACGTCCCCGGCTTGCGCTGTCTCAGAAGCCGGGGTCAGTTCCTCCACTGCCAGTCCAAAGCCCAGCGTCAAGGTTCCCCGACTGGGATGCTGCACTCCCAGCTCCACAAACAGTCGCTGCCTCCCGGTGACTTCTCCTCCCGCCAGCCGCGTCGCTGCGCCATCTGCGCGGACCAGCTTGGCCCCCCCAGGTCAGTTCAGGGTGCTGGGGCTGCGCCCCGTGTTTGCACCGCCACAGGATGTCGAGCTCATCTCCCCTGCTCCCAGTCCAAAGCCTGGCACCAAGGCTCCCCGGCTGGGACGCTGCACTCCCGGCACCAATACCAGTCGCTGCCTCCCGGCGACTTCTCCTCCCGCCAGCTGCATCGCCGCACCACCCGCGCAGACTGCCTGGGCCCCCTCCCAAGGTCAGTTCAGGGAGGTAGGGCTGTGCCCCGTGTTTGCGCCGTCACAGGATGCAGTGCTCAGCTCCCCTGAACCCAGTCCAAAGCCCCACGCCAAGGTTCCTCGGCTGGGACCCTGGCTCCAGGCTCTGAAAACAGTCGCTGCTTCCCCGTAGTTGTTCCTTCTCAGTCTCTGTCACTCAGGTCAACTCTTTAAATCTGTGTTTGTTGGTCAGCATTCGTAGATTGTTATGTATGTGGTCGATTCACTTGTTTTTCTGAGTCTTTGTTGCAAGAGGGATCCGAGGTAGCGTCTACCTTGTCAGCCATCTTGGCCCCCCTCCTCTAGAATTTTTATTATGAATGGGTGTTGGACTTTGTCAAATTCCTTTTCTGGATCAATTGATAAGATCATGTGGTTCTTGTCTTTTGTTTTATTTATATGATGGATTACATTAATTGTTTTTCTAATGTTGATCCATCCCTGCATACCTGGTATGAATCCCACTTGGTCATGGTGAATTATTCTTTGATATGTTGTTGAATTCTGTTGGCTAGAATTTTGTTGAGGATTTTTCCGTCTAAGTCCATGAGGGATATAGGCTTGTAATTTTCTTTTTTGTGTGTGTGGTTTCTTTACCTGGTTTTGGTATCAGGGTTATGCTGGCTTCATAGAATGAGTTTGGGAGTATTCCATCCTTTTCTGTGCTCTGAAATATCTTTAGTAGCAGTGGTTTTAACTCCTCTCTAAAAGTTTGGTAGAATTCTTCGTGAAGCTGTCAGGGCCAGGGCTTCCCTTTGTTGGGAGATTTTTTATTACTTTTTTAATCTCTTCTTTTGTTATGGGTTTATTTCACTGTTCTGTATCTATTTGTTTGTGTTTGTTTAGGTAGGTAATGTGTTTCTACAAATTTGTCCATTTCCTCTAGGTTTTCAAATTTATTTGAGTACAGTTTTTCATAGTATTCTGTTATGATTCTTTTAATTTCTGTTGAGTCTGTTGTGACATCACCCATCTGATTTCTTGTTTGGGTTTTTTCCTTCCTCTCGTGTTTCTCTTTTGTCAGTCTGGCCAATGGTTTATTGATTTTGTTAATCTTTTCAATAACCAGCTTTTGGTATTGTTAACTCTTTCAGTTGTTTTTCCGTTCTCCATTTCATTTCATTCTGCTCTAATTTTTACTATTTGCTTTCTTCTGGTGCCTGAGGGTTTCTTTTGTTGCTCTCTTTCTATTTGTTCAAGCTGTAGTGATAATTCTTGGATTTGGCCCTTTCTTATTTTTGTATGTGTGCATTTATTTATACATAAATTGACCTCTGAGCACTGCTTTACCTGTGTCCCAAAGTTTCTGACAGGAAGTGTTTTCATTCTCATTGGATTCCTTATTCCATCCTTAATTTTGTTCTATAATCCATTTGTTTTTGAGCAAAGTGTTGTTCAGTTTCCATGTGTTTGATTTCTTTTCCCTGATTTTTCTGCTATTGACGTCTAGTTTTATGACTTTCTGGCCACAGAAGATGCTTTGTAATATTTCAATGTTTTGGATTCTGTTATGTCTTGCTTTATGGCCTAATATGTGGTCTATTCTAGAGAATGTTCCATGTGTGTTGGAAAAGAAAGTATACTTGGATGCTGTTGGGTGGAGTGTTTTGTATATGTCTATGAGGTCATCAGGTTGGTTGATTGTGGCATTTAGATCTTCCATGTCTTTATTGAGCTTATTTCTGGTTATTCTATCCTTCACTGAAAGTCCTGTGTTGAAGTCTCCTACTATTATTGTGGAGTTGTCTGCCTTGCTTTTCAATGCCGTTAGAGTTTGTTTTATGTATATTGAAGCCCTGTCGTTGGGAGCATAAATATTTAATATGGTAATACCCTCCTGGTGTACTGTCCCTTTAATCATTATATAGTGACCTTCCTTATCCTTTGTAGTAGATTTAAGTTTGAAGTCTGTTTTGTCAGAAGTTAGTATAGCCACTCCTGCTCTTTTTTGATTGTTGTTTGCTTGATATATTTTTCCCATCCTTTGAGCTTTAGTTTGTTTATGCCTTTAAGTCTAAGGTGTGTCTCTTGTAGGCAGCATATAGACGGATCATTTTTTTTAATCCATTCTGCAACTCTCTATTGGTGCATGTAGTCCATTTACATTCAGAGTGATTATAGATAGGCATGAGTTCAGTGCTGTCATTTTGATGTCTTTTTTGTGTGTTGTTGACAGTTTCATTTTTCCACTTAGTTTTTTGTGCTGAGTAGTTTTTCTTTGTAAATTGGGTGTTGCTCTTTTTCATTGTTGTTGATTTTGTTTTTGCTGAGTCTTTATGTTTTTCTTATATTTTATTTTGATGTGTAAGACTGTTAGTCTCCTTTGTGATTACATTAATATTTACCCTTATATTTGTAAATTTAAACCTAACTTGTATCTCCCTATATCACCTTGAGTTCCTCTATATATGGAAGATCTATAACTAGTTCATGTAGTCCATGTTGATTGATTTAATGTTGTCATATTTTACATAATGACATCACTGATTCTCTGAGCGCTTTTCTATCTTGATTTATTTTCGTGATTTCCCTATCTGGGTTGATATCTGGTTGCTCTTTCCTGTGTTCCAGTGTTGGGTTGATATCTGATATTATTGACTTTCTTACCAGAGAGTTCCCTTTAGTATTTCTTTTTTTTTTTGATCTGGTGTTTTGTAAATTCCCTAACTTTCTGTTTATCTGGAAATATCCTAATTTCACTTGCATATTTGAGAGACAGTTTTGCTGGCTATATGACTCTTGGCTGGCAGTTTGTCTCCCTCAGTGCTTTATATATGTCATCCCATTGCCTTCTTGCCTGTGGTTTTTCTGCTGCATAGTCTGAGCTTATTCCTATTGATTTGCCTTTGTAGGTAACTTTTTGTGTACCCCTGGCCTCTCTTAAAATTTTCTCTTTAACTGTGGTTTTGGCAAGTTTGATTATAATATGTCTTGGTGACTTTCTTTTGGGATCTACCGGATATGGGGTTCGATGAGGATCTTGGATAGATATCCTTTCATCTTTCACGATGTCAGGAAAGTCTTCTGCCAGCAAATATTCAAGAATTCTCTCTGTATTTTCTGTTATCCCTCCCTGTCCTGGTAGTCCAATCACTCGTAGGTTATTCTTCTTGATAGAGTACCACATAATTCCTGGGTTTCTTCATTTTTTTTAATTCTTTTATCTGATTTTTCTTTGAGTATATTGTTGCCACATGTTTCATGTTTAATCTTGCTAATTCTGACTTCCATCTCCTCTCTTCTGTTCTGCTGACTTCCTACTGAGTTGTCTAATTCTGAAATTTTATTGTTAATCTTTTGAATTTCTGATTGCTGTCTCTGTGTGGATCCTTGCAGCCTATTAAAGTTTTCATTCTGTTCTTGAATAATCTTCTTAACTTCCTCAGCTGCTTTATCTTTGTGCTCCTTGGCTTGTTCTGCATTTTGCCTGTTCTCCTTCCTGAGGTCTTGAAGAGCTCTGTATATTGATCTTTTGTATTCTACGTCTGGTAATTCCAGGAATACGTCTTCATCCAGAAGAGTCCTTGATTCTTTGCTTTGGGAGTTTGTTGCAACAATCATGGTCTCCTTCTTTATGTGATTTTATATTGACAGGTGTCTCCAAGCCATCTATAATTTATTGTATTAATTTATTTTATGTTTGCTCACTGTGTCCTAGCTTCTTGCTTTGTTTTGCTTTGGTATACCCAAATAGGCTACTAGAGTGAGCTCACTTGATTACTGGAGTCTTTGAAGCACTAATGTCCTGTTACCCGATGCCTAGAGCTGTTACCAGGTATATGAGTCTAGGAGTCCATTCACTATTCTTGAATAGATTCAGCTGAGGGGTCCCAGTAGTCGCTCACCAAGTGTGTGGTACAGGCTCTTATCTACGATCCTAGAGGAGCAGTGGTGATTGGTGTATGCACAGGTTTCTGGTAGCTCTAAGGGGTCATACTCTGAGGAAGGTAGGGGGCTGACAATCTTCCCCCGAATGTCTGTGAGGAAAGCACATTCCTGTTCTCTACAGAGCTCTGGTGGGTGGACTCTGCAGCCGTACTCTAGGTATCCAGTGCTTCTAACTGTAACGTCTGGAGGTCTGGTAGGCACCACTTATCCTTGGAGCCCTGTCACAGGTGGCTAGGTGGCGTCCAGTCCTCAGGCCCCTGCTGTGTGCTGTGGGTAGGTGAGGGCCCTGTTTAATAGGCAGAGCAGTATCAAACATCAAAAACCCTGACACTCCACCGCACAGATGAAACAGTTACAGTCAGTCCTCAAACAGATTCACCCTTGCAATATAACTGCCAGATCCTATCTGCTATAATGGGACCACATGGATCTATGCTGGGGTGAAGACAAAATCTATGGACCACCTGTGCCTGGACTGGGGCCGCTTCTGCTCTGAGTTTCTAGATTAGGGGAGTCAGCAGAATATTTTTCCCCCTTTGGTTAATTTGTTCCTTCTCCAAGGCCAGGGGAATGGCTCAGAGAGAGCAGCAGGACCTATCTCAGGCCCAGGGAAATCAAATGTTAACGAAGCTGGCTGGGGCAGAGGGAGGAGGGATCAGATAGATAGGAGAGAGTTCTGTCAAAAGGAGGAGCTATTAGATCCATGTTGTAAATTAGAGAAAATCACTTATTATGTGCTGAGACCCTGATTTATCTCAGATGCCAGAGGCGTGTGCAGATGGTGTGCACTGGCTCTGCAGTTGCACCAGGGGGTGGGGCTGTGGCACCTCGCTTGCCTTCTTTCACTGAAGCAGCCGTGTCCTAAATGCCACTGCCAGCCCTGTGGCAGTCACATGAGTGGGTCAGGGGTGCCCCACTTCACTTGCTTTCTGTTGCTGAAGCAGCGGCGTCCCAGAACACTACCACTAGCCTCGCCTCACTGCTTCTTCACTGTCTCTCCCTCCCCAGTCACTCAGTCCGATTTCTTAACTTTGCCTTTGACACTTAGGGTTTGTAGCTTGTCATGTATATAACCGATTCACTTGTTTTTTCGGGTCTTTGTTGTAAGAGGGACCACTGGAAGCTTCTGACTACTCTGCCATCTTGGCCCTGCCTCCTGTGTCTTTTGATTTCTTGTCTACTGCTTCCCTGGGTGTTGATCGTGGATCCAGGTAAAATGAGATCCTTGACAACTTCAGTCTTTCCTCTGTTTATCTGATGTTGCTTACTGGTCTAGTTGTAAGGATTTTTGTTTTCTTTATGTTGAGGTGTAATCCATACTGAAGGCTGTGGTCTTTGATCCTCATCAGTAGGTGCTTCAAGTCCTCTTCATATTCACCAAGAAAGGTTGTGTCATCTCCATAATGAAGGTTGTTAACCAGGCTTCCTCCAATCCTCATGGTCCGTTTTCTTCATATAGTCCAGCTTCTCGGATTATTTGCTCAGCATATAGATTGAGTAGGTATGGTGAAAGGATACAATTCTGACGAACACCTTTCCTGACTTCAAACCATGCAGTATCCCCTTGTTCTATTCCAATGACTGCCTCTTGATCCATGTACACATTCCTCATGAGCACAATTGAGTGTGCCTGAATTTCTATTCTCTGCACTGTTATATGTTATTTGTTATGATCCACACAGTTGAACACCTTTGCACAGTCAATAAAACACAGGTAAACGTCTTTCTGATATTCTGCTTTTCTTCTGTAAGCTCTCATTTTTGGTCTCTACTTAGTTGTTTCATTTCACCTGGATATATAATTGTCATTTTTTAAATTTGGTTCTACCATAAAAATAGATTTGAATGAGTGAAAATAAATTTATAAAATGAGTACAGTTTATAAAATAAAACTTACATTCGAATTTGGACATTAACACAAAAATTTACATCTGAAAATTAAAAAACCGGTTGCTGTTGAATTGATTCTGACTCATAGTGACCCTACAGGGTAGAACTGCCCCCATAGAGTTTCCAAGGCACAGCTGGTGGATTCAAACTGCCAACCTTTGGGTTTTTAGCCAAGCTCTTAACCACTGAGCCACCAGGGCTTGATTTGAAAATTTGTAATTAAAAAAAATTGACTTGGAGCATAAGTTTTTTTCTTCAGTTCTGCAATAGTCAAAAGAAATAGTAGTTACAATACAGTGGGATATAATTTCATTTGTTTGCGGTACAGTGTTTGCTGGTCTCTACAAGTGTTTTTTGTCCTGAAATAATATTTAAGAACTTGTGCGTTCACTTTCCTTCCTTTGATGCTGCATCTTCACAGGTCACTAGAGCACTGCTGATACTCAAAGGAGACGAGAGCGATCGCAAAGACCATGATACAAATACGAGGGTGTGCTCAATCTGAAGATGTTTTCTCGTTAGCTTTGGGCAGGACCAGATACCTCACGAGTCAAGTGATTATAGCGCTGCCGGCACATTATGTGGCCGATGAGAGAGAGCTGAATGTGAGGTTATACTCGATCAGTCCCAAATGACAAAGAAAATATAATTGTTGTCATATACCAAATTTGCAAAATGTATCAATTTAATTGAGTGTCCTGCCAGTCCCCTAAAGTGTGGCTTTTGATTTTTTTGGTGCCACTTTTGTTGATGCTCTAAGCACATGCCTACTGTGCTTACTGGGTAATCTGTCCCTGATTTCCAGCAGTGGAGAGGCTTGGGTGCACAATGCATGCCAGACTGTGTTAGTAGAGGCTTGCAGCATTGAAGGAAACTAGTCAGAACCAGAGTAGGGCTCGGGATACACCCATATCTCTAGCATGTTGAACAGTCATGAGAGGCAATTGCTGCTGCTTTCCTTCAGGACCCTTCTTCCAGCTCACAGCTCTAGAGGAGCAAGCATCTAGGGGGGCACCTCAGAACAAACAAGGCCTCCTCGAATCACCCCAAGACAGAAATTAGAGGCCACGAGAAAGACTGTGGAATGGAATTGGAGCATCCTGTGCAGTCTTACAAATGAGCTGGACTGAGTCTCGTGACATGCAAAAAGACAGAAAACCCATGAAATAGGACCAAGATACGATCAATGAACCTGCTGCCCAGTAAGAAAGGGAAATTTCACATAGTATATTTAAAAGTGGTTATTGAAACAAACAAAAAATCAGATTTTTCTGCTCATAATAAAAATGATACACTACAGTAAGGCAGTTAAATCCATAGACTAAGAAATGTGATATTCTGTACTTTTATATTTGACATTTTAGATCTACAATTTTAGTCCTCAGAAAAAGTTTGCCTACTAATTCTGAAAATAGATATATAATAGATATTAATAGATACGTATGAAATTGGCTCATTAGTACTTTTTTTTTAAAAAAAAATAAACCTTTTAATTAGAGGACCTTACGTTTAAGCCAGTGCTCATTTGGCATTCCAAAAATCCTAAGGCCCTTAAGAATTATGTTAAATCTACCCTGCCTGTGTCCTATAAGTGGAACAAGAAAGCATAGATGACAGTACGTCTGTTTATAACATGGTTTATTAAATATTTTAAGTCCATTGTTGAGAGCAACTGCTCAGAAAAAAAAGATTCCTTTCAAAATATTACTGCTCATTGACAATGCACCTGGTCACCCCAAAGCTCTGATGGTGATGTATAAGGAGATTAATGTTGTTTCCTTGCCTGCCAACACAACATCCATCCTGCAGCCTGAGGATGAAGGAGTAATTTTGAATTTCAAGTCGTCTTATTTAAGAAATACATTTTGTTAAGGCTTTTTTTTAAAGCTGCCATAGATAGTGATTCCTCCGATTGATCTCGGCAAAGTAAATTGAAAACCTTCTGGAAAGGATTCACTGTTCTAAATGCCATTAAGACCATTTGTGATTCATGGGAGGAGGTCAGAGTATCAACATTAACAGGAGTTCAGAAGTTGCTGATTCCAACCCTCATGGATGACTTTGAGGGGCTCAGCACTTTGGTGGAGGAAGTAACTGCAAATGTGCTGGAATTAGCAAGAGAACTAGAATTAGATGTGGAGCCTAAAGACGTGACTGAATTGCTGCAATCTCATGATAAAATTTTAATGGCTGATGAGTTGCTTCTTATGGACGAGCAAAGAAAATGGTTTCTTAGGATGCAATCTACTGGTGAAGATGCCATGAACATTGTTGAAATAACAACAAAGGATTTAGAATATGACATAAACTTAGTTAATAAAGGAGAGTCAGGGCTTGAGAGGATTATCAACAATTTTAAAAGAAGTTTTATGTGTGTGAAATGCTAACAAACAGCATCGCATGCTACGGAGAAATCTTTCATGAAACCAAGAGTCAGTTGATGTAGCAAACTTCACTGTTGTCTTACTTTAAGAAATTGTCACAGCCATCCCAACCTTCAGCAATCACCACCCTAATCAGTCAGCATCCATCAGCATTAAGGCAAGACCCTTCATCAGCAAAAAAGATTATGACTTGCTGAAGGTTCAGATGATGGTTAGCATTTTTTTAGCAAGAAAGTATTTTTAATTAAGGTATGTCCATTGTTTTTTAGATGTAATGCCATTGCACACTTAATAGATCATAGTGTCAAAATATCTTTTATTTGCATTGGGAAACAAAAAAATACCACGTGACTTGCTTTTTTATAGTGGTCTGGAACCAAATCGTCAATATCTCTGAGGCATGCCTGTAGTAAGAAAAGTAAACTATTATTATTTGTAATAGTTATTAGTTTTATGAACAGAATTACAAGATTTTTTGTTGACCTAAAAGTCTTTTTTAAAAAACTAACTTTTAATGTTTATATCCACAATAAAATAATTTTAAATTCATTGCAAGCAACTCTAAGAGTGTTTTCAGCACAGAAATTCTTTCTTTTCCCTACCAGACTTTGAAACCACTCCCTCACTTGATAAGCATATCTGTCAGTCAGTCAATCTGTCTCTTTTTATATATATATATCTAGCTCTCTGTCATTTTTCTGTCTATATCTGGTTCCTTCCTTAGAAATTCTGATTCCTTGTGTATAACTTGTTATATGTTTAAATATCAATAGGGTCACTATGAGTCGGAATCAACTCGACAGCAAGGGGTATAGGGCATTAGGTATAATTACTTTATTTCTCAAGAAAAAAATGGTACTGGGAAATGATCATCTAGATCTGAGTTTTCAAAGTAGGGGTGCAGTTTAGTGAACTCTTTGATTTGAAAAATCATGCCTATGAACCCTGTCCTCTGCTGCAGCTCCTTCCTGAAAAAGGGATATGCTATAAATTCTTGCACAGAAGAAAACATAGAAAAATGAAATTAGGCTCGAAAGGGTTGAAACAAACAAGCAAAAAAAAAAAAAAGTGTTGAAACCATTCCCTCATCCCTCACTTTCTCATTAAGCTTCCTGTCTCTCAAGTACCCTTTCTCTTTCACATTCTTCTTCACTTGTCTGCAGGCATGGGTTTTTTGAGCCTTCTTGTGGTAGGATATGCACAGTGTCTGGGATCCTATTAGCTCCTGGCAGGGACAGGGAATAGCAGGTTCACATCCTGTGTTTGTGATGAAACAAACAAGGACACCATGGCTGCCTCAATGGTCAGCTGTGTGTTTCACACTGACTCCTGGACATTCTCACTGGGTCTTTTGAAATTATCCCAAATCAGTTGTGTTAGGGGAGGAAGCACTGGCCCTGTGTGATTTTGAAAAAATTATTCTCCATGAAGGAAGTCAGATTCCAAACTTTAAAATTTGATGTGGTTTTCTAAATGTCCTCTTTTAACCTATAGTTCTTTATTCAAATGAATAAACATATGGGTGTGTTTTGAGTGGGGTGAGGTCACAGAGGGGGCAAGAAGCAGAGCCCAGGCATTTTAGCCTTTCCCTGGTAGCTGTGTCCCACAGCTTCAGGTTGGTCCTCGCTAGAGGACCGTGGGGGTCCTAGGAACACTTGCAGCGGCCACTAGCCCAAATGAATCCTAACATCCTTAGCAATTTTTGCACTCGTTGGGTTTATGGGTCTATCTCCAAAATCTAATCCATCAACCGTAAGGAAGGTCAGTTGCTTCCTTGAACTTCCCTGTGTTCATTTGTAGTGCCACCCTTCACCCATATGCCATTCTTACAGGAGGGTCAGCCTCCTGTAATTCTCCAGTGGTGCCCAATGGGAAGGGCATGCTGTCTACTCTTCAGCAAAACCTGGACATTTCTCCATCCACAGTCCCATACAGTCTGCCCATCTTTCTCATCGCATTGTTCCCTTGTCAGCTCAGGCCCTCGTGGCCACAAGTCTGGACAGTCTTAATGTCCTTCTTAGACATCTGTCTTTCTTCTCCTGAGTCCCACGCAAGGCTCCCAGATTAAGGCTTTTAGAACAGAATTTTCTGTATGCCACTTTGCTCCTCACAACCTTTCAACAGCCCCCAGTGCATGTGAAATGAAATTCTGTCGTCTTGGTCCAGCATTTCAGGCTCAGTATCCTCTAGTTAGACCTACCTTATAGCTGTGTCCACCGTGGCTCTGACCATCACACTTCCCCTGCAGCCAGGATGTTATGTGAATGCCTGCAAACAATTAGGATGGGAATAATAAGTAGGGGGGAAGGGAAAAGCAGATGTGACCACACAAGGCTTAGGCCACTATTTTCTCATCATGTATAAGAAACCATCACCCATACTCAAAAGAAATTATGACATTTATTAATTTAAATGCTGAAATCTGGAATGTACAAATTAGGAAATTTTTCTTCAATTTGATACAAGTTGTGGTATCAACACAGACAACCTATTCAAACTCAAATTCATATTGAGAAGCTGCTGTAATAAAATGAAGAATCAGAAAGACCACAAAGTCCATTCTTCCCAGCTCGGGGAGAATGAGAGGATTAAATGAGCAATGCAGATGCTATTTTCTTACGTGACGGAAACTCAATTTCCAAACCAAGCATGTGCTGTATGATTGCATTTTATGAAAAAAGAAAAAGAGATGGTGGGCCAAGACGGCGGGGTAGTAGATGCTTCCGGTGATCCCTCTTACAACAAAGACCCAAGAAAAACAAGTGAATTGGTTATATATGACAATCTAGGAGCCCTGAACATCAAAGGCAAAATTGAGGAATCAGACTAAGTGGCAGGGGGAGGGAGAGATGGTTCAGAAGCAGGGAGGAATGGCCAGACCTGACCCTGCAGGAACTGGCACCCTGTAGGCTGGATCTACTGGCGTCAGCGCAGTAACACAAGTGTGACATTCAGGACGCATTTTCCACAGTGGGAGAGACTGAGCGGTGGAGAGTTCAGTCACGCCTCCAGAATCAGCAAAAAGTGATGCTTTCAGTAAAAGATAAGTACTTCTGTCTAATCCAACACGCAGACCAAAAAACACCCCTTTGGAATAAATTCTCTCCCATTTAACTGACCGTTCCTTGCTTTGCACCAAGTCCCAAACTGGCATCAGCGATAGAAGCTTTCCCTGGACGGAAAATAGGAACTGTTGCATGTCCTGAGCCATTTCCTGCCCTTGGAGAAGAAACAAATTAACAAATGGGGGGGAAAAAAAACAATCTGTGTGCTCCCTTAAGCTGGGAACTCAGGGCATAAACAGCTCCTTTGTCTAGGCACAGGCATAAGCAGCCCACAGACTTTGAATGCCTTCACCCCTGCATAGTCTTGGGTGAGCCCATTTCAACAGCACAGGCCCTTATCAGCATGGTACAACAGGGTATATACCTGAAGTCTGACTTCAACTGTTTCAGCTATATGGCGTAGAGGCAGGTTTGTGACATTCCAGACTGCTCTGCCTGTTAAGCAGGGTCTTCATCTACCCACATCAGGGGCTTGAGGACTGGTGGTTTCCCCATGCCACCTAGCCATCCGCAATAGGGGTCCAAGGATAAGTGGTGCCTCCCAGACCTTAAAACCAGCAGCACTGGGTGCCCATAATCTGGTGGCAAAACCCACCAACCTAGGTGCTCTAGGGAACAGGGACATGCTTTCCTCACACACAGGGACAGTTCTCACTCCTGTCTTGTTTAGTATGTGACTGCCTACTGCAGCCAGATACCTGTGCCTACAACAATCGCCCCTGCTTGTCTAAGACTCTAGGTGAGAGCCAGCACCACACACTTTGTGACCGACTTCCTGGACACCTGAGCTGAACCCATACAAGAAAAGTAAACAGACTCCTGGGCTCCTAAACCTAGTAAGAGCTCTAATCATCTGGGGACAAGACGTTAGAGCTACAAGGGCACTAATAATCAAACTAGCTCACTTGAGCAGCCTATTTGGGCATATCAAAACAAAACAAGAAGCTAGGACACAGTAAGCAAACAAAATAAATAAATACAACTTATTGATGTTTGGAGACAACAGTCAATATCGGATCACATAAAGAGGCAGACCATGATGGTTTCAGCAAGCTCTCAAAGAATCAAGAGATCTCCCAGATGAAGACAACTTCCTGGAATTACCAGAGGTAGAATACAAAAGATTAATATACAGAGCTTTTCAAACGATCAGGAAGATGATCAGGCAAAACGCAGGATAAGCCAAGGGACACACAGACATAACATTAGAGGAATGTAAGA
This sequence comes from Elephas maximus indicus, assembly GCF_024166365.1. Taxonomy (NCBI): domain Eukaryota; kingdom Metazoa; phylum Chordata; class Mammalia; order Proboscidea; family Elephantidae; genus Elephas; species Elephas maximus. Next base: position 5,237,751 of record NC_064822.1, on the reverse strand, counting down.
AGATTAGAGAATAGCAAAATGACAAATTTAATAGGCTGCAAGAACCCATAGAGAGACAGCAAACAGAATTTCAGAAGATTAACAATAAAATTTCAGAATTAGACTACTCGATAGAAAGTCATAGGAGTGGAACTGAGGAAATGGAAGTCAGGGTTAGTGAGGCTGAAGATAAAGCACTTGAAACCAACATATTTGAGGAAAAATCAGATAAAAGAATTTTAAAAAAGAAACTCTAAAAATTATCTGGGACTCTATGAAAAGAAATAACCTATGAGTGATTGGAATACAAGAAGTGGGGGTGATAACAAAAAATACAAAGAGCATTGTTGAAGATTTGTTGGCGGAAAACTTGAGATGAGACGATAGCTATCCATGATGCTCATTGAACCCCACACAAGGGAAATCCCAAAAGAAAGTCAACAAGACATATTATAACCAAACTTGCCAAAACCAAAGATAAAGAGAGAATTTTAAGAGCAGCTAGGGATAAATGAAAAGTCACCTACGAAGGAGAGTCAATAACACTAAGCTCGGACTACTCAGCAGAAACCATGCAGGCAAGAAGACAATGTGATGCCATATATATAAAGACTTGAAGGAAAAAAAATTGCCAGCCAAAAATTGTATGTCCAGCAATTTGAAGGCAAAATTAGGCCATTTCCAGATAAACAGAAGTTTAGAGAATTTGCAAAAACAAAACCAAAATTACAATAAATAATAGAGTCCTCTGGTTAGGAAATCAATATCAGATAACAAACCAAAATTAGAACACAGGACACAGCAACCAGATACCAATGCAGTTAGGGAAATCACAAAAATAAAGCTAAAACACTCAAAGCAGGGAAAGAGAGATGACATTATGTAAAAGACGACAACATTAAATAAAAAAAAGAGGGGCTAAAAAATGTAGTCATAGATCTTTCATATGGAGAGGAAGTCAAGGTGATATAAAGAAAACTTAGAACTTAAACTTAGAAAAGTAGGGGTAAATATTAAGGCAACCTCAAAGAAAACTAACAATCCTACAACACATCAAAATAAAAATTTAAAAAAACCAAGAGAAACATAAAGACTCAGCAAATACAAAAGCAAGAACACTGAAAAAGAGGAAAAGACAATATATAAAGAAAAACAACTCAGCACAGAAAATTAAGTGGAAAAAGTCAACAACAGACACAAAAAACCACATCAATATGACAGCACTAAACTCATAAAAAAAAAAAAAAAAAAAAAACTCATACCTATCAATAATTACCCTGAATGTAAATGGACTAAATGCACCAATCAAGAGACAAAGAGTGACAGAATGAATTAAAAAAATCTGTCTATATGCAGCCTACGAGAGACACACCTAATATTTAAAGACACAAACTTAAACTCAAAGGATGGAAAAATGTATATCAAGCAAACATCAATCAAAAAGAGTAATAGTGGTAATATTTATTTCAGACAGGGTAGACTAAAGTAAACTCCACCACACTATGTAGCGATTAAACGGTCAATATACCAGGAGGATATAACCATAATAAATATTTACACACCCAACAACAGGGTTCCAAAACACATAAAACCTACTCTAACGGCATTGAAAAGAGAAATAGCGCCACATTAATAGCAGGAGACCAACACACCACTTTTGGGGAAGGATGGAACATCCAGAAAGTAGCTCAGTACAGACATGGAAGATCGAAATGCCACAATCAACCAACTTGAGCTTCTAGACACATACGGAACACTCCACCCAACAGCAGCCAGGTATACTCTCTTTTCCAGCACGCATGGAACATTCTCCAGGATAGACCACATATTAGGTCATAAAACAAGCCTTAACAGAATCTAAAACATCGAAATATTGCAGGGCATGTTTTCTGACCTCAAAGCCACAAAAGTAGAAATCAATAACAGAAAAAGTAAGGGAAAAAAATCAAACACATGAAACTGAACAACACCTTGCTCAGAAACTAATGGGTTATGGAAGAAGTTAAAGATGGAATAAAGACATTCATAGAACAAATAAGAATGAAAACACTTTCTACAAGAACCTTTGGTACACAGAAAGAGCCATGCTCAGAGGTCAATTTATAGCAATAGAAATACACATCCAAAAAGAAGAAAAGGACCAAAATCAAAGAATTATCTCTACAAGTTGAACAAATAGAAAGAGAACAGAAAAAGAAGACCTCGGGTACCAGAAGAAAGCAAGTAATAAAAACTAGAGAATTAGTAGATGAAATATAGAACAGAAAAACAATTGAAAGAGTTAAGAGACCAACAACTGGTTCTTTGAAAACACCAAAAAAATCAATAAACTACTGGCCAAGCTGACTGAAGAAAAACAGGAGAGGAAATAAATAACCCGAATAAGAAACGAGATGGGCGATACCACAACAGACCCAAATGAAATTAAAAGAGTCGTTATAGAATACTACAAAAAAGTATACTGTTAAGAAATTTGAAAACCTTGAGAAAACGGACAGATTTCTAGAAACACACTACCTACACAAACTAACACAAACAGAGATAGAACAACTAAATAAACCTGTAACAAAAGAAGACATTGAAAAGGTAACCAAAAACTCCCAACAACAACAAGAAAAAAGTCCTGGCCCCAGTGGCTTCAGTGGAGAATTCTACCAAACTTTCAGAGAAGAGTTAATACCACTACTACTAAAGGTATTTCAGAGCAAAGGAAACCATGCAATACTCCCAAACTCATTCTATGAAGGCAGCATAACCTGATACCAAAACCAAGCGCAGACACTGCACACAAAAAAGAAAATTACGGACAAATAATCCCTCATGAACTGAGACGGAAAAATTCTCAACAAAATTCTAGCCAATAGAATTCAACAACATATCAAAAAAATATTTCGCCATGACCAAGTGGGACTTATACCAGGTATGCAGGGATGGTTCAACATTAGAAAAACAATCAATGTAATACATCACATAAATAAAACAAAAGAAAAAAATACATGATTTTATCAATTGATGCAGAAAAGGCATTTGACAAAGTCCAACAACATTCATGATAAAAACTCTCAGCAAAAAAGAATAGAAGGGAAAATCCTCAACATAATAACAGGCATTTATACAAAGCTAACAGCCAACATCATCCGAAATGGAGAGTCTGAAAGCATTCCCCCTGAGAACAGGAACCAGACAAGGATGCCCTTTGTCACTCTTCTTATTCCACATCGTCCTGGAGGTCCGAGCCAGAGCAAATAGGCTAGAAAAAGAAAGAAAGGGATCCGAATTGGTAAGGAAGAAGTAAAAGTATCTCTATTTGCAAATTATATGATCTTATACACAGAAAACCTTAAAGAATCCACAAGAAAACTACTGGAACTAATAGAAGAGTTGAGCCGGAGTATCAGGATACAAATAAACATACAAAAATCAGTTGGATTCCTCTACACCAACAAAGAGAACGTCAAAGAGAAAATCACCAAATCAATACCATTTACAATAGCCCCCAAGAAGACAAAATACTTAGGAATAAATCTATCGAGAGATGTAAAAGACCTATACAAAGAGAAGTACAAGACACTACCACAAGAAAACAAAAGAAACCTACATAATTGGAAAAGCATACACCTCGCTCATGGGTAGGAATACTCAACAGTGTGAAAATGTCTATTCTACCCAAAGCAATCTATAGATACAATGTAATCCTGATCCAAATTCCAACGGCATTTTTTAATGAGATGGAGAAACAAATCACCAACTTCATATGGAAAGGGAAGGGTTCCCAGAGAAGTAAAGCATTATCGAAAATGAACAAAGTGGGAGGCCTCACACTAACTGATTTTAGAAATTATTATTCTGCTGTAGTAGACAAAACAGCCGGGAACTGGTACAACAACATATATAGACCAGTGGAACAGAATTGAGAATCCAGACATAAAATCATCCACCTATGAGCAGCTGATATTTGACAAAGGCCCCAAGTCCGTTAAATGGGGAAAAGACAGTCTCTTTAATAAGTGGTGCTGGCATAACTAGATATCCATCTGCAAAAAAAAGAAACAAGACCCATACCTCACATCATGCACAAAAACTAACTCGAATGCATCAAAGACCTACATATAAAATCTAAAATGACACATATCATGGAAGAAAAAATAGGGACAATGCTAGGAAACCTAATACTTGAAGAGTATACAAAACATTTCTAACAATATACCAACACCAGAAGAGAATCTAGATAACTGGGAAAAAAAAAAAAAAAAAAACCTAGATAACTGGGAGCTCCTAAAAATGGAGCCAAAGACTTTACCAAAAGAGTAAAAAGACAACCAACAGACTGGAAAAAATTTTTTTGGCTAGGACTAAACCAAAAGCTAAGAAGTTTCCTGAATAAAACCGAACACTTTGACAGAGTGGCATGGTTGGGGGTGTGGGGACCATGGTTTCAGGGGACATCTAGGTCAACAGGCATAACAAAGTGTATTAAGAAAACGTTCTGCATCCCATTCTGGTGAGTGGCGTCTGGGGTCTTAAAAGCTAGCAAGTGGCCATATAAGATGCATCGATTGCTCTCAACCCACATGGAGCAGAGGAGAATGAAGAACACCAAAGACACAAGGAAAATATAAGCCCAAGAGACAGAAAGGGCCACATAAACCAGAGAGTCCATCAGCCTGAAACTGGAAGAAGTAGATGGTGCCCAGCTACCACCAATGCTGCCCTGACAGGGAACACAACAGTGAGTCCCTGATGGAGCAGGAGAAAAGTGGGATGCAGAACTCAAGTTCTGGAAAAAGACCAGACTTAATGTTCTGCCTGAGACTGCAGGGACCCCAGAGGTCATTGCCCCCAGAGTCTCTGCTAGCTCAAAACTAAAACCATTCCTGAAACCAACTCTTCAGACAAAGATTAGACATGACTATAGGACATAAAATGATGCTGGTGAGGAGTGCGGGTCTTAGCTAAAGTGGACACATAAGACTATGTGGGCAGCTCCTGTCTGACGGCAAGATGAGAAGGCAGAGAGGGACGGGAGCTGGTTGTATGGACAAGGGGAATACAGGTTGAAGAGGAGGAGCGTGTTGCCACATTGTAGGGAGAGCAACTAGTGTAACATAAAAATGTGTGTATACTTTTTTGAAAGAGAAACTGACTTGAAGTTGTAAATTTATTTAAACCACAATAAAAAACAAGAACAACACTGATAGTACAAAATATATACAAGAATATTACACTTTTTTTTTATTATTATTCTCAATGGACTGTAGTGTTACACTGAATAATTCCTTTGGTAACAAGAAAAAAGCAAATGAACAAGTCCGACTTTTATGTACCACTCATAGGAAATACAGAGAACAGAGGAAGGTGTAAAAGACCCCCACAGGGACACAGCAAAATCTAAAATGTGACTAACTACACAGGACAAATAAACCTGCTCCTTAAATAGAAAAACAAATTGGAGAGAGGAGAGGGAGGAAGAGATTTAAACAAAGAGAGATTTCAGAAACATATCAGCCACTTACACTGTGTGAAACTTACTTGCATCCTGATATTCACTGGAAAATTGTAAAGTTGTTCTCTGACTGGCGATCTAATGATATTAAGAAATCACTGCTCATGTTTTAGGTATGATAATGATGTTCTATGCATTAAGAGGCTTACTTTTCAGATATAGCCAGAGTATTTACAGATGCAATAGCAAGGCTTCCAGGATGTGCTCCACAGTAACATAGGAAGGAAGGAAGGAGGGAGGTGGGTGGGCTGGAGTCTAGGGAAACAGGGTCAGCCTGCCTTGCCGAATGCTGAATACACAGTAAATTTCTCAAAAGCATCATACAGGAATGACGACTCGTCTTTGATTTCAGCTAGTCCCTGGAAATCTCAGGGAGCGCACACTGGGGACAAGAGATTACAGATGAACAGCTACAACGGTAACCTATACCTCGGGGATTTCAGTGATTCCAAAAAAAAAAAAAAAAACCCTCCAGTTTTGCCCAAACTTGTAAATATGGTGTTAGAAAAATAACATGTAAAGGAAACTGACTACTTACCATCTTCACAAAGATTACAAAAGGAGTTTTCTTGACTGATGTCTTCTTGTCCATCCCAAAGATACCAGAAGATGTCTAGAAAATTCTGATCATAGGCAAAGGAATTTTCAAAACCCAACATGAAGTACAACCTAATCATATGTAAATTCAAGGAGGAATTCATTTCAAAACTTTACACTAATTTATTTTCTAAGTAATCTAAGATATTCAAGGTAATGCCTTGACAGTATGTTCCTACAAAGCAATGAAAATAAAAAATCTCTACTGATAAACCAGAAATAAGGAATTTCAGATAAATTTCAATCACCATGCTTGAATGTGATCTAAGTCAAATCTAATTATAACAAGTTCCACTGTAGTAAAATGCCATGTTAGATGGACAACACATGAACTCCTAATTGTTTAAAAATCATTTATAAAAAAAAAAAAAAAATTTCTAAATCTAAATAGGAAAAACCTGATTTCTGGAATTTCATCAGACTTCTCATAATGGAGAAATCTCTATAACAATCCTGATACGTACTTCTCAAGGATACCCACCCTTTATTTATATTGCTCTAATTTTTAAAATATTCCTGGGATTTGTTATACTATTTCTAGGCAGTGGTCCTGGTAGCAGTGAGGGGAATTACACAGAATTGATCTGCCCACCCTTTTTCTGAGCCCTTTTTCACACATTTGAAGATAAATACCATTCCTCTCCTTCCTTAGATAGTCTTCTTAAAATGTGAAAAATAATGTTAGCTAGGTTTTTTTTTTTTTTTTTCAAATTACTATAGTCCCTCTAAAAATCACAAACATTCTTCTGTTATTTTTTTTCCTTTACTATCACATAGAATTAATTTGGATTCAAATTCTTCTGGAAAGGGATATCCAATTATTATAAATTATATTCTTACAAATTAATATACAGAAATTGAGAATATACACTCGAGATGACATTTTATGATGATGTAATGCTCTTACCTTATTTTTAGTTGGTGAATTAACCTTTCTTTACACTCGGTAGAGTCACCTTCCGTTGGCTTTTGCATCCTCAAGGCTTCAACTGGAATTCTTTTATGACAGGTCTTTTAGGAAACTGCCTTTCTTGTAATGTGTCTGCATTGATGGGAATGCCTGGATCAGCTTCTGTCACAGCATGGTAATATCTGTGTATCTTCTGGGTATACCCAAGGAGTCTTCACAAGGCTCTTCTAACCTGCCAGATTTCCATCCACCTGGCCTCCTTAGATGTTTACTGATGCTCCTCAGAGGCTCTGGCTTCTCTCTGGGAGCACTACCAAGTTTCTTGTTGACTGCTGGTGATCTGATTGCACAATTTGTTGTGTAGTTTTTAAAAGGTTTAATATCGCTGTTGTCATTGGGGATGTTTTGACTTTAATGATGATCTCATCAGTTTCTTGCCTTTTGGGCTTACTAAGGAATCGGTTTTCTGCTTCACTGGTTCACCTGGTTACTGTAGTGGGTTCATACCATCTTTTATGCTGGCCAGGTCTCTCATGTGTTACAGGCTTATACTAGTGCACTTCAGAGTCTTGGAAATATTGATGTTTTTCTTAACTGAAGTGTTTTTTTCTCTTCTTTTTTTGTACTTTTCTGATTCTCTAGGTGATCTTGAATCTCTGGGAATACTTTATTATGTCTCCATAGTCTTGGGAATATTCTTTTCTTTTCTCCTGACTCACGCGTGTTTTTCTCAGTTTTCGTACTTTTTCTGAGATCTTGGAGCTCTAGGGTTACTATACGTGGTTTCAACCATCTCTTCACAGCTGCTAGGGTAGTATTAGATGGAACATGCTCAAAATTTGTTTACTGATGAGGCATGCTATCAAAAATTCTGTCTCTAGATTTTTGAGTTTCTTTAAAGATTAATTAATCCAAATGTGATTCTGATAGAAACCAAACTGGCATAGGATATACTGAACAGTAAAATAACTCTTCCAACTTAAAATCTGCCAGGAAAAAAAAATTTAAAGATTCTCTGCACTGATTTAAATCTCAACTTCCTCCAAACATTTTCACAGTGGAAGCCACAGATAAAATAATGTAACATGAAAACTAAAGTCTGTGTACTTGCCATGGTACTAGTATGATACAATCTCCCATTGTATAGTCATATCGCAATGTCACGGATTGAATTATGTCCTCTGAAAAATGTGTGTATTAACTTGGTTAAGCCATGATTCCTAGTATTCTGTGTTTGTCCTCCATTTTGTGATTGTAATTTTATGTTAAAGAGGAGTAGGGTGGCATTGTAACACCCTTACCAGGTCATATCCCTGGTACAATATAAAGGGAGTTACCCTGTGGTGTGGCCTGCACTACCTTTTAACTCTCAAGAAATAAAAGGAAAGGGAAGTAAGCAGAGATTTGGGGACCTTATACCACCAAGAAAGCAGTGTCGGAAGCAGAGCGCATCCTTTGAACCCGAGGTTCCAGTGCTGAGATGCTCCCAGTCCGAGGGAAGGCTGATGCATCCATCACAAGGACTTTCCCCCAGAGCTGACAGAGAATGCCTTCCCCTGGAGCTGGCACCCTGAACTAAGACTTCTAGCCTACTGGACAGTGAGAGAATAAACTTCTCTCTGTTAAACCATCCACTTGTGGTATTTCTGTTACAGCAGCACTAGATGACTAAGACACATATTTAACTGAAAGTGGAATACAAGTGCCAACTATTGTTAATGACTCAACTATGAATGTTTTAAGGAAACCTTTTCACAAGACTTTGTTTCAAGAAACAGTTAAGCAGGGGTCAGAGCAAGATGCAGTATAAGCAGTCCGTGCCTCAAATTCCCTACAACTACAATAAAACAAGAACATATTGGAACATTAAATACCCTCAGAATTCCAGACAACTGATGAAGGACTAGAGGACCAAAGGGAAGTCTGAATCAAGTAAAAGGTAACACGCTAACTGCCAGAGAGCAGGGTTCACAGAGTATCTTCACCCCACGCTCCTCCCAGGCACAGCACGGCCAACTTGGGAGGGTGGAAGCCAGTACAGAGCACAGTGAGACTTGGAATTTTCAAACATTCAAGCACCATTTGGGGCCCCATAGACAGGCAAGCATAGGAAAGTGGTCCTAGGAAAGGGCACCTTGGCACACTGATACCTTGGTGCCCTGGCATTCCCGGAAGGGAACATCATGCAGCACAGAGTGAGACCAGGGCTCTACAGGCAGCCAGCCACCTGAGAGGGCACCGACAACAGTGAAGCTAGTGCACTCAGACCTAAGAAGGGACATGTCAAATCTGGGACCATGTGGTTCCTGGGAAGGAAGAGAGTGTGATATACAGCGAGACCTGGACTCTGTAGCTAGCCAGACAGCCATATGTATGGGTACCGGAGGCAGAGAAGACTACACACAAACCTAAAACTGGGTGCCTAAGGAAACTCTGTATCTCATTAAAGGGTTCCCTCCTATCCTGCCAGCATACAAGATGGAAAAAGCAAGCACAGTCCATGAAATACAAACAAAAAAACTACCTGGTTCACTCCCACTGAAGAGGGGAGGGGACACAAGTCCCCAGAACTGTTGAGTCGGTGCTGGAAAACTTGATAGCAAGAGTGAGTTTGATATTTGGAGAAGAGCAAGGAAATAAGGAGAAAGCGGGAAAATTGTATGATTTAGAAAAAGAGAAGATTGAGTCTTGGAATTAATTCAATAATATACTCAAATGCCTCAAGTACAACAAAACACAAAAAAAGACATCCATGAACATGAGAGAAAATGTCTGAATTAAAAGAAAACCATAAAAAAGCAAAAATTAGTTTTATGTAGGCCAGGTTAGTGTGAAAAACAGAGGACCTTCAAACAATGTTAAATATCCTCACAGAAAGTAAAGAACACACAGGAAACAAACTAATGAAAATCAGGAAAAAACAAACAAACAAGAAACTCAAAAGAAGAATACAGAAATCATTAAAAAAAAAAAAACTGGAATTGAAATAAATACTTGAAATGGAAAATACAAGGGAAGGATTCAAATTATATTCAAGAAGACAGAAGACAGAATAATTGGACTAGAAGACAGGGTAACTAAACATATCAAGCCTCAAGAGAAAGAAGAGAAAAAAAGCAACAAAAAGCGAACGAAGCCAAATGAATTGTGGGACTCAATTAAGGAAGCCAACATTAGGATTTTTGGATTTCCAGAATGATAGAAAGAGCTATAAAAATTTTCCAAGATATAATGGCAGAATATTTCCCAGACCTGAATGAGGAGTCAAGCCTGAAAATACACAAAGCCAGGTGAACTCCAAAAAGAAGGAATACAAAGAGGTCTACACAAAGATATATTTTTAATAAAATTTTTGAAAACCAGGGACAAGGAGAGAGTCCTGAAAGCAGCATGAGTAAAGTACAATATAACATATAATGGTCCTTGATAAGAATTAGTGTGGATTTCTCCTCAGAATCCCTGGAGGCCAGGAGGAAAATGACACCAAACTTGTTGCTATCTAGTTGATTCTCACAGGGATCCTATAGGCCACAGTAGAACAGCCCCGTAGGATTTCCAAGGAGTGGATGGTGGATCTGAACTGCTGACCTCTTGATTAGCAGCCGGTCTCTTAAGCACTGCACCATCAGGGCTCCAGGAGTAATGGAATGACATATTTAAAGTAGTGAAAGAAAAGACTTATCAACCAAGAATTCTTTACTCAGCAAAGCTATCATTCAAAATTAGAATGAAATCAAGACATTGCCAAATAAAGTTGTGGGAATTCATAACCACCATACCTTCTCTGAAAAAAAAAAAAAAATTAACGGAGTTTTGAAGACAGAAGAAGAAGACTACACAGTTATTCTTCTGCATGTGGGAAAGTAGAAAAAAAAAGAAAAAGAGATCTCCAATAAAGGTGATAAAACCAAAAAACCAAACCCAGTGCCGTGAAGTTGATTCCGACTCAGCGACCCTATATGGTATAGGCAAATATAAGGACCAGTTGTGTGTATTCTCACGGGGTAAACTTAATAGGGTCTCTATGAATCAAAATTGACTTGACAGCACACAACAACAAACTTAGCAGTTAAGTTCCACAAGCAATGCAACAACAAATGCATAAATAATAAGCACAGACTTATACTAACAAAGTATAATGATGTAGCCTGAATCGACTCAAAGGCACTGGGGTTTTTTTTTGGGGGGTGTCATAACAGCAGAAATGGGGAGGGAAGACTTTGTTACCTGAAAAATCTTCAGGAACTTTTAGATTTTCCACAGAAGCTGTCCCTGCTGTTGTCGTACAGGAAGTGTTTCCATAGCCTGTACTGAACACATTTGGAACCTGGTCCATTGGCACCTGTACATAAATAATAAATAAATAACAAAATTAACAAAACTCAGAACATAAAAGCACACATAATATTACGTTAAATAATAATATCATTGACGAGTAAAAGCCACTCATATTGTAACCTCATATCTGTGGAGTATGATTGCTTCTTTGTTTTTTCCTTATATCCTTATGTGTCTTTGAAAGTCCTGTTTTTCAACTTTAATGTGTGGTTTGCTAGTGCCTAGTTAACTAAGAATTTCAGTTTTTTTTAAATCATAAAGGAACACATGTTTTAGCCGTGCTACTTTTTTTTTTTTTTTTTACCTTGTATGTGAAGACCAAGGTAGAGATGGCTGTCATTCCCACTCATTAGAGGAAAAAGAAAGAAAACAATAGAGGAATTTCAGGGAGGAATTTCAGGGAGGAAGATGGAAGGAGCCTCCTGATGAGCGAGGGGCAAGAATGCTCTGGTCCCGATCAGAAGAAATATCTCCCGTGGCTATTTGATCCCCTTTGGTCTATATGGAAGGTGGGCTGCTCACTTCTAAGTCCCCCCAAAATGGGAGGAAACCACCCATCCCTCACCACTCCTTTTGGTGCAAAAAGAAAGCAGGGACTTCATAGGCCCTAGATGAAGGTGAGCTATGGAGCCAGACCTTTATACACATCTAAAAACGAGAGAGGACAACATAACCTAGGTATAGGTGATAAAAGGTTCTAAATAGCTGATGACATATAGTAGACGTGTTCGGTCATACAAGGTTCCTTTTCTTCACCCAACAATTAAAGACTTTAAAATAGTCTCAGAATTCTAAAGCAAAATGATACAAAAGTCCATATGGTTATGTTTTGGAGCCCTGGTGGCACAGTGAATAAGAGCTTAGCTGTTAACCAAAAGGTCAGCAGTTCAAATCCACCTTGGAAACCCTATGGTGCAGTTCTACTCTGCCCTATAGGGTCGGTATGAGTCAGAATCAACTCGATGGCAACGGGTTTTATGTTTTTTTTTTTAAGATACACCCAAATTATCTTCAGTGGTAAATTTTTACTAGAATTGCAAGGTCACTTATGTGTCCCCGTATGAGTGGCTGTCAGGGGACCTAACGAAGCTTTGCTATTCAGTGGAAAGGCTCCATGGCCTATCTGTGCCTGGCCTGTATTACAACCATAGTTAACAACATAGCTTTTTATTGTCCAGCGTCCAAATGGATGAGCTTTCCTTTAGACTTTTTTGTAATTTATTTATTTTGTCAAAAAATGACTTAATTGAAACCCTTCCTGTGTCAGGAGTTTGGAAAGACCCTGTACCAAGTATGTACACATGAAATATGAGTGAAAATACAGGAAAATTTACCTTAACGGTCTTCTTTAGAATAGACGGAAGCTGGGTCCCAAGAAATTTGTTTTTCTTAGGTGTTTCTCCTCTTCTCAGAGGCATGTTTGATGGCATTTGTTTATCAAATACTTCTGGTCTAAGGGTGCCACCAAAGGAGACCCTCTTTCTCTGTAAAGGTATTTGTTCTTTCTTCTTTTCTTCTTAAATAATAAAGGAAAAAAAAAAAGGCATGGAAAATGCAATGAAAAAAACAAATCCATACTTGTTGGTAGATGATGTCCGGTCGATTTTAACTCACAGTGACACCATGTGAGAGAGTATAACTGCTCCATAGGGTTTTCTTGGCTGTAATCTTTATTTACAGAAGCAGATTGCCAGATCTTTGTCCACAGAGTCAAGGTGGGTTTGAATCACCAACCTTTTGGTTAGCAGACAAGTGCTTAACCGTTAGCACCACCAGGGCTCCTTTAATTTATAACAATTACAATTATAAACTTATAATTTATACCAAATTACTATTAATTATTGGTAGCACAATATGGTGGATGTCATTAATGTCACTGAATTGTATGTACTTAGAAATGGTTAAAATGACGAGCTTTTTGTTACTTGTTTACACAATAAAAATTTTAAAATAAGTACCAAAACAATTTTTATCATGATTACTTACAAAAAAATCATGTATATGGTACTAATTAAAACATTACAAAAATTATAAAATACTATTTATAACTATTCTATTTAAAATTTATTAAAACCTAAAATCAACAGCACAGCTTCACTCTTTAGTAATGTTGATGAAGGTAAAACTGCTTCAAGCGTTCACGAGGGATCTGAGGACAAACTACTAAGAGTTCAGTCCCAACTGGACAGGACAATGATTTCGTGCAGAATACCAAAACATCCTAGCTAGACATAGCTTAATAAACTGATTAATCCAAAGCAGTGGTTTTCACCTTGGAGGAAGGAGGAGGATGAAGATGCCTGCTTTAGCAGTGACCTCAGAGAGATTTTGAAAAAGACATGTATTTGGGCCTCACCCCAATCCTCTCTAACCAAACCCAAAAAACCAAACCCTTTGCCATTGAGTCGATTCCAACTCGTAGTAATCCTGTCTATAGGACGGAGTAGAAAATGCCCCATATTGTTTCCAAGGCAGAAATCTTTATGTAAAGAAAGACTGCCATATCTTTTTCCTGAGGAGCAGCTGATGGGTTCAAATGATTGATATTTTGATGAGTAGCCAACTCCTTTAACCACTGGGCAAGCAGGGCTCCTTCGGGCCTGAGAATTTATGACCTGTGAAAAGTCCTCCAGATGAATCTGACAGGCACCTCCCACAACTTCAGCCCCACCACATGATCCGTGTGAAGGACTGGTCAGCATAAATCCCTTGTCTAAGTGATGCTTCCCGTTTGTAGACTACTAGGAAAACTTTGACTGACATGTACTTGTCTATCTGATAGACAAACACATGTCTCCCATATACTAGCCCTCTGGGGAGCCAGAGGACTTTATACTGGGATCATTGCACTAGGATCACTGGAGATCTTTCCTTTCTAAAAGCTGTTGCTGTTGTTAGGTGCCAATCTAGAAAGTTTCGACTCATAGCAACCTTGTGTATTACAGTAGGAAACACTGTCGGGTACTGCTCCACACTCACATCCTTGTTTATGCTTGAGCCCATTGTTACTATCCCTGATAAATACAGCAGATGTCAAGGAGCTACCAAGCCTACTGTCAAAGTCATATCACTGCCACTTACTGTGTGACCTTGTCAGTGTCCCCATTTGTAACATGGAGATAAATGCATTACCTACCACATGATAATTCCTATTGCACTAAGGATCAAAAAGTTTCAAGTCGTAAAGCATGTGGAAGAGTGCCTAGCACACAGTTACCACTGTGTAAGTCTTATCTCCTATTTTAATTGAAAGTATCCATGGTATACCATACTAATTCACTGTTTTACAAGAAACTGTTTGTAGGGTAGCCTGAGAATACAATGTAAAAAACATGAGAGCCACACATAAATTCAAAGATTCCCAAGGATTTCTTTTGACTTGATCCCTAGGATTAAACTCCCATGATAAGGTTGCTTTGTAGTTCATATCCCCTTTTAAAAGCAATTACTATATTTTTAAGAAAATAACACCCACGGTCTATATTTGTCTGCCAACCTCTCCCTACCCTGCAATGTATTTTCATAAGCACATTATGCTAATTTTTTTACAGCAACATGTGGAAAAAATGGCATATCAGGGCTTCTGAAAATACATCCCAAGGGGAGGGAGCCTTTGGCAAAGAAATATAGAAGGCATTTGTTATTTGCATAAAATATTGCAGTCTCCTTTCTGCTTTGGTGTAGATGAAAGAGAGCCCTGGTAGCCTAGTGGCTAAGAGCTCAGCTGCTAACCAAAAAGGTTCGAAGTTCGAATAGACAAGCAGCTCCTTGGAGACCCTATAGAACAGTTCTACACTGTCTTATAGGGTCTCTATGAGTCAGAATTGAATCGACGGCAAAGGGTCATAGGAGATGGAAAGGTGGCACAGTGGTTAAGTGCTTGGCTGCTAACTGAATGGTCAGTGGTTCAAACACCCCATCAGCTCCGTGGGAGAAAGATGTCAGAGTCTGCTTCTGTAAAAAATGTACAGCCTTGGAAACCCTATGGAGCAGTTCTCCTCTTTCTTATAGGGTCACTATGAGTGAGAATTGATTCTAGAGCAATGGTTGTTTTTTATTTTTTTTTATCTCCCTGGATATTCATTCCCTCCTGTTTACTTCCCTAACCACCTGCACTTCCTCTGTGACACCTGGTTATAATTATCTAGGTCTTCACTAATAATCTATCACTGTAGACAAGAATCATGTACCCTTGATGCCTAGTAGAGTGTCTACCACGCAGCAAATCAGTCCTGAATGAATTAAGGTATTTTATTAATTCACGTCTATTTTTTTTTCTATATATAAGGTAAAAAAAAAAAAATTAGATGTGTAAAATTTTGGGAAAAATACATTTAAGGTAAAGTAAACTTACCAATGCCTGATGAAGAATCATAAGAGCTGCTAACGCCAGCTACACTGATAATAGGAGATCCCAAGCTCATTGCAGACTTCTGCAGAGAAGCACTGTTAACTTTTTGATCAATATTTATTAGTAATTTCCTTATGAAATCTTCTTGGTGCAGTGGAACTTTTGTATCAGTAGGACTGTTCTCTTCAGACAGTTCTGGAGAGTTTGCAGGCACAAGTAAACTTCGTGGCTCCTGAGAATTGGCAAAATAAGAACAGCGATAAAAATTTCTTCCAAATACAGAAAGTTATAATTATGAAAATGTTCTTGCTTTTGATTATATTCTTTACCAAACTGCTCCTATTGACTTTTAGAAACTTCACTTGAGAAATAATACAAGCATTTATTAGCTGACTTTAAATATTCAATGGTGTAATGAAAAACAAACTTGAGGATTAAAATTATTTAAATAAAACCTCAAAGATTTTCATAACTTCCTTAAATATGTCTTCCAATATATGAAAGAAGCAAAGCTAAAATTAATCATCACCAACAGTAATTATCTGTTCACCCAGCATAGGCACAGAATTAGAACTTAATAATCAGGGTTATCAGTAACTGTCTATAGGACCCATAAGTTTAGGTCCATTTAGTGTGTGTATATATGAAAGTGCAGAAGTGAAACCGAAACCAAAACAAAAAAAAATCTCTTCCCATCAATTCCGACTCACAGCAGCAACCCTGTAGCTGACTGCAGGTCGTAATCTCTATGTAAGCAAACTGCCGCACCTTTCTCCCACGGAGCCTCTGGTGGTTTTGAACCACCAGCCTTTTGTTTAGCAGTCGAATGCCTTAACCACTGTGCAACCAGGGCTTCTTCCCAGAAATGAATGCAAGAGTGAAAACTGGGTATCCCCAGGCACTGCAATCGTGGAACATATGAGTCAGATTCCGGAACATTACCTGGCACACCCCATAAATAGTACCTTCACATTTTTGCATATGTAAATTTTGAGGGGGGTTAGACGGAGCAACTAAAGGATATCCTAAAAAACATGTTAAAATCTAATGGGGTTTCAAAGGAGGAAAATTATATCATCTGAATTATTACAGAGGGCAATTCAAAAATCTACCAAAGCAAATAATTTAATGTATTTCTTTATCCAATTTCAAATTTTTTGGCTTCTCAAACTATCAATGTGAGTGAGCAGTATTTTATTTCCAATATGACGAGAACTAATAATTTTACAATAAATACATATGAATTGCCAAAAATTTAAAAGGAGGCAATAGAAGCCCATTTTTATTATTATACTCAATTGCCAAATAATTACTCTGTCAATTTGCTATAATACTGTCTCAGTACTCACTTGTAATACTTATTTTATAGCACACCAGTAACAAAGAGTTCATCCACACCAGCTGGTGGCACTTCTACCCACAATTCAGCTAAATTTTGGGTTTGTTTCTGTTCTTGATTATCTAGTGCTGCTACAACAGAAATACGAAAAGTGGATGGCTTTAACAAACAGAAATTTATTCTCTCACAGTCTAGGAGGCTACAAGTCCATATTCAGGGTGCCAGCTCCAGGGGAAGGCTTTATCTCTGTTTGCTCTTAGACAAGGACCTTGTCATCAATCTTCCCAGGTCGAGGAGCTGGGACCCTGGGTCCAAAGGATGCACTACTCTCCTGGCTTTTGTTGCTTGGTGGTATGAGGACCTTCTGTCTCTCTGCTTGCTTCTCTCTTTTATATCTCAAAAGAGATTGGCTTAAGACACAACTTATCTTGTGGATTTTGTCCTGTTGCATTAACTTAACTGTTGATAATCCCAGCTCGGTAATATCATAACAAAAACCCGTTGCCGTCGAGTTGATTCTGACTCATAGTGACCCTGTAGGACAGAGTAGGGTTTCCAAGGAGTACCTGGTGAACTCGAACTGCTGACATTTTGCTAAACAGCCCAACTTTTAAACACTATGCCACAAGGGTTTCCAGTAACATCATAGACGTAGGATTTACAACACACAGGAAAATCACAGCAGATGTCAAAATGGTGAACAATCATATAATACTGGGAATCATGGCCTTGCCAAGCTGACACACATTTTTTTAAAAATAATTTTTATTGTGCTTTAAGTGAAAGTTTACAAATCAAGTCAGTCTCTCACATATAAACTTATATACACCTTACTACATACTCCCACTTACTCTCCCCCTAATGAGTCAGCTTACTCCCTCCTTCCAGTCTCTCCTTTCGTGAACTTTTTGCCGGTTTCTAACCCCCTCTACCCTCCCATCTCCCCACCACACAGGAGATGCCAACATAGACTCAAGTGTCCACCTGATGCAACTAGCTCACTCCTCATCAGCATCTCTCTCCAACCCATTGTCCAGTCCAATCCATGTCTGCTGAGTTGACTTCGGGAATGGTTCCTGTCCTGGCCCAACAGAAGGTTTGCGGACCATGACCGCCGAGATTCTTCTAGTCTTGGTCAGACCATTCAATCCGGTCTTTTTATAAGAATTCGGGGTCTGCATCCCACTGTTCTACTGCTCCCTCAGGGGTTCTCTGTTGTGCTCCCTGTCAGGGCAGTCTGCGGTTGTGGCTGGGCACCATCTAGTCCTTCTGGTCTCAGGATGATGTAAGTCTGTAGTTCATGTGGCCCTTTCTGTCTCTTGGGCTCATAATTACCTTGTGACCTTAGCGTTCCTCATTCTCCTTTGATCCAGGTGGGTTGAGATTCATTGCTGCATCTTAGATGGCCACTTGTTAGCGTTTAAGACCCCAGACGCCACACTTCAAACTGGGATGCAGAATGTTTTCTTAATAGAATTTATTTTGCCAATTGACTTAGAAGTCCCCTGAAGCCATAGTCCCCAAACCCCCACCCTTGCTCCGCTGACCTTCAAGAGCGCATTCAGTTTATTCAGGACACTTCTTTGCTTTTGGTCCAGTCCAGTTGCACTGACCTTCTCTGTATTGAGTGTTGTCCTTCCCTTCACCTAAAGTAGTTCTAATCTACTATCTAATCTGTAAATAACCCTCTCCCACCCTCCCTCCCTCCCCCCTCTCATAACCACAAAAGGATGTGTTCTTCTCAGTTTAAACTATTTCTCAAGATCTTGTAATACTGGTCTTATACAATATTTGTCCTTTTGCATCTGACTAATTTCACTCAGCATAATGCCTTCCAGGTTCCTCCATGTTATGAAATGTTTCACAGATTCGTCACCGTTCTTTATCGACGCCTAGTATTCCATTGTGTGAATATACCATGATTTATTTATCCATTCATCCACTGATGGACCCCTTGGTTGCTTCCAGCTTTTTGCTAAACAGTGCTGCAATAAACATGGGTGTGCATATATCTGTTTGTGTGAAGGCTCTTATTTCTCTAGGGTATATTCCGAGGAGTGGGATTTCTGGGTTGTATGGTAGTTCTATTTCTAACTTTTTAGGAAAACGCCAGATAGATTTCCAAAGTGGTTATACCATTTTACATTCCCACCAGCAGTGCATAAGAGTTCAATCTCTCCACAGCCTCTCCAACATTTATTATTTTGTGTTTTTTGGATTAATGCCAACCTTGTTGGAGTGAGATGGAATCTCATCGTAGTTTTAATTTGCATTTCTCTAATGGCTAATAATTGAGAGCATTTTCTCATGTATCTATTAGCCGCCTGAATATCCTCTTTAGTGAAGTGCGTGTTCATATCCTTTGCCCAATTTTTAATTGGGTTGTTTGTCTTTTTGTGGTTGAGTTTTAACAGAATCATATAGATTTTAGAGATCAGGCGCTGGTCGGAGAGGTCACAGCTGAAAATTCTTTCCCAATCTGTAGGTGGTCTTTTTACTCTTTTGGTGAAGTCTTTAGATGAGCATAGGTGTTTGATTTTTAGGAGCTCCCAGTTATCTGGTTTCTCTTCGACATTTTTAGGAATGTTTTGTATTCTGTTTATGCCTTGTATTAGGGTTCCTAATGTTGTCCCTATATTTTCTTCCATGATCTTTATTGTTTTAGTCTTTATGTTTAGGTCTTTGATCCACTGGGAGTTAGTTTTTGTGCATGGTGTGAGGTATGGGTCCTGTTTCATTCTTTTGCAAATGGATATCCAGTTATGCCAGCACCATTTGTTAAAAAGACTGTTTTCTCCGCAATTAACTGACACTGGGCCTTTGTCAAATATCAGCTGCTCATATGTGGATGGATTTATTTCTGGGTTCTCAGTCCTGTTCCATTGGTCTATGTGCCTGTTCTTGTACCAGTACCAGGCTGTTTTGACCACTGTGGCTGTATAATAGGTTCTAAAATCAGGTAGAGTGAGGCCTCCCACTTTCTTCTTTTTCAGTAATGCTTTACTTATCCAGGGCTTCTTTCCCTTCCGTATGAAGTTGGTGATTTGTTTCTCCATCACTTTAAAAAATGTCATTGGAATTTGGATCGGAAGTGCATTGTATATATAGATGGCTTTTGGTAGAATAGACATTTTTACTATGTTAAGTCTTCCTATCCATGAGCAAGGTATGTTTTTCCACTTATGTAGGTCCCTTTTAGTTTCTTGCACTAGTACTTTGTAGTTTTCTTTGTGTAGGTCTTTTACATCTTTGGGAAGATTTATTCCTAAGTATTTTATCTTCTTGGGGGCTACTGTGAATGGTATTGATTTGGTGATTTCCTCTTCGATGTTCTTTTTGTTGATGTAGAGGAATCCAAGTAATTTTTGTATGTTTATCTTCTAACCTGAAACTCTGCCAAACTCTTCTATTAGTTTCAGTAGTTTTCTTGAGGATTCCTTAGGGTTTTCTGTGTATAAGATTATGTCATCTACAAATAGAGATAATTTTACTTCTTCCTTGCCAATCTGGATGCCTTTTATTTCTTTGTCTAGCCTAATTGCTCTGGCTAGGACCTCCAGCACAATGTTGAATAAGAGCGGTGATAAAGGGCATCCTTGTTTGGTTCCCGTTCTCAAGGGAAATGCTTTCAGGCTCTCTCCATTTAGAATGATGCTGGCTGTTGGCTTTGTATAAATGCCCTTTATCATGTTGAGGAATGTTCCTTCAATTTCTATTTTGCTGAGAGTTTTTATCATGAATGGGTGTTGGACTTTGTCAAATGCCTTTTCTGCATCAATTGATAAAATCATGTGGTTTTTGTCTTTTGTTTCATTTATATGGTGGATTACATGAATGGTTTTTCTAATATTGAACCAACCTTGCATAAAAAAAAAAAACATACCTGGTATAAATCCCACTTGTTCGTGGTGGATTAATTTTTTGATATGTTGTTGATTTCTATTGACTAGAATTTTGTTAAGGATTTTTGCTTCTATGTTCATGAGGGATATAGGTCTGTAATTTTCTTTTTTGGGGGTGTCTTTACCTGGTCTTGGTATCAGGGATATGCTGGCTTCATAGAATGAGTTAGGTAGTATTCCGTCCTTTTCTATGCTTTGAAATACATTTAGTAGTAGTTGTGTTAACTGTTCTCTGAAAGTTTGGTAGAACTCTGCAGGGAAGCTGTCCAGGCCAGGGCTTTTTTTTGTTGGCAGTTTTTTGATTACCTTTTCAATCTTTTTTTTTTATGGGTCTATATAGTTGTTCTACTTCTGATTGTGTTATTTTAGGTTGGTAGTATTTTTCTAGGATTTCATCCATTTCTTCTACGTTTTCAAATTTGTTAGAGTACAATTTTTCATAATAATCTGATATGATTCTTTTAATTTCAGTTGGGTCTGTTATGATATGGCCCATCTCATTTCTGATTCCGGTTATTTGTTTCCTTTCCTGTATTTCTTTAGTCAGTCTGGCCAATCGTTTATCAATTTTGTTAATTTTTTCAAAGAACCAGCTTTTGGCTTTATTAATTCTTTCAATTGTTTTTCTGTTCTCTAATTCATTTAGTTCAGCTCTAATTTTTATTATTTGTTTTCTTCTGGTGCCTGATGGATTCTTTTGTTGCTCCCTTTCTATTTGTTCAAGTTGTAGGGACAGTTCTCTGGTTTTGGCTTTTCATTATGTATGTGTGCATTTATCGATATAAATTGACCTCTGAGCACTGCTTTTGCTGACTGACACACATTTTTGAGGAACAGAGTTCAATTCATAATATTCCACCCATTGGCCCCCCAAAATTCATGTCCTTGCCACATGGAAAACACATTCACCGCATCATATCGTAACAAAGGTCTTAAATCAAGTCCACATCCAAAATCCAAAATATTTCTCTTCGTCTGTGAAATCTAGTTTACTAGTTATCTGCTGCCAAAGTACAATTGTGGAACAGGCTCAAGCTAGGCATTTCCATTACACATGAGAGAAATTGGAGGTAAAGAAAGGATAACAGGCACCAAGCAAGTCAGCTGAATCCATTACATTAGCCTTGAAAATAATCTAGGCTTGAAAGTAATCCTCTGTTTTCTGATCCAATTAAACATTAGCCCTGCCCTCCAGACTCTGGTATTGGCCACACTCTTTGGGCTCTGGGCTTCAGCTCCACCTTCCAGGCCCAGTGGAAAGGCAACACTGCTCCCTTGCATGTGGGCAGCCCCATTCTCCTAGTCCATCTGAGTGATGACTCCACTCTTTGAGACCCTAGAAGTCATGTCTCTAAACTTTGAGACTGAGGCAGTTCTGCTTCCTGTGTTCCCCGTCTCTTCAGCTTCTGCTTACTGGTTCCTTGGCCTCTTTGCCCCTCTGGCTTCACTGCTTGCATGTGCCCTGTTTGGGCCAGTGTTTCAAAGCTCTTTAGCTCCACCGTTAAGTGCCTGGAGGCACCCCACTCCACCAGAAAACTTTTGCGAGGAGGCACACAGCTCTCTTGGTCCTTGGGCTGTCAAGCCTAGCTCCACCAATAAGTGCTCATAGGCACCCCAGTCCACCAGGAATCTTCCTGTGCAAAGGCACTCTGCTCTCTTGCTCCATGTGTCAGCTCCAGTGCCATCTTGCGCCGGTCTCCAGGTACTGCTAATGCCATTTCTCTGCTGCTGCTTCTGTGTTGTCTCCAGTGTAATGGCCCTCCTCACTTCCTTCTGGGTCCTCACATAATTTTCTTTGATGTCCATAATTTCACCAACAGTCTCTTCAAGGCAATCTAGGCTTTTAATTTTAGGCACTTTAAAACTCTTCCAGCCTCTCCCCATTCACTTTTCAAAACTGCTTCCACATTTTGGTATTTGTTAGAGCAGCACCCTACTTTCTTAGTACCAAATTCTGTCTTGGTTCTCTAGTAGTGTTATAACAGATATACCTGCTGCAAGTGGATGGCTTTAACAAAGAGAAATTTATTCTCTCATGATCTAGGAGGCTAGAAATCTGAATTCAGTGTGTCAACTCCAGGGGAAGGCTTTCTCTCTGTTGGCCTTGGGGAAGGTCCTTGTCATCAATACAGAGATGCACTATTCTCCTTGTTCTTCTTTCTTGATGGTATACGGTCCCCCTGTATCTCTGCTCTCTTTAAAATCTCAAAAGAGATTGATTTAGGACATAATCTAATCTCGTAGATTGAGTCCTGCCCCATTAACATAACTAATGCTAATCAGAACTCATTAATATCATAGAGGTAGGATTTACAACACATAGGAAAATCACTTCACATGACTAGATGGCAGACAATCACACAATACTGGGAATGAAGGCCTAGACAATTTGACACACATTTCTGGGGGACACAGTTGAATATATAACAGTTTCCTTATACGTACAAATAAGGAAAGATGGTGGGCAGTGTTTGCTATTCCTCAAAAACTACCTTTGTCCCACAGAAGCTGATGAGCAGCAGTCTCATCATTAAGGTTATGCCTTAGGTAAGAAGCAATACTTATCAACAGTGGAGACCTTGAAATTAAAGTTCCTATTGCTAATATCCCCCAACGTGTCTGTCAGTTTGTTGTACTGTGGGGCCTGCATGGTGCGGTGATGCTGGAAGCTCTGCCATTGGTATTCAAATATGAGCAGGGTCAGTCATGGGAGACAGGTTTCAGCTGAGTTTCCAGACTAAGACAGACTAGGAAGAAGGACCCAGAAGTCTACTTCTGAAAAGATTTAGCCAGTGAAAAACTTATGAATAGCAGCAGAACGTTGCTTGATATAGTGCCAGAAGATGGGCCCCTCAGGTTGGATGTCACTCAAAAGACGACTGGGAAAGACCTGCCTCCTCACAGTAGAGTCGACCTTAATGACGTGGATGGAGTCAAGCTTTAGGGATCTTCATTTGCTGCTGGGGTATGACTCAAAATGAGGAGCAGTTGCAAACATCCATTAATAATTGGAACGTGGAATGTATGAAGTATGAATCTAGAAAAATTGGAAGCCATCAAAAATGAAAAGGAACACATAACCATCGATATCCTAGGCATTAGTGAGCTGAAATGGGCTAGTGTTGGCTATTTTGAATCCGAAGAACAACTGGTTTACTATGCCAGGAATGACAGCTTGAAGACGAATGGCATTGCATTCATCATCAAAAAAAAATTTCAAGATCTATGCTGAAGTACTACGCTGTCAGTCATAGGATAATATCCATATGCTTATAAGGAAGGCCAGTTAATATGACTATTATTCAAATTTACACACTAACCACTAAGGCCAAAGATGAAGAAATTGAAGATTTTCACCAACTTCTGCAGTCTGAAATTGATCCAACAAGCAATCAGGATGCATTGATAATTATTGGAGATTGGAACGCGAAACTTGGAAACAAGGATCGGTAGTGGGTGATAGAAATAATGCATGGGATTGCATGATAGAATTTTTCAAGAATGACTTCTTCATGGCAAGTACCTTTCTTCACCAACATAAAAGGTGGCTAAGAAAAAAAATTTTTTTTTTTTATACACGTGGACCCCCTCATATGGGATAGACAGGAATCAAATTGACTACATATGTGGGAAGAGACGATGTAAAAGCTCAATATCATCAGACGGAAGAAGGCCAGGGGCCAAGTGTGAATCAGATTATCAATTGCTCATATGCAACTTCAAGTTGAAACTGAAGAAAATTAGAACAAGTTGATGAGAGCCAATGTACAAGCTTGAGTACATCTCACTTGAATTTAGAGACCGTCTCAAAAATAGATTTGACAAGTTGAACAGTAATGATCGAAGACCAGACGAGTTGTGGAATGACATCGAGGACATCATACATCAAGAAAGCAAGAGGTCATTAAAAAGACAGGAAAGAAAGAAAAGACCTAAATGAATGTCAGAAGAGACTCTGAAACTTGTTTTGGAACACCGAGTAGCTAAAGAGAAAGGAAGAAATGATGAAGTAAAAGACTTGAAGAGAAGATTTCAAAGGGTGGCTCGAGAAGAAAACTAAAGTATTATGATGACATGTGCAAAGACCTGGAGATGGAAAACCAAACGGGCAGAACAACACACTCAGCATATCTCAAACTGAAAGAACTGAAGTCAAAATTCAGCCTTGAGTTGAAATATTAATGGATTCTATGGGGGAAAATATTAAACGATGTAGGAAGCATCAAAAGAAAATGGAAGGATTACAGAGTCACTCTACCAAAAAGAATTGGTCGACATTAAACCATTCCAGAAGGTACCATATGAGCAGGAACCAGGAAGAAGTCCAAGCGGCACTGAAGGCACTGGCAGAAGACAAGGCTCTAGGAATTGATGGAATACCAACTGAGATATTTCAACAAATGGACACAGCACTGGAAGTGCTCACTCATCTATGCCAAGAAATTTGGAAGATAGCTACCTGGCCAACCAACTGAAAGAGATCTATATTTATGCCTATTCCCAAGAAAGGTGATCCAACTGAATGTGGAAATTATCAAACACTATCATTAATATCACGCACAAGTAAATTTTTGCTGAAGATCATTCAAAAGTGGCTGCAGCAGTATATCGACAGGTAACTGCCAGAAATACAAGCTGGATTCAGAAGAGCACACAGAACCAGGGATATCACTGCTGATGTCAGATGGATCCTGGCTGAAAGCAGAGAATACCAGAAAGATGTTTACCTGTGTTTTATTGGCTATGCAAAGGCATTCAACTGTGTGGATTATAACAAATTATGGATAACATTGTGAAGAATGGAAATTCCAGAACACTTAATTGTGCTGATGCAGATCCTGTACGTAGATCAAGAGGCAGTCGTTCGAACAGAACAAGGGAATACTTTGTGGTTTAAAGTCAGGAAAGGTGTGTGTCAGGGTTGTATGATTTCACCATACCTATTCAATCTGTAAAAAAAAAAATTTTTTTTTTTTTTATTCAATCTGTATGTTGAACAAATAATCCAAGAAGCTGGACCATATGAATAAGAATGGGGCATCAAGATTCGAGGAAGACTCATTAACAACCTGCATTATGCAGATGACACAAACTTGCTTGCTGAAAATGAAGATGACTTAGAGCACTTATTGATGAAGATCAAAGACCATAGCCTTCAGTATGGATTACACCTCCACATAAAGAAAACAAAAATCCTCAAAACTGGACCAGTAAGCAACATCATGATAAACGGGGAAAAGACTGAATTTGTAAATAACTTCATTTTACTTGTGTTCACAATCAACACCCATGCAAGCAACAGTCAGGAAATCAAAAGACGCATTGCACTGGGCAAATCTGCTGCAAAAGATCTCTTTCAAGTGTAGAAAAGCAAAGATGTCACCTTGAAGACTAAGGTGCACCTGATCCAAGCCATGGCATTTCCAATCACCTCCTAAATATGTGAAAGCTGGACGATGAATAAGGAAAAAACATAAGAAAAATTGATGCCTTTGCATTGTGGTGTTGGAAGAGAATATTAAATATACCATGGACTGCCAAAAGAATGAACAAATCTGTCTTGGAAAAAGTACGACCAGAATGCTCCTTAGAAGCAAGGATGGCAAGACTACATCTCACATACTTTGGATGTGTTGTCAGAAGGGATCAGTCCCTGGAGAAGGAAATCATGCTTCCTGAAGTAGAGGGTCAGCGAAAAAGAGGAAGACTCTCAATGAGAAGGATTGACACAGTGGCTGCAACAATGCGCTTAAGCATAACAACAATTGTGAGGATGGTGCAGGACTGGGCGATGTTTCCTTCTGTTGTATAAAAAAAAAAACAGCGTCGCAATGAGTCAGAACTGACTCAATGGCACCTAACAATAACAACATTGCTCATATCAGGTGCGCCTATGATATGTCTCCTAAGTCAGTTGATTCTTACTGGGTCATATTGAACTAGCTGGGAAGCTTCCTAAAATGTGAAAAATAGAAATTACCAGGAATAATCCTAAACATACAAAATCAGAACATTGCAAGGATTGGCCTAGAATTGTGTTTTAATAAAATGCACCACTTAGAATACCTGTTCTCCAATGATACACTCAAGTAATGAAAGAGTGTCTCACTTGGGAAAGGATAGTATTACTCCTCCAGTTTCACAGGACACCTATCAATCAAAACTGGGAAGCATCTTAGACACTCAGAATTTTCATAATGTGATTGACTTCAGACACACAAAGATGGATGGGGGCAATGACTGGGAGACAAAAGGAGTCACAAAATAAGATAAAAAAAAAATTTCAGAAATTTGAGTCTTATGTTTTGAGGTTGTTCCACCCATAGGTTGCAAGCAATAATATCAGCGGATCCTCTAGGAGTCTTTTACACCAAAATTGTAAGGCTGACTCGTACTCTTATTCTGAATAATAAATATGTATTTATTACTCAAAATAAATATATAGATAAGGAGCCCTGGTAGTGCAGTGGTTAAGCACTGGGCTGGTGTCATGCATTGAATTACATCACCCCAAAAAGGTGTGTATCAATTTGGCTGGGGCATGATTCCCAGTATTGTGTGTTTGTCCTCCATTTTGTGACTGTAATTTTCTCTTCAAGAGGATTAGGTTGGGACTGTAACACCCTAACTAAGGTCACATCCCTGATTCAATGTAAAGGCAGTTTTCCTGGGGTGTGGCCTGTACCACCTTTATTTTACAAGAGATGAAAGGGAAGCAAGCAGAGAGTTAGGAATCTCATACCACCAAGAAAGCAGTGCCAGGAGAAGAGCTGGTCCTTTGGACGCGGGGTCCCTGCACAAAGAAGCTCTTAGTCTCGGGGAAGGAAGGATGATAAGGCCAACAGACAGAAAGCCTTCTCCTGGAACCCACACCCTGAATTTATACTTTTAGCCTACTTTACTGTGAGAAAATAAACTTCTCTTTGTTAAAGGTATCCACTTGTGGTATTTCTGTTAAAGCAGCACTAGATAACTAAGACAGCTAGTAACCAAAAGCTCGGCAGGTTGAACCTACCAGCTGCTGCTCGAGAGGAAGATGTAGCACTCTGCTTCTGTAAAGATTACTGCCTCGGAAAACCTATGAGGAGTTCTACTCTGTCCTATGGGATTGCTGAGTCAGAATCGACACGATGGCAACAGGGTTTTTTTTTTGTTTGTTTGTTTGGTTTTTTGGTCTTATAGTTTTAGATTATTTTAATATGCTTAAATTAAATTTGATTTTAATACCATAGTCATATTCTCATATTATAACCAATGAGCCAACTCCCTGTCACTGACTTAAAGCGAGAAATCTTTCCTTAAAGTACATATAAAGGATTTTATATCGTCATGCAAAGGAATCAAAGTCCAAACCTTGATGATCTTTTCCATCACCTCTTTACATTTTTGTTCCAGATATTCAGTTGTGTTGCTTCCTCCAGGAACATGTCCACATTCAAACCTGGAGTGCAAAGAATGACAGACTGAGCCTCAGATGAAAATGTTATGTCCTGTGGTTAAAATTTCCATATCTGGTTAGTGTCAAGGTCAAGGAACAAACTTAAGACTTTGTTCCAGATATTACCTTGTTGACGGAAGCAAATGTAGTTAGTGTGTTTACAATAAACACTTAGATCTACATTGCCTCATGTCTCTTTTGGAACACCCTTGTCAGAGGATGGGGACCCAGAGTAATCTCTGAACACTGATTAGACTGGGTATGATTCAACAATATCCTCGGCACCATCAGTGGGTGAATCTAGTAGAGATTAAGAGCAACTATAATCGTGTTACTTCTAGTTTGGAAGGTAAAAAGCAAGACTGGTGGCTACTGTAAAGGGGGAAAAAAAGGATGTGGTCAAGGAGGTCAGCAGGAGGCAACTGATCCAGAATCCTAAGGCATGGAAAAGAGATGGGATTTTACTCTAAGTGAGATGGGAAGCAATTAGAGGTATAGGAATCATGTGACTTGCATTTAGAAGGATAATTCTGGTTGTGTGGGCAGAAGCAGAGAAACAATTCTAAGGAGCTTGGAGATGGAGATACCTGTTTGAGGGTAGAAATGTAGGATATGAATGGTGGTCTATTTCCAGATATACTTTGAGGTAGAGCCTTTAGCACTTCGTGAAAAATGTTACATATGAGACAAGAAGAGAATGGCTTTATGGGTTTTAAATAAAAATTAAATTGCCCTTTTGCTGATATGGGGAACATTGCAGGAGACAGAAGATATCAGGACTTTGGTTTTTGACTACATATTTCACATGCCCCTTAGGCATCTTGATGTAACATTGGAGATGGCGGTTGAAGTTCAGAGTGCTGCTGAGAGACTGAGATCACATGAGAAAAGACTGTGAAAGAAAGCAGAAGAGATGCAAGAACTGAGCTTCGAAGCACTAAAAGAAGGAAACAGCTAGGGAATAGCCAGTAATGGGGGAATCACAGAGTGTGAGAGTCAAAGGAAGAGTTTCAAAAGAAAGAAGTAACCAATTGAGTTAGACGTAGTCAAGATGAGAATGTAAAATTAACTGTTGGACTTGGCAGTGTGATGGTTATCTTAATAAACTATTTTATGGAGTTTTCCATAAAAGGAAATCATGACTTGGACACTCTCGGACTGAATATAGGCTCTAGGGAACGAGGGCTATAATCTGTCTGAACAACATTGGAACAGACCCAGTACATGGAAAAATCACTAGAGTTGTGTTTTTTCTCCTCCAAGAGTGAGGATCTCAGTAGGCAAAGAGAACCGATCTACAAATAAGGGGAAGGTTGTCTTAAGAAAGGCACCTAGATAATTCATTTTAAGAGGAAAGGCAGATATTCGACCACAGATACAGGTAGATTTGTAGATTAAGACAGTTGCACCCTATATATTTGGTGTGTCTGTAATGGAAAGTTTGGTAATATAGACCAGCTTTGGGACTGTTTTGTCTCTGGAGGTATAAACAATAGACTAAAGAAACATTAGGATCCAGGTAGTGTAATATGGTGCAGTCTTTAAAATAACTAAGTTTATTATGCCCAAGGAAATGAAAGGTGAAGAATTTTGGCATTAACAAAGTAGCAACCATAGTAGGAGATTTCAACATTCCTTTGAGAGTAATTAATAAACATGAGGAAAAAGAGTAAAATAGAAGGTTTGAATGTAATGGACTTATGTGGATAGGACACTACAGACAATAACTGTACAATACACATTCTTTTCAAACACACGATAACTGTACGATACAAATTCTTTTCAAACACATAGAACACATGAAATATATTATTTCATTTAGATGGAGTTTAATAAAGAGTGACAAACTGTGATATTTAGAGATGCATGCTCAGGTAGTAAAGGACCAAAAACTTTTATGACTTCGTAAACCATAATGGTGGTTTACTTGGCGAAGGGAAGAAGTAGAGATTAGAATACACAATGAAAGAAGCTTCTGGAACTCCTCTATTTCATGATGAGTGATGATCACTTGGGTGCTCACTTCATGAAAACTGAGCTATACAGTTTGTTTTGTGCCCTCTCCTATGCATGTATTTTACTATCAAGACACAAAAAGACTCATAGAGCTTCACATCCAGTCAGTCTTTTCAAATAAATAACAAGCTCCCTAAGGACCAGATTGCCCTTCTTTGGCATAGACCTGTGTGCTCAAATCCTTGAATTAAGATCACATTTAAGGCTCAATTTTCACACCTCCTAAATCCGTATGCCATAGATTAAGAAATTGTTGAGAATGACAATAAGAAACACTCTGACAATCATCAGCATTAAAGAAAGATCACAGTTGAACTTTGCAACTAGTTGATGATTAATCAGAATGTGCTGTTAATTGTAAACCCAATTAGTTTTACCTACCTGAAAGATCGATCGACAATTGTTATTATATCTCCGTTTTTTAGTACTACGGGATGGTTAACATAGGCTCCATTTAACTGCGTAGGAATGCTATCACTTAAATTAATCAGGAGTGCCTACAAGTGGAAAAAGGAGAAACATGCAACTAATAAATAGGTAAAAAGTAAAAACAAAAAAAGTTAAAACAACTTAGAAAAAATACTTACCTCCTGCTGTCGCATCTCAATTTTACAATGTTGTTTTGACACCATGGGAAGCTGTATACGGATGTCACACTCCGTCCCCCTTAATTAAAAAGAAAAAAAAAGGAAAAGAAAAGGAAGACTTCTTTGGGCTGTTGCACCTTTGAAAAAAAAAAAAAACTACCTCAAATTTTCAAAATAAAAAAGCACTTGACTAGTGTTGTTGATCCCAAAGTGTAATGACATTAAGCTACAACAAATTGGACAATGTAAATAAACTTCACCTTTGGCAATGTTTACAACTTTTATTTAAACAACTATTATAGGTATTTAAGACTTAGAGTAACTAAAAACTATGATAATAGAATATACTAGAATACAAACCTTAATCATTTGATTAAAACAGCCATGTTTATGACCCATAAATGAAGGAGTAATTTAATTCAGTTTGGAGAATGATCAATTTAATAAATTTTACTACTCTACCTGCTTTTTGATCTATAAACCATTGCATGTTTCAATATCTAATCATCCCCAAAATGCTTTTTTTCTTTACGCCTCAGTTTCTTCTCTAAAAAAGGTATTACTTTAGCATTAGCCTGATGGTGTTTGAAGGTCAATGTGAATCATTTGCCTGCACATAGCAAATGCTCATTATGTGTGAGCATTTTACTGAGGTTTTAATACTACACTGTTTGAGATGACAGATTCAGGAATCTCTTCATCATAAAAACATTAATTGGCATGCAGTAAAAAAGCATTATCTAGATTGAATTTATCTTTCGATAAAGGGCTAATATCAGTACAAAGCACCAGAAAGTAGTATTCCTAAGCCTATACATAAACTAACCCAGAGTTTATTAGCAATCAGTGTTCTTTGATTTTCTGGTGCTCCTGTTACCGATCTCTTGATTTATAAACTAAGTTGCAACAAACTACACGATCCCCTGTCTGTTCTCAGTATCTATCTCTGGAGTCAAAGAATATCCCTTCCTGCCCATTTCATATGACTCTACACTTATGAATTGCCTTTTAAATTTCAAATATTGTGGAAGTTTTGGTTAAGCATAACAGCTCAGCTAGATGCACCATAACATCCCCCTACAACAAAGACTTGAAAAACTAAGCAAAAGAGACAAAAATAACTTTGGACTCTGGAACATGAAACGGAGGGCTGAACAATCAGATGGAACGACAGTCGGAAGGAGGGATAGAAACCAGTGGGAATGCAGAGAATCATGCATCCTATGTGACCTGCCTGCCGATTTGGCACAGGGTGGCCATTTTAGGATGGCAGCGTTCATCGTCCCCAGGTAAGAATCCCAGACAGACAACTTCCCAGAGTCAGAGACATTTACTAACTTGGAAGGAAACAAGGTAAGCAGGTAAGCAGAACTTGTCCTGGGGCCAACAAAGCCCAAGAGGCCAATGCACAGGAGCGCCATAACTTTAACGTTAGGGAAATACAAGTAAGTGCTACTGGAGCAAACTGCAGTAGTCTGAATCATTGGAGCCCCAGGACAAGGAATAGGTAGGACAGGGAGAGCATATCTGCAGGGGGCAAAGGGAAACAACACGAGGGAGAAGGAGAGATCCAGTGTCCCTGGTGAATACAGAGGAAGGAGGGAACTAGGAACTCAGGCTGGTATTGCTGGTCAGCAGAGGTGCCCATCCATTTTTGCTGGAGATGCCCTTTGAATAGTAATCCACAGAGTAACAACTAGCAACACCCTCCCCAAATGACCTCCAGCCATTGCCCTTCTCTCCCTTTGAGCAATTTTCCCCCTGCCTGAGTCTCCATGTCTCTCCCACCAGCCTCCCCACCCCTGCTTGGCCCGGCCACATGGTCCTGGTGCCCTTTGCCCCCACCCCTTCCCATCTTCTTTTGCATACCCCACCGACCCACCCCCTATATGCTTCTACTAGATTGGTATACACCCCTGTTTGGCCTGCCCGCACAGGTCCTTGCCCCCATTCCTCTGCCCCTGCCCAGGGCTCATCCTGTTCTCAAGGAGACACACCATTCGTGCCAAAGTGGAGAGAACAAGTAATCCCTCATGAGCTGTGAAGGGATCCTGACCACCTGACCCCTAGTGCCTCACATCAGGAAAGGGACCTGCTCTCGTACCTCCACGCTGTCGTCTAAGGGAAGACATACTTGCCTAACAACATAGCATCCCCAGCTGTGTGCAACACACCATACTCATAAGTGAGAGGAAAGCACACCCAGCCAACGGATAGCACCAAAGCCATACATAGACTAGGAATACAAAGCAACAACAATTAAAACAATACAAATAAAAAGGAAGCAACTCAAGGGAAGAAGAAGCGGCCAAGCTCCAGATACATTAAACCAGTGAAACAAACAACAAAGTCAAATAAACATACGTATGATACATATCTATCTATGTACCTATCTATATATAATAAAACCTTTAATGCTTCAAGGACAGCAATCAATTGCAAATCACATGAGGAGACAGAAAAAGATGGCTCCAGCAAACACACAACAACCTAAGGTAAAGGTACACGACAGCATCACTCTGACACCAAGACGTATGAAGACATCACGGCAGTAAAATGAAATTAAACGGCGACCGCAGGGAATCTGAGATGCAAAGCTGAAACTGACAGCAACATCCAAACAAAAGGTGGAATGACTGGTGCAGTTATAGAACTGATGAGGAAGTTAAGGTAATTTCAAGGTAAAACAGGCTGTTGTAAGATGTTAAATGTAAACCTCACCAAAACGTAGGAGAAAAACACAAAAAGACATAGCCAATAAAAAATCAACAGTAACAAATGAAAGAAACAGAAAATCTATACACAAAGAACTTGGCACCGAAAGTAAAAAAAAAAAAAAAGAAGGTAAAGAAACCAATAATACACAAAATAGTATAATAAAATGGCTACAGCAAATTCATCCCTATCGATAAGCATACTCAATGTAAATTGATTAAATGCACTAGTTAAGAAAGAGCATGGCAGAATGGATTTAAAAAAAAAAACTGACTCATCAATATGATGCCTAAAAGAGACATCCATTAGGGACAAAGGCATGAATAGGTTAAATCTGAAAGGATGGAAAAAAAAATGCCAAGAAAATAGCAATCAAAAGAGAGAAGTGACAATATTAATACCTGACAAAATATACTTTAAGTCAAAATCTATTATAAAGGACAAGGAAGAGCACTATACAATGATACAAGGGTCAATTCACCAAGAAGACATAACAATTATCAAGATTTATGCACCCAACATCAGAGCCCCAAAATTTATAGAGCAAACTTTTACAGAACTAAATAGTTCTGCAGTAATAATAGGCGGTTGTAATATACCACTGTCGATGATAAATGGAACTTCTAAGAAGAAAATAAGTAAAGATATATAAAACCTAAATAACAGTATTAACCAATTGGACCTAAATATATGGAACACACTACCCAACAGCATTATAATAAACATACTTCTTCAATGCACATGGAACAGTCTCCAAAGTATATATCTTAGGACACAAAGGAAAATTCAATAAATTAAAAAAAAAAAAAAAAACTGAAATCATACAAAGCACCTTCTCTGACCATAATGGTATGAAGGTAGAAATCAAAACCAGGAAGAACAGGAAAAAATAAAATAAAACAAATATATGATGGAAACTAAATTACACACTACTAAAAAACTATTGAGTCACAGAAGAAGTCAAAAATAAAATAAAAAAATACTTTGAATCAGAGGAAAATGAAAACACAACATACCAAAACCTTTGGAACATACCAAAAGCAGTGCTCAGAAGGAAACTCATAGCAATAAAGGCCTACATTATAAAAGAAGACCCCAAACCAGTAACTTAACGAGAACACTGGAAAAAATGGAAATGCAAGAACAAAAGAAGACCAAAGCTACCAAAAGAAAGAAAATAATAAAAGTCAGAGCAGAAATACTCAAAATAGAATACGGAAAAGCAAAGGAAGGAATCAACAGGACCAGAAGTTGGTTCTTTGAAAGGATCAATAACATTCATAAAGCACTGGCTAGACTGATAAAGGAAGAAAAAAGACGCAAACAACCAAAGGGGGAAAAAAAAAGTGAAATGGAGACATTTCAGCAGATCTGAGCTAAACAAGATACTATTAAAAAAAAAAAATTGTACTCCAGGAAATTTGAAAACCTAGAAGAAATGGAAAAATTCCTGGAAACATACTATCTACCTAAACTAACACAAACAAAGAGAGAAAAGCTAAACAAATCCATAACAGAAGAGATTAAAGATCTCATGAAAGAACTCCCAATGAAAAACAGCCCAGGATCAGACGGCTTCACCAGGGAATTTTACCAAACATTCAGAGAAAAGTTGACACCAATTCTACTGAAGCACTTCAAAAACATAGAAGAGAAAGGAATACACCCTAACTCATTCTATGAATCCACCATCACCCTGATACCAAAGCCAAGTGAAGACAACACAAAAAAACAAAATTACAGACCAATATCCCTCATGAATATCCAAAACCAAAAACCAAACCCACTACTGTTGAGTCGATTCCAACTCATAGCGACCCTACAGGACAGAGTAGAAGTGCCCCTTAGGGTTTCCGTGGCACACAGTGGCTGGTGTTTCAAACTGATGACTTTTTGGTTAGCCTCTGAGTGCTTGACCACTGCACCACCAGAAAGGAAAACAAAAAAATGTCGTCATCGAGTTGATTCTGACTCATTGCGCCATTAGGGCTCCTTATATATATATCTATATGCAGGTGTATATATATGTATATTTAACTGTATGCATCCATATATATTCATATATACAAAAAAGCACATGGGGGCACAAACACGGAGACTTCTTAGACGTCACCAAACGCCTCTTTGGATTAGTTTAAGGAGTGTGAAGACTTAGGACTATAGTTTCATGGGCCAACTCATCCAATTGTCATTTTTTTTTTTTAGTACATAAAGTTTATGTTCAACAGCCTAGTTTGGCGTGTGGCATCTGGAGTCTTAAAAGCTTGCGAGTAGCAATCTACGATACAACTATTGGTCATTACATGTCTGGATTAAAAGAGAAGAAGGAAACCAAAGACTCAGAGAAGAAACTAGTCTACAGATCTAATAATCTATGCGAACCAGGGCCTCAAGTACCCTGATAGCCGTAGAACTAGATGTTGCCCGGCTACCAACCATTCTATCAGGAATACAGTAGTTGGATCCTGATAAAATGGGAGCAAAATGTGAAACAGAACTCAAATTCTTAAAAAGACCAGACTTACTAGACCAGTTGAGACTGCAGGATTCCATGAGACTGTCGCCCTGAGATACTCTTTAAAACGTGAATCAAAACAATTCTGTGCGGTCAACTTTTAGCTAAATAACAGATTGGCTCATAAAATGATCACCATCACCTGTGAGCAGTGTGCTCCTTTACAGAACTCATCTGTATGAGACCGAAAGTAAAGAGGAGAAAGTACGGGGACAGTGCAACTAGATTTCTGGGAACGGGACAGCCTGAATGGAAATACTGAGAAAGGTGACCCGGAGTGAAAAATGTAACCAATGTCACTGAAAAAGTTGTGTAGAGATTTTTAAATGGGATCCTAATTTTCTGTGTAAACTTTCACAGACTACACAAATATTATTAAAAGAAAAAAAAAATCTTGTATAAAAATATAATCACTGATGTATATAACTAAAATTACTGCCATTCGAGTCTAAAGTGTGTTTTATTTTTCTTTTGAAGAGAAAGGGAACTATAGAAAGTAAACACCTACTTCAAGGCAAAGGAGAGACTTTGATTTTTAGGTATTGAAACATTCTGGCAAAAAATAGACTATCTGATTAGAACTGAGAATTTGATTGTCAGGAGATTTCAAGCTAGAATCACTGCATATCATTGTTGCTCAACCTTGCACTGTTGACATTTTAGGCCAGATAGTTCTTTGTTTGAGGTGCAGGCAGTGCATTGCAGGGTGTTCAGCCTCATCCCGGACCTATAGTAGTTGATGCTAGTGGGACATCCCACCTCTATTGTGACATCAAAAAATGTCTCCAGTCACTGGCAAATGTCAAAATTGTCCTTGTTTGAGAAGCACTGCTAGATGCTGATTGCAGTACACACATACTCCAGTACTCATTTCGACTCAACACTGGTGAGGGTGCTAAATACTGATCACCAGTGTCGGTCAGACACAACACCATAATGATGAATTAATTAAGATAGTCCTTGCCCTTGAGGAGCTCAGTCTAGTGGGAGAGACAAACCACAAGCGCTCAGCACCAGTGCTGTGGTTCTATGAAAGACAAGAGCAATGGTCGTTAAACGGTTCATCTGACTTGACATTTAAATTGAAATGTGAATAATAGAAAGGGGTCACTCATGTAGAAAACTTGGGCAGACACAGTGATGAAGTCCAAACGGTCTAGAAGCACCAGGATTCTGGTGTGTCTTCGGTGGCACTGCAAGGCCCGAATGGGAGTCAGGGGCCAGGCCAGGGAGGATTCTACAGGAAAGGTGACCTTATCATTTGTCCACACTGGAAGGTGTTAGAGAATGAAGGGGTGCTGGTAATAATTGTGGACGTTATGTGGGAACACCAGGCAAAACCAGGACTGTCCCGGATAAATGAAGAATCAAGGGTATGCACTTACAAGATGCAAATAGTTTTTATTAGGCAACTTCCCTCTCAATCGCCATAACCCAGTGAAGTTAGTACTATTATCCCTTTTCATGGCTAGGGAACTGAGGATGTTAAGTAAATGAAGCAACTTATCCTAGTTGCCCAGCTGTTTGAACAAGGGATCTCACTTAGGCAGTCTGAACCCAGCCTCCCACACCCCCTTTCACAGTTAAGCTCTACTGCCACCAGAGTATTTTGGATCTTATTCATTAATGGAAGTGTCTGAGGAGTTTCATCAAGGACGTAACAAACACCAAAATTGAAATAAATAAAAAAAAAACCTCTGGCTGCAGTACAGAAAATGGACAATAGAAGCCAAAGGGGACTGACTGTAAGGGAAATCAGTAAGAAGGCTCCTGTGGGAGTCCTGGAAGCAAATAGAATGATGTGAGCAAGAGAGCTATAAACAATCACAGCCATTTCTGCCCTTGGTTTCCCAGAGTTACGTGCAATCTCTATGGTACCAGCTCTAAGACAACTACTTTTTTTTCCCGCTTGAGGGAAGTAAAAATGTGAGACATCAAGTATAAACCAACTTAAAAGAAAGCAAAAACTGCAAATGCTTATGTAACTACCACTATTAACAGTACACACAAGCACAATGTTGGTGTGTCGAGATGCTGAGAGTGAAGAATTGCTGTTCTCTAGGATTCTAAAGAAACAATAGTTAGAAATTTTGTTTCATAAATAAAAATACCCCCAAAATTTTAAAATCAAGTCACGTGTGACATAATCTAGCAATTGAAATTCCGTCAAGAAAATCTGATCGTGAGCATTGTGTTATTAGCACCACCAAAGCAGAAAGGCAATTAAATAGGAAGCCTTCTCAAAAACAAGCAGCAGGATTTTCCCTCGTGTTTTCATTTTTCCCAAAAGAGCAGTCAAGAGCAGCCGCCTTCCTTAGGTGCTCTATAGTGACCCTTCGTGGCCAATGGCAGATGATTTTAGATGAACACAGTAAAATTTGGGGGTCCCCTACATCTTTCTTCATCTAAAGAGTCTATTAAAGGAACTTAAAAACTTGTGTTTGGTTTTAAAAAAGAACTACACAAAAATTATTTTCAAAATCCCATTTGGTAATAAACAGCTACGACAAGTTAACAAAGGTATGGAGGAAGTACCCAAGGAATCTGAGGGAAAGAAGGAGTTTCAGTCTGTTCACTGTTACGAGGCTGTTGCCACCTTTCTAAAGTGGACAACATCCGCAGGCACAACAGCTCTTACCTTCCAAATAGGCAGGAATTTCGGCTCAAAGGAAAATGAGTACCATCTATCCCCGTCCGTCTGATGATGACCACACGTCCCAAGGGAGCCATTTTCTAAACTGTATGTATAGCACAATCCGAAAAGAATCCGCAGATGTTACAAAATGTTTTTGCTCAAGCAAACGGAAGAACCACTCTTCCACCGCAACAGCACGTCGCTGGATAAAACAAAAAGGTGGAAGAATGACTCTCAAAGCAAATGAACTGCAAAGTGGCTTAGAGGACAATTTAGAGTCTCTTGGGCAAATTTTTCTTTTTTTTTTTTGGACAATGAACCTATTCCACTGCCTACAGCTCACACCTTATGTAACTTACATGACTCCTATTTGAACTCCAGGCAGGACCCCAGGCTGCACCCCGAGGGCATCTCTCAGAACCAAACTCAGTCTACTCGGGCTCCAGAATCTTCCCAAGGTCCCCAAAGAAAGGCAGCCAGGACATTGTACATAAATTGGGACCCCCCCCCCTCCAAGAGTTCCCAATCTAGAACCCAGGCAGTAAACGAGGGCCTCCAGGACCCAGGTCATACTCTTGGAGATCCCATGGACAGAGCTCCAGCAGCTCACCGAGAAAGAGTCGTTCAAGCTCTTCACTAGCTCTGTAACCTTCCACCAATCTCAAATCCACTACACGCGTCCACCACCCACCACTGCCAATCGCCTACAAAGCCTGCCAGCTGGCAGACCCCAGTCCTCAGTGCTGTCAGGTGCCAACTCACAAAGGGTCCAGGTGACACAAATGACTGACACCACAAATGGTCAGGCCAGCTGCCAGCTCCCACTGAGCTGACTGCCCAGAGGAAAAGGGAGGAGTTGGAGGGGATCAGAAGGGATCATCAGAGGAGAGGCTGGAGGGGATGATTAGCACACTTGACCAGGAAGAACATCTTATTGTTGTCTTCATAAAATCAAGCACCCATTATCTTCCAATTAGTGCTGACTCATGGCGACCCCACGCATCAGAGGAAAGCTTAAAGCGGGCAAAAACGGAACAAAATATCACCACAAAGATAACCTCTCTTGCCTTACTTTAAGGGCCAGACACATAGAACATGACTTGATCTCACTCACTGCTAGGTTTAAAACGTTTCAAGTAATAACCTTTCTCCACTCTGTCCATTTCCCCAAAGATAACCCATTATTTCTCACACTTTCTTGTGTATTTCCCCAGGCATACAAGTATGATTCTCTTTGACGAAACTACACACACACACACACACACACAAAGATTATAATACACACACACAAAAAGATTATAATATACACATTATTCTATACTGCTTGTTCTCTGCTTAATAAATCCTGAGGCTCTTCTTATTAATCAGAAACTGTCCGTCCAATTTACTTGTTTTTTGGTGGCTGCAGAATATTCTCTTGTAGGCAGCCATAATTCATTTGATTAATCCTACCGCTTTACATTTAGGTTTATACTGTTTTTCCATTAATAATAATTCTGCCATTAAGACACCTTGTGCATTATAGAATGAATGAATCATATTCTGAGTGAACGAAGCTAAACACATAAAACTACATACTAAGCTATTCTGTTTCAAAAAATGTATATTTAAAAACTCAAGAAAATGCAAATTAATCCATAGGTAGTGGTGGGAGGGGTTGGAGGGACAGAAAGGTGGCATTATAAAGGGAACAAGGTAACTTTTGAAGGTGATGGGTATGTTCACTGTAGTGATTGTGGAGATGATTTCATAGTTTTTATAACTTGATGAAATTTTACACTTGAAATATGTGCAGTTTCTTGTATGTCAATTATAATTCCATAAAACTGCTTGGGAAAAAAAAAATCCTGCACATGTTTTCCTAGCAATCTACTGGGTCAGAAGATGAGTACATGTAATACTGTTATGTATATTACCAAACACCCCTCTAAAAGTTTGAGCTCACTATTTCACCAATAAGGTGCCACAATATTATTTTGCCACCAATTGACCATGTTGAGATATATATATATTTCTTTAATATCAATGTAGTAAACAAAAGAGCAAAACACTGATCTTCTCTCTGATTGAGTTTGCATGTCTTTCCTGGTGGGTGAGGTTGAACATCTTTCCATGTCGGTGTCTGTACCCATTTCTTATGGCTGCTGTAACAAGTGAACTCAAACTTGGTGGATTAAAACAATACAAGTCTATGAGTCACAGTCCTGGAGATCAGATCTGAAATGAGTCTCACTGGGCAAAATCAAGGTGTCCCCATGGCTGCATTCCTTCAGGAGGCTCAAGAAAAGAATCCATGTCTTTGCCTTTTCCAAATTCTAGAGCCTGCCCAGGTCCTTGGCTCTTGACTCCATCCATACTTAAAGCTGGCAATGTGAGGTTAAGTCTTTCTCATATCACCTCACTCTGACTTTCTCTCCTGCCTCCCTCTTTTGCTTATAACTACCCTTGTGATCACGCTGGGTTTACTAGGTTGATCTCCCCTCAAGTTCAGTTGATCGACAACCTTCGTTCTATCTGCAACCTTAATCCCCCTTTGCCATTCACATAACGACATAGTCACAGGTATCAGGGATTAGTACATAGATATGGGAAGGGGGGGTATTATTCTGCCTATCAAAGGCAATGAATTTTATTTTACTTATGCACCCATTGTCCATTTTTCTAATTTTGATTCTCTTTTGTTTAAGTTTTTCTGAAATTAAGGAAATTAACTATTTGACAACTTATTACAATTTTCTCTCTCAATTGTTATTTGCATTTGGCTTAATATATAGTTCTTTTAAAAATGTAGTTAAATATTATCTTATCTTGCTTAGAAAGGACTTGTTCATTCATTGTAAGATTATAAAAGTAAACGCTCTGAGTTATATTGTAAGAGCATATCGCTGACTTCTGTGTTAAAACCAGACCAGAGGAGGTCAGAAGCAGACCAGGGAGAGACCAGTTACAAGTCCACTGAAAGAATCCAATGTGGGTGGCTAAGAGTGGTCGTTTTCTGGACCTAAAGTGAAAGTAGAGCTGGCAGGAATTGCTCAGGGATCAAATGTGTATGTGTGTGTGTGTGTGTGTGTGTGTGTGTGTGTGTGTGTGTGTGTAGAGAAAGAATCTTAAAAGTTTTTGCTTGAGCGTCTGAGTTCCATTGAGTGCAATGGTAAAACCTGTTGGGAGGAGGCTTTGTTTTTGTGTCTGAAGTTCAAGCATCCAGGGTTGTGTTGCATCTGTAGGTGGTTTTTCAAACTGTGAGCCTCAGTGACATCACCTAGAGTGCTTGTATTAAAGAAAGAGAAAGGGTCTGAAGGTGGAGCCTTGGAGCCCTCCACCCACAGGGAGAGAGGAAAATTAAGCACAGGAGTCTGTGAAGGAGGTCAGTGGGGTAGGAGGAAGATCTGGAGAGTGAAGGAAAGGATGCTAATGTTTCCAGGAGGAAAAGGGAGTGATGAAGCATGTCAGATGCTGTCAAGGTCAAAGAATATGTGAACTGAGAAGTGACCCTTGGTCTTGTCAATAGGAGGTCACTGGTGACCCTGAAGAGCAGGTGAAGGGGTGGGACAAAAGCATGATTGAAAGGGATTTCAGGGATATCGGTAACAGGGGAATGGAACCAATACTTTAAAGGAGTTTTGCTCTAGAGGGCAATGAGGCTTTAGCTGGAGGAGGATGAAGGATTTAGGGAGAGGTATAAATTGTTCAACATTCAGTAATGTTAATTTTGCATCCAAACCCTTGCCCAGCCCTATGAGGCCATATATGATCTCCTGCCTCCTTGGTCTTCTTGATGACT
The DNA here is from genome assembly GCF_024166365.1 of Elephas maximus indicus. Lineage (NCBI taxonomy): Eukaryota > Metazoa > Chordata > Mammalia > Proboscidea > Elephantidae > Elephas > Elephas maximus. Next base: position 5,195,145 of record NC_064822.1, on the reverse strand, counting down.
CACTCCATTCCCCAGGCTTTAGCCCTAGGCTTTTTCCTCCAGTGCCATGCTCCTTCTAGACTCAGGCCTGTTGATTCTGCTCTTCTCTCCCCGGAACCCTTCACTGGGGTAGATAGTGGAGGTGAGCTTTGGAACAGGATGAACCATTCCTAGAACTGGCAGTTTGAAAAGTCACCTGAACTAGAAATGCAAGGTTGGTTCAACATTACACTATATTAATAAAACAAAGGAAAAAAATTACATGATCATCTCAATTGATGCAGAAAAAGCACTGGATAAAATTCAGCTCCTTTTCTTAATAAAAACTCTTAACAAGATAGGAATAAAAGGAACGTCCCTCAACATGATTAAGGGCAGTTATGAAAAACCAACATCCAAAGAGTTCCAGTCGAGGTGGTATTTTAGGTAGGCACACGGACAACGACCACGGACAACAAAGACTTAAGAAGCTAAGTAAAACAGACATAGTAATGACCCTGGATCCCAGAACATCAAATGGAGAGCTGAAGAAACAGACTGAGCATTGACTGGAAAAAGAGATAGAACAGAGCTAATGAAAAAACAGAGATTCGAGTATCAATAACACCCTGCCTACTGGCGTGGTGCAATATGGCCGTCTTTAGGATGGCACTAAGCACCAGGCTGGAGTGGGGAACCCAGGTAAGTAACCTCAAGGAGAGCACAACTGTTGGCAGAAATCCTGTGAAAACAACCTTGGAAAGAAAGTACCAGGTGGCCAGTACATGGCCACTGATGGATCACCCCAGAGAGGGTGAAGTAAAGGTGTGACATAGCTTTAAATCCAGGGAACCACAGGAAAGTTATTCTGTGCCCTGTGCTGTGGACCACCCTTGTCCGAGCTAGACCTATGCCCTGCCCTGCTGTGTGGGCCTCCACATCCTATCCTGTCCGCCCCTCCCTGCACACCATCCTGCACATCAGGGGTTGCAACAGTAGCTCATGACAATGCAGAGCAAATGTGTTATTCCTCAAGAGCTATGAAAGAACTGAGACCACCCCACACCTGGTACCTTGCATTAGGGAAAGGACCGGTTTGTCCACCGTTAAGAAGCTCTCTAAGGCAACTCAGATGTGCCCAGTGATATAGGACTAGATTGTGTGTGTGATCCGCCATACCCGTGATTAAGAGGAAAGCACACTCAGCCAACTGGCAGCCTCACAACCATGCATAGACCAACCAGCTGGCAGCATCATAGTCATACTCACACCAATCCTACAAAGCAATATCAATTAAAACAATAGAAAGGAAGGTAGACAATATAAAGAGAAAGGGAAAAAGCTAGGTTCCAGATATATCAAAACAAAAGAAAACAATACAAAAAGGCAAGAAAAGAAGATGGAATAACTAATGTGTCTGTTGTCTCATGTTTTCATTCATTACATGAGGAGTAATTACAGGGCACATCACTGGGCCAGGTGGTGTTCCAGGACTGCAGTTACATACAAATCAACCAAGTCTGACCTTCTGGAGCTCAGAGTCTTGGAGGTACAAGGTGCGGATAGCAATTAAAAGGAGACAAATGGAAAAAATCATTTTAGGTAGTATTTTAGGTAGTGATAAAATAAGGTGAATCACTAGGAGGAGATGTTGGAGCTGAGACCTGATGACACCCTGGGAGCCACCGTGGTAATAGCTGAGAGCCCCATATTCCTGATTTGAGGGGCAGACTATGCCCCTATGCTGAAGCCTCCCTGGACAGACAGCTCAAGCTTCTGACCCAGCTCACAAGGTCCTACACCACAATCTGGCCCAAGCTCCTTCTACTCCATAGTCAGCTCTGCCAAACCCAGGCTCACACATAGCCACACTGATTCCCACTGCCTTATGTACCTGCTGGATGCCCAGAACTGAATGCAAAATTGGACTTTCCAGGCCAATGTAACTATTTGGCTCTGCTAGTTGCCCTCTAGCTGGCTCCTACTACAGCTACCTTATGTATGAGAGAACGAAACATTGCCAATCCATGATTTTTAATATGATTGGGTACGTCGTAACTGTTCTATCAGTCCATCTCCTGTGTGTTTCCCTTGATTTCACTGACCCTCTACCAAACAGGATTTCATTTTCTAGAGATTAGCATTTCCTGATGATGTGCACAAAGTGAGCTTTGCAAACTTGCCATCCTTGCTTCTAAGGACCATTCTACTTCCAAGACTGATTTGTTCGCTCTTCTGACAGTCCACAGTATATTCAATATTCTTTGCCAGCATAGTTTGAATGCATCCATTATTCTTCTGTCTTGGTTTTTCACTGTTCAGCTTTCACATGCATATGAACTGACTGAAAAGACCGTAGATACCTCCACTGACCTCCTCAGAGAAGCACTGAACTTGCTCCAAACCCGATAAAACAGTATCTTCATTTTTCAACAGTACCAGTGAGCAATTAGTTATGAGATAAAACTGCAGAAGGCATCCTTGCCTGGTGTCAGCAAAAAGCCATGAGGATGACGTTCGAAAAATCTCCATGAAAAAGAAGAATCTTCAACAAACATACATGGGGAAATTACTTTCCTAAACTTGACTAGGAATCAAAATGCTATCAAACAAGAAATGCATTACAAATTTAAAATGAATTTAATCATCTTGACTTGTAATTTTTTAATACTTTTTATTGTGCTTTAAGTGAAAGTTTACAAATCAAGTCAGTGTCTCACACAAAAACCCTTGTACACCTTGCTACACACTCCCAATTACTCTTCCCCTAATGAGACAGCCCACTCTCTCCCTCCACTCTCTCTTTTCATGTCCTTTTCGCCAGCTTCTAACCCCCTCCACCCTCTCATCTCCCCTCCAGGCAGGAGATGCCAACATAGTCTCAAGTGTCCACCTGATCCAAGAAGCTCACTCCTCACCAGCATCCCTCTCCAACCCATTGCCCAGTCCAATCCATGTCTGAAGAGTTGCCTTCAGGAATGGTTCCTGTCCTGGGGCAACAGAAGGTCTGGGGGCCATGACCACTGGGGGTTCTTCTAGTCTCAGTCAGACCATTAAGTCTGGTCTTATGAGAATTTGGGGTCTGCATCCCACTGCTCTCCTGCTCCCTCAGGGGTTCTCTGTTGTGTTCGCAGTCAAGGCAGTCATCGGTTGCAGTCGGGCACCGTGTAGTTCTTCTGGTCTCAGGATGATGTAATTTCTGGTTCATGTGGCCTTTCTGTCTCTTGGGCTCGTAATCCCCTTGTGTCCTTGGTGTTCTTCATTCTCCTTTGATTCAGGTGGATTGAGAACCCAGATGCCACTCTTCAAAGTGGGATGCAGAATGTTTTCTTAGTAGATTTTACTATGCCAATTGACTTAGATGTTCCCTGAAACCATGGTCCCCAGACCCCTGCCCCTGCTACGCTGGCCTTCAAAGCATTCAGTTTATTCAGGAAACTTCTTTGCTTTTGGTTTAGTCCAGTTGTGCTGACCTCCCTGTATTGTGTGCTGTCTTTCCCTTCACCTAAAGTAGTTCTTATCTACTATCTAATTAGTGAATGGCCCTCTCCCACCCTCCCTCCCTCCCCTCTCTCGTAACCACAAAAGACTGTTTTCTTCTCAGTTTAAATTGTCTCTCGAGCTCTTATAATAGTCGTCTTGTACAATATTTGTCCTTTTGCAACTGACTAATTTCACTCAGCATAATACCTTCCAGGTTCCTCCATGTTATGAAATCTTTCACAGATTCCTCACTGTTCTTATCGATGCATAGTATTCCATTGTGTGAATAGAGCGTAATTTATTTATCCTTTCATCTGTTGATGGGCACCTTGGTTGCTTCTGTCTTTTTGCTATTGTAAACAGTGCTGCAATAAACATGGAGGTGCATATATCTGTTATGTAAAGGCTCTTATTTCTCTAGGATATATTCCAAGGAGTACGATTGCTGGATAGTGTGGCAGTTCTATTTCTAGCTTTTTAAGGAAGCGCCAAATTGATTTCCAAAGTGATTGTACCATTTTACATCCCCACCAACAGTGTATAAGTGTTCCAATCTCTCCACAACCTCTCTAACATTTATTATTTTGTGTTTTTTGGATTAATGTCAGCCTTGTTGGAGTGAGATGAAATCTCATTGTAGTTTTGATCTGCATTTCTCTAATGGCTAATGATCGTGAACATTTCTTCATATATCTGTTAGCTACCTCAATGTCTTCTTTAGTGAAGTATGTATTCATATCATATGCCCATTTTTTAATTGGGTTATTTGTCTTTTTGCAGTTGAGTTTTTGCAGTATCATGTAGATTTTAGAGAACAGGCGCTGATCAGAAATGACATACCTAAAAACTTTTTCCCAGTCTGTAGGTAATCTTTTTACTCTTTTGGTGAAGTCTTTGGATGAGCATAGGTGTTTGATTTTTAGGAGCTCCCAGTTATCTAGTTTTTCTTTTACATTCTTTATAATGTTCTGTATACTGTTTATGCCATGTATTAGGGCTCTAACAGTCTCCCTATTTTTTCTTCCATGATCATTATCATTTTAGATTTTATATTTAGGTCTTTGGTCCATTTTGAGTTAGTTTTTGTGCATGGAGTGAGGTATGGATCTTGTTTCATCTTTTTGCAGATGGATATCCAGTTATCCCAGCACCATTTGTTAAAAAGACTGTCTTTTCCCCATTTAATGGTTTTGGGGCCTTTGTCAAATATCAACTGTGCATATGTGGACGGATTATGTCTGGATTCTCAATTCTGTTCCATTGGTCTATGTGCCTGTTGTTGTATCAGTACCAGGCTGTTTTGACTACTGTGGCAGTATAACAGGTTCTAAAATCAGGTAAAGTACAGCCTCCCACTTTGTTCTTCTTTTTCAGTAATGCCTTATCTATCCAGGGCCTCTTTCCCTTCCATATGAAGCTGGTGATTTGTTTCTCCATCTCATGAAAAGAATGTCGTTGGGATTTGGATTGGAATTGCATTGAATGTATAAATTGCTTTTGGTAGAATAGACATTTTTGTAATGTTAAGTCTTCCTGTCCATGAGCAAGGTATGTTCTTCCACTTATGTAAGTCTCTTTTGGTTTCTTGCAGAAGTGTACTGTAGTTTTCTGTGTTTAAGTCTTTTACATGTCTGGTAAGATTTATTCCTAAGTATTTTATGTTCTTGGCGGCTACTGTAAATGCCATTGATTTGGTGATTTCCTCTTCGATGTTCTTTTTGTTGGTGCAGAGGGATCCAACTGATTTTTGTATGTTTATCTTGTATCCCGATACTCTGCTGAACTCTTCTATTAGTTTCAGTAGTTTTCCAGAAGATTCCTTAGGGTTTTCTGTGTATAAGATCAAGTCATCTGCAAATACAGATACTTTTACTTCTTCCTTGCCAATCTGGATGCCCTTTATTTCTTTATCTAGCCTAATTGCTCTGGCTAGGACTTCCAGCACAATGTTGAATAAGAGTGGTGATAAATGGCATCCTTGTCTGGTTCCCGATCTCAGTGGGAATGTTTTCAGTCTCTCTCCATTTAGGGTGTTGTTGGCTGTTGGCTTTGTATAAATGCCCTTTATTATGTTGAGAAATTTTCCTTCTATTCCTATTTTGCTGAGAGTTTTTATCATGAATAGAGTGTTGAACTTTGTCAAATGCCTTTTCTGCATCAATTGATAAAGTCATGTGATTCTTGTCTTTTATTTATGTGGTGGATTACATTAATTGTTTTTCTAATGTTGAACCATCCCTGCATACCTGGTATGAATCCCACTTGGTCATGGTAAATTATTTTTTTGATATGTTGTTGAATTCTATTGGCTAGAACTTTGTTGAGGATTTTTGCAACTACATTCATGAGGGATATAGGTTTATAATTTTCTTTTCTTTTGGTTCTTTAGCTGTTTTTGTTATCAGGGATATGGTGGCTTCATAGAATGAGTTTGGCAGTATTCCGTCCTTTTCTATGCTCTGACATACCTTTAGAAGTAGTGGTGTTAACGCTTCTCTGAAAGTTTTGTAGAACTCTGCAGTGAAGCCGTCCGGACCAGGCCTTTTTTTTGTTGGGAGTTTTTTGATTACCTTTTCAATGTCTTCTTTTGTTATGGGTGTATTTAGTTGTTCTACCTCTGTTTGTGTTAGTTTAGGTAGGTCGTGTATTTCTAGGAATTCATCCATTTCTTCTAGGTTTTCAAATCTGAGTATAGTTTTTAGTAGTAATCTGATATGATTCTTTTAATTTCAGTTGGGTCTGTTGTAATATCATCCATCTCATTTCTTATTTGGGTTATTTCCTCCCTCTCCTGTTTTTCTTTTGTCAGTTTGGCCAGTGGTTTATCAATTTTTGTTGATTTTTCAAAAAAACAGCTTTTGGTCTTGTCAATTCTTTCAATTGTTTTTCTGTTTTCTCTTTCATTTAGTTCAGCTCTAATTTTTATTATTTGTTTTCTTCTGGTACCTGTGGGTTTCTTTTGTTGCTCTCTTTCTATTTAAGTTGTGGGGATAATTCTTTGATTTTGGTCCTTTCTTCTTTTCATTTGTGTGCATTTATTGATAAAAATTGGCCTCTGAGCACTGCTTTTGCTGTGTCCCAAATGTTCTGATAGGAAGTATTTTCATTCTCATTGGATTCTCTGAATATCTTTATTCCATCCTTAATGTCTTCTATAATCCAGTCTTTTTTGAGCAGAGTATTGTTCAGTTTCCAAGTGTTTGATTTCTTTTCCCTGCTTTTCCTGTTATTGATTTCCACTTTTATGGCCTTATGGTCAGAGAAGATGCTTTGTAATATTTCAGTGTTTTGGATTCTGCTAAGGCTTGCTTTATGACCTAATATGTGGTTTATTCTAGAGAATGTTCCATGGGTACTAGAAAAGAAAGTATACTTGGTTGCTGTTGGGTGGAGTGTTCTGTATATGTCTGCCAGGTCAAGTTGGTTGATTGTGTCATTTGGATCTTCTGTGTCTTTATTGAGCTTCTTTCTGGATGTCCTGTCCTTCACCGAAAGTGGTGTGTTGAAGTCTCCTTCTATTATCGTGGAGCTGTCTATCTCGCTTTTCAATGCTGATAGAGTTTGTTTTATGTATGTTGCAGCCCTGTCACTGGGTGCATAAATATTGAATATGGTTATATCTTCTTGGTGTATTGTCCCTTTAATCATTATATAGTGCCCTTCCTTATACTTTCTGATGGATTTAACTTTTTTTGCCAGAAATTAATATTGCCACTCATGTCCTTTTTTGATTGTTGTTTGCTTGATATATTTTTTTCTATCCTTTGGGTTTTAGTTTGTTTGTATTTCTAAGTCTAAGGTGTGTCTCTTGTAGGCAGCATATAGACGGATCTTGTTTTTTAATCCCTTCTTCCACTCTGTCCCTTTATTGGTGAATTTAGTCAATTTACATTCAGGGTAATTATGGATAGGTATGAATTTAGTGCTATCATTTTGATGTCTTTTTTGTGTGTGTTGAGTTTCTTTTTCCCACTTGATTTTCTGTACTGAGTAGATTTTCTTTATATATTGTCCTTTCCTCATATTTGCTGTTGTTGATTTTGTTTCCGCTGAGTCTGTATTTTTCCCTTGTATTTTATTTTGATGAGCAGGATAGTTTGTCTCCTTGGTGGTTACCTTATTAATTACCCCTATTTTTCTAAATTTAAAACTAACTTATATTTCTTTGTATCGCCATATCTTCCTGTCCATATGGAAGGTGTACGATTACATTTCTTAGTCCCTCTTAATTCTTTTAATATTGTCTTCTTGCATATAATAACATTGCTGTTTCCCTGTTTTGGGCTTTTTAAAAAATAATGTTGCTTTGTGTTTTTTGGGGGGGGTTTCCCTGTCTGGGTTGACTTATCGTTGCTCTGCCCAGTGTTCTAGTCTTGGGTTGATACCTAATATTATTGACTTTCTAACCAAAGAACTCCCTTTAGTATTTCTTGTAGTTTTGGTTTGGTTTTTACGAATTCCCTTAACTTGTGTTTATCTGGAAATGTCTGAATTTCGCCTTCATACTGAAGAGACAGTTTTGCTGGATATATGATTCTTGGCAGGCAATTTTTGTCCTTCAATTTTTTCAATATGTCATTCCATTGCCTTCTTGCCTGCATGGTTTCTGCCGAGTAGTCTGAGCTTATTTTAGTCTGAGCTTATTCTTATTGGCTCTCCTTTGTAGGTGACTTTTCATTTATCCCTCGCTGCTCTTATAATTCTCTCTTTATCTTTGGTTTTGGCAAGCTTGATTATAATATGTCTTGGTGACTTTCTTTTGAGATCTACCTTATGTGGAGTTCAATGAGCATCTTGGATAGATATCTTTTCATCTTTCACAATATCAGGGAAGTTTTCTGCCAACAAATCTTCAACAATTTTCTCTGTATTTTCTGTTATCCCTCCCTGTTCTGGTACTCCAATCCCTCATAGGTTATTTCTCTCGATAGAGTCCCATATGATTCTTAAGGTTTCTTCTTTTTTTTTTTTTAATTCTTTTATCTGATTTTTCTTCAACTATATTAGTGCCAAGTGATTTATCTTCGATTTCAGAAATTCTAGCTTCTACTTGCTCAATTCTGCTCCTCTGGCTTTCTACCGAGTTATCTAATTTTGTAATTTTATTGTTAATCTTCTGAATTTGATTGCTGTCTGTCTATGGATTTTTTCAGCTTATTAAACTTTTCATTATGTTCGTGAATAACCTTTCTAATTTCTTCAGTTGCTTTATCTGTGTGTTCCTTGGCTTGTTCTGCGTATTGCCTCATTTTCTTCCTTATGTCTTGAAGGGTTCTGTATATTAAACTTTTGTATTCTGCATCTGGTAATTCACTTTCATCTGGAAGATCCCTGGATTCTTTGTTTTGAGAGCCTGTTGAGGTGATCATGGTCTGTTTCTTTATGTGGCTTGATATTGACTGTTGTCTCCAAGCCATCTATAAGTTATTGTATTAGTTTATGCTTGCTTGCTGTGTCGTAGCTGCTTGCTTGGTTTTGTTTTGGTATAGCCCTATGGGTTGCTTGAGTGAGCTAGCTTGATTATTTTTGCCTTTGGAGCTCTGGCGTCCTGCCCCAAGCTGGCTAGAACTGTTACCAGGTATATCAGTCTAGGAGTCCATTCAGTTTCTTGTATGAATTCAGCTCAGGTTTCCAGGTAGCTGATATCAAGTGTGTGGTCCAGGCTCTGTCCTACAGTCTTAGGGGGGCATGGGTGATTGGCGTATATACCAGCATCTGATTGCAGCAGGAGGTCAAGCTCTGAACAAGGCAGGGGGCTGAGGCCGACCCCCAAGTGTCTCTGAGGAAAACACGTCTCTGTGCCTAGAACGTGCTGATGGGTGGGTTCTGCAGAGGGACCATGGGCACCCAAAGTTTTTGGTTGTAAGGATTGGGAGGTAGCAGTTATCTTTGGACCCCTTTTGCGGGTGGCTGTGTGACCTGAGTGGAGCTATCAGTCCTTAGATCCCTGATGTGGGTAGGTGAGGACCTTGTTTAACAAGCAAAGCAATGTCAAACGTCAAACACCCACCTCTCCACCGCACAGCTGAAATGGTTGGAGTTTGCCAACAAGGGCCTATTCTGCCAAAATAGGCCCACACAGGTCCATGCAGAAGGGAAAGGTGCTCAAGGTCCACGGACGGTTTATGCCTGGACAGGAGCTGCTTCTGTCCTGAGCTCCCCCAGTTAATGGAGCTGGCAAATTATCTTTTTCCCCCAGTTGCAAATTTTTTCCTTCCCCAAGGCTGGGAGGATGGCTCTAGGTGCTCAACAGGGTCTATCTCATGCCAGGGATTCAGCCACTGAAGCCGGCTTGGCAGTGGCGGGGGGGAGCAGTAAAATATATGCAAGTACTTAACTTTTGCTGAGAGTGCCGTTCTCCTCAGGTTCTGGAGGTGTGAGTGGGCTGTGTGGCTGGCTGCTTCTCTCTGAGGAAACTGCTGCCGAACGCTAGTACCAGCCCATTGCCGCCGCCACTCCGGGAATGGTGCCTGAGGGCTCCCCACGATTCAGGTCCGGTAACTCCTCTCCACTTCTGAATGGCCTCTTCCTCCCTTTGCCACTCAGTTCGTTGTCTAAGCTTGCCTTTAATGCTCAGGGCTCCCACTTGGCACAAATATACTCATTGCACTTGTTTTTTTGGGTCTTTGTTGTAAAGAGGGCTCGATGGAAGCATCTGTCTATTCCAGCATCTTGGCTCCACCCTATTTGACTTATTCTTAAAGCATATTCTGTAATACCCAACAAGGATTCTTAAAGTTATTGAAGGTAACTTTGCTGTCATCTCTTTATCTGTGTAGAATAACTAATTAAGGACTCCAACTCTCTGAACTGTGAAACAAAATTTAATTACTGGCAAAATCAGAGAACATTATATTGATAATCATAATGAGTCAGAAAACTTTAATCTTCCCTCCTCTTTCACTCTACATTGAAGTTCACATTTTTTTTTCCCCTTCCAGGGAGATGTCTTGGTATGTATAATTTTCCTTTCATGTATATTATTAACTTAATTTTCTTTCTAGGCTGTTTATCTGTGTCATTATTAGCAAGCCATCTCTTTCTCTGTATCAGTTTCTCATTTGGAAACAAAAGTAAAATGACATATCATCATACTCCTCTTATTCATACTTTACAGACCATGCATGCTCTATGCATCTTCTGCCCATGATCTGGTTGGAAAGAGGCACATGTGCTGAGCCTCAGCTCGCTCTTGCCAATAGTCAGGGGTAAAGTGGGGGTGACAACTTAATGTAAGGGGCTGGCTTTGCTGGAAGGTGGCTGTTCTATCACCAGGAGTAATGACAGAGATCATTCTCAGAGAAATAAGGCCCTTCCCTCAGAGATCAGAAAAAAAAAAAAGTTACTGTACTGAGAGCACACCTTCACTGATAGATTGACCCATTCATCAGGAGAAGGAAATCTGCTGGGTGGGATTGAGACTGCCCACACATGTCTACTCTTCATGGGATGAACAGGAAGTCCCAGAGCACCCCCACCTGCCACCAAACCTAACAGCCTGATCTCTATCTCCCTCAAATTCTGGCATCTCATTATGCATTTTATCATGGTTTATGTAAATCACTAAGTGAACCTAAGCCTTTCTTCATCCCTTGCACTGTAAGCTTTACAAAGCGTTGTGGTTCTCCTATTATGACTCAATCTCCCTCCTTCCAAACTCCAAAAAGCCTTCTACTGTTCTCACTGGAATTCTGATTCATTACCAGCAAAATCCTCTAAATCCAAACCTGTTACCTGACATTCCCAATACCTTCTTCCAGTAACCTTTCTCAAGAACATCAGTCTTACATATTCAACTGTCCACTTGACATCAAAATAGACATTTTGAACTCGATATCCTTAAAACTTAACCCTGAACTTAGTCAAGACGCCTCAAAAAAAAAAAAAAAAAAAACACTAGTATCTTCATCTCATTGAATGACAGCTCCATCCTTTCAACTGCTTAGGCCATAAATGTGGCTGACTTTTTTCTCACAATTTTACCAGCCCATATCCAGTCTATCAGCAAACACTGTGGCTCGACCTTAAAAATATGTCCAGAGTTCAGCTGGTCCTAAATATCTCATTGCTATAACCATCGTTACTGGGTTACCACATTAGTTTCCTAACAGCACTTCTGGGTCTACTCCTGTCTGTACTCCATCCATTCTCAGCACAGCAGCTGAACTGATCCTTTTAACAAGCAAGTCAGATGTGCCAGTCCTCTGTGCAACACCCTGCGGTGGCTTTCCATTTCAACTTAGGGTTAAAGCCAAAATCTTCACAAGATGGTAATGGATCTGGCCCCCAGTTCCTTCTGTTTCCATCTGCCCTCACATACTTCTCTATTCATTCTGCTCTCACCATACTGGCCTCCTGGATGGGTCTACACCTTAGTGACTTTCTTCCAGCTGTGCTACTGCTGGGAATTCCCTTCCTCCAGATTCCCCCATGAGTCTTTCCTTTCCCTCCTATAAAAAAAAACTTGCTCAAATCCCAGCTTCCCAGTAAGGATTACATATTTAGATGGCAACTGACAGGCCTTAGAGTCCACCTTCCCCATTCTCTTCTCCAGGGTTCAGAAGAGGTCCTTATTGTCTGCATAGTACTTACAGACTTTTAATATATAGTTTTCTTATTTATTAGGTCTGTTTTGATGTTTTGTCTTTTCTTGATAAAATGGAAGCACCATGAAGGTCTATTTGTCTATTTGTCCACTGACATATACCAAACACCTAAAACCTGTTTTGTACATGGTTGACATTCAGTTCCTATTTGTTGGATGAATAAATGATTAAATATCTGGAGGCAGAATTAAATGATAGACTCGAAAGTGTTCTGTGAATTGTAAAATACTAAAGTGTTGTTATTATTTATAAGTAAGCAACCCCAACCAATAACCTTTAATGTCAAGTGCTAAATGAGTAAAATCAATTTTCAAGTAGAGACATTTTGAATAGAAAACTAAGCTCGTAAAGATGATAGAGTCTAGTGACACAATAATTTGACAAACCCAGAAGTTGTCCTATTGAGTTTCCTATAATCTTGGTTTCCTAAGACACCCCAATGACACTCTTGAATTATGCATTGTCTCCTACTCAATTCATAAACCACCTTTCAAAATGTTTGTGTTAGTCATTTAGTGCCGCTATAACAGAAATGGAAACCCTGGTGGTGTAGTGATTAAGTGCTACGGCTGCTAACCAAAGGGTTGGCAGTTCGAATCCACCAGGCGTTCCTTGGAAACTCTATGGGGCAGCTCTACTCTGTCCTATAGGGTTGCTATGAATCAGAATTGACTCGACGGCACTGGGTTTCTGGGTTTATAACAGAAATACCACAAGCGGATGGCTTTAACAAAGAGAAGTTAATTCTCTCACAATCCAGTAAGCTAGAAGTCCAAATTCCGGGTTCTGGTTCCAGGGAAAGGCTATCTCTCTCTGTTGGCTCCGGGGGAAGGTCCTTGTCATCAGTCTTCCTTTGGTCTAGGAGCATCTCAGCACAGGAATCTTAGGTCCAAAGGACAGGCTCTGCTTCCAGCACTGCTTTCTTGATGGTATTAGGTCCCCATGTCTTTCTGCTTGCTTTTATATCTCAAAAGAGACTGGCTTAAGACACTACCTAGTCTGTGGACCTCGTCAATATAATTACCCCTAATCCATCTTATTACATCGTAGCGATAGGATTTACAACATATAGGGAAATCACATCAGAAGATAAAATGATAGACAATTGTACAATCGTACAAGGGAATCATGACCTAGCAAGTTGGCAGATATTATGAGGGGACACAATTCAATCCAGGACAATGTTACACCCCTTAACTCCTTAGGAATTTAGGGAATTTCCTATAAACTTTTAGGAGCTAAAAACGCTTTTTTTTTTTTTTTTGCTTTTATTGACTCTTTTTTTATGTGCCTCTCTTCATCCAAACTGTATAGCAGGAACACTTTCTCTATATACATGAGGTCTTGGGTCTGCCATCCTTCCATCTCTTGCTCTGTGCATCCCTCTGTTATACACTGGGCTTTTTTCCAACCTAAATCTTTATGATTTTCTTTTTCTTTTCTGACACTTCCTTAAGCACTACCATCACAAACAAATTCCTTTCTTCCTAATGAAAACTGATTGAAACATCAAGCTCCAACACTAGATTCTAGTTTTTTCCTAAGTGTTAACTCCCTACGGCGATGTCTATATTTTAGCAGATGACCGAATGTTTTTTAAAACAACAAATATTATGTTTGTTTGTTTTTTTCTCATTCACCCCAAATAATTGGTTTGTTAAGTGAATTGATTAAATAATTACTCTGGCAGGTAGGGAAAGCTCTGATTAAAGAGAAGTAGAGGAGGATGATTCATGGGGATGCTGGTGAGTGGGAAATAAAAGTCTCATTAGCAGACAGGAATTATTGAGCAAAATTAGAGTGGTGATTTTGACTCCTAGGGTCCCAAAGGACAGAGTAACGAGGAACGCTGGGATTTATTAAACCCTTCTGCTCTCTGATCACTCTATGCATTCTGTGCACACTTTAGTATGTTTACCAGGCCCTCCATGGATTCTCTCTTCTATTATTCAGAGAGGAAGAAAGGAAGATGACCTGCAAATGCATAGAATATGTATTCTACAGATCTAGAACATGTTCACTTACATGAAATATTCTCTTTACTCTTTGATTCTGTGATCTACCCAAAGCTACCCAAGCAACAACTTGATCAGTTTCTTAGTCAACTGACTCAAGTTAGTTAGTATGAGTTTTCTCTGATATTGCTTGGCTGATTACAGGGACTCCATCTTTATTTGTTTACTTTATTTATAAATTTTCAGCCATGTCATGTCATTTTAGCCATTACAATAACATTAAGAACATGGCCAAATATCCAGGATCAAATTGATCAGGGAATTAATAATTGCTCAAATCCTGCTAGTTATTTTTTGAAGTATAAATCCATGTATGCTGACATCCTCCTTTCAAACCCGGAAGAAATACAATAAAATAGTTTACAAAGTTAACTCCTTCATTTAAGAATAAAAGTTTCTATTAATCAATATACCTATGAAATTTTCACACTACTTCAAACAATGAATTCTTCCCTTTTCATATACTAAATTATTAGTAAAAAGAAGATGTCAAATTATGTTTGCTCTGTTTTAAGTAAGTCTAAAAACAAACCAAGTAGGATGGAAGTGATTATGCTTCAGCTATTTTGTCATTACCTAATAATGCTTGGGAATAATGCCATTACAGCCACACTTTTCATAAAATTTAAGACTCTTTAATTTCCAGAAAATGGCTTATTCTTGTTTATGTCCTTAGAACAATGATTTGATTCTCCTGGCTTTAGCTACATGATGTAATAAACACTTTTATATCAAGTTACCAATTCTCATGGTCCTCATTTTCTTTCTGGGCTCTAGAGGGAGATTGAAAAATTTGAATAAAGCATTCCTACTGCAAGCCTCATTAATGACACTTTGGGTTCAGAAGTTCTGGAGTTCCCTGGGACCTAGGGCTGCTGATGAATCCAGACTACCCTCAGAGTCCCTTTCCAATGTTTCCTCCAGAGAGATGCACCCCTTCTCTGGTCACCATAAACCCCCTCTGCACAAATATTGTGGTCCATTGAATTTATAGATGAATGGGGTAAGCTGGAGAGAGGTACCTCCAGTCCCTACACATCTGGAACTGCCGCGGGCTGGAGTGCCTGTGCGTGCCCAGGAGGGGAGAAGACATTTCACTAGCTTAACACCTGAGGTCTTCCAGCTAGATCCACACCTTCTGCCTCCTGACATTAATGGCACCTCTCAACATTCAAATCAAAATGGTGAGTCAGTTTCTGGATTTATAGGCTCAATACAGAGTTTAGCACTTGTTGGTAGCCTTGTTCAATGAAAAAGCCATGTGGAGTTCTTTCAAAGGAAGAGAAAAACAGAAAATGTTTTTTGGAAAATTTATAGATTATGACACACCAAGACACACATGTATATACATACATACACATCTCAACTCATGTTGTTCAAACATAACAAATATAAAGTTTACCAATGTGAAATGAGGTTTCAAGGATGAAATATAAAGTACTGAGTAGACAAAATATAAGAAAACAAAATATTTTGTTGCTGCTGTTAAGACTGGAGCTTGTTAAGACTGAAGCATGAATGAGATTTGAACTAGGTCTAAAGGTGTGAGAGAAGACTGTTACATTCTAAGGGCAAGGAATAGAATGGTCAAAGACAGAGGCACAAGAGGGAGGCATCATTGGAAGTAAAACAACAAAAAGCTGTTTTATTTTCTGAAGTGAGAAAGCTGTACTAGAAATGATGAGGAATAAGTTAATAAGCTGCAAAGATTTGGAAGGATGTGATTGTTAGCAATTATTATTAATTTCTGTCTCAGATATGGAATAAATTGTTTCACATCAAGAATACCCACATCAAGCTTTTCTTGCAGATTTCTGAGGCTATCATACCCTGAGTCCAGCAATTGGATCAATGTAAGTTCCTGTAACAGAGTGACATTGTAGTTATGTTTTATGAATCTGTAACATTTGGAAGCGACTCAACTGCAATGGGTTTGATTTTGGTTTTTTGACAGTGTTAAATCATGCAAAAAGGCTTAAGATAAGAAAACTAAACCTACTTACTCCCCTTAAGGGATTTAATAGAGTGAACAAGACAAGCAAATAATATCTATAATATGATGAAAGCCATAGTTGAGGGGGTATAAACGTCAATAAAGGGTTCATAGAAGAAGCTAGGATTGTAAGAGAAATTTGAAATATATATTTAATCAATGTGCATGATGTTAAACTTCTCTAAAAAGAGAATAGGATAAAGATCATAGAAATGGGAAACACCATACTACAGATTTAAATGACTGAACCCAAATGTTATGTGTGTAGGACAAAGCGTAGGATTGTCATTAATATGTTAAGAAATTTGGATTTTATTTTTTAATAAGGGTCAATATGAGTAGGCATTCGACTTGAGGATAATGGGGGTTTAAGATGTTTCATGATGTCTTTAGTATATCCTAAATAATTTTAAAGAGTAGAAAATGAGATCTGAGATGTTTCATTAAAAAAAATAACATTGGGAAGGTTATCATCAGCCTCATGTGGGGAGAGATGGGGGACTAACAGCTGGTGACTAGAAAAATCTGGACTCAACCCCCACTCTGAAAACATTGATCCTGTCTCCTTTCATCCTGCCATTATACCCACACCTTTCATAAAATTTAAGACTTTTTAATTCCCAGAATTAAAAAATGCTTTGGAAATTAACTAAAACATGTAATCATGTAAATCCTACTTCATCACCCATTCCAGCCACTGAAATAGGACATGTCACTGACTTACAGTTTGTGTTGAACTGTGTACCTGAGGAGTTGATGTTCACACTGTTGAATCAGAGTTACAGAGAGAATATATAGTTTACCTTGTGATTCACTGTGGACACACACGCACACTTGCAAATACACAAACAGGCAAATATTTTACAATAGTACCTTCATACTATCTGCCTTTCCATGCAATACCGTGTTTAAAAAACTATGCGTCATCAGTCATTAAATTGATTTTTCTACCTTTTCATGTGCCACCTCTCCTGAGGAGGAACCCTGACTTAGTATTAGAAGAACTTAGTTCTCTGCAGTTTGACGTTTAGTAATAGCTTATGTCACGAGGAGGAAATGTTTCCCCTTCTGTCAAAGAAAAAATTGCACGGACAAAGTGAAAACATGGCAAAAAAGGCTTTTATTCAAATGGAAGTTACAACGGAGGGAGAAAGAATAAAGGAAGGAAAGAAGGGAGGAACACTGTAATGGGGCAATGAGACCACCGCAGTGGGGATAAAGATACTAGAACTGTATCTATACTCCAACTCCCCTGAGACCTACACTGGGAGTTTTTTAAAAGAAGCTCAGGGGGATTGGGTGAATGATGTACTGAGGTTGCAATTAGTGCCGTTTTGCTCAGGATGCTTTCTTTTTTTACGCTAAGACTTCTTGGATACTAGGAGACCTGGGAGGAAGGAGAGGAGAAAGTAAGAAAGGAGAAACTAAAGTTAATTCCAACAGGGTACATCTTTAAGTCTTGTTTAGTTATTTGCAATAAGCCCCACTGTTTTCTGGAACATAAAAGGTTGGGGGATTTCTTTAACAAAGGGCTCTGATAAAATTCAACTTTTATCACTGGAAAAGAAAGAAGTGAACTGCCACATTAATTAGTAAATCAATTAATTGCTCATTTTTCTTTTTTTTTTATTGAGCTCCTACTCCGTGCTAAACTTTTGCTGTTGTTAGTTGCCTACGTTATGCAGGTGACACAACCTTGCTTGCTGAAAGTGAAGAAGACTTGAAGCACTTACTAATGAAGATCAAAGACCACAGCCTTCAGTATGGATTGCACCTCAACATAAAGAAAACAAAAATCCTCACAACTGGACCAATGAGCCACATCATGATAAACGGAGAAAAGACTGAAGTTGTCAAGGATTTCGTTTTACTTGGATCCACAATCAACAGCCATGGAAGCAGCAGTCAAGAAATCAAAAGACGCATTGCATTGGGTAAATCTGCTGCAAAGGACCTCTTTAAAGTGTTAACGATGTGACCTTGAAGACTAAGGTGCGCCTGACCCAAGCCATGGTATTTTCAATCACATCATATGCATGTGAAAGCTGGACAGTGAATAAGGAAGACTGAAGAAGAGTTGATGCCTTTGAACTGTGGTGTTGGCGAAGAATGTTGAGTATACCATGGACTGCCAGAAGAACGAATAAATCTGTCTTAGAAGAAGTACAACCAGAATGCTCCTTAGAAGCAAGGATGGTGAGACTGCGTCTTACATACTTTGGACATGTTGTCAGGAGGGATGAGTCCCTGGAGAAGGACATCATGCCTGGCAAAGTACAGGGTCAGCAGAAAAGAGGAAGACCCTCAACTAGGTGGGTTGACACAGTGGCTGCAACAATGGGCTCAAGCGTAACAACGATTGTAAAGATGGCACAGGACCAGGCAGTGTTTCGAAACCGACTCGACGGCACCCAACGACAACAACAACAACAGCTGCCTTTGAGTCAGCCCCACAATGGGATCAGATCTTTGTGACACACTGGGTTTTCACTGGCTCATTTTCAGAAGTAGACCTCTAGGATGTCAGTTTCGCTGAAACTTTTTCAGCATTGTAGCAACAATCAAGCCTCCACGCTCAGAGGAGTAGTGACTACACATGAGGTGCATTGACCGGGAGTTGGATCCAGGTGTCCAGCATGGAAGACAAGAATTCTACCACTGAACCACTACTGCCGTCATGTTAATAATAGTCCAAATCTATAAGATAAAAAGCTGGATATTACCCAGTCTTTCCTCTCAGGAGGATACGAACTTCAGAAGGTGGTCATAAATTCATAGAAAACTACAGTAAAGTTTCCCTCATGCAAGAATAGATGTACAATTAGGTTAAATATAAAGGTATTTACAGTAGGTGTAGTAGGTGTTTACAAAACGTAAACTGGGAATGGTGGGGGCGCTATAAATGCTGAACTATAATTCTCACAAGGACCTCCACACAGAGAGAAGACAATTGATTTATTCTTTCCAAAGTTTCAGTTTGGATAGAATGTATCTGCACCTTCTCTACTCCATTCGGAAAGTGAAGGCATTTTTGTATTTCATGTGAGAAACCCATTTCTTCCATGGATGGAGGCTTTTGCCAGCATGTAGGGCTTATGGATGCCCCATCCCAGAGCCACAATGGTAATATGAGAGCTCCACTTGTTGTAAGAGGACAGATGAAAAGGCGTCTTGGTTTAGAGCTGACATGGGGTGAAACATTAGCATCAACATTCCCTTTAAATTGTCACAAACATTCCCATGAGGAGATCATTCTTACCCCTCCTCTCCACAATGCAGCTAAAAACATCAAAATTCAGAAGGAGATTCGAATGCAATTTATACTCAAAATAAAACTCATGCCCCTTCACTGAATTCAGCCTTATTTTCAGCTGCTTAATCTGTTTTCTGTCATTTCACAGGATGCTCAAATTCACAAACATGAAGTGGTGCATCAGTTTTTTTTTTAAACACTGGAGTAATTATGGTGATTAAGAATTTGTTTCAGTCTTCTTTCCTTCCTGTATTCCTGATTTTCTGCCTTCCTGCCTTCATTCATTCGTTTTGTTTCAATTTCTTAACTCAAAAAAAAAGGGGGGGGGGAGAGTAATGGCTGAAAAAGAAAGAAGAATGCCAAAGTTAATAGAGTAGTATTTCAATCAATTCAAGAAAATCATTTCTAGAGAAATTTCCTAAATATTGTACTATATTATATTACATTATATTTGCATGCATATATGTACTTCTTAATTTAAAATCTAATTCATGTTATTATTATTACTTTATAAGGAAGGGAATATGTAAAAATCAAAGTCTACACTAACCTCCATCTCATTCCCTAGAAGTGAGTCTTTTTTTCAGTTTCCAGTGCATACTTCCAGATACCGTCTCTACATTGTTGTTGTTACGTGCCATTGAGTCAGTTCCGACTCGTAGCAACCCTATGTGCCACAGACTGAAACACTGCCCAGTCCTGTGCTAGGCTCACAATTGTTGCTATGTTTGAGCCCATTGTTGCAGCCTCTGTGTCAGTCCATCTCATTGAGGGTCTTTCTCTTGTCCACTCATCCTGTATTTACCAAGTATGATGTCCTTCTCCAGGGAATGATCCCTCCTGACAACATGTCCAAAGCGTGTAAGGAGCATGCTGGTTGTGCTTCTTTTAAGACAGATATGTTCGTTCTTTTGGCAGTCCATGGTATATTCAATATTCTTTGCCAACACCAAAATTCGAAGGTGTAAATTTTTCTTCCATCTTCCTTAGTCATTGTCCAGCTTTCACATGCATATGATGAAATAGAAAATACCATGGGTTGGGTCAGGTGCACCTTAGTCTTCAAGGTGGTATCTTTGCTTTTCAACACTTTAAAGAGGTCCTTTGCAGCAGATTTACCCAATGCAATGCATCATTTGAGTTCTTGACTGCTGCTTCCATGGCTGTTGATTGTAGATACAAATAAAATGAAATCCTTGACAGCTTCAATCTTTCCTCTGTTTATCATGATGTTGCTCATTGGTCCAGTTGTGAGGATTTTTGTTTTCTTTATGTTGAGGTGTAATCCATATTGAAGGCTGTGGTCTTTGATCTTCATCAGTAAGTGCTTCAAGTCCTCTTCACTTTCAGCGAGTAAGGTTATGTCATCTGTATAACGCAGGTTGTTAATGAGTCTCCTCCAATCCTGATGTCACATTATTCATATAATCTAGCTTCTGAGATTATTTGCTCAGCATACAGATCGAATAGGTATGGTGAAAGGATACAACCCTGATGCACACCTTTCCTGAATTTAAACCATGCAGTATCCACTTGTTCTGTGGAAACAACTGCCGCTTGATCGATGTACAGGTTTCTCATGAGCACAATTAAGTATTCTGGAATTCCCATTCTTTGAAATGTTATTGTTTTTATATACGTGTATACACACACACACACACTTATATATATATATATCTATATTGTCTTAGTTGAATAACGCAAGTGGATAGCTTTAAAAAAGATAAATTTATTTTCTCATGGTCTAGTAGGCTACAAGTGCAAATTTAAGGCAACAGCTCCAGGGGAAGTATTTCTCTGTCGGCTCTGGAGAAAGTTCCTTATCATCATTCTTTGCTTGGTCTGGGAGCTTCTTGGAGCAGGAACCTCTGCTTCTGGCACTGCTTTCTTAGTGGTATCAGGTCCCCTTGTCCCTCTGCTTGCTTCTCTCTTTTATATCTCAAAAGAGATTGGCTTAAGACACAATTTAGTCTTGTAGATTTCATCAACATAACTGCTGCTAATCTCATCTCATTAACATCATAGTGATAAAATTTGCAACACATAGGAAAATCACACCAGATGACAAAATGGTGGACACTCACACAATGGTGGGAATTGTGGCCTAGCCAATTTGATACACATGTTTTTGGGGGATACAGTTCAACCCATGACTTGTGTATGTATATAAAAACATATATATTGAGAAGGGTTAACCTAAAAATATTGAGAAAGTGTTATATATATTGAGAAAGAGTTAACATCAGGCCATAGCCACGAAAGCCCAACTTGTCTGTAAGAATCTACAGGACTTCAAATAATAAGAACTAGTATAGAGTGTTCTAACTGGTTCAATGGACTGTGGATGTGTGTACCAAAACTAAATAGCAATTTATCCCAGGAAGAGTTAAAGATCTACCCAATACTACACATATGCCACATTAATAAATAAATAAATAAAATCATATGACAGACCCAAGACCCTTAAGCCAAGAGACCAAATTGTTAGAAAAGAAAAACATGAAAAGGTCACCCAATCATGATTTTAGTTCTTTGCCTTTACTTTAACCAATCAAAATCTTTAAGTAACTTACTCATAGGTAAGTGCTGCAATGATTATAAAGGGTGTGTTGAAAAACGCTTGCTCATAATGAATCAGCACCTGTCAAAATTATGTAAAAAGGACTTATACTTCCTTGGATTTTGGTCTGTTTATAGCCTGAGTTCTTGCAGCCTGTTTTCCATTTTATATTCTGATATGTCACAATAAAAATCTCTGTGTTGCAGAAGGTGTTAGAGAAACTTGTTTCACTACAAATATATATATGTATATTTATATCATGGATTGACTTTTGCCCCCCCAAAATATGTCTACCAATTTGGCTAGGCCATGATTCCTATTATGGTGTGATTGTCCACCATTGTGTTATCTGATATGATTTTCCTATGTGTTATAAATCCTATCTCTATGATGTTGATGAGATGGAATTACAGAATTCATGTTAATGATGCAGGACTCAGTCTACAGGATTGGATTGTGTCTCTTTTGAGATATAAAAGAGGTAAGTGTGAGCAGAGATGCATATACCACCAAGAAACAAGAGCCAGGAGAATGGCACATCATTTGGACCCAGGGTCCCTGCACTGAGAAGCTCCTTGACCAGGGAAGATTGATGGCAAAGACCTTCCCCTTGAGCTGACAGAGAGAGAAACCTTTACCTGATGCTGGCGCCCTGAAATTGGCCTTGAAGCCTGTTAGACTACAGGAGAATAAATTTCTTTGTTGAAGCCATCTACTTGTGGTACTTCTGTTATAGCAGCCCTAGATATCTAAGACTATATATATTTATATATAATCAGAACATGGAATATAGAAAGTATAAACTTAGGAAATTGTAAGTCATCAAAAATGAAATAGAATGCTTGAATATAGAATCCTAGGCATTAGTAAGCTGAAATAGAATGACGTTAGCCATTTTGAGTCATATGATCATATGATTTACTATGCCTGTAATGACAAATTGAAGAGGAAAGGCTTTGCATTCACTGTCCAAAAAGAACATTTCAAGATCTACCTGAATTACAAGCTGTCAATTGATAATATTCATAAGGCTAAAAAGAAGACTAGTTAATGTGGCTATTACCCAAAATTATGTACCAACCACTAATGCCAAAGATGAAGAAACTGAAGATTTTTAACAATTTCTGCAGTCTGAAATTAATCAAACATGCAATCAAGATTCATTGATAATTACTGGTGACTGCACTTCGAAAGTTGGAAACAAAAATAAGGATCAGTAGTTGGAAAATATGGCCTCGATGACAGAAACAATGCTGAAGATACATATTAGAATTTTGCAGGAGAATGACCCATTCATTGGAAATACCTTTTTTTAAACAACATTAACAGCGACTGTATTTTTTTCTACACGTGGACATTGCCAGTTGGAATACATAGGAATTAAATTGACTACATCTGTGGAAAGAGACTACAGAGAAGCTCAATATATCTGTTAGAACAAGACCAGGGGCCAACTACAAAACAGACCATCAATTGCTCATATACAAATTCAAGTTGAAGCTGAAGAAAATTAGAACAATTCCACGAGAACCAAAATATGACCTTGAGTATATCCCACCTGGGTTTTGGCACATTGAAAACCAAGGATCAGATGAGTTGTGGGATGACATCAAGGACATATACGAAGAAAGGAAAAAAAAAAAAACATTAAAAAGACAGAAAAGGCCAAAATGGGTGTAAAAGGCGACTCTAAAACTCGCTCTTGAATGTAAAGTAGCTAAAGCGAATGGAAGAAATGATGAAGTAAAAGAGCTGAACAGAAGATTTCAAAGGGCAACTCGAGGAGACAAAGTAAAGTGCTATAATGTAATGTGTAAAGACCTGGAGTTAGAAAACCAAAAGGGAAGAACACACTCTGCATTTCTCAAGCCTAAAGAACTGAAGAAAAAAATTCAAGCCTTGAGTTGAAATATCAAAGGATTCTACGGACAAAATATTGAACCATGCAGGAAGCATCAAAAGAAAGAATACACGCAGTCACTGTACCAAAAAGAATTGGTTGACTTTCAACCATTTCAGGAGGTACCATATGATCAAGAATCAACGGTATTGAAAGAAGAAGTCCAAGCTGCACTGAAGGCATTGGTGATAAACAAGCCTCCAGGAAATGACAGAATACCAAACAGATGTAACCGTGGAAGTGCTCACTCCTCTATGCCAAGAAATTTGGTAGATAGCTACCTGGCCAACAGACTGGAAGAGATCTATATTTGTGCCCATTCCAAAGAAAGGTGATCCAATAGAATGCCGAAATTAGCGAACAATTTCATTAATATCCCATACAAGGAAAATTTTGCTTAAGATACGTCAAAAAGATTGCAGCAGTATCTCAACAGAGACCTGCTAGAAATTCAAACTGGATTCAGAAGAGGAATTAGAAGGAGGGATATCATCTCTGATGTCAGATGGATCTTGACTGAAAGGAGAGAATACCAGAAAGATGTTTCCCTCAGTTTTACTGACTATGCAAGGACATTCAACTGTGTGGATCATAACAAATTGTGGATAACTTTGTACAGAATGGGAATTCCAGAGCCCTTATTTGTCCTCATGTGAAACCTGTACACAGACCAAGAGACAGTCTTTTGAATAGAACAACTGGATACTGCATGGTTTAAAGTCAGGAAAGATGTGTGTCAGGATGGTATCTTTTCACCATACTTATCCAATCTGTATGCTAAACAAATAATGTGTGAAGCTGGACTGTAGGAAGAAGAATGTGGCATCAGGATTAGAGGAAACTGATTAGCAACCTGCTTTATGCAGATGACACAACCTTACTTGCTGAAAGTGAAGAGAGCTTGGAGCACATAGAATGAAGATCAAAGACTACAGCCTTCAGTATGAATTACATCTCAACGTAAAACAAAAATCCTCACAACTGGACCAATAAGCAACATCGTGATAAACAGAGAAAAGTTTGAAGTTGTCAAGGATTTCACTTTACTTGAATCCACATCGACACCCGTGGAAGCAGCAGTCAAGAAATCAAACAATTTTTGCATTGAACAAATCTGTTACAAAAGACCTCTTTAAAATGTTAAAAGGCAAAGATGTCACTTTGAGGACTATGGTGTGATTGACCCAATCATGGTATTTTCAATTGCCTCATATACGTATAAAAGCTGGACAAAAAATAAGGAATACTGAAGAACAACTGATTTCTTTGAATTATTGTATTAGTGAAGAATGTTAAATATACCACGGACTTCCAGAAGACTCAAGAAATCTGACTTGGAAGAAGTACAGCCAGAAGGCTCCTTAGAAGTGAGAATGGCAAGACTTTGTCTCACATACTTTGGACATGTTATCAGGAGGGACCAGTCTCTGGTGAGAGGGACATCATGCTTGATAAAGTAGAGCGCCAGCAAAAAAGAGGAAGACCCTCAACAAGCTGGATTGACACAGTGGCTGCAATAATGGGCTTAAATATAGCAATTACTGTGAGGATGGCACAGGATCAGACAGTGTTTTCTTCTGTTGTGCATAGGGTTGCTGTGAGTAGGAACAGACTCAATGGCATACACACACACACACATATATATATATATACACATATATATATACACACACGTATAGTAAGTGTGTAGATGTAGGCATGTATATATACATATGCCTATTCCTATTTTGTACTGTTAAAAAATAATTAAAGCACCAAAATATGTAGGGTTTATTTGAGTAAATATTCTGTACCCATACAAGGAGATCATTTCACTTCTAAAAAAACTAATGGCTTGATGCACAGTAGTTACAATAATGCTTTTAAGGAAAAAAGGAAACAGAAAAAAATAACCAATAGCTAGACCTGTCTCTCCAAAACCCTCTGGGTGTGTTTGAACTGCCAACCTTTGGGCTAGGAGAGCTTAAACATTTGTACTCCTAATTCTTTACTAACAGAATTTTATTCTCTCACAGTTTAGGAGGCTAGAAGTCCAAATTCAGGGAGCCAGCTCCAGTGGAAGGCTTTCTCTTTCTCTCTGTCAGCTGTGTGGGAAGGTCCTTGTCATCAATCTCCCCCTGGGTGTAGGAGTTTCTCAGGGCAGGGATCCCAGACCCAAAGGACGTGCTCAGCTCCTGTCTCTTCTTTCTTGGTGATAGAAGGTCCCTTTCTCTCTGCTTGCTTCTCTCTGATTTTATCTCTTGTAGATACATCCTACCCCAATCTTACGTCATTAACATAACAAACATAACTTAATCCTCTTTAACATGACCTAATCCTGCCTCATTAGCATAGTGGTCAACTCACGCCCAAATGGGACCATAACTACAGGCACAGAGACTAGGATTCACAAAATGGAGGACAATCAGATCACAAATTGAGGACAACCACACAATACCGGGAATCATGGTCTAGCCAAGCTGACATTCCACATCTTGGCACCTCAAAATTGATGTCCTTGTCATATCTAAAATGCATTTACTCCATCATATCATCCCAAAAGTCTTAATTCAAAGTCCTAAATCTCATCTTCTGCAGCATTTCTCTTCATCTGTGAACCTATGAAATCTAGAATAAAAGTCATTTGCTTCCAAAGTACAATGGTACTACAGGCACAGGGGGGCATTTCCATTACAAATGGAAAGACGGGATAACAGGCACCAAGCAACTCCAAAACTCAGCAGAGCTGGACCATCTGACCAACAACCCTACCTTCCAGACGTGGGTGTTCTTCCCACCCTCTGAATTCTGGCTGGAGAACCCTGGCCTTCAGCTTTGCCTTCCAGTGCCACTGGGAAGGTAACTCCATTCCCTTGGTTCTGGGCAGCCCCATTCTCCCAGTCCATCTGAGTGGTGACCCCACCCCCTTGGCCCTGAAAGGCCCTGTGCTTTTGCACCTTGGTGATGGCAACCCCACCACCTCAGCTTTGGGCAGCAACCGTGTTCCCATTCCCCTTCTTCTCCCTGCTCACTTCTCTCTGCTTTTCTCTCTTGTAGGGTGGTAAAGAGAGTTGACTCAAGATACATTCCACCCTAATCCTACCTCATTAACATAACAAACATAACCGAATCCTCATTAACATGACCTAATCCTGCCTCATTTACATAATGACACATGCTCCCAAAAAAGGGCCATAACCACAGGCATAACTAACTAACCAACCCGTTGCCCATCGAGTCGATTCTGACTCATAGCAACCCTATAGGATAGAGTAGAACTGGCCCATACGGTTTCCAAGGAGCTGCTGGTGGATTTGAACTGCCCACCTTTGGTTAGAAGCCAAGCTCTTAAACACTGTGCTACCAGGGCTCCAACCACAGGCATAGAGTGTAGGATTTACAACACATCCCAAAATGGAGAATAATTAGATCACATAAAGGAGGACAATCACACAATACTGGGAATCATGTCTTAGCTAAGTTGACACATATTTTGGGTTGGCACAATTCAATCCGTGACAGCTAGTGACCTTTGTAATGTTCCGATACATTCAGAAAAAAAAAAGGAATCTGTCAATTCCTGTGGGTTAGTTTCTCTCTTTTAACAGTAGGAATTCAGTTCACGAAGGTGTGGTTTTAAATCATTTCTATAACTATAAACATAGGCATTGTTTCCAAGTATTTACAATGCCAGAATGAAGATTCTTTAGGATGTGTATTCACATATTGGGGGGCATAATAAATACGAGACATATTTCTAGATGCAGAACTAATAGGTCAAAAATGGAATTTTATATTTTTTTAAGGCCAGGTGTTTCTTCTTTTTAATACCATTATACAATGGCAAGAAATATGTATATTTTAAATGTTGATCTTTTATTTTTTTAAGATCCCTCCAAAGATACTATTCCAGAGTAAACTCACAACAGTTTGGTAGAATATGCTCTTTTCCCCACACTTTTCCCAGTCATGTATATTATGAAGTTTTTCAATATTTATCTATTTAAAATTTGAATATCTTTATATATTAATCTTTATAGTCTTAATCATCAGTGAGAATATTTCCAGTGTTTATACGTTGCATTTTTTTTTTTTTTTTTGTAAATCATTTGTTTTTTCTGTGAACTGCCTCTTCAACTTATTAACTATTTTTCTTTGGTTTCATCTTTTTGTTACTAATTAAAAAAATTAAAACTAAGAAAGGTAGACATTCAATTGTGACACTGAATTTCTAGCATTGCCAAACTTTAGAATTTGTTAGTAGTGCTTCTTTAAATGCAGATTCTTTTGAAATATGCGTTTTTTTGTATTTTGTTTCATATTTTTTAAAATTTTCTTGTGACGAAAGTATACATACCGAAACATATACCATATCAATGACCCGTAAATATAAGATTAAGTGACACTGATTACATTCTTCAAATTGTACAATCATTATCACTATTGTTGTTCAAGTCACACCAACATCATTAACCTACACTTGATGCCCACTGAGAAAAATTCTTCACAGATGTGTGAGAATTGGAGCCTTGGTGGTACAGTGGTTAAGAACTTGGCTGCTAACCAAAATGTTGAATTCAAATCCACCCGCTGCTCCTTGGAAACCCTATAAGGCAGTTCTACTCTGTCCTATAGAGTCTCTGTGAGTCAGAGTCCTCTCAATGGCAACTTGTGCGTGTGTGTGTGTGTGAGAGAGAGAGAGAGAACTACAGTTTTCCTGATGAGTTCTACCCAAATCCAAGATTTGGGAACAAACAAAAAAAACCTATTATGCTTTCTTATAGTAGTTGTCATTTTTTTTCAATATTTAAGTATATAATTTATAATTTGTTTTGGTGTAAGTAGTGGAGTAGAGATCCACACTTTTTGCCCCGTAAATGACTAGTCAGTCACCAAATTATGTTTTGATTATATTTTCAATATATGTTTGGATATTTTTTGTGAATCATTTCCTCTCATTGGACTTTTTCTTCACCACCACCCTCCCCCCCAAACCCCTTGCCCCTTTCAGAATTGCCTTGCCTAGTCTCCTGGGCTTGTTTTCCCATTCCTTGTTTGTATAATACAACGGCTTTATTTATCCTACATAACAACTTTTGTGCTTAAAGTTCTTCCATATTAAAAAGCAAATCTCAAAATATATCTGTAAAATAAGTAAGCCAGGCCTGATTAGGTGAGAAAACTATGAAAAACCAAATGAACTTTCCAAGATTTCACAATTGTGTAGTGTTGGACAAAGGATTGGACCATTTAAGTTTGGGACTGTAGAACAAGATGTTTTATTCTATTTCTTTATATTTGTCTCTAAGACTTGTAGTTTATCTCCACAAACATGGTTTGCTTTGAATGTGGTGAGACGTGTCTTTAGGATCAAAACTTGGTAAAGAGTTCTACATATAATGGATATTTCCTACATTCTGTTAATTGATTTGGAGTCCCTCCGTGGCATAGGGTCACTATGAATCTGAATCGACTCGAAGGCAACAGGTTTGGTTTTTCTTTTTGGGTGGCCTAAATGGTTAAGCACTTGGCTACTAACCAAAAGCTTTGCACCTCAAATCTACCCAGAGGCACCTCAGAATAAGGGCCTGGTGTTTTACACCTGAAAGGTCACAGCCAGTGAAAACCCTAAGGAGTGCAATTCTACTTTGACACACATGGAGTCGCCATAAATTGGAAATGACTCTATGGCAAGTTTTATTGTTTCTAATTAATCAATTACTTGGGGACTTCATTTTGGGTCTCTGAGGTTTCTGCACGAGTTTAAGAACTTGGGTCTCTTGGAGAATAAATGGTTTGCCGTGACAAAATTTATCTTTCCCTTTCTTAAAATGAGCAATATCACCAGTGGTTAGGATATGACAATGCTAATCCAGATTTCCTGGGTTCAAACATCAAAGCTCTGTACCTGCACCTTCCTAGATATGGCAATTTACTTGTGTATATGCCTCAGTTTTCCTTTCTGAGGATAATAATAGTGCCAGTTCAGTATTATTGTTGTCAGGGTTAAATGAATAAATAAATGTAAAAAACTTAGAAGACTGCCTTGCTCAAAGGAAGCGCTCCCTTAATGTTGGCTGTTGTTGCTATTGTTTTTGTTATTACTAATATCATTATTTTTGTCTTCAGGTACAGTAGAGATGATGGATGTAACCAATAACAGCCCCCAAAGCCATTTCATCCTTTTGGGGTTTTCTGACCATCCCCATCTGGAGAGAATCCTTTTTGTGGTCATCTTGATTGCCTATCTCCTGACCCTTGTGGGCAACACTACCATCATCCTGGTGTCCCAGCTGGACCCTCACCTCCACACTCCTATGTATTTCTTTCTCACCCACCTCTCCTTCCTGGATCTCAGTTTCCCTACCAGCTCCATCCCCCAGCTACTCTACAATCTTAATGGATATGACAAGACCATCAGCTACACTAGTTGTGCCATCCAGTTCCTTCTATGCCTGGGTCTGGGTGGTGTAGAGTGTCTGCTCCTGGCTGTCATGGCATATGACTGCTTTGTTGCAGTCTGCAAACGCCTACACTACGTGATCATGATGCATCCTCAGCTCTGCCTGGGTTTAGTATCTCTTGCTTGGGTCTGTGGGGTGGCCAACTCTTTGATTATGTCGCCAATGACCCTGTGATTATCCCGCTGTGGGTACCGCAAGGTTGACCACTTTCTGTGTGAGAAGCCAGCCTTGATTTGGATGGCCTATGTCAACTCAGCTGCAGTTGAAGGCATTGCCTTTTTTCTGGCAGTAGGCGTCGTGCTATAACCCTTGGCTTTTATCCTAGTCTCCTATGGCTACATCGTGAAGGCTGTGTTAAGTATCCAGTCAACCTCAGGGAGACATAAAGCCTTCAACACGTGTGGCTCCCATCTCACTGTTAGTCTCACTTTTCTATGGAAACATCATCTACATGTACATGCAACCAGGAACAAGCTCCTCTAAGGCCCAGAGAAAGTTCCTAACCCTTTTCTACAACATTGTCACCTCCCTCCTAAACCCGTTGACCCATACCCTCAGAAACAAAGAGGTGAAGGGGGCACTGAGGAGGCTAATGCTGGGTAACAGGGGGATAGGAAAGGAGTAAGGGCATCTCCTACCTATGAGCCAAGCCTTGACCACAATCTCCATTATGGGCCATTGATGGTGCCCGGAAGTATTGGATCTGGTCTTGGCCTGTGACTCCTCCCTTATTTGTGTTTTCTTGGGTCTCTAAAAGACTTTCAGTTCTGAAATAATACATCTCAATGTGTGAACTGCACAACACATACCACCCCACTATACTCCCTAGATGGTTAATAAAGAGGTCCAAAGAGCAAAGGGAGAAAACTTGTTACAAAGGTGAGTTTCCACCAACATATACCAGAGTGCCAAGTAGGAAACAGGTTTCTTAATCAGACACTTTGGTTTGTTGTTTTTTTTTAATTCATTTGCAGCATTCTGGATGTTTTTTTTTTTTTTTTGTCAGAATGATCATAAATCTTCTACCATCGCTGATCTCAACATGGACTAAGTGTCCCTTTTACATGGTAGCCATCAAACATTGGAATTCACCAAAGTTTGGTGTTTTCTACTTCCTGCTTTCTCATCCAAAGCCTTTCATCAAGTCTTACTATTTATTTTCTACCATTCACCATTAACATCTGGAACTTCTCCCATTCTCTTGTCTCAGATTCTAGATAAACTAAGAAGTTAACTTATAATAATGATACATGGGTCATTAACATCTGAAAGTATAATTATTTCTCAGGTATATTTTATTTTTTTAGAGAGAAGGACCTCGTGTTTGTTAAGTTTCAGCTATGTGCCAGGTGCCTGTGATTCATCTGCTTTTCTCAGCAACTGTCTCAGGTCAGGATGATTACCATTATCTTCATTTTACCCACTTGGAACGTGAGATTTCCTCAAGGTGAACTGATCGAGGAATTAACTCCAAGTTCTGATTCCTAGTTCCTGCTGTTTTTACTGCTTAATGAATATTAAAAAGAATAAAAACGTTTAGCCATTCGATAAGTAGCTATCAAAGATACTTTGGGGTCTAAAGAGCCTGTGTAGCCCCCATTACTTGCATAACACAGTGCAGAGCTACTACCACTTCTTGTGCAAACAAATCACCTAGAGATCTCATTAAAATACAGATTCTGA
This sequence comes from Elephas maximus indicus, assembly GCF_024166365.1. Lineage (NCBI taxonomy): Eukaryota > Metazoa > Chordata > Mammalia > Proboscidea > Elephantidae > Elephas > Elephas maximus. The sequence continues at coordinate 5,163,251 of NC_064822.1, read as the reverse complement.
TTCATTTCCTCTGTGGTGGGGATTCTGTTTCTACAAAGCTCCCAGTGGATGACCTTGCCACTGGTCCTCAGACCGCACTTTGAGGTTCAGGTCCAGGAAGTAGATGATCCAACACTTTCTTTATGAGCATCCAGAGGTCAGGTAGATTCTGCAAAAAGCCGAGTTAGCACTCATAAACCAAGGGGGAATAATGGGCAGGAGGGAATGAAAAGCCTGGCTGAGGGGGATCTGTTCTCAGTTTCCTCCATCCCACAGTCTCTTCCTTTCCACCATGGCCTGTATCTATCCTGCCTTCCTAACCCCGTCTCCCCTATACCTCACCTGGGAGAATACTTGCTCAAAGGGCACCAGCCACTTGAGGTCATTGTGGACGAAACGGCCACTGAAAGAGAGTTTCCTGTGCTCCAATTTGACTCTGGTCTAAACATTCAAAACTGTTCTTTTAAATAAGTAATGATGTCGGTGGACTGATGGTGATTAAGGGTGTGAGGGTTACCTATGTTGCAGTTACAGTTTTCTCCTGAGTTAAGAAAAGGAAAGAAAAGAAAAAAAAAAACTCCACAATGGTTCCTAGTATAGACAACTGCTAAAAAGTGCTTTCAGGGATTCTCCCAACCAGTCCTCTTGGACAGAACTCATAGGAAGACCCAAGTGGATCCCATGATGCAGCCCTCTGGGCCCTGAAGTTGCCAGTGTTCCTTCCATCTGAAAAAATGCTCCAGAGAGAATACAAAAGGCTTGCCTAACTCTGAGGTACGAAAGTCATTGTTTTTCAGAGCGGCGAGTGATGCTTTCCCTCTGGATCATCCTCTTAACCTGTCACCAGTAAAAATTGTTCCTCTGAAATTGTGTAAGAGACTTGACTCCCCGTGTCTAAACCAGGATAATATTGACTTTGCCTGAGCCCTATCTTCCCAGAAGATCATGGCAGCTAATAAATACCCCTCCCTTTTGTGTCCTAGGAACAACTAACTGCAGTTAAAAAAAAAAAAAAAACACCCTTCACCATATAACTCAGATAAACCCTCTCTTCTCTCTCCCTCAGGACTCCTATAAGACTTGCAGATGACTCCCTTGTTTAATGGTTCTGTAAATCCCCGGGCCCATTCTTTTTCTTTGGGATATTCCTTACTAAAGAATGTTCTCTCTATTAAATAAATAAAACAATCTGTTGCCATCGAGTCGATTCTGGCAATTCCATGTGTTGCAGAGTATAACTGCTTCATAGGGTTTTCTCGGCCATAATCTCTAGGAAAGCAGATTGCCAGATTGCCAGTAGGTTCAAACCACCAACCTTTGTGTTAGTAGTGGAGCACAAACTGCCTGGATAAAATTGTCCCCTCGATTGTGGGGGACATTTTGTCTTTCATAGCCATGTTTTCTACACCACGTTAAAGAAAGGCAGTTTAAAATAATTTCGGAATGAATTTGTCATTTTTTCTGGTAAATTCAGCATTCTTGTTATTGAGTTTTTAACTTTTTAAATTTCAACCACTTTTATGTGTATAAGCCAATGGCATTAATTATGTCCCCCATCTTGTACAACCATCACCCCTGTTTCCAAATATTTCATCACCCTTAAAAGGAACTCAGTAACCTTAAGTAGTACCTCTCCATTTCCGCCTTCCTACTTGCCTCTGGTGCGTAGTGGTTAAGTGCTATGCCTGCTAACCAAGAGGTTGGCAGTTCAAATCCACTAGACGCTCCTTGGAAACTCTATGGGGGCAGTTCTACTCTGACCTATAGGGCCGCCATGAGTCGGAATCAAGGGCAGTGGGTTTTTGTTGGTTTACTTGCCTCTGGCAGGAGCCCTGCTGGCACAAAGGTTAAGCACTTGTCTGCTAACCAAAAGGTGGGAGGTTTGGACCCACCAGACACTCTGTAAGAGAATTGCAGCCCAGGAAACCCTATGGGACAGTTCTACTCTTTCTGTGAGTCAGAATCAACACAAGGGCACACAACAACAGCAACAAAAACCTACCTCTGTTAATAATAATAAACTTTAGTCTCTATACATTGCCTATTCTGGATATTTCATATAAGTGGGATCATAAAATATACGCCGTTTTATGTCTCACTTATTTACTCAGCATAGTATTTTCAAGGTCCATCCATATTGTAGCATGTATCAGAATTTTATTTCTCTTTGTGGTTGAATAATATTCCATTGTATGTGTAAACTACGTTTTATTTATCCATTCATCCATTGATGGACACTTGGGTTGTTTCTAGATTTTCGACTATTTTGAATAATTCTGTAATGAACATTGGTGCACAAGAATCTGTGCACCTGCTTTCGCTTCTTTTGGGTATACACCTAGAAGTGGAATTGCAGGGTCAGATGGTGGTATTATGTTTAACCTTTTGATGAACCACTCACACAGTTTTCACAGTGGTTTAACTATTTTATAATATCATTAACAGTGGTTGAGGATCCAACGTCTCCGTATCCCCACCAATACATGTTATTTTCTAATTTTCTGATAATAGCCATATTATACACGAGCATGGAATATCTTTCCATTTAGTAAAGTCTTCTTTAATTTCTTTTAAGGATTTGTGTGTGTGTGTGTGTGTGTGTGTGTGTGTGTGTGTGCTTTACGTGAAAGCTTACAGCTCAAGTTTATTTCTCAAACAAAAAGTTATATACGTATTCTTATGTGGCACTAGTTGCAATCCTTATAATGTGACAGTAACTACCCCAGACTGATTTCCAAAGTGTTTGTACCATCATTTTACATTCCCACCAGCAGCGTATGTGTTCCAGTCTCTCCACAGCCTGTCCAGCATTTATTATTCTGTGTTTTTTGGATTAATGCTAGCCTTGTTGGGGTGAGATGGTATCTCATCGCAGTTTTGATTTGCATTTCTGTAATGGCTAATGATCATGAGCATTTCCTCACGTATCTGTTAGCTGCCTGAATGTCTTCTTTGAAGTGTCTGTTCATTTCCTTTGCCCATTTTTTAATTGTGTTATTTGTCTTTTTGTTGTTGAAGTTTTGTAATATCTTATAGATTTTAGAGATTAGACCCTTATTACATATGTCATAGCCAAAATATTTTTCCCATTCTGTAGGTTGTCTTTTTACTCTTTTGGTGAAGTCCTTTGATGAGCATAAGTATTTGATTTTTAGGAGCACCCAGTTATCTAGTTTCTCTTCTGGTGTTTGTGTATTGTTAGATATTTTTTCTATTCTGTTTATGCCATGTATTAGGGCTCCTAGCATTGTCCCTATTTTTTCTTCCATGATCTTTATCATTTTAGATTTTATATATATGTCTTTGATCCGTTTTGAAGTAGTTTTTGTGCATGGTGTGAGGTATGGGTCTTGTTTCACTTTTTTACGGGTGGATATTCAATTAGGCCAGCACCATGTGTTAAAGAGACTGTCTTTTCCCCATTGAACAGAACGTGGGCCTTTGTCAAACATCAGCTGCTCATACGTGGATAAATTTACACCCAGATTCTCAGTTCTGTTCCATTGGCCTATGTATCTGTTGTTGTACCAGTACCAGGCTCTTTTGACTACTGTGGTGGTATAATAGGTTCTAAAATCAGGTAGTGTGATTTGTTCTTCTTCTTCAGTAATACTTTACTTATCTGGGGCTTCTTCTCCTTTCCATATGAAGTTGGAGGTGTGTTTCTTCATCTCATTAAAAAATGTCATTGGAATTTGGATCGGGACTGCATTGTGTCTGTAGATCACTTTGGGTAGAATTGACATTTTCAAAATGTTGAGTCTTCCTATCCATGAGCAAGGTATAATTTTCCAATTATGTAGGTCTCTTTTGGTTTCTTGCAGTAGTGTCTTGTAGTTTTCTTTGTATAGGTCTTTTAGGTCTCCAGTTAGATTTATTCCTAAGTATTTTCTCTTCTTGGGGGCTATTGTAAATGGTACTGATTTGGTGATTTCCTCTTCAAAGTTCTGTTTGTTGGTGTAGAGGAATCCAACTGAATTTTCTATGTTTATCTTGTATCCTGATACTTTCCTGAATTCTTCTAGTAGTTCCAGTAGTTTTCTTGTGGATTCTTTGGGGTTTTCTGCAAATAGGATCATATCATATGTAATTAGGGATATTTTTACTTCTTCCTTATCAATTTGGATGACATCAATTTCTTTAAATTTCTCTGGCTAGGACCTCTAGCACAATGTTGAATAAGAGTGGTGATAAAGGGCATCCTTGTCTGGTTCCTGTTCTCAAGGGAAACACTTTCAGACTCCTTCCATTTAGGATGAGGTTGGCTGTTGGCTTTGTATAAATGCCCTTTTTTTTTGTTATGCTAAGGAATTTCCCTTCTATATCCCTAATTTGCTGAGAGTTTTTATCATGAATGGGTGTTGAACTTTGTCGAATGCCTTTTCTGCATCAGTTGATAAGATCATGTGGTTCTTGTCTTTTGTTTTATTTATGCAATGCATTACATCAATTGTTTTTCTAATGTTGAGCCATTACTGCATATCTGGTATGAATCCCACTTGGTCATGGTGAATTATTTCTTTGATATGTTGTTGAATTCTATTGGCTAGAATTTTGTTGAGGATTTTTGCACCTAAGTTCATGAGGGATATAGATCTGTAATTTTCTTTGTTTGTAGTGTCTTTACCTGTTTTGGTATCAGGGTTATGCTGGCTTCATAGAATGTGTTTGGGAGTATTCCATCCTTTTTTATGCTCTGAAATAACTTTAGTAGTAGTAGAGGTGATCCGACAGAATTCAGAAATTAACCAAGAATATCATTAATGTCACATCCAAGTAAAATTCTTTGAAGGTTATTCAAAAGCACTTGCAGCAATACATTGACAGAGAACTGCCAGAAATTCAAGCCAGATTCAGAAGAGGACATGGAACCAGGGATATCATTGCTTATGTCAGATGGATCTTGGCTGAAAGCGGAGAATATCATAAAAATGTTTACTTGTGTTTTATTCACTGTGCAAAGGCATTTAGCTGTGTGAACCATAATACATTATGGATAACATTGAAGAATGGAAGTTTCAGAACACTTAACTGTGCTCATGAGGAACCTCTACTTAGACGAAAGGCAGCCGTTTGAACAGAGCAAGGGAATACTGCACGGTTTAAAGTTAAGAAAAGTGTGGGTCGGGCTTGTGTCCCATCACCACATTTATTTAATCTATTTGCTCAGCAAATAATCTGAGAAGCTCAACTATATGAAGAAGAACGCTACATCACAATTGAAGGAAGACTCATTAACAACCTGACGTATGCCGATGATACAACCCTTTATTTGAAATGGATCTCTTCCAGTTGGTTGGCCAGGTAGCTGTCTTTCAAATTTCTTGGCGTATACCTGTGAGTTACTCCAGCGCTGCATCTGCTTTGTTGAAACATCTGAATTGGTATTCCATTGGTTCCTGCAGCCTTGTTTTTCCCCAATGCCTTCAGTGCAGCTTGGATTACTTCCTTCAGTACCATCACTTCTTGATCATATGCTACCTCCTGAAATGGTTGAAGGTCAGCCAAATCTCTGGTACAGTGACTTGGTGTATTCCTTCCATCTTCTTTTGATGCTTCCTGAGGCATTTAATATATTCCCCATAGAATTCTTCAATATTACTACTTAAGCCTTGAATTTTTTCTTCAGTTCTTTGAGCTTGAGAAATGCCAAGCATATTCTTCCCTTTTGGTTTTCTATCTCCAGGTTTTTGTACGTTTCGTTATAATACTTTGTCTTCTCAAGCTGCACTTTGAAAACTTCTGGTCAGCTCTTTTACTTCATCATTTCCTCCTTTTGCCATAGCTATTCCACATTCAAGAGCAAGTTTCAGAGTCTCTTCTGACATCCATTTTGGTCTTTTCTTTCTCTCCTGCCTTTTTAAAGACCTCTGCTTTCTTCATGTATGATGTCCTTGATTTCATTCCACAATTCATCTAGTCTTCAGTGATTAGTGTTTAATGAGTCAAATCTTTTTGTGAGATGTTCTCTAAATTCAGGTGGGAAATATTCAAGGTCATACTTTGGCTCTTGTGGACTTGTTTTAACATTCTTCAGCTTTAACTTGAACTTGCATATGAGCAATTGATGGTCTTTTTTGCAGTAGGCCCCTGGCCTAGTTCTGACTGATGGTATTGAGCTTTTCCATCGTCTCTTTCAGCAGAGGTAGTCTATTTGATTTCTGTGTATTTCATCCAATGAGGGTCACCTGTATAGTTACTGTTTATGTTGTTGAAAAAGGTATTTGCAGTGAAGAAGTCATTGGTCTTGTAAAAGTCTGTCATGCAATATCTGGCGTCATTTCTATCATGAACGCCATATTTTCCAATTGCCAATCCTCCACATTACAATTGCCAATAATTATCAATGCATCCTAATGGCATGTTCAGTCAATTTCAGACTGCAGAATTTTGTAAAACTTTTCAATTCCTTCATCTTTGGCCTGAGTGATTAGTGTGTAAATTTAAATAATGGTTGTATGAACTGATCTTCCTTGTAATATCACTGACAGCATTGTACTTCAGGATTGATCTTGAAATGTTCTTTTTGGCAATGAGTGTGATGCCCTCCCTCTTCAATTTGTCATTCCTGGTGTAATAAACCATATGATCGTCTGATTCAGGATGGCTGATACCGGTCCATTTCATCTTGCTAATGCCTAGGATTATTGATGTTTGTGCATTCCATTTCATTTTTGGTGACTTCCAAGTTTCCTAAACTGGTTTCTGTACTCAAAATTCTAGTTTATTTTTTGTCGTTGTGGTTTTTTTATTTGTTTTTTCTGTTACTTGGCTGTAGTTATGGTTTGGGAAGTAACCAGAAATTGTGGTATATGTCTGGAGAAGGTTTGGCACCCTCCTGCAAAGGAATACCTTCATGTGGGTTTAGTATTGGTGTCCAGGTGATTGGAAGAGAACATCCTCAGGCAGGGGATGAGGAGCTGCATTCTCTGGCTGTGGATTATTGCGGGAGATCATGGTATTCTAATATCAACTCAAATGTTATGATCAACTCAAATGATACCATTCCCATTATTTGGATTGTACTCTCTTGCAAACAAATATCAATTTTCATGCAAGGCCTCTAAACTTTACAGTCAATTTGCATTGTGATTCACCAATGCACTGAATCTGACTTTGCATTTGGTTTATCTAAATTACGATATGGGTTCTTCCAAGGCAGGTATCTATGGCCTCTGGTGCTCTATCCATACAGTGAGCTGGAAAGCTGTAGTCCTGAGATTATGTTATTTCTAGTATGTAGGTAACAGCCACCTAGTCCTTGCTCTCTTATTTCTCACTGTAATAACAAGTACATTGACCCCTAAAATGCTGTTCTCTATAGATAATTGATGCCAGACAAGACAGATAATATATTTATTTACTGTTTGAACATGAATGCTATGAAATTTCAGTGGCCCATTATCCACTATCATTGAAGTCATTACTACCTTCAAATATAATCAGATCCAAAAATCAGACTTATGCTTATCATTCACATACTTCTCAGGCACTGGTTCCAGTAACATGTTTAGAATACATCAGAATTCAGGCAGAACAACAGACACCACTCAGTGCATGCCTAATTTGGAAGTTGTTAATATAGAGATGTAGAGGATACTGTAAAAGCTGAGCGATCCAAATAAAAGAAGCCAGCACCAAAACTTTAAGGTTTTAGCACACATAGTTGTGGTTATCAAGAGCTCCTTAGGGAACTGCTAAAATTACCAAGTAATTTTGCGATCTTTCACCAAGTATCTCAGTCAGGAGCAGAAAAACATTTCCTAAAAATTCTCAATAAACTGAAACCCATATCTTCCCAATTGCTTGTTATTATCTTAGAGAATCTTTCCCAATTTTCCAGTGAAGGTATTATTTCTGTATCTTTTGGGATAATAGTCACTTGTGCCACAAAAACATTGCATTGGGTGTGGGGGCCCCAGCTTAGAGCAGGAGGAATTGTCATACCTCTTGCTCAGTCCTGGCCCCCTGGAGGAGGACCTCTATTTTTATTTCTATTACTTTCTTCTTTCCAAAGGAGGAGTCTGATGATCTCCAAGCTTGGACTGTATGACATACCTTCTCAGTGGCTTCCCTAATCGTGATTCCAGGACATAACATCATCATCAGTTTATCCTTCCACTGGCGATGTACCTTTGCAATGAAATCATCAATACTCTTATGTGCCAGGGAAATGACCTAGACCAAGGTTTCCGCAGTGCTCAAAGCTAAAAACCCATGCTCCCATTCCCACCTGATGCAGTATGATCATTGCCTGGTCCTCATTTTCCCATGACTTGGTAGTAATGCAAGGCATATCCTATAGCTAGGCGGTTCTATCAAACATTTAAGGACAATTACCGTTCTTTGTTCATAAAATCTTCCAGATGGGGGGAAAAAAAGGAAAAAGTACTTTCCAATTTTTTTTTTTTATTAAGTCAGTATTACCTTGGTACCAAAATCTTTAAGAAAGGAAAGGTAGTAGCCAGACTCAATCAGGATTACAAACTTAAATATATTAACCAAAGTAAGAACACCAAAAGGAGCAATAACTAAAAATATAATTAATCATGACCAAATTATATTTTTTATAAAATATAATATTTGAGACTAACAATACACTGGATGTGGTTAATATTCCCTAATGGAGAACAAACTCCATGGCCTCTTTTCTCCCCCCAAACTCCCAGCAAGACCTTAACTTTTTTCTAAGTTTATATCCATCCGTCCATCCGTCCATCCGTCCGTCAGTCCATCCGTCCGTCCATCCATCCATTATCTATCATCATCTATTTATCTATCCTCTATCTGTCATCTATCTATCTGTCTTGTATATATATATTTTTTTAGTTTATATATAGTCATCCATGCATGGAAGAAGAATGGGGATATATATTTAATATACATGCATATATTTCTCAAAGAGAAACATGAATAAATTGTACAAAAATTCAATTTAATTAGGTGTTTCCAGGTTTGAAATTGACTTCTATTCTTATTTGAAGATTGATATGAGGATTTTTGTATTAGGTATCTTGACTGTAACTGTTCTGAAAACTTCAGGCACCTGGGATTAAGCGATTATAAAGAAGTTCTGAAAACCTCAGGGATTATAATCTCAGTTTGCTATTTTCCAGGAATGAAATGAGCCAGATTCCCCTTTGAGGGAATTCCACATTGCTATATAAACACACTGAATACTGTCATGTTTTCAGAAGTGTTATGACAATCTCTGTCCTGCGGGGTTGGGGGGGGGGGGAGATGAGCTAATAATACCGTATTCTTAAAACGGTGCCTCAGCAGCTTCTTCTCCCAGACACAGACACACCACTCCGTAGATCCATCTGGGTAAGTGTCTCTAGATCTCTCAGGTGAGAACAAGGCAGGTTGTGAGGAGAGGGACTTTGGGCCCACAGCCTGGGTTTCTATGAGCACTTGAGATTAGCCCTGAGGTCTCTACTTCATCTCACAGATTTTTCATATAGGGTATTGTAGATATTCTATAATATGTACATTGGATATAATTTGGAAACATTATATAGTCCATTCATTGTATATGTGTATGTATGGATATGTATGTATATATATAATTTTTTCTAACATTTTCAATCTTTATTACTTAATAGAGGATATTATTAAATCATGTATTGCCACAGTTGCTGTTCATTTCAGAACTTAAAACTTTATCATACTCTTCCTGCATATAACCATTTATTTAATTTTATTATCTATGTGTATGTACAATAAACATTTTATATGTTTATTTTTTTAATAAATATTTTGGATTACATGAAATTAATAAAATTGTGTCTTTCAGGTTTTTCAGTATATATAGTAATTTAGGATACCTTAGACATCCTTATATAAACATTTCTGTTTAGTATTACTTTAGGATGAGTTTAAGTATCATTGGGATGTTAGGCACTGTTATGGATTGAATTGTTTCCCCCAAAAATGTATGTCAACTTGGCTAGTCCATGATTCCCAGTATTGTGTGGATGTCCTCTATTTTGTGATATGTTGTAAAGTATAACCTCTAGGAGGCTAACAAGACAGGCTTAGAGGCAGTTATGTTAATGAGGCAGGACACAATCTACAGGATTAGGTTATATCTTGAGGGAATCCCTTTTGAGATGTAAAAGAGAGAAGCAAGCAGAGAGGAGAGAGACCTGACTACCACCAAGATAAAAGAGGCAGCAGCGGAGAATGCCCTTTGAACTTGGGGTCTGTGCACTGAGAAACTCCTAGAGCAGGGGAAGATTGATGACAAGGACTTTTCTCCAGAGCTGACAGAATGAAAAAACCTTCCCCTGATGCTGGAGCCCTGGATTTGCACTTTCAGCCTCCTAGTCTGTGAAAAAATTTCCATTTGTTAAGGCCATCCACTTGTGGTATTTCTTTTATAGCAGTAGTAGATAACTTAGACAGGTTCATACAAGAAAGCTGTAGAATATAATTTGGGTGCATATTCAAATCTAGTATTTTCATATCTTACAATAATATTTTAAAATATAGCAAAGCATGGACTTCTAATAAAATTATACAGTACAATAGAAGGTATTTGATCTAACATCATATGCCATCTTATCTGGTCATTGTAAAATAAATTTACTAATTCATATTTATAAGAATTATAAGCCTTCATTCTGGACATTATATAATATACATTATAATGTTATAATGTTAAGCCTGCATTCTGGACATTATATAATATATCCTATCTTGCTGTTTTCAATTCTGTAGCAAATGCGACTACTATCATCAATATTTTCTAGTTGAGTAGATGAATTTTATTTTATAAATAAAAACATATCTAAGATCCAAACCAAACCCACTGCCGTAGAGTTGATTCCAACTCATAGCGACCCTATAAGACAGAGTAGAACTGCCCGATAAAGTTTCCAAGGAGCACCGTGTAGATTCGAACTGCTGACCTCTTGCTTAACAGCGGCAGCACTTAACCACTATGGCACCAGGGTTTCCATATCTAAGATGCTTAGGGGAAAATGTTTGTCCTCTGTTAAAAATTTTGTGTTCTCTAATGGATTTTGACTTTCTATTTGTTCAAAATTTCAGTAACAATTTCCTAATCAAGGCTTTCCATAGGAAAGTGTTTCACATAAACAATTTAAATACAAAATTTCAAATTAATGCAGAATCAAGTACATAGTTTTATCATACATTTTGTTGTCAGCCTGCTGTAAAAAGAGAAACAGATATGATGTCTAAGTGAAAAACAAGAGACAATTAACAATGGTGACAGTGGTTTTCTTTTTCTGAACCCCAAAGCCTTGAGGATATAATTTTTAAAAACATGGACAATACAAATCCATTGATTCTGTCCATGCTATTCTCCAAGTACTTATCAAGTTCTGTCCCCTTTCCATAATACTGACTGTGGTGGCTGTTCTGGTATTGAGGAAGGAAGGAGCAGAACAGAGTGAGGTTATTGGGGAAATCCTGATGCTTTTCCTGTAAAAGTAATATCATGTTTTTTTGCGTGAAAAGGTAAGGGTGCAGTGCTCCCATTTCTCTTCCTGATATTTGATTAATATGATGATAAAAGAATCTGCAAACCACAGGTCAGAAAGTCACTGAGATCCTTTCCATTACTGTGATCATGAAAGTACGATTGTTAGGCAGAATGTTACTGTTTCTAAGGGATAGTTCAGTGAGTTGCTCCAGATTGTTTTTTTTTCCTTTAATCTTAAGTGTTTACAGTGATTCCTCTTCTTCTAATTATTCTCATGGTATATTTTATTGCCTTGAGCCTGGGAATATCTCTGTAGCAGGAAGGTGCTTTCAGTTGTACCTCACCATTCACCTTATTGCCCCCACAATGGAAAATATCACCCATATTTTGGGGGAAACTACCACCATTGATGTAATTCAAGATCATGCCAAGTTTTCCTTTTAAATTATCTTGTATTTTTTCCTTCCACGATTTTATGTTTACATTAGCATTTCATTCCTAGGGTGGACTTCCACCATCCCCAAACATGACCTGTGCTTTTCTTCCTGGTCCTCTCTATTCTGCCAGCCAGATTTGGGGCGTGAAAAGACCATGCTGCTCCTACCACCAGTGATAACCAGATTCATAGCTCATAGGGCAGTTTCAAGCCTCTTATCCCTTTCATTCTTCTTTCACGTAGTCTTAAATAAAACATAGAAGATGATGTTGGGGAGGACAATAGCAATGATGTTGATCAATAGAATGAGAGTGACAACATACAAATTTTTATTTTATAACCTCTAACATAAATTTTTTTATCATCTATTTGCCAGGATAGTGCTAATTTTTTTTTAATTATCTCATTCTAACTCCCTGATGAACCCAAGAAGTATACATGTTTTAATCATTTCAGATATGAAAGCAGATAGGTGCTTTATTCATTTGCTTTTCTTTAAATATGTTAAAAGATAGCAAATGTTCTTCGGTCTTATATTCAACTAAAAGAACTCCTCCTTCTTTTGACTTCTGAACTACCCAGGATGACAACCCACTCAACTGGCACTTGTCTCTGGGCCATCAGATGACCCTTTGCTCACAGGATTATCCATCACTGTGGATGTGGTTTGAGTCTTAAGTTTCATGACACAGAAAAAGTGAAGTTTTTATTAGAGCCATATGGGGAATTGGTTTGCTAGTTTATCCTTAGTATATCTCAGCTGTTTGTGGAAACTTTTCAAAGCAATACCCTGTTTTTTTAATGCTATATTTGCTATTTGTATGGCTATTTCATTTTCCCAGTTAACACTTAGATCTTTCCTTAATACAGACCTTTCCAAACATGATGTTTTGGGAATTTCCTTCTGTTTTAGTCTCCCTGAAATCCAGAGTAAGACATCTTAAAACACATGTCTCCTCTTTGGCCATCACTGCCTTCTTCAGTGTGAAAATGAGAATTTTTCTGCTTGATATCTGAAGTCACCACCCTGGATTCATTTGAGGAAGGTGTATACCTAGATCATGATTCTTGTGACCACCTGTTTATTAATCAGAGTTCCTGTAGTCCTGGTGAGCAAGGTGATACACAGGTAAGAGAACAGATAATTATAGATATTTAATTATTTTATCTCACTTTCTTAAAGTATCTAATTTTTAATGTATGACTGAAATTTTCACTGTATTTAGTTAAATAAAAAGCTATACAAAATTTACAAATAAATCCATATGTTTATGAAGTATGTAAGGATGAACGGTTTGTTTTACTGAAAGTGGTATCTGATTCATACATTGTGGAGGGAGCTAGACTATAAAAAAAAAAAAAAGACTATAGATTAACGTTATTTTGCATTAAGCCATTGCATTGCTTGTGAAATTATAGTAAGTTGCAACTACATGACAATCAAAAATTTGCTAACTGGCGTTATAGTAAGTATGTCACTTAATAAATTGGATGAGAAAGAGTAGTCATTTAATGAATCAACTGTGAAATGCACATGTTAGAAAAATAACTAATATTTTTTGGGAGTATAGTCTAAGAATTTCCTTAGAGCATTATTTCCATAAACTTATCTGAAGATTATGGAACCTCAAAGTATCTATCTTCTGTTAGAAAAGTTGTGTTTAATAAATGTCAACGCTGCAATTATCCTCATTAAATTTTCAGATTCAAAAGCAAATAATTTCCGTGAGTTGCCAAATTTCATATTTTCAGAGATCTTTAAATTGGTAATGCCTGAATTATATTAACTGGATTGAAACAAAATGTCTTCATTCCCACATGAAGGTAGGAACTATTTTTATGAGCAGCAAGCACATTGTGCAGCCGTTAGTGGTTACCTATGCGATAGCGAAGTCCACAGCAACAATAGTGAGGGGAACAGCAGTGTTAATTGATTTCCTGCTGATCACAGATAACTAGACTTTACCAGCTTTATTTTCACCCTGTTGGGATGGAAATTAAATTGTTTAATATTTGAGAGTATTTTGGGGGGAATCAGATTAAAAAACAAGCAAACAGAACAAAACAAAACATAATCACCACATACTAGAATTCCGTCACTGTCCCATGAGCACAGTTTAGTAAAAGAGCCTAGAATTACTATGGTTATTTCTCTCTAATTGAGGCAGAGGTACAGCTAGGGTTACAAGAAATTTTCACCTCTAAAGTAATGTGCAAGTGGAACCAAATAAAAATGAAAATATAGTCATCACTTCTCTAACACTTATTTAACAGGGAAGCTTCTAAGATCTCATTTAACTCTGTGAAGAAGTGTGAGATAGTTAAATTTTAATTTTCCCCAAATTACACAGGTCACTGTAAAACAGAGAGTTCAGATAAATTGCCCAAATCTACAGTACCTGTTGTGTTTCAGAAATTACATAGGTTGAGGTTTTTTTTTTTGAGGTTAGCTCAGAAAAAATAACTGACACTCTCAACAATCCTATTGAAATAATCTATTTATGAGGGCCTCGCTTCACCATATATAAAATTTCCTCCATGCCAATTGAACAAATATGGTGAGACCCGAAATGTGCCAATACACATTGCTACAGAACTCAGAAAAGGAGGGTGAGAATGATTGCACCACTTAAAGAATGTAGTCAATGTCACTGAATTGTACACTTAGAAATTGATAAATTGGTGTGTGTTCTGCTGTATATATTCTCAACAACAGGAAAAATAAAAAAATTATAAAAAGGGGGTGGGCAGGACATTAACATATGGTCCAGGTCTTCAAGTGACACGAAACTGAAAATAAAATGTCAAGGAGTTCTGAAAGACATAAATTCTGAGTTGAATTTTGATAGATAAATGAGTATTAATTGATAAATTTTGGAAATGGTAATGATGAAGAACTATATTGTAGATAGTGGTGATGTTTGTGATAATGGAAATGATACATTTGTGTGGTTCTGTCTCTTGTCTTTCTCACCAGATATTCACAATAAGCTCTTATTTCTCCATTAAGATGAACACTCTTCCTGGATATATTAGTAAAAGTTTTTTTTTTTTTAATTTTCAAGTTGTCATTGGTATCTCAAGAAACATCTTCCTTCTTGTCATCCACACAAGCACATTATTTCTAGATCACAGGCCAAAGCCCACAGATTTGACCATTGGTCTCTTGGCCCTCACCCACATAGTGATGATCGTCACCACGGTGATCATGGTGTCTCTAGACATATTAGGGTCACACAATGTTCAGGGTGACTTAACGTGTAAGGCCATGCCCTACTTGAAGACAGTGATGAGGGGCCTCTCCATCTGCACTATCTGCATGCTGAGTGTGCTCCAAGCCATCACCATCTGCCCCAGCAACTCCTGGTTAGCAAAGTTCAAACATCAACCCTTTCATTACATCCTATGTTTATTTCTTCTCTTTTTTGTTCTCAACTTGCCCCTAAGTGGCATCATCATTATCTATACATCTGCCGTCCCTAATGGAACCAAGGAAAATATTTTGGTTTTCACTGAACACTGTGCTCTTTGGCCCATGAGATAGAGTTACATGTGCCTGTTTCTCACAATGAAAACATTCACAGATGGCTTCTTTATAGGAATCATGCTCATCTCCAGTGGCTACATGGTGATTTTATTGTGCAGGCATAAAAGGTGGTCAAAATACCTCCACAGCATCTCTGTCTCCCCAATAGCATCTCCAGAGACAAGAGCCACCCAGACTCTCCTGATATTCTTGATATTATTTGTGGTCATTAACTGGTTTGAGTTTCTTTGGACATTATCTTGGCACTTACTTTGGATAAATGATCCAGTTTCAATATGTTTTCGGATACTCATGGTCAATGGCTACTCTTCAATTAGTTCTGTTATATTAGTCAGTTCTAATAAGCGTATAATCAAGGTTTACTTTACTTTATGTTGGAATAACATTACTCAGCCCTGGAAGCGCAGTGGTTAAGGGCTCAGCTCCTAACTGATGGCTTGGTGATTGGAATTCACCAGCCGCTCCAGGTAGAACTATGTTACAGTCTACTTGAGTGAAGATTTATGGCCTTGAAAACCCTGTGGGGGACAATTCTACTCTGTCTTCTAGGATCTCTGTGAGTTGGAATTGAACCCATGGAAAGTGGTTTGGTTTGTTTTTTTGGGAAGAACATTTCATGTTTAGTGCTTCAATGATAGAGATTTCCAAAAAAAGTACATCATACTGGCATGAAACATTAACATATGGCAGAAGGTTTGCTTTTGAATTAACTCTAAAATATAGATTTGTATACCTTTCATTGTGCCTGGGTAAACACGATTTATAGGGATGGAAATAATATCATAGAAAATCTACTCAGTAACCATGTTGATTAAGTGTTTTTATATATTTGTAGATTATATTGTGTCTTAGTTCTTTCATTGGTGTAAAATATTACTAGGAACTTGCTGATTTAAAATGAAATGATTTTCTTGCAATTCTGTATGTGTAAGTCCAACACTGCTCTCACTGGGCTAGAATGGATTTGTCAGCAGGGATGATTTCTTGGCCTGAGGCTCCAGGGAAGAATCCATTTTCTTGCTTTTTCCTTCTTGTAGAGACGATTTGCATTCCTTGGCTTGTGTCCCTTTTCTCTACCTTAAAATTCATGATTTTTGCATCTCTCTGACCATTCTTCCTGTATAACATCTCACCCTTTGATCCTAAATGGGAAAGATTCTCTGCTTTTCAAGGTTCATGTGGACAATTTAGACCCATCTGAATAACCCAGAATAAGCTCCCCGTCTCAAAATCCTTAAACTTCGTTACATACACAAAGTGCCTTAGGGTGTGGACATGTTTGGGGGACAATCACTGTTTTTAATGAGGTTTTATTTGAGTTATTTTGTCTCAAGTTGTGTGTATGTGAAATTGATTTTCTCGTTATGTAAATATATTTTGTTTGGTCTTAAGAAGCAAGTTAAGTGTAACTCCCCCTGCTTTTGGAAGCATAAATGCCATGGATTCTAGCCATAAGTGTCGGGTTTGATAAAGTGTTTCCAGCCAAACAGATATTAATGTGCTGTGAGTTGACCAGAAGTTCATGTGCAATGAAGTATTCTTTTCTGTCTTCTAGTTTTTAGGTGCCACTGTTGGCCTTGGTCATTCGTCATTTTTTTTTTTTTTTTTTGATATTGCTAAATGTGAATATATTTTCATTAATTGCTTGCAATTTGATGAGTTTTACAAATAGAAAATTTTCATGTGTTTTACCAGTTATGAATTTTAAACTACTACCTTTATGACTATTGTTTCTCTCTTTGTAGCCTCTCTTCTGAAATTCTATTTAGATATTTGGTACTCCTTCTCAGCAAAATCTCCATATTGCCCTGATGGCACCGTGGTTGAAGGGCTCGGCTGCTAACTGAAATGTTGGTGGTTTGAATTCATCAGCCTCTCCATGGGAGAAAGATGTGGCAGACTGCTTCCATAAAGATTGCAGTCTAGGAAACACTATGGGGCAATTCTACTCTGTCCTATGAGTCAAAACCAACACCATAGCAAAAGGTTTAGGTTTGAGCTTCTCAGAGTGACCTCCATATTGTTCACCGTCCCTATAAATATTTCCCATTCCCATTTTTCCGTATTAAAAACTGGGTAGTTTTTTCATCTCATTCTTCAAATCTGATAATTCCTTCAAATATAATAATCTAATATTACCTGAGCTACTGAGGTCTCTATTTATTCTCCTTTGTATTTATTATCATCCTCTCTCACTAAATTATAAGCTCCATGAGGTCATTCATTTTTCGTTTTCTGTTTTATCCTTCAACACTTGATGAGTTTCAGACTATATAATCAATGAATAAATAGTTACGAAATACATGAATGAAAATGAATACATCTGATAATATGGCCTAATGATTGAAATAAACTCTGTCCTTGTATATTAGTGTTCGCTATTTTTTTTTTTAATGTATAAAACCACTCAAAATAGAGGCTTACGCAATCATTTCTGTTTTGCTGATACATTTATGGGTCAGCTGGGCAGTTCTGCTGATCTGAACCAGGGACAAACTTGGCAGATCTGGGCTTGGTTCACTCCTGTATCATTCATTAGCTGGAGTTTCTGTGGGCCTGGCTATTCTAAGATGGTTTCAATCAGATGTCTGGCAGTATCCTAGCTGTCAACCTACTGAAGCAACAGGTGTCAGTGGGGTGTGTAGCCCAGACTCATTCTTTTGGGAATATTAATATTTGGAGAGACATAGAGATATAGAAAGAATCTTGAGGTCTTAGCTCAGAACTAATGCAATATTGCTTCAGTTGCTACATTATATTATATTAACCAATGCAAATCAAAAGGCCATCCCACACACCATGGGTGAAAGAATACATTCTATCTTGATGAAAGGGTAAAGATCAGGGACGGGGAAATTTGTTTTCATTTTCTCCTATTGCCCATACCTGGTAATTCAAGTGAGGATAGTCAGCATGCACACAAACAGACGCCAGTAGAGTTGAAGTCATATTCAGACATAAACTTCACTATTCTTAGTTTTATAAAATTGATTTTTTAACCAAACACTATTAAAGATTATAAAATTTTATATATTTTTATGTAGTAGATACTATGTGAATCTAGAGCACTTCTTTTCTTTCCTAAATTCATGCAATGATTTTTTTTCAATTTCAATTACTAAGTTTTTAATTTTTAGGATTTATGCATCTAGATGAAATCTATCTAGTCATTTCACAAAGCTTTGGTCCCCTTTTATTTCCCATATGTTTTGGAGGCTCTTTTAATCCATAGTAGCAGAGTACAAACTGCTAGCGCGACCCAGGATTCTTATAAGATGGTGAGAATCACCATATAAAATGAACAAAAACTAAATCAATATGAGAGGCATTAACACTTGAGTTCTTTGCCTTTAAGAAGTAATGATATTATATATATGCAGTTGGGTGTACCCTAGTAAACAACTGCTCACATTTTTACTACGGCTGACTAATAAGATATTCTCAGTTTATGACCAGGAAATGCTGAATGTGCAAATACGCATGTGTGTACTTTGAATCAAGTATATGGCGAGTTTATTTATCTGCATGGTATTTATCTGCTATGTCAGTTCATTGTGACAAATGTAAGGAAATCCCTATAGCAAGCTAGTATCTGAAAGTTGATAATTTGATATTTACCAGAAATTAGTCTATTCTCTTTCTCTGTGAAGCTAAGCAAAGTTCACTTGCTATAACTTTTTCTTCCGTTCTGACATATTTCTTAATAGCGTGGTTATTATATTTCTTCAAGCTTTGAGAAAATATAAAGAAAACTTTTGCTTATTAATTTTTTCCTTAAATGGTCTCTCTATGCCCATGACTGAAGACCTAATTTATTTTAGAGTTTTTGCTAAGGAAAGAAACAGAAAAAGAGAAAAATATGGGAGTTGCATGCGATTTATGATACTGCAAAGAACATTCTTGTCCTCAAAGGAGAAACTTCCATCACTTCATGCTTGTCATCTTTATCTGTTGCCTTCACATTCCATTTTATATAATATCTTTTCACATTCTCAGCTATCTCAAGATCCATCTCTTTGTCTTATACACTATTTGAAATCCCCCTCTGTAGTCAGGACACAGATTTGGATAAATTATTTCCCCAGGGAGCTCAAGTGTAATAAATCATTGTTAGAAACATAGTAATATCTTTAGTAAATACTATCAATGAATAAAAAAAAAGGCATAGACAATTTAATTCAAATAAGGCTAAGTATTGAGTCATGTGGGCATCACAGAGAAGGATACCATCTCTATCATCTTCAGCATCTTTGTTTATCATTTTAAGTCTGAAAAGTCTAGTAGCTCTCATTGTTCAAGCAGCACTTCAGAGACTAGAAAATTCCACCTATCTGGAATGTAAACGTGTATGTTTCTGCCATCTCAGACACATTCAAGATTATCTGTGCTACTGAAATCTATTCAAAAACACACACAGAGAGAATGAATCTCCATCTTCCTTTAATCATGAGAGGTTCTGAAGAGATGAGATCCAAAGAGAATCTCTAGCCAAATGACTCAATATCCTCAAACATGATTGGATAATAGGCACATTACACCTTGGATATAATGTATAATATCTTTATATTGATTTTCCTTGAGGGAATAATTAAGTGGTAGGATGGGGAGGGTGCTACTCTTAACTCATTGAACTTAGCAATTAGACCAATATCAAGATGGGAGTGTAACTGTCCCTTATGGAACTATAATTAACATTTCTCTGCTGACATTATTCAGTTTTCATATTATCTCTGGTCATTTGGATATCCTCTTTTGTAAAGTGACTATTCAATTCATTTGCACATTTTATTTGTCATTTTTTCCTTATATTTTTAGAAATATGTTTCATAGCTTGAGTACAAATTGAAATATATATATATATATATATATATATATATATATATATATATATATATATATATGACAAATATCTTCCATCACTTTTTCAGTATGATTCTCAAGACTCTTTCAAAGAACTTCTTTGGATGAATTTCATGATGAATTTTGATGAATTTAAGCATTTCTTAAATTTAACAAATTTCCACTTCTAGATTAGTTCATTTTTTCTATTTGACTATTCCTGCACATAAAAGTTACTATCATGACGTAGATAACTATGTTGTTGTTGTTGCTAGGTGCCATCGAGACAGTTCTGCCTCGTACAACCTTATGTACAACAGAAAGAAACATTGCCCAGCCCTGTGCCATCCTCATGATTGTTGTTTTCCTTGAACCCATTGTCACTGCCACTGGGTCAATCCATCTCATTGAGACTCTTCCTTTCCTTTGCTGACCCTCCACTTTCCCAAGTGTGATGTCCTTTTCCAGTGACTGGTCCCTCTGGATAACATGTCCAAAGAACGTGAGATGTAATCTTGCCATCCTTCCTTCTAAGGCAGATTTGCAACCATTTCAGCTTTGTGGTGGAGAGATGGGTGTTTGATATTTGACACTGCTTTGCCTATTAAACAGGGTCCTCAACTACCCACATCAGGGACCTAAGGACTGGTGGCTCCACTCAGGCCATCCAGCCACCCACAACAGGGGTCTAAGGATAAATGGTACCTCCCAGTCATTACAACCAAAAACACTGGGTGCCCATGGTCTGCCTGCAGAACCCACCCACTTGTACACTGTAGGGAACAGGGATGCGCTTTCCTCACGGACACTCAGGGGACAGTTGACAGCCCCTTGCCTTTTTCAGAGTGTGACCCCCAGCTGCAACCAGATACCGGTACCTACACCAATCACCATTGTCCCTCTAACACGGTAGGACAGAGTCTGTACCACACACTTGATGGCCGACTACCTGGAAACCTCAGATGAAATCTTACAAGAAAAGTGAATGGACTCCAAGACTGATATACCTGATAACAGCTCTAGCCATCTGGTGACAGGACCTCAGAGCTTCAAAGGTGAAAACAATTAAGGTAGCTCACTCAAGCAACCCATTTGGTCATATCAAAACAGAGCAAAGCAAGAAGCTAGGATACAATAAGCAAGCATAAAATAAACTAATACAATAACTTACAGATGGCTTGGATACAACAGTCAATATCAAGTCAGACAAAGAAACAGATCATGATTGCATCAACAAGCTCTCAAAACAAAGAATCAAGGGATCTTCTGGATGAAGCTGCATTCCTGGAATTTCCAGATGCAGAATTCAAAAGGTTAATATACAGAACTCTTCAAGACATCAGGAACAAGATTAGGAAGGAGATCAGGCAATACACAAAACAAGCCAAGGAACACACAGATAAAGCAGTTGAAGAAGTTCAAAAGGTTATTCAAGAGCATAATGAAAAATTTAATAAGCTGCCAGAATCCATAGAGAGACAGCAATCAGATATTCAGAAGATTAACTTTAAAATTATAGAATTGAACTACTCAATAGAAAGTGAGAGGCGCAGAATTGATCAAGTAGAAGGCACAATTGGTAAGCTTGCAGATAAAGCACTTGGCACCAATATATTTGAAGGAAAATCAGATAAAAAGGATTTTTAAAAATGAAGAAACTTTAAGAATCATGTGGGACTCTATCAAGAGAAATAACCTACGAGTGATTGGAGTACCAGAACAGGGAGGGATAACAGAAAACACAGAGAGAATTGTTGAAGATTTGTTAGCAGAAAACGTCCCTGATATTGTGAAATATGAGAAGATATCTATCCAAGATGCTCGTCGAACTCCACATAAGGTAGATTTCAAAAGAAAGTCACCAAGACACATTATAATCAAACTTGCCAAAACCAAAGATAAAGAGACAATTTTAAGAGCAGCAAAAACAGTGCACAGAGGTCAATTTATATCAATAAATGCACACATACAAAAACAAGAAAGGGCCAAAGTCAAAGAATTATCCCTACAACTTGAACAAATAAACAGCAACAAAAGAAACACTCAGGAAACAGAAGAAAGCAAATAATAAAAATTAGAGCAGAATTAAATTAAATAGAAAAGAGAAAAACAATTGAGAGAGTTAATAAGACCAAAAGCTGGTTCTCTGAAAAAATTAACGATACTGATAAACCACTGGCTAAACTGAAATAAAGAAAAACAGGAGAGCAAGCAAATAACCTGAAAAAGAAATGAGGTGGGCGATATTATAACAGACCCATCTGAAATTAAAAGAATCGTATCGGATTGTACTCTAACCAATTTGAAAGCCTAGAAGAAATGGGTGAATTTCTAGAAAAACACCACCTACCTAAACTAACACAAACAGAGGTAGAACAACTAAAAACACCGAAAACAAGAGATTGAAAAGGTAAGCAAAAAAACGCCCCCCCCCCAAAAAAAAAGCCCTGGCCTGGATGGCTTTACTGCAGAGTTCTACCAAACCTTCAGAGAAGAGTTAACACCACTATTAAAGGTATTCCAGAGCATAGAAAAGGATGGAATACTCCCAAACTCATTCTATGAAGCCAGCATATCCCTGATACCAAAACCAGGTAAAAAAAAAAAAAAAAAAAAAAAGACACCACAAAAAAAGAAAATTACAGTCCTGTATCCCTCATGAACTTAGATGCAAAAATCCTCAACAAAATTCTAGCCAATAGAATTCAACAGCATATCAAAAAATAATTCACCATGACCAAGTGGGATTCTTACCAGATCTGCAGGGATGGCTCAACATTAGAAAAACAATTATGAGTAAAACAAAAGACAAGAACCACGTGATCTTATTAATTGACGCAGAAAAGGGATTTGACAAAGTTCAGCAACCATTCATGATAAAAACTCGCAGCAAAATAGGAGTAGAAAGAAAATTCCTCAACAGAATAAAGGGCATTTATTGCTGTTTTTTTTTTTTAATATAAAGCCAACACCATCCTAAATGGACAGAGTCTGAAAGCATTCCCCTTGAGATGAGGAATCAGACAAGGATGCCCTTTACAGGCACTCTTATTCAACATTGTGCTGGAGGTTCTAGCCAGAGCAATTAGGCTAGATAAAGAAATAAAGGGCATCCAGATTGGTAAGGAAGAAGTCAAAGTATCTCTATTTGCAGGTGACATAATCTTATACAAAGAAAACCTTACAGAATCCTCAAGAAAAGTACTGAAACTAATAGTTCACCAGAGGATCGGGATACAAGATAAACATACAAAAATCAATTGGATTCCTCTACACCCAGAAAAAGAACATCAAGGAGGAAATCACCAAATCAATACCGTTTACAGTAGCCCCCAAGAAGATAAAATACTTAGGAATAAATCCTACCAGAGACATAAATGACATATACAAAGAAAAATACAAGACACTACTGCAAGAAACCAAATGAGATCTACATAAGTGGAAAAACGTACCTTGCTCATGGATCGGAAGACTTAACATTGTGAAAAGGTCTATTATACCAAAAGCGATCTATAGGTACAATGCAACTCCAATTCACATTCCAACGACATTTTTTAATGAGATGGAGAAACAAATAACCAACTTCATATGGACAGGAAAGAGGCCCTGGATAAGTAAAGCATTACTGAAGAAGAACAAAGTTGGAAGCCTCACTCACTCCATCTGATTTAAGAACCCACTGTACTGCCACAGTAGTCAAAACAGCCTGGTTTGGTACAACAACAGATACATAGAACAGTGGAACAGAGTTTAGAATCCAGACATAAATCCATCCACATATGAGCAGCTGATTTTTGACAAAGGCCCAAAGTCAGTTAAATGGGGGAAAGACAGTCTTTTTATAACAAATGGTGCTGGAATAAGTGGATATCCAGCTGCAAAAAAAAAAAAAAAAAAAAGAAAGAAAAAAGGCCCATACCTCACACCATGCACAAAAATGAACTCAAAATGTGTCAAAGACCTAAATATAAAATCTAAAACAATGAAGATCATGGAAGAAATAGTAGGGACAATGCTAGGAGCCCTAATACATGGCATAAACAGTATACAAAACGTTACTAACAATGCAGAAGAGAAACCAGATAACTGAGAGCTCCTAAAAATCAAACACTTATGCTCACCCAAAGACTTCACCCAAAGTTTAAAAAGATTACCTACAGACTGGGAAAAACCTTTTAGCTATGACATTTAGAATCAGTGCCTGATCTCTAAAATCTACATGATACTGCAAAAACTCAACTACAAAAAGACAAATAACCCAATTAAAAAAGGGGTAAAACATATGAACAGGCACTTCACTCAAGAAGACATTCAGATAGCTAACAGATACTTGAGGAAATGCTCAAAACCATTCGCCATTAGAGAAATGTAAATCAAAACTATAATGAGATTCCATCTCACTCCAACAAGGCTGGCATTATTACAAAAAACACAAAGTAATAAATGTTGGAGAGGTTGTAGGGAGACTAGAACACTTATGCTCTGCTGGTGAGAATGTAAAATGGTACAACCACTTTGGAATTTGATTTGGCGTTTCCTTAAATAACTAGAAATGCAACTACGATGTTGTTGTCATTGTTAGGTGCCGTCGACTCAGTTCAGATTCATAGCTACCCTATGCAGAACAGAAGGAAACACTGCCCGGTCCTGCGCGATCCTTACAATCGTTTTTACGCTTGAGTTTATTGTTACAGCCACTGTGTCAACCCACCTCATTGAGTGTCTTCCTCTTTCCCGCCGACCCTGTACTTTGCCAAGCATGATGTCCTTCTCCAGGGACTCATCCCTCCTGACAACCTGTCCAAAGTATGCAAGATGCAGTCTCGCCATCCTTGCTTCTAATGAGCATTCTGGTTGTATTTCTTCTAATAACAACTTGTTCATTCTTTTGGCAGTCCGTGGTATATTCAATATTCTTTGCCAACACCACAATTCAAAGGCATCAATTCTTCTTCGGTCTTCCTTATTCACTGTCCAGCTTTCACATGCATATGATGAGATTGAAAATACCATGGCTTGGGTCAGGCACACCTTAGTCTTCAAGGTGACAGACATATTTGCTCTTCTACACTTTAAAGAGATGCTTTGCAGCAGATTTACCCAATGCATCTTTTGATTTCTCGACTTCTCCTTCCATGGCTGTTGATTGTGGATCCAAGTAAAATGAAATCCTTGACAACTTCAGCCTTTTCTCCGTTTATCATGATGTTGCTCTTTGGTCCGGTTGTGAGGATTTTTGTTTTCTTTATGCTGAGGTGCAATCCATACTGAAGGCTGTGGTCTTTGATCTTCATTAGTAAGTGCTTCAAGTCCTTTTCACTTTCAGCAAGCAAGGTTGTGTCATCTGCATAACGCAGGCTTTTAATGAGTCTTCTTCCAATCCTGATGCCTGTTCTTCATATAGTCCAGCTTCTCGTATTATTTTCTCAGCGTACAGTTTGAATAGGTATGGTGAAAGAATACAACACTGACACACACCTTTCCTGACTTTAAACCAATCAGTATCCTCTTGTTCTGTTTGAACAACTGCCTCTTGATCTAGGTAAAGGGTCCTCATGAGCACAATTAAGGGTTCTGGAATTGCCATTCTTTGCAATGTTATCCATAGTTTGTTATGATCCACACAGTTGAATGCCTTTGCATAGTCAATAGAACACAGGTAAACATCCTCCTGGTGTTCTCTGCTTTCAGCCAGGATCTATCTGACATCAGCAACGATATCCCTGGTCCCACATCCTCTTCTGAAACTGTCCTGAATTTCTGGCTGTTCCCTGTCGATATACTGCTGCAGCCATTTTTGAATGATCCTCAGCAAAATTTTGCTTGTGATATTAATGATATTGTTCCATAATTTCCACATTCGGTTCAAATACCTTTCTTGGGAATAGGCATAAAAATGGATCTCTTAATGAAGAACACCAAAGCCACACGACAACTAAGAGCCCAAGAGACAGAAAGGGCCACAGGAACCAGAGACCTACATCATCCTGAGACCAGAAGAACTAGTTGGTGCCCGGCCACAATAGATGACTGCCCTGACAGGGAGCACAGCAGAGGACCCCTGAGGGAGCAGGAGATCAGTGGGATACAGACCCCAAATTCTCATAAAAAGACCAAACTTAATGGTCTGACTGAGACTAGAGGAATCCCGGCGGCCATGGTCCCCAAACCTTCTGTTGGCACAGGACAGGAACCATCCCCGAAGACAACTCATCAGACATGAAAGGGAGGTCAGCGGGTGGGAGAGAGACGCTGATGAAGAGTGAGCTAATTATATCAGGTGGACACTTGAGATTGTGTTGGCAACTCTTGTCTGGAGGGGGGATGGGAGGATAGAGAGAGAGGGAAGCCGGCAAAATTGTCACAAAAGGACAGACTGAAAGGGCTGACTCAAGAGGGGAGAGCAAGTGGGAGTAGGGAGTGAGATGTATGTAAACTTATATGTGACAGACTGATTGGATTTGTAAACGTTCACTTGAAGCTTAATAAAAGTTAATTAAAAAAAAAAAAAAGGCAAAAAAAAAAAATGGATCTCTTCCAATCAGTTGACCGGTAAGCTGTCTTCCATATTTCTTGGCGTTGATGAGTGAGCACCTCCAGCGCTGCATCTGTTTGTTGAAACATCTCAATTGATATTCCATCAGTTCCTGGAGCCTTGTTTTTCACCAATGCCTTCAGAGCAGCTTGGACTTCTTCCTTCAGTACCATCGGTTCCTGATCATATGCTATCTCGTGAAATGGTTGAACATCTACTAATTCTTTTTGGTATAGTGTATTCCTTCCATCTTCTTTTGATGCTTCCTGCATCGTTTAATATTTTCCCCATAGAATCCTTCACTATTGCAACTGAAGGCTTGATTTTTTTCTTCAGTTCTTTCAGCTTGAGAAATGCCGAGCATGTTCTTCCCTTTTGGTTTTCCAACTCCAGCTCTTTGCACATGCGATTACAGTACTTTACTTTGTCTTCTCAAGCCACCTTTGAAATCTTCTGTTCAGTTCTTTTACTTCATCAATTCTTCCTTTTGCTTTAGCTGCTCGAGGTTCAAGAACAAGTTTCAGAGTCTCCTCTGAAATCCAACTTGGTCTTTTCTTCCTTTCCTGTCTTTTCAATGACCTCTTGCTTTCTTTGTGTATGATGTCCTTGATGTCATTCCACAACTTGTCTGGTCTTCGGTCACTGGTGTTCAATGCCTCAAATCTATTCTTTGGATTGTCTCTAAATTCACGTGGGATATACTCAAGGTCATATTTTGGCTCTCTTGGGCTTGTTCTGATTTTCTTCAGTTTCAGCTTGAACTTGCATATGAGCAATTGATGGTCTGTTCCACAGTCGGCCCCTGGCCTTGTTCTGACTGATGATATTGAGCTTTCCCATCGTCTCTTTCCACGGATGTAGTCAATTTGATTTCTTTGTGTTCCATCTGGCTAGGTCCATGTGTATAGTCACCATTTATGCTGGTGAAAGAAGGTATTTGCAGTGAAGAAGTCGTTGGTCTTGCAAAATTCTATCATTCGATCTCTGGCATTGTTTCTATCACCAAGGCCATATTTTCCAACTACTGATCCTTTTTCTTTGTTTCCAACTTTTGCATTAAAATCACCAGTAATTATCAATGCATCTTGATTGTATGTTCGATCCATTTCAACTGCAGCAGCTGTTAAAAATCTTCTATTTCTTCATCTTTGACCCTAGTGGTTGGTGTGTAAATTTGAATAATAGTTGTATTAACTGGTCTTCCTTGTAGGTGTATGGATATTATCCTATCACAGACAGCGTTGTACTTCAGGATAGATCTTGAAATGTTCTTTTTGAGGATGAATGCAACACCATTCCTCTTCAAGTAGTCATTCCCAGCATAGTAGACTTTATGATTGCCTGATTCAAAATGGCCAATACCAGTCCATTTCAGCTCACTAATGCCTAGGATATTGATGTTTGTGCATTGCATTTCATTTTTGATGATTTCCAATTTTCCTAGATTCATACTTTGTACATCCCAGGTTCCAAATATTAATGGATGTTTGCAGCTGTTTCTTCTCACTTCGAGTCATACCACATCAGCAAATGAAGGTCCCAAAAGCTTTACTGCATCCACATCATTAAGGTTGATTCTACTTTGAGGAGGCAGCTCTTCCCCAGTCACCTTTTGAGTGCCTTCCAACCTGGGGGGCTCATCTTCCGGCACTATAGCAGGCAATGCTCTGCTGGTATTCATAAGGTTTTCACTGGCTAATGCTTTCCGGAAGTAGACTGCTTTGTCCTTCTTCCTAGTCTGTCTTAGTCTGGAATCTCAGCTGAAACCTGTCCTCCATATGACCCAGCAATCCCACTCCTTGGAACATATCCTAGAGAAATAAGAACCTTTACATGAACAGATAGATCTACACCCATATTCATTGCAGCACTGTTCACAATAGCAAAAAGATGGAAGCAACCAAGGTGACTATCAATGAATGAATGGATAAATAAATTATGGTATATTCACACAATGGAATACTATGCATCAATAATGAACAATGATGAATCTGGGAAACATTTCATAACATGGAGAAATCTAGAAGGCATTATGCTGAGTGAAATTAGTCAGTTGCAAAAGGACAAATATTGTATGAGACCACTATTATAAAAACTCTAAAAATAGTTTAAACAGAGAAGAAAAAATTCTTTGAAGGTTATGAGAGCGGGGAGGGAGGGAGAGCAGTTTTCACTAATTAGACAGTAACTCTTTTAGGTGAGGGGAAAGACAACACACAATACAGGGGAGGTCAGCACAAATGGACTAAACCCAAACCAAAGAAGTTCCCTGAATAAACTGAATACTTGGAAGGCCAGCTGGCAGGGGTGGGGGTTTGGGGACCATGGTTTCAGGGGACGTCTAAGTCAATTGGCATAATAAAATATATTAAGAAAACATTCTGCATCCCACTTTGGTGAGTGGTGCCTGGGGTCTCAAACAGTAGCAAGCGGTCATCTAAGATGCATCAATGAGCCTCGATCCACCTGGAGCAAAGGAGAATGAAGAACATGAGAGACACAAGGTAATTATGAGCCCAAGAAACAGAAGGGGCCACATAAACCAGAGACTACATCAGCCTGAGACCAGAAGAACTAGATGGTGTCCAGCTACAACTGATGACTGCCCTGACAGGGAACACAACAGAGAACCCCTGAGGGAGCAGAAGAGCAGTGCGATGTAGTCCCCAAATTCTTGTAAAAAGAGCAGACTTGATGGTTTAACTGAGACTGGAAGGACCCAGGTGGTCATGGTCCCCAGACCTTCTGTTAGCCCAGGACAGGAACCATCCCCAAAGCCAACTCTTCAGACAGGGATTGGACTAGATTATGGGATAGAAAATGATACTGGTGAAGAATGAGCTTCTTGAATCAAGTAAACACATGAGACTATGTGGGCAGCTCCTACCTGGAGGGGAGATGAGAGGACGGAGGGGGTCAGATGTTGGCCGAATGGACAGGAAAATAGAGAGTGGAGTGAAGGAGTGTGCTGTCTCATCAGGGGGAGAACAATTAGGAGTATATAGCAGGGTTTATATAAATTTTTGTAAGAGAGGCTGACTTGATTTGTAAATTTTCACTTAAAGTGCACTTAAAAAATATACATACATAATCATATTATCTGCAATAATGGCAATTTTATACTTTTTTCTTTATTTTCACAAAGTCTTTAGGTATTTTTGCTGTGGGAAAACATTAGTATTCCTTAGAAAGAGAGCTCTTTATCTCTCTTCTAAGGAATTCTTTTTTAAATAATAATTTATTGTGCTTTTGGTGACGGTTTATGCAGTAGTTTAGGTTCCTATTCAACAATTTGTACACAAATCGTTTGGTGACATTGGTTACACTCTTTACAATGCATTATTGTTCGCCTTAGGTCCATTCTGGCTGTTCCATTTCCATCACTCTAGCTTCTCTGTCCCCTTATAGACTCATGTTTTTTTTTTTCAAGTAATTTTTGGCTATTCGGTCTCATATAGATGATTTTTTAAAAAGAGGCACAGTACTCAGTGTTGACATTCTTTATTTCGTGAGCCTCTCTCTAATTTAGCTAAAAGGTGACCACAATTTAAAGAGTAGCTCACAGCCAGAGTATCAGGGAGTTCTCCAGTCTCAACTGATCAAATTAAGTCTGGGTTTTTAAAAAAGAAGTTGAGGTTCTGTTCCACATTTTTCTCCTATCTTTCAGGATCCATCACTTGTAGCCCTGGTTAGAAAGGTTGGTAGTAGTAGCCAGGCACGGTCTAGTTTTATTGGTCTCAGGGTAGATGAGGCTGTGATTCACATAGACTATTTCTCTTGTCAGTTTGTCATACTGTGGGGGCTCGTCTGTTGCTGTGATGCTGAAAGTTATGCCACCACTGTTCAGAAACCAGCAGGGTCACTCATGGCAGACAGATTTCAGCTGAGCATCCAGACTAAGACAGACTAGGAAGTAGGACCTAGCAGTTTAATTCTGAAAAGAATTAGCCAGTTAAAACCTTATGAATAACAGTGGAACACTGATATAGTGCCAGAAACTGAGCCCTCCCGGTTGGAAAGCAGTTGGAAGACAACAGAGGAAGAGCTGCATCCTCAATGTGAGTTGACTTTAATGACATGGAAGTAGTCAAGCTTTCAGGACCTTCATTTGCTGATGTGGCATGACTCAAAATGAGAAGAAACAGCTGCAAATACCCATTAATAATCAGAAAGTGGAATGTATGAAGTATGAATCTAGAAAAATTAGAAATCATCAAAAATGAAATAGAATGCATAAACATCATATCCTAGGCATTAATGAGCTGAAATGGACTGGTATTGGCCACTTCGTATCGGATAATCATATGGTCTACTATGCCTGGAATGACAACTTGAAGAGGTGTGGTGTTGCACTCATCGTCAAAAAGAACATTTCCAGATCTATCTTGAAGAACAATGCTGTCAGTGATAGAATAATATCCATATGCCTACAAGGTAAGCCAGTTAATACGACTACTATTCAAATTTATGCACCAAACATTAAGGCTACAGATTAAGAAATTAAAGGTTTTTATCAGCTTCTGCAGTCTGAAATCGATCAAACATGCCATCAGGATGTGTTGATAATTACTGGTGATTGGAATGCAAAAGTTGGAAACAAAGAAGGATCAGTAGTTGGAAAATATGGCCTTGGTGATAAAAAAAAAAAAAAAAAGGAAGAACACGCTCAGCATTTCTCAGGCTGAAAGAAATGAAGAAAAAAATCAAGCCTCGAGTTGCAATAGGGAAGGATTCTATGGGGAAAATATCAAGCGACACAGGAAGCGTCAAAAGAAGTGGAAAGAACACACTAATCATTATACCAAAAAGAACTGGTCTAAGCTTAACCATTTCAAGAGGTTACACGTGATCAGGAACTGATGATACTGAAGGAGGAATTGCAAGCTGCACTGAAGACATCGGCGAAAAACAAGTCTCCAGGACTTGACAGAATATCAACGAAAATGGTTCAACCAATAGATGCAGCACTGGAAGTGCTTACTTGTCTATGCCAAGAAATTTGGAAGACAACCACCTGGCCAGCCAATTGAAAGAGATCCATATTTATGCCTGTTCTCAAGAAAGGTGATCCAACCAAATGTGGAAATCATTGAATAATATCATTAATATCACATGCAAGCAAAGTTTTGCTGAAGGTCATTCAAAAGCTGTTGCAGCAGTGTATAGACTGCTGAAGATCATTCAAAAGTGGCTGAAGGAGTATACAGACAGGAAACTGCCAGAATTTCAGGCCGGATTCAGAAGAGGAGGTGGAACCAGGGATATCATTGCTGATGTCAGACGGGTCCTGGCTGAAAGCAGAGAATACCAGAAGGATGGTTACCTGTGTTTTATTGACTCTGCAAAGGCGTTTGACTCTGTGGATCATAAAAAATTATGAATAACATTGAGAAGAATGAGAATTCCGGAACACTTAATTGTGCTCATAAGGTACCTGTACATAGATCAGTAGTCAATTGTCCGGACAGAACAAGGGGATACTGTGTGGTTTAAAGTCAGGAAAGGTATGCGTCAGGGTTGTATCCTTTCACGATACCTATTCAATATGTATGCTAAGCAAATAATCCGAGAATCTGGACTATATGAAGAAGAATGGGGTATCAAGTTTGGAGGAAGACTCATTAACAACCTGTGTTATGCAGATGACACAACCTTGCTAGCTGAAAGTGAAGAGGACTTGAAGCACTTACTTTTGAAATAAAAAACCATAGCCTTCAGTATGGATTACAACTCAACATAAAGAAAACAAAAATCTTCACAACTGGACCAACAAACCACCTCACGATAAACTGAGAGGAGATTGTTGTTGTCAAGGGTTTCATTTTACCTGGATCCACAATCAACACCCATGGAAGCAGCAGTCAAGAAACCAAAAGATGCATTGCATTGGGCAAATCTGCTGGAAAGGACCTCTTTAAAGTGTTGAAAAGCAAGGGTGTCACCTTGCACACTAAGGTGGGCCTGACCCAAGCTATGTTATTTTTGATCGCATCATATGCATGTGAAAGCTGGTCAATGAGTAAGGCAGACAGAAGAAGAATTGATGCCTTTGAATTGTGGTGTTGGCGAAGAATATTAAATATATCACGGGCTGCGAAAAGAACGAACAAATTTCTCCTGGAAGAAGAACGACCAGAATTCTCCTTAGAAGCAACGATGGCAAGACTTTGTCTTAAATACTTTGGACATACTGTCAGGAGGGATCAGTCCCTGGATAAGGACAGTTCAGGGTCAGTGGAAAAGAGGAAGAGCCTAAAGCAATTGAGTGACACAGTGCGTGCAGCAATGGGCTCAAGCGTAACAACGATTGTGAGCATGGCACAAGACTGTGCAGTGTTTCGTTCTGTGATACATAGTTTCACTATGAGTTGGAACTGACTCAGCAGCACCTAACAACAACATTACTCCTGTTAAGCAGTTTCTTTTTTGAGTCTTCGTTCCTTTCATTCTCTTTTGTTACAGACTGGAAGAGACCAATAGTTGTATCTTAGATGGCTGTTTGGAAAGTTTTAAGACCCAGACATGACTCACCAAACTAGGATGTAGAAGATAAACTTTGTCAACTACATTATGCCAATTGACTGAGGTGTCTCAGGAGAGTATAGTCCTAAGCCTTCAGTCCTTAAGAGGTGTTTGGTTATGTCTAAGAAATGTCTGTAACTGTGCCCTCTATGTGCTTTATTATACATAAGAATATGTATTCAGTCAGTCACATACATGCATATACGTATACATATGCATACACCTATGTACAGATACTCACACATCCTGCTGCTTAATTTTTTTTGAATAATTTTTATTGAGCTTTAAGTGAACGTTTACAAAATCAACTCAGTCTGTACGTATAAGCTTATATACACCTTACTCCATACTCCCACTTACTCTCCCCCTAATGAGTCAGCCCTTCCCGTCTCTCCTTTCGTGACAATTTTGCCAGGTTCTAACCCTCTCTACCCTCCTACCCCCCCTCCAGACAGGAGATGCCAACACAGTCTCAAGTGTTCACCTGATACAAGACGCTCACTCTTCATCAGCATCTCTCTCCAATCCATTGTCCAGTCCCTTCCATGTCTGATGAGTTGTCTTCGGGAATGGTTCCTGTCCTGGGCCAACAGAAGGTTTGGGGACCATCACCTCCGGGATTCCTCTAGTCTCAGTCAGACCATGAAGTCTGGTCTTTTTATGAGAATATGGGGTCTGCATCCCACCGATCTCCTGCTCCCTCATGGGTTCTCTGTTGAGCTCCCTGTCAGGGCAGTCATCGGTTGTGGCCAGGCACCGTCTAGTTCTTCTGGTCTCAGGATGTTGTAAGTCTCTGGTTCCTGTGCCCGTTTCTGTCTCTTGGGCTCATAGTTATCGTGTGACCTCGGTGTTCTTCATTCTCCTTTGATCCAGGTGGGTTGAGACCAATTGATGCATCTTAGATGGCCGCTTTTTAGCATTTAAGACCCCAGACGCCACATTTCAAAGTGGGATGCAGAATGTTTTCATAATAGAATTATTTTTCCAATTGACTTAGAAGTCCTCTTAAGCCATAGTCCACAAACCCCTGCGCTTGCTCCCCTGACCTTTGAAGCATTCAGTTTATCCCGGAAACTTTTTGCTTTTGGTCCAGTCCAGTTGAGCTGACCTGCCGTGTATTGAGTATTGTCCTTCCCTTCACCTAAAGTAGTTCCTATCTACTAACTAATCAGTAAATAACCCTCTCCCACCCCCCACCCCCCTCGTAACCACAAAAGCATGTGTTCTTCTCAGTTTATACTATTTCTCAAGATCTTATAATAGTGGTCTTATACAGTATTTGTCCTTTGGCCTCTGACTAATTTCACTCAGCATAATGCCTTCCAGGTTCCTCCATGTTATGAAATGTTTCACAGATCCCTCACTGTTCTTTATCGATGTGTAATATTCCATTGTGTGAATATACCACAATTTATTTAACCATTCATCCGTTGATGTACTCCTTGGTTGCTTCCAGCTTTTTGCTATTGTAAACAGAGCTGCAATAAACATGGGTGTGCACATATATGTTCGTGTGAAGGCTCTTGTTTCTCTAGGGTATATTCCGAGGAGTGGGATTTCTGGGTTGTATGGTACTTCTATTTCTAACTTTTTAAGAAAATGCCAGATAGATTTCCAAAGTGGTTGTACCATTTGACATTCCCACCAGCAGTGTATAAGAGTTCCAATCTCTCCGCAGCCTCTCCAACATTTATTATTTTGTGTTTTTTGGATTAATGCCAGCCTTGTTGGAGTAGGATGGAATCTCATCGTAGTTTTAATTTGTATTTCTCTAATGGCTAGTGATCGAGAGCATTTTCTCATGTATCTGTTAGCTGCCCAAATATCTTCTTTAGTGAAGTGTGTGTTCATATCCTTTGCCCACTTCTTGATTGGGTTGTTTGTCTTTTTGTGGTTGAGTTTTAACAGAATCATATAGATTTTAGAGATCGGGCGCTGGTCAGAGATGTCACAGCTGAAAATTCTTTCCCAATCTGTAGGTGGTCTTTTTACTCTTTTGGTGAAGTCTTTAGATGAGCATACGTGTTTGATTTTTTAGGAGCTCCCAGTTATCTGGTTTCTCTTCGTTGTTTTTGGTAATGTTTTGTATTCTGTTCATGCCTTGTATTCGGGCTCCTAAGGTTGTCCCTATTTTTTCTTCCATGATCTTTATCGTTTTAGTCTTTATGTTTAGGTCTTTGATCCACTGGGAGTAAGTTTTTGTGCATGGTGTGAGGTATGGGTCCTGTTTCATTTTTTTGCAAATGGATATCCAGTTATGCCAGCACCATTTGTTAAAAAGACTATCTTTTCCCCAATTAACGGACACTGGGCCTTTGCCAGATATCAGCTGCTCATATGTGGATGGATTTATATCTGGGTTCTCAATTCTGTTCCATTGGTCTATGTGCCTGTTGTTGTACCAGTACCAGGCTGTTTTGACTTCTGTGGCTGTATAATAGGTTCTAAAATCAGGTAGAGTGAGGCCTCCCACTTTCTTCTTCTTCTTCCTTAATGCTTTACTTATCCGAGGCTTCTTCCCCTTCCATATGAAGTTGGTGATTTGTTTCTCCATCACATTAAAAAATGTCATTGGAATTTGGATCAGAAGTGCATTGTATGTATAGATGGCTTTTGGTAGAATAGACATTTTTCCTATGTTAAGTCTTCCTATCCATGAGCAAGGTATGTTTTTCCACTTAAATAGGTCCTTTTTAGTTTCTTGTAGTAGTACTTTGTAGTTTTCTTTGTATAGGTCTTTTACATCTTTGGGAAGATTTATTCCTAAGTATTTTATCTTCTTGGGGGTACTGTGAATGGTATTTATTTGGTGATTTCCTCTTCGATGTTCTTTTTGTTGATGTAGAGGAATCCAAGTGATTTTTGTATGTTAATCTTATAACCAGAGACTCTGCCAAACTCTTCTATTAGTTTCAGTAGTTTTCTGGAGGATTCCTTAGGGTTTTCCGTGTATAAGATCATGTCATCTGCAAATACAGATAATTTTACTTCCTCCTTGCCAATCCGGATGCCCTTTATTTCTTTGTCTAGCCTAATTGCTCTGGCTAGGACCTCTAGCACAATGTTGAATAAGAGCGGTGATGAAGGGCATCCTTGTCTGGTTCCCGTTCTCAAGGGAAATGCTTTCAGGCTCTCTCCATTTAGAGTGATGTTTCTGTTGGCTTTGTATAGATACCCTTCATTATGTTGAGGAATTTTCTTTCAATTCCTTTTTTGCTGAGAGTTTTTATCATGAATGGGTGTTGGACTTTGTGAAATGCCTTTTCTGCATCAATTGATAAGATCATGTGGTTTTTGTCTTTTGGTTTATTTATATGGTGGATTACATGAATGGTTTTTCTAATATAAAACCAGCCTTGCATACCTGGTATAAATCCCACATGGTCGTGGTGGATTATTTTTTTGATATGCTGTTGAATTCTATTGGCTAGAATTTTGTTGAGGATTTTTGCATCTATGTTCATGAGGGATACAGGTCTGTAATTTTCTTTTTTTGCGATGCCTTTACCTGGTTTTGGTATCAGGGATATGGTGGCTTCATAGAATGAGTTAGGTAGTATTCCGTCATTTTCTATGCTTTGAAATACCTTTAGTAGTAGTGCTGTTAACTCTTCTCTGAAAGTTTGGTAGAACTCTGCAGTGAAGCCATCCGGGCCAGGGCTTTTTTTTGGTGGGTGTTTTTTGATTACTGTTTCAATCTCTTTTTTTGTTGTGGGTCTACTTGGTTGCTCTAATTCTGATTGTGTTAGTTTAGGTAGGTAGTGTTTTTCTAGGAATTCATCCATTTCTTCTAGGTTTGCAAATTTGTTAGAGTACAATTTTTCGTAATAATCTGATATGATTCTTTTTATTTCAGTTGGGTCTGTTGTGATGTGGCCCATCTTGTTTCTTATTCGGGTTATTTGTTTCCTTTCCTGTATTTCTTTAGTCAGTCTGGCCAATGGTTTATCAATTTTGTTAATTTTTTCAAAGAACCAGCTTTGGGCTTTGTTAATTCTTTCAATTGTTTTTCTGTTCTTTAATTCATTTAGTTCAGCTCTAATTTTTATTATTAGTTTTCTTCTGGTGCCTGATGTATTCTTTTGTTGCTCACTTTCTATTTGTTCAAGTTGTAGGGACAGTTCTCTGATTTTGGCTCTTTCTTCTTTTTGTATGTGTGCATTTATCGATGTAAATTGACCTCTGAGCACTGCTTTTGCTGTGTCCCAGAGGTTTTGATAGGAAGTATTTTCATTCTCGTTGTATTCTATGAATTTCTTTATTCCCTCCTTAATATCTTCTATAACCCAGTCTTTTTTCAGCAGGGTATTGTTCAGTTTCCAAGTATTTGATTTCTTTTCCCTGATTTTTCTGTTATTGATTTCCACTTTTATGGCCTTGTGGTCTGAGAAGATGCTTTGTAATATTTCGATGTTTTGGATTCTGCAAAGGTTTGTTTTATGACCTAATATGTGGTCTATTCTAGAGAATGTTCCACGTGCACTAGAAAAGAAAGTATACTTTGCAGCAGTTGGGTGGAGTGTTCTGTATAAGTCAATGAGGTCAAGTTGGTTGATTGTAGTAATTAGGTCTTCCATGTCTCTATTGAGCTTCTTACTGGATGTCCTGTCCTTCTCCGAAAGTGGTGTGTTGAAGTCTCCTATTATGATTGCGGAGGTGTCTATCTCACTTTTCAATTCCGTTAAAGTTTGTTTTTTGTATCTTGCAGCCCTGTCATTGGGTGCGTAAATATTTAATATGGTTATATCTTCCTGGTCAATTGTCCCTTTTATCATTATGTAGTGTCCTTCTTTCTCCTTTGTGGTGGATTTAACTTTAAAGTCTATTTTGTCAGAAATTAATATTGCTTCTCCTGCTCTTTTTTGCTTGTTGTTTGCTTGATATATTTTTTTCCATCCTTTGATTTTTAGTTTGTTTGTGTCTCTAAGTCTAAGGTGCGTTTCTTGTAGGCGGCATATAGACGGATCGTGTTTCTTTATCCAGTCCGAGACTCTCTGTCTCTTTATTGGTGCGTTTAGTCCATTTACATTCAGCGTAATTAGAGATAAGCATGTGTTTAGTGCTGTCATTTTGATGCCTTTTTATGTGTGTTGTTGACAATTTCATTTTTCCACTTACTTTTTTTGTGTTGAGATGTTTTTCTGATTTTGGGTTATCAAGTGTGTGGTGCAGACTGTCACTTATCCACCAAGAGAAGCAGTGGTGATAGTTGTGTGTACCAGTTTCCAGTTGCTGCTTAATTTTTAAAACTTCTGGTTTTTATTTTTTATTTTACTTTATAGTACAATTTTACTTTATAGCCCGGTATACTTGTGAGTAGAAAAGACAGTAGCAGAAATGCTCTTTTGCCATCCTGATTTTAACATGTTTGACATTCCTGTATTAACTCTTAAGTTTGTTGTAGTTTTTCATATATATGGGACATATCCTGTAGGGTTACTATGAGTTCAAATAGACTTGATGGCAATGGTTTTTCTTTTTTTAACAGGTTCAATGTTGTTGGATATATTTCTATTTTGAGACAATCTTTGTGTTTTTCATCTTTATTAATTTGTTGATTTGCTGTAATATGTTTCCCAGTGTTGAATCAAACTCACACTACTTGAATAATTCAAACTTGGTCATAAAGCCTTAATAATGTATTCTTTTATTTACTGTTTTTAAATCTGTATAGCTTAGCAGAATTAGTCTTTCTTTCTTCTAATGTCATTGGTATAAAGCAATTTGTGGGTTTCTTCAATACCAAATGTAAAGTCTTTTTAATTACGTCATGATTTCTAAGTAAATTGCTTTTTTGTTAGACAAATGTTAATTTCACCATGCAGTTACTTGAAATTTGTTGAGATTTACTTAACAGCATAGGATCAAATCAATTTGAATACAGATGTCATGTGTGCTTGGAAAAAAATACATAAGACTAATATTTTTTATTTTGCCCTTTTAAACACTATTTCCGAATCATTTGTAATTCATTTATTAATGAAAACATTTTGTAGAAATCTACCACTTCGATCCAGTTCTGCTTATGCTGTTTTAAACTATCGAGTTAATTTCACCTCACAGCAACCCCATGTCTAGTTTTATCAAACCCGATTTATATATTTGAATCTGTATTCTTAGTTGAAGATGAGATTTTTTTAGGTTTTGTTCTTCAACAGAAGTTTAAATATTATATATGGTCACCATATTAGGAAATATTTTTTAAAGATTTTTTTCTAGTATTACTATGAATGACTAGATTTTTATCTTTGGTGCTTGCCTAGTTTACTACTCACCCCAGTGTCTTTTAATGATTCCATTTCCTTGTATTTTATGTTTGCCTTGTAAACAACAAACAGCTAGATGTGGTTTTTAATTCAGTATGAATATCTTGTCTTTTGTCTTGAAAGAACAATATATTAAAGTTACTGATGTTTAATGCAACTTAATACATTTTTATTGTCTTATTTTATTTTTGAAATTAGTGCCACAAGATCAATAATTTTTCCTTTCTGTCATTTTGTAACAATGAAATTTTCTGTTGCATGACGTTTTACTATTGATTTGTTTGTATCCATTTTTAGTTGTTACAATATATGTTTTCACATCAAAATTAATTTTTAAACTAAAATTATATATAACATCCTAAAAATTATTAAAAGTTTTAGAGTCCTTTTACTTTGATCATACAACCTATTACATTATTCCCTCTAGAAAATAACTTACACTGTCTAAGAGATGTTAATTGTATGCAAAATGATGGTTAATCTGGATTGCGCTATAAATTCCTAAATTTCTTTATATGTCATAATACCTTTCAGATTCATTCCCTCTACCTTATATGCCTTTGGTCAAAGAACTTAATAAAACTTCTAATGCAGATTATCTTTCTTAATGTTGTGTGTTGGACATTTGCTGATTCTAAAAGTATCAAATACTGTAGACTTTTGTAGAATATGTCGGTAATGCATTAAATATAGCTTGAGATCTTCACGAGGCATTGAAGATATCCTGTCTGTGATCCTGGGTGTAATGTCTGGGTCTGATACATTCATGTGCTGTGAAATGGTCAAGTTTATGCTACATGGGAAATAAATCAGAAATAGATAATATTCACACAAAAATAAACCGCACCTATAAATGTATCACTATATTTTTCAACTCTAATGTCACCAATAAAACATGACATAGTCGTCTTTGATCTATTTAGAGTCATACCTTACTTCTGATTCCTGGTTATTTTTTTTTTTAATTTCAGTTATTCTTGGCTTGGAGTAGGATAAAACCCAAATCAAACTCGTTGCTGTTGAGTTGATTCCGACTCATAACGACCCTATAGGACTGAGTAGAATTGCCCCATAGGGTTTCCAAGGAGCTCCTGGCAGATTTTAACTGCTGAACTTTTGGTTAGCTGCCCAAGCTCTTAACCACTACACCACCAGGCTTTTCAGTGAGTGGCATGGAGATTGGCAAATTGACTTGATTATGTGTGTAAAATCTATTCATTCCCACTGTTTTCTCACACTTGCTGTACTAGTTTTGTATTGCAGCCTTAGCTGATTACTACAGATTTAGTGGTTTAAACATTATAAAGAAAACAATATATTTAAACAGAGTACTATTAAATTACTTGTCCTATAAATAAGCAGGAGTCCAGTTGTGGGGTGTGAATTCCCTTAAAAAAAAAAAAAAAAAAAAAAGGACTGGATAGAGAGCAGTGTGTAAGAGGAATGTTCATAATTACTAGAGAAATGATGACTTGGCTATTGTTGATCTCTACGGCTAGCCATGAAAAAGCACACGATAACAATTAAAGAGACAAGCAAAAGAGCTGAAGCATGCATGCCGTCATTTAAAAATGTGTGTGTATATTTGTGCATTTGTAAATTTACTGAAACTCTGTTACTCCCTACAAAGTGGAAATAAACATACGAGGAACAGTAAACAACAGAATATGACAGGTTTACACAGATTAAACGCAAAATAAACGTGAACTGAGTCTCTTGTCTTGTGTACTCCTGTTCTCTTAAAATTTATACCACTAAAATTCATTACCAAACCTTCAATTCTCCAGCTCTTCAGAAATTCATAAAACTATGATCAGTTTATATTTCTTTTGACTTTTTCTTTTCTTCAGATAACATCTCCCAAATATAAATGTGAGGGTATTTTTTGGTCGGTTGTTTGTATGTAAGTTCCAGCTTTCAGGATAGGAAAGACTGTAATATTTACTTCACTGCTCTAGCTTGAGCAACTAGGTTAGCACTTGGCTGAGAGTAGGGATTCAAATAAACATTCTGAGTGATGCCTCTTCACACCACATACTGGGTGTGTTTGATTACACCTTTATTTCATAATGGGCAGAGTATAACATAACTTCTTATTTTGGATATTAATTTTAAAGCCTAAAGAACCCACGTCTTGAGTGAAAAGAATCAAATCACAAAGCCATTCCAATATTAAAAGCAAAAACAAAAACCAGTTGCTGTCACATTGATTCTGACTCATGGAGACACCATGTGTGCAGCGTAGAGCAGAGCCCCATAGAGTTTTCAATGGCTGACTTTTTGGAAGCAGTTGGCCAGCCCTTTCTTCTGAGTCTCCAATGGATCAGTTCAAACTACCAACTTTTTGTTTAGCAACTAAGTACTTAGCCATTTGAGTCACCCAGGCTATTCTAATATTACAGGAAGACAAAGTAAGTCATTTTCATATAAAGTAGTAGTTACTGTTTTAAAATTATTACATATAATAAAATAATCAGGGTACAGATAATATTATTTTCTCTTAGAAGGAGGAATATAGTAGACAAGACATAAACGTCTTTGTGAATAAATGAGCCAGTAAGTGTTTTGTCTCACCAAAGACCATCTTTTCCTGGAAGAGTTAGTGCCAGAGAATCTCATATGAGGAAACAATTCTCACCAAAAAAAACAAAAAACACAGAATAAAATTACGAATGACATATTTTTGTTATTTAATGCTAACATACATAAATTACATGTCACTGAACTTTACAGCCTTAGATCCAAAGGTTTCGGGTGCTTTTTGAGATGCAGTAGTTATGGCTGCACCGTAACAGATCGATACCTAAAAGGTCACAAACCCAATTCCAAAAATAATAGCTAACATTTATTGAACAATGATTATAAGCTACACACACACACACACACACACACACACACACAAACCTCTCCTGATTGGCTTTATTTTATTTAACACTTACAAAAGCCCCACAGGCTAATATTGGAAAGTTTTATGGAGTGGCATTAAGAACTGTGCCAAGGTCTCCCACCAGTAAGGGGCCAGGTTTTCTGCCTGACTGCAGGGCTTATTCCCTTGAACACCACATTGACAGGCGTTATGCCATGTGGTGCTTTATTACAGATTTTTTGTTCTATTATTACCTTTCAGTCCAAAACATTCTCTTAAATCACTAGAACTTCACCGTCTTGAGAGACAGCATGGTGTAGTGAAAAATTATCACTAATCAGGCCTTGGAGTCTAATTCTGACTAGGTAGGTAATGAGTTTTATAAAGGTGGGAAATGGTTGCATAAATTTCTCTCACTTCTATTTTTTAATATGTGAGACAGAGTCCTTGAAATAGACGATTACTGAAGTGCATTCATTGCTAATAGCTACTATTATCTATTTTTCCCTTTGACTATATAATTGTATCTTACATTAATTCTTTATATCTGCAAAATAAGGCAGAAAAATATAATAAAACATTATTTGTAGATATCACAATACTTACAGTTCTTCTTTGGATAAATGTCATAAAATGTCAACTTCAGTTAAAGAATAGTTGAAAAACTGAGGCTGTGAAAACTCAGTGTGATATTATAGAGTGCGTATCGGACTTTAAGTCAAGGAATACACTTCTAACTCCTATTCTGCCAATAGTCCAATAAGAGAAGTTGAGCAGTGTGTTCTGAAGTGTTCCAAAATAAAACAGATTGAGTAGACTTCCTATGCCAGGCATCGTCCCAACCACTTTGCATGTATTTCCTCATTTACTACTACTAAAAAGGATATGCGGTAAGTTCTGTAATTACTGAAAGTGTAATAACTGAGGGTGAGACAATTTACTCAAGTTCACACTATTATTGAATAACCTGTTGCCGTCGAGTCGATTTTCACTCTTAGAGACCTTAAAGGACAGAGCAGAACTGCCCCACAGGGTTTCCAAGGAGCGGCTGGTGTATCTGAACTGCTGCTGACCTTTTGGTTAGCTGCTGAGATCTTAACCACTGTGCCACCAGGGCTCCATCAGTAAAGGTGAGAGCCACAAATGAAATCGAGTCAACTTGGCTCAGAGCCCATGCCACAATGTTCTTAAAGGACTCTTTAATATATGTACATATTTAAGAGTCAAATTGAAGCATTTTGAGTTTCTATTTCTACGGAGGCACTCCTATTTAAAATTTGCGTCAGTCATATACAATTTAAAAGCTCTAAACATTGGTCTATGCATTATCAAGTGCCCATTTAACAGGTCTCTCCCTGTTGGAGGAATTGGTTTTAAACTTGTGTGTTAA
This sequence comes from Elephas maximus indicus, assembly GCF_024166365.1. Lineage (NCBI taxonomy): Eukaryota > Metazoa > Chordata > Mammalia > Proboscidea > Elephantidae > Elephas > Elephas maximus. The sequence goes on along the minus strand of NC_064822.1, from coordinate 5,119,419 downwards.
AGGAACACAGTGCTATGGGTGACATACCACAGAGAAATAATGTAAAATAATAGTTAAAACCAGGGTTTCTGTTGCCAGGGCCCTTGGTGAAACACTTACTAGCTGAATTTCGTTTGACAAGTGTCTTATTCTTCTTTGTGAAATTTAATAACCCGAACTGTCAAATGTTACACTAAGAATGCATGTTTCATTCTTAGGACTAAAAGTATTTCATACATACAGGCACTTGGAAGAGTCCCTGGCATACAGTAAGCATCACGTAAGTATTTTAGTAGCTTCATTATTACCCAGTACTGTTTTAATTGAGGTCTGCTGTTTTCACAGATCAGTTGGAGCTCATTAGTAAACTGTGATTGCGTTAGCTTCCCCACTGAATTTACTAGATATTTACTAGATATTTAAATGAACTGAATTTGTCACAGGGACTTTTCTAAAATGCTGTATTTTTTCAGTAAAATAAACCTCACCTAAATGTCCTGGGCCTTCTGTTCCTGGTGGCTCACAGGTGGTGCCACAACAGCTCTGTGATTAGGAATGTCCACGTGAAACTTTCACAGCACAATTTTACCAGAGACAGGAGTGGGATTTATAGCACGGCTTCCTTAGAGCCGGTCATCTGAGATTTGTTCTCTAAGTCTTTGTTTTAACAAGAGTTTTGATTCCCTCAAATGTTATAACTTGGCAAGGAGACAAAACGACGTCCCAGAGGAAAGATACATACATACATACACATACGTTTAAAATAAAAAATGAAAGATACATATTTTATATATATGGCAAACTTAGAAATTACGCATATATTTAGAATCTCTGGAGCAAAGTCCTGTTGAACGCATTTAAATGGATTTAAGAGTTTAAAAAATGAATTTTTTATATAAAATATAATGTGATGCCTACCCATAAAATTGACTCGAGGGCACTGGGTACTGGGTTTACCCATAAAATAATAAGTACATCAAACTTATGTTTTGAGGCTGCAAGTTTTAATAGAAAGAGGTTCACCTCATATTTTATCTTCTTTCTCTCCAGGTTCAAGGTCATCTCCAGATCAAGAATGCATGAAATGAAGAGTGAGAGGTGCTGGACTGATATCTAGCTTTCTGGTGTCCTAATCAAAATCGAGGATACAAACACAGTCTTTAGATGTAGTCTGTATTGTCTTTTAGATAACATTTTTACTCAATTGAATTTTCATAGTAAAATGTAGTGGAAAAAGAAATTTTTTGCTTTGTATCTTTTTGAATATAAGGACAACTAATATTTAAACCATTTACCATAATTAGTCAAAATATGTCATATATTAAATCTATATTATGTGCAAAAATGTTTACTTGCTTAATCTGAAATATTCCTACAATTCATTTCCCAATTACTCTATATGGAAATTATGAAATTTATATACTAAAAAAATCATTAAAACGTCGTTTAGAGAGTGATTAGTGGAGTTAGAATTTTAATAAAATGCAAACTAATTCCATGGACTTTGCCATTTTCCCTAATATTCCCTGAAGTCCAATTGAAATGGTCTGGAGTCCATGTAGAAACATAACATGGATTTAATTCTATTATGCAATTTGGGAGAGCTCACATAACTGAATTACCTTTCTTGCCTAGAAATCAAGCACTATGATTCTAAACATATAATTGACACAAAAGAAGCATCCACAACTTATCAAAAATAGCATCCAGAAGATGAGTAAATAAAAGCCCTACTTGAAAGTGTTTTCTAATTAATAATAAAATGAACACAAGGATTCAAATAAACCCAGCAAAGGATGGGATATGATATGAACGAGGAGATAAGTCGAAGGGGTTGTTAAAGGAGGACAGATCACATAGTTTTGAAACTGTGCCTTCAGAAGATGGATCTCTGATGAAAAGAAATACATGCTTATCTAACTACCAGGCATTCTTTTTAGAAAGGAAAATGAGCAAGCTGGATTTCATTGCACTTAAAAAGTTTCCTTTTCTTAACCAGGTGTAAGAAGATTTAAAAAAAAGTGTCGTTAAGACTTATGTGTAAATGTCTGGAGTAACATGAGGTAAAATCAGCATTTGATATAAGCTGCCACGATTCAAAATATACTCTTGGAATATAAAGTGTGCTCTATTTTTTTTAATAGAATTGCATTCATTGTTGTTGTTGACAATATACAAGGTAAAACATACATCAGTTCAACAGTTTCTACGTGTACCATTTAGCGACATTGGTTAAATTCTTCCACTTATGTAACCATTCTCACCCTCCTCTTCTGAAATTGTTCCTTCCTCATTAACATGAATTCACCACTCTCTCTGTTTCCTATCTAATCTTTTGAGCTGCTGTTTTCAATTTGATTCCATATAGATAGTTCTTAAAAGAGCATAATGCTCAAGGCAGATATGTTTTACTAGTTAAGCTAAACTATTCTTTGATTTTAAGAAGACTTCAGTGGATATTTTTGGTTTAAGGTTTAAAGATTATCTAGCAACAATAGTTTCAGGGGTTCATCCAACCTTCATGGCTCCAGAAAGTCTAGAGTCCATAAGCATTTGAAATTTTCTGCATTTTCCCCCTTTTGATCAGGATTCTTCTCTGGACTCTTTGATCAGAATGCTCAGTAACGTTAGCCAGGTACCATCCAATTCTTCTGTTCTCATGGCAAAGGAGGCAGTTGTTCATGGAGGCAACTATCTACATATTCCATATTTTTCTCCTATTTCTGATTCTCCTTCTTCCTCTGTTGTTCCAGGCAAACAGAGACCAAACATTGTGTCTTGGATGGCCACTTGCAAGACACCAAGCACTACACACCAAACTAGGAGGTACAACAGAGGTACTAAACATGGTTTTAGGCCAATTAACTGGAATGTCACATGAAACATGACCCTAAAGCTTCAAGCTTTCAATTTTCCCAGATTCATACTTTGTAAATTCTACTTTCTGATTATTCTGGATATTTGCAGCTGTTTCTTCTCATTTTGAGTCATGCCACTTCAGGAAATGAAAGTTTCACTCCATCCACGTAATTAAGGTTGACTCTACTTTGAGGAGGTAACTCTTCCCCTGTCGTGGTTTAAGTGCCTTCCAACCTGAGGGGTTCACCTTCCTGCACTATATCAGACAATGATCTGTTGCTATTCATAAAATTTTCACTGCTAATTTTTATCAGAAGTAGACTGCAAGGCCCTTCTTTCTAGTGTGCCTTAGTCTGGAAGCTCAGCTGACACCTGTCCACCATGGGTAACCCTGCTGGTATTTGAATACCAGTAGCATAGCTTCCAGCATCACAGCAATATGCAAACCACAGTTCAATAAATTGACAGACACATGGGGAGGTGGGATAAATATATTTCCACAAAAATGATATATATATTTATTTATTTATTTTTCTACTAAGAGCTTTTATTTAATTAATGCACAAAGTTTGGTGTATAGGTCATTGCAGGTGTCTCTCATTATTCTAGTTTCAGGATTAATGCAAGTACTAGGTGTAGGAGCTAATTCAAGACTAATGTTGATTTTTTAAATATCTTTTTCCTGCAGTCTGCTAACATTTTGACTTTATTATTTGTGCTAGGTATCTTTTTTATTATTTAATTTTATTGTGCTTTAAGTGAAAGTTTACAAATCAAGTGTCTCTCCTGTAAAAATTTATATACACCTTGCTATATACACCTAGTTGCTCTCCCCCTAATGAGACAGCACACTTCTTCCCTCCACTTCTTATTTTCATGTCCATTCCGCTACCTTCTGACCCTTTTTATCCTCTCATCTCCTCTCCAGGCAGGAGCTTCCCACATAGTCTCATGTGTCTACTTGATCCAAGAAGCTCACTCTTCACCAATATCATTCTCTACCCCGTAGTCCAATCCAATCCCTGTCTGAAGAGTTGGCTTTGGAGGTGGTTCCTGTCTTGGGCTAATAGAAGGTCTGGGGACCATGACCTCTGGGGTCCTTTAGTCTTGGTCAGGCCATTAAGTATGGTCTTTTTACGAGAATTTGAGGTCTGCATCCCACTGCTCTACTGCTCCCTCAGGGGTTCTCTGTTGTGTTCCCTGTCAGGGCAGTCATTGGTTATAGCCGGGCACCATCTAGTTCTTCTGGTCGCAGGCTGATGTAGTCTCTGGTTTACGTGGCCCTTTCTGTCTCTTGGGCTCATAATTACCTTGTGTTTTTGGTGTTCTTCATTCTCCTTTGCTCCAGGTGGATTGAGACCAATTGATGCATCTTAGATGGCCACTTGCTAGCATTTGTCTAATTCGTAATTTCATTGTCTGATTGCTGTCTCTCTATGGATTTTTGCAGGTTATTAAACTTTTCATTATTTTCTTGAATAACCTTTTAACTTCATCAACTGCTTCATCTGTGTGTTCCTTGGCTTGTTCTGTGTATTGCCTGATTTCCTTCCTGATGTCTTGAAGAGTTCTGTATATTAATCGTTTGTATTCTGCATCTGGTTATTCCAAGAAGGCACCTTTATCCAGAAGATTCCTTGATTCTTTGTTTTGAGAGCTTGTTGAAGTGTTTGTGGTCTTTTTCTTTATGTGATTTGATATTGACTGTTGTCTCCGAGCCATCTATAAGTTATTGTATTAGTTTATTTTGTTTGCTTACTGTGTAATAGCTTCTTGCTTTGTTTTGTTTTGATATGCCCAAATGGGTTGCTTGAGCGAGCTAGCTTGATTATTTTTGCCTTTGTACCTCCAGCGTCTTGTCACCAGAAGGCTAAAGCTGTTGTCATGTATATCAGCCTAGGAGTCCATTTACTTTTCTTTTATGGATTCAGCTCAGGTGTCCAGGTAGTTGGTCATCAAGTGTGTGCTACAGGCTCTGTCCTACAGTCTTAGAGGCACAGGAGCAATTGGTGTAGGTACCGTATCTGGTTGTAGCAGGGGGTCATGCTCTCAACAAGGCAGGGAGCTGACAACCATCCCCTGAGTGACTGTAAGTAAAGCACATCCCTGTTCCCTAGAGTGCACAGGTGGGTGGGTTCTGCAGACGGACCATGGATACCCAATGCTTTTGGTTGTAAGGACTGGCAGGTACCAGTTATCCTTGGACCCCTGTTGTGGGTGGCTAGGTGACCTGAGTGGAGCCACTAGTCCTTAGGCCTCTGATATGGGTAGCTGAGGACCCTGTTTAATGGGAAAAGTGGTGTCGAACATCAAACACCCACCTCTCCACCACACAGTTGAAACAGTTGCAGTCTGCCAACAACGACCTAGTTTCCTGAAGTAGCCCACACAGGTCCGTGCAGGGGCAAAAGGTATTCAAAGTCCATGGACCATTTATGCCTGGACGGGAGCTGTTTCTGTCCTGAGCTCCCCAGGTTAGCGGAAGTGGCAGATTATCTTTCCCCCTATTTGTGAATTTATTCCTTCTCTAAGGCCAGGAGAGTGGATTAGGGCACTCAGCAGAGCCTATCTCAGGCCCAGGGTAGTCACCAGCCACTGAAGCAGGGTTGGGGGTTGGGGGAGCAGTAAAATATATGCAAGTACTTAGCTTTTGCTGAAAGCGCCATTCTTCTCTGGTCCTGGAGGTGTGAGTAGGCTGTGCGGCTGGCTGTTTTTCCTTGAGGAAACTGCGGCCTAACGTTCCCACCAGCCCACTGCAGTCGCTCCCGGGAATGATGCCTGAGGGTTCCCAGGGATGCAGTGCCGGCAACTCTCTCCACTTCTGAACCCTCTCTCCCTCCCCCTGCCACTCAGTCCATTTTCTAACTTTGCCTTTGAGTTCAGAGCGCCTTGCTTATTATAAATACAATTGTTTCACTTATTTTTTCCAGTCTTTGCTGTAAGTCAGACACCGGAAGCGTCTGACTACTCCACTGTCTTGGCCCCCATCTGATAAAATTTATTTTAAGAAGGAAAATGAAAGGCAGACAAGAATTGGGTGTGCCAGGAGCCAAGCTAGGAAAAGTGGCTTTGGGCTCCTGAGGAAGTGGCAGCCTGGACCCTCCAGAAGCATATCTAAGGTATGGCAGGTATGGCATGTGCTTGTGTGTCACTTAAGTGGGGGAGCGTCAAGAAGCAGAGACTTCAAAACACTATTCAGACAACTCCCAGCAGCAGCATGCAAACTTCGGAGGTCAGAGAAGCCCCAGACCAGACTCAGCCACAAACCCCATCATTCATACTGCAATAAAGTTCATGGACTTCATTTCCATCCTAACCTCCAACAGTTCCTTTGGCACTAGGACTAGGCTACCGATCCCACCCCCACCAGGAGCCCACCCTATATTTGGAGCCCCAGGTAGGCAACAACAGGTTTTAACAGCCCTTTGCCTGTGAAAACTCAACCGGCCTGGCCACAACCCAAACACCTATGCCAACTCTAGTCCTGATAAAATTCCCCATCCATATTCAGTGAGATCTTGATGGTTTGGAAATCACATCACCCTCCTTTGTAGCCTCTGTCAGTGCCCAGCCCAGCTGTCCTTTACATCGATGTCTGGACCACGTCTGGGTTTGGAGAAACCTTGAACATAGGAATCTTTGAAAACTTAATCCTGGTAATGGTGTTTAGAGGCCCAGTGCCTGCATCCTGCTCTGATGAAAGAAGGTCTTTCATAATGTCCTTTCATTTTCCATTGGGTTGAGATTCACACCAGGTGCTCAAGTCCAAAGGCAACAACCATGGAAAAATTTGTGTTCACCATGCTCCCCACCACAACCTAGGCCTGAAATCTGCTAAGAAATGCCATTCCCTCATATTTGTTTGGAAAACTTACCCATTTTTTGGTTTCAGCCACTAAGGAGGTGGTTGTATTTCTGTGTTCTTTCTTCTAATTCTTAGGAATCTGGACCTCCTAGTGAGGGAAACATGATGAACCTATTAAAACCATTTTTATATGGAGGAAGGATAAAATAATTTTTTTCAGCGATAGGAATTTTGTCAGAAAATTATGTGGAAAAAACTTAAAAATATAAGTTTCCCAAAATACCAAAAACCAAACCATTGCTGTCGAATTGATTCTGACTCATAGCGACCCTATAGGACAAAGTAGAACTGCCCCACAGGATTTCCAAGGGGCAGCAGGTGGATTCAAACTGCCGACTTTTGGTTAGCAGCTTAGCTTTTGACCATTGCACAACCAGGACTCCAAAATAAAGGATGTCTAACTAAGCCACCAAATAATTACCTGGAGATAAACAACCTTTCTATCCTTGTCAAAATCAATTGATTCAACATTTGAAAAGTTGTCATTTCTTTTATTAGCTTTAATTGAATCTTGAGATATGTGACTAAGTCTAACTCATACTGTAAATAAATTTGTCTTAAAGGATTCCCAAATATAAAAAGAAATGTTAATTCTGTCAGAGAAAATCTCAGACACGGTTTCTGAGTACATAGAGGTTTATTAAGGGTTTAAAGAATGATTTGAATAGGGAACTTGGAGTCCCATCGAAATGAAACCATGGAGCCTTAGGTATAATAATTACACAAACATTTCACAGGGTTCAGACAAAGAACAGGGCTTATAGTATGTTGATTGGTTTTCAGGCAATCAGAGAAGTCGGAGGAACACTTTCTCACAGTGGGGCTCAGTGATCAGATTAAAGGATATACTTGCTGAGGCGGGGCCAAGATGGCTGACTAGGTAGAAGCTACCTCCGATCCCTCTTGCAGCAAAGACTTGGAAAAACAAGTGAATCCATCACATACATGACAATCTACAAAACCTGACCCATCAAACACAGATCTAAAGAGTTGACCTGAGTGACAGAGGAGAGAAAATCTGTGCCCTGAAGCAGCGACTGCCTCTGGAACCAGCGTCCCGCTCCACAGTCTTGAGCCCTCGAGGTTCTCTGGTGCCCAGTGGCAGGGCTGATCGTGGCTTGCTGAGGTGGGGCAGGCACGGGGCACAGCCCTAACCCCTAGCCCCCTGGGGTAACCTTGGTAGAGACTCAGCCAGCGCAAGAAGGCTGCACAATGACGCAGCTAACGAAAGAACGAGCAACCATGGGGAAGGAGCGACTGTTTTTGGAGCCTGCAGCCAGCGTCCCAGTCAGAAAACCTTGGCGTCGGGCTTTGGACTGGGCACAGAGGAGCTGAGCACGGCTTCCTGAGACGGCGCAAACATGGGCCGCAGCCCTAACCCCCTGAAGTGACCTTGGGGGATGCCCAGCAAGAGCGTGCAGGCAGCGCAGTGACATGGCTGACAGGAAGCGAAGTCACAGGGAGGCAGCGACTGGTTTTGGAGCCTGGAGTGTGGCGTCCCAGCCGGGGAACCTTGGCGCTGGACATTGGACTGGGAGCAGAGGAAGCTGACTGTGGCTTCTGAGACAGCACAAGCATGGTACTCGGATTCTGACCCTCGGGGGCAATCTCAACCCAGCCAGTGCACACAGGCTACACGCCCCTTGGGAATCTCAGATAAAAGAGTTATCACCAAGCAAGATAAGTAACTTTGTCTATATTGCTGGGTGCTACTCTTTTGTATCTATCTGATCCCTCCCCTCCCTGCCTCAGGTGGCTTCATTAACATTGGAATTTCCTGGACCAGGGAGTGAAGTGCTCTGAGGTTGTTGTCTTTTTTTGTCTTTTCCTAACCCATTCTTCTGGCCTGAGAGAAGCAGCTACTAAAAACCCAGGGACCAAAAATCCTTCCCTGACTTCCCTAAATTGGACTAAAAATACAGAACCAGCTCCAGCCAAGCAAAGGAGATCCACAGTCTTGGGCTTTCATTCCTACAGGGAACAAGGTGGCTATTATAATGCAAAGGCAATTCTGATAGAGATCTGACTGTAATTCTTTTAGTGGGTCACTGGAAAGACAAGTTTTCCAGGTCTGATATCTCTGTCTATTGACTAGAGCCCTCACTGATCCGCAACAGGGAACTGAGGGCTGAAGCTCCACCCAAACCCCTTAGCCACCTGCCAAAGGGGTCTGAGGATACTGACACCTACCAATCTTTAGAGGTACATGCACTGGGTGCCTAAGGTACAGCTGCAGAGCCCACCCACCAAAGTGCTTTAGGAATAGAGACACACCTACCTCACTGGCACTTGGGGGAGGCCTGTTAGCATCCTGCCCCCCTGGAATGTAACTCCCTGCTGCTCCTAGAATCAGGTGCAAACAACTATCCCCACTACTCCTCTAAGTTAATAGGTGACAGTCTACACCACACACTTGGTGACACAAAATCAGATTCTATTCAAGAATAGTGAATGGGCTCTTAGGCTTATATATCTGGTAACAGCCCAAACCAGCTGGTAATAGGACATAAGTGATTCAAAGCCTACAACAATCAAGACAGTGCAATCTAGTAGCCCATCTGCGTATATTGAAAGAAAAAAAAAAAAAACAAGACTCAGTGAGCAAATATAAAATAAATCATTACAATATCTTATACGTGGTTCAGAGACAGCAGTCGATATCAAACCACATAAAGAAGCAGACCATGATTGCTTCTACAACTCCCCAAATTAAAGAATCAAAATCTTTCCCAAATGAAGATACAATCCTGGAATTGCCAGATGAAGAATATAAAAAAAACTAATATATAGAATGCTTCAAGACATCAGGGATGACCTCAGAAATGAAATAAGGCAATCTAGAGAAAAAGCCAAGGAACACACTGATAAAGCAGTTGAAGAAATCAAAAAGATCATTCAAGAACATAGTGGAAAAATTAATAAGTTGCAAGAATCCATAGAGAGACAGCATTCAGAAATCCAAAAGATTAACAGTAAAATTACAGAATTAGACAACTCAATAGGAAGTCAGGAGAGCAGAATCAAGGGATTGGAATGCAGAGTGGGGGAGTTGGAAGATAAGGGAATTGACACCAATATAGTTGAAGAAAAATTAGATAAAAGAATTAAAAAAAAAAAAGAAGAAACCCTGAGGATCATGTGGGACTCTATCAAGAAGAATAACTTGCATGTGATTGGAGTTCCAGAACGGGGAGGGATAACAGAAAATACAGAGAGAATAGTTGAAGATCTGTTGGCAGAAAACTTCCCTCGCATCATGAAAGATGAAAGGATATCTATCCTGGATGCTCATCGAACCCCATTTAAGATTGATCCAAAAGGAAAACCACCAAGGGACATTATCACCAAACTTTCCAAAACCAAAGATAAAGAGAAAATTTTAAAAGCAGCCAGGGATAAAAGAAAAGTCTCCTAAAAAGGAGAATCGATACAAATATGTTCAGACTACTCAGCAGAAACCATGCAGTCAAGAAGGCAATGGGATGACATACCTAGAGCACTGAGGAGAAAAACTGCCAGCCAAGGATCATATATCCAGCAAAACTCTCTCTCAAATATGAAGGTGAAATTAAAACATTTACAGATAAACACAAGCTTAGAGAATTTGCAAAAACCAAACCAAAGCTACAAGAATTACTAAAGGAAATTGTTTGGTCAGAAAATCAATAATATCAGATGCCAACACAACACAAGGTCAAAGAAGAGAACATCCAGATATCAACTCGAATAGAGAAATCACAAAAACAAATTAAGATTAATTTTAAAAAGGATAAAATGCTCAAAACGGAATCATTGAAGTCACTATGTAAAAGATCACAATAATCAAAATGAGGGACTAAATACAGGAGCCATAGATCTTCCATATGGAGAGGGAAACAAGGCGATATAGGATGATACAAACTAGGTTTTTACTTAGAAAAATAGGGGTAAATATTAAGGTAACGGCAAAGAGGTCTAACAATTCCATAACTCAAAATAAAAACCAAGAAAAACATAGCGACTCAGCAAACATAAAGTCAAATACTATGAAAATGAGGAACACACAATTTACAAATAAAAACATCTCAGCCCAAAAGAGTAAGTGGAAAAATGAAATTGTCAACAACACACACAAAAACACATCAAAATGACAGCACTAAACTCATACTTATCTATAATTACGCTGAATGTAAATGGACTAAACGCACCAATAAAGAGACAGAGAGTCTCGGACTGGATAAAGAAACACGATCCGTCTATATGCTGCCTACAAGAGACACACCTTAGACGTAGAGACACAAACAAACTAAAACTCAAAGGATGGAAAAAAATATATCAAGCAAACAATAAGCAAAAAAGAGCAGGAGTGGCAATATTAATTTCTGACAAAATAGACTTTAAAGTTAAATCCACCACAAAGGATAAAGAAGGACAATACATAATGATTAAAGGGACAATTTACCAGGAAGATATAACCATATTAAATATTTATGCACCCAGTGACAGGGCTGCAAAATACATAAAACAAACGTTAACGGAACTGAAAAGTGAGATAGAAACCTCCGCAATTATAGTAGGAGACTTCAACACACCACTTTCAGAAAAGGATAGGACTTCCAGTAAGAAGCTCAACAGAGACACGGAAGACCTAATTGCTACAATCAACCAACTTGACCTCATAGACTTATACAGAACACTCTATCCAACAGCTACAAACTATACTTTTTTTTCTAGTGCACATGGAACATTCTCTAGAATAGATCACATATTCGGTCATAAAACAAACCTTTGCAGAATCCAAAACGTCGAAATATTACAAAACGTCTTCTCAGACCACGAGGACATAAAAGTAGAAATCAATAACAGAAAAATCAGGGAAAAGAAATCAAATAATTGGAAACTGAACAATACCCTGCTGAAAAAAGACTGGGTTATAGAAGACATTAAGGAGGGAATAAAGAAATTCATAGAATGCAACGAGAATGAAAATACTGCTTATCAAAACCTCTGGAACACAGCGAAAGCAGTGCTCGGACGTCAATTTATATTGATAAATGCACACATACATAAAGAAGAAAAGCCAAAATCAGAGAACTGTCCCTACATCATGAACAAATAGAACGCCAGCAACAAAAGAATCCATCAGGCACCAGAAGAAAACAAATAATAAAAATTAGAGCTGAACTAAATGAATTAGAGAACAGAAAAACAATTGAAAGAATTAACAAAGCCAAAAGCTGGTTCTTTGAAAAAATTAACAAAATTGATAAACCATTGGCTGGACTGACTAAAGAAATACAGGAAAGGAGACAAATAACCCGAATAAGAAATGAGATGGGCCATATCACAACAGACCCAATTGAAATTAAAAGAATCATATCAGATTATTACAAAAAATTGTACTTTAACAAATTTGCAAACCTAGAAGAAAAGGATGAATTCCTAGAAAAACACTACCCTCCTAAACTAACACAAACAGAAGTAGAACAACTAAATAGACCCATAACCAAAAAAAGAGATAGAAAAGGTAATCAAAAAACTCCCAACAAAAAAAAAGCCCTGGCCCAGACGGCTTCACTGCAGAGTTCTACCAAACTTTCAGAGAAGAGTTAACACCACTACTACCGAAGGTATTTCAAAGCATAGAAAATCATGGAATACTACCTAACTCATTCTATGAAGCCACCATATCCCTGATACCAAAATCAGGTAAAGACACCACAAAAAAAGACAATTACAGACCTATATCCCTCATGAACATAGATGCAAAAATCCTCAACAAAATTCTAGCCAAGAGAATTCAACAACATATCAAAAAAATAATCCACCACGACCAAGTGGGATTAATAACAGGTATGCAGAATTGGTTCAATATTAGAAAAACCATTCATGTAATCCATCACATAAATAAAACAAAAGACAAAAACGACACAGTCTTATCAATTGATGCAGAAAAGGGATTTGACAAAGTCCAACACCCATTCATGATAAAAACTCTCAGCAAAATAGGAATTGAAGGAAAATTCCCCTACATAATAAAGGGCATCTATACAAAGCCAACAGCCAACGTCATTCTACATGGAGAGAGCCTGAAAGCATTTCCCTTGAGAACGGGAACCAAACAAGGATGCCCTTTATCACTGCTCTTATTCAACATTGTGCTAGAAGCCCTAGCCAGAGCAATTAGGCTAGATGAAGAAATAAAGGGCAGACGGATTGGCAAGGAAGAAGTAAAATTATCTCTGTTTGCAGATGACGTGATCTTATGCACAGAAGACCGTAAGGAATCCTCCAGAAAACTACTCAAACTAATAGAAGAGTTCGGCAGAGTCTCAGGTTACAAGATAAAAAAAGATATAAAAGATAAACACACAAAACCAAAAAGAACATGGAAGAGGAAATCACCAAATCAATACCATTCACAGTAGCCCCCAAGAAAATAAAATAATTAGGAATAAATCTTACCAAAGTTGTAAAAGACCTATACAAAGAAAACTACAAAGTACTAGTGCCAGAAACTAAAAGGGACCTACATAAGTGGAAAAACATACCTTGGTCATAGATAGGAAGACTTAACATAGTAGAAATGTCTATTCCACCAAAAACCATCTACATATACAATGCACTTCCAATCCAAATTCCAACGACATTTTTTAACGTGATGTAGAAACAAATCACCAACTTCATATGGAGGGAAAGAAGCCCCGGATAAGTAAAGCATTACTGAAAAAGAAGAAGAAAGTGGGAGGCCTCACTCTACCTGATTTTAGAACCTATTATACAGCCACAGTAGTCAAAACAGCTTGGTACTGGCACAACAACAGGCACATAGACCAATGGAACAGAATTGAGAACCCAAATATAAATCCATCCACATATGAGCAGCTGATGTTTGACAAAGGCCCAGTGTCCGTTAATTGGGGAAAAGATAGCCTTTTTAACAAATGGTGCTGGCATAACTGGATATCCATTTGCAAAAAAATGAAACAGGACCCCTACCTCACACCATGCACAAAAACTAACTCCCAGTGGATCAAAGACCTAAACATAAAGACTAAAACGATAAAGATCATGGAAGAAAAAATAGGGACAACTTTGTAGGAGCCCTAATGCAAGGAATAAACAGAATACAAAACATTACTAAAAATGCTGTACAGAAACCAGATAACTGGGAGCTCCTAAAAATCAAACACCTATGCTCAACTAAAGACTTCACCAAAAGAGTGAAAAGACCACCTACAGATTGGGAAAAAAATTTCAGCTATGACATCTCCAACCAGCGCCCGATCTCTAAAATCTATATGATTCTGTTAAAAATCAACCACAAAAAGACAAACAACCCAATCAAAAAGTGGGCAAAGGATATGAACACGCACTTCACTAAAGAAGATATTCAGGCAGCTAACAGACACATGAGAAAACGTTCTCGATCATTAGCCATTAGAGAAATGCAGATTAAAACTACGATGAGATTCCATCTCACTCCAACAAGGCTGGCATTAATCCAAAAAACACAAAATAATAAGTGTTGGAGAGGCTGCGGAGAGATTGGAATTCTTATACACTGCTGGTGGGAATGTCAAATGGTACAACCACTTTGGAAATCTATCTGGCGTTTTCTTAAAAAGTTAGAAATAGAACTATCATACCACCCAGAAATCCCACTCCTCGGAATATACCCTAGAGAAATAAGAGCCTTTACACGAACAGATGTATGCACACCCATGTTTATTGCAGCTCTGTTTACAATAGCAAAAAGCTGGAAGCAACCAAGGGGTCCATCAACGGATGAATGGTTAAATAAATTATGGTATATTCACACAATGGAATACTACGCATCGATAAAGAACAGTGACGAATCTGTGAAACATTTCATAACATGGAGGAACCTGGAAGGCATTATGCTGAGTGAAATTAGTCAGAGGCAAAAGGACAAATATTGTATAAGACCACTATTATAAGATCTTGAGAAAGAGCATAAACTGAGAAGAACACATTCTTTTGTGGTTACAAGACGGGGTAGGGAGGGAGGGTGGGAGAGGGTTATTTACTCATTAGATAGTAGATAAGAACTACTTTAGGTGAAGGGAAGGACGATACTCAATACAGGGAAGGTCAGTTTTACTGGACTGGATCAAAAGCAAAGAAGTTTCCTGAATAAACTGAATGCTTCGCAGGTCAGTGGAGCAAGGGTGGGGGTTTGGGGACTCTGGCTTCAGGGGACATCTAAGTCAATTGGCAAAATAAATTCTATTAAGAAAACATTCTGCATCCCACTTTGAAGTGTGGCATCTGGGGTCCTAAATGCTAACGAGTGGCCATCTAAGATGCATCAATTGGTCTCAACCCATCTGGATCAAAGGAAAATGAAGAACACCAAGGTCACACGATAAGTATGAGCCCAAGAGACAGAAAGGGCCTCATGAACCAGAGACTTACATCATCCTGAGACCGGAAGAACCAGATGGTGCCTGGCCATAACCGATGGCTGCCCTGACAGGGAGCACAATAGAGAACCCCTGAGGGAGCAGGAGAACAGTGGGATGCAGACCCCAAATTCTCATACAAAGGCCAGACTTAATGGTCTGACTGAGACTAGAGGAATCCTGGCGGTCATGGTCCCCAAACGTTCTGTTGGCCCAGGGTAGGAACCATTCCCGAAGAGAACTCATCAGACATGGAATGGACTGGACAATGGGTTGGAGAGAGATGCTGATGAGGAGTGAGCTACTTGTATCGGGTGGACACTTAAGACTGTGTTGGCATCTCCTGTCTGGAGGAGAGATGGGAGGGTAGAGAGGGTTAGAAACTGGCAAAACTGTCAGGAAAGGAGATCCTGGAAGGAGGGAGTGGGCTGACTTATTAGGGGGAGAGTAAATGGGAGTATGTAATAAGGTGTATATAAGTTTATATGTGAGAGACTGACTTGATTTGTAAACTTTCACTTAAAGCACAATAAATATTATTAAAAAAAAAAAAAAGGGTATACATGCTGACAGCTGGGCCAGCAGACCAATGACAGGACAATGTGAGGGCAGGAATGTTCCCATAATTATACGGCAAACAGGTTTGCTAGGTATTAACTATCTTAAGACATAGGTTTCCTGAGATTGGATAGTGTAAACATCTCACAAAAGAGAGGCTTAAATGAAGCAGGGAATTTGCTAAAATTGGATGTATGGGTGTGGGGGGATGCAGAGGTTAGTTACAATAATTAGTTATAGGAGTTTGCACAGGCACAAAGATTTATAATCACAGTTACAAGGTGTTTACAATACACATTTTACAGAACAGGTTTGACGCAAAATATTTCTTAGTGAGCCCTGATGGTGCCAAGGACTTTTCTTTAAAACATTGTTGCTACAGCCTTATTATGAAAAGAGTAATTCTTAAGGCCCTTTTGCACAGATAGATTTGTCAAGCCTCCTTCCTTAAGGCGCATTCATTTCACCTTTTATCTTGACCCCAGAGTAAGCATCCCCAGTAGTAAACAATAGTTGCTAGGCAGATAAGATTCCTGAAAGTTAGGCATTGCTAACTTCAGCTTTTAAAATTACTGATTGTAGCTGAAATATGGATTTTTACTTTATACATTTTAATCTGGTCAAAAAGGCTTACCGGAAAATTTCTCTCACAATTCATAGACTAAAAATCAAACTCATGATGCAGATAATTTTTAATCTTTTATATCTGTCAAAGAGCAATCTTAGAACACATGAAAAAATAGATTTTATTATGATTGACAGGGTTTCAGCTATGTTAGATTAAAAATCCAGATCCTTCAGAATTTATAAACAAGAAACTGGTGCTTCTGTTTTCTCTTCATTCTGCTATAAGATAATACGTTGCTGTCTAGTCGATTCTGACTCATAGTAACCATGTAGGATAGAGTAAAACTGACCAATAAGGCTTCCAAGGAACAGCTGGTGGATTCAAACTGGCGACCTTTTGGTTAGCAGCTGTAGCTCGTAATCTTGTGCCACCAGGGCTCCCACTGTATGATACTTACTGAAAATGTCTGTGCTCAGGCTTCTGAAGCCGACTTTATGAAAAGTGACATGGATACACTTGCTATGAATCATCATCAGTTTACAGAGTCACCCAAAATGAAAAAAAAAAAAAAAAAAAACCCAGGCCCATTGCCATCTAGTCAATTCTGACTCACAGAGATCATATAGGACAGAGTACAACTGCCCCCATAGGGTTTCCAAGGAGCATCTGGTGGATTCTAACTGCTGAACTTTTGGTTAGCAGCTGAGCTCTTACCCGCTGTGTCACCAGGGCTCCTTTGGTTATAAAATCTAGAAGCAAATTTTTAGGAATGCTTAGTTGATATTAATAAACTTACAGATGATTTTCAATTTATACAATACCCCTTTGGTTTTAAAATTAATATACTGAGTGACACAAAGGTAGTGAATTTATTTAACGTGGACTGACAGTTTTGAAGTATACGTCTTTTTTCACAGTGAAATCTCAATAATTTCATATTGATTACATGGTGAAATAGTGAAGGTTTTGATATACTGAGTAACGTAATATACTATTAAAATTAATGTCATCGACAGATGAATGGTTAAAAAATGTAGTACATACATACAATGAAATATTACATAGTGATGAAGAACGATGAGCTCGCAAAACATCTTGCAACATGGATGAATCTGGAGGACATCATGCTGAGTGAAATAAGTAATCACAAAAGGAAAAATATTGTTTGATCTCACTTTTATAAAAAGAGAAGAATAGGCATATATACAGACACAAATGTTCATTGGTGGTTCCCAGAGGTGGGGAGGGGGAAGGGGAATCATTATTTAAATACTACACTTTTTATTTTTAGTGTTGGGGAAGGTAACACAGAATGTAGGTGAAGCATGTACAGTTTGACCAAAGTAAATGATGCCACTAAGTTGTACACACACACACACACACACACACACACACACACACGGATGTTTTGGTAAATGCTATGTAAAATTTTTTTTTAATAATTTTTATTGTGCTTTAGGTGAAAGTTTACAAATCAAGTCAGTTACTCACACACAAAACCCGTACACTACAGCATGTAAAATTTTGCAGCAACCAACCAAAAACCAAATCCAGTGCCGTTGAGTCGATCCTGACTCATAGCAACCCTTTAGGACAGAGTAGAAACTGCTCCATAGACTTTCCGAGGAGCACCTGGCGGATTCGAACTGCCGACCCTTTGGTTAGCAGCCTTAGCACTTAACCACCATGCCACCAGGATTTCTGCAACAGCCAAAAATTATGGCTGTGTATGTATATATATGTATATATTTGTGCATATATGTATATACTTATATATATGAGAGTATGTGTGCATACAGTAGCCAAAGCAAACTAAAGAAATGGTGAAGTAAAACAGCTGAATAGAAAATTTCAAAATTTCTTTGCTGGAGAAGGCAAAGTAAAGTATTATAATTAAATATGCAAAGACCTGGAATTGGAAAACCAAAAGGGAAGAACACACTCAGTACACCTCAAGCTGAAAGAACTGAAGAAAAAATTCAAGCCACAAGTTGCAACATTGAAGGTTTCTTCATAATTTGGACACAGTATCCAGAAGGACCAATCCCTGGAGAAGGACATTACGCTTGGTAAAATAGAGGGTCAGTGAAAAAGAGGAAGATCTTCAACGAGATGGATTGACACAGTGGCTCCAACAAGGGACTCAAACATTGCAAAGATTATGAAGATGGTGCAGGACTGGACAGAGTTTTGGCCTGTTGTGCCTGGGATGGCTATGATTCAGAACTAACTCAATGGCACCTAACAGCAACAACAACACAGTGTCACTCTAAAGAATAAAATACCTAGGAATAAACCTGACTGTAGATGTAAAAAATAAAATAAAATAAAAACTATAAAACACTCCTGCAAGAGACTAAATCAGAACTTAATAAATAGGCATTCCATACTCACAGACTGGAAGACTTAATACTGTGAAAAGGTCAATACTACTGAAAATTATACATAGATTGAATACAATTCCTATAAAAATTTAAACAGAATTTTTTACAAAAATGGAAAAAAAAATCCTGAACTTTTTGTGGAAAGGCAAGGGGCCAAAAGTAGCTAATGTAATTTTGAAGAAGAACAAAGTAAGGAGACTTGGGCAGACATGGTTCTAACAGCATGCTTGTCCATTTTTCCACTTTTGTCTATTCTGTAATATTCCTTGGACTCCAGCACACATGGGTCTGGCATCATGCTTGTTCGTTTCCCACTTTTGCCTCTTTGAACATATGCTGAATAAAACCTTTCTTTTTGCTTTACTAAACTTTGTGATGTTTTTACCCTAGAACAGTTAATGGTGTAGTCATTGCAGGAAGTTCTGAAGCTATGAATTCAGTCGAGCTGGAGGGGATCTGGGCTGTGGAGCAGAAGCTGGCAAAAAGAGGCGCTATCTTCTGGTCCCACATGTTCTCACTCCACGTTCCTTTGACACCAATGAGCTAAGTGCTCTTGGAAAATGAGTCTTTGTTTACTCTTTTTGTCCTCTTTTGCATATTTTCTCAGGTTTTCTTCAGCAGATTTGTTTGGAAAACTGGTTGTTTGATTAGGGAGAATCTTTCTTAGGTTTTTGCTTGATCATTTGGTTAAGAGTGATAACTAGTAACTTTTCTGGTGCACTGCAGTTTAGCATCCAGATTTGGGTGTTTGGAACATTAAAGAGGTGATTCTGTTTTCAAAGAGCTCCGAGTCACTATAAGCTACAAAATTCAGTACAGGTGACCAGTAAAAGCCATTAGGGTGGTCGCCGGCACTCATTACGAGGATTAAAGACTCCCATGACAGGATAAGGTTGTCATGAGACAGGCTGCCTTCCACCCACAAGTAAACTCTTGTGCTACAAAGGTATGCATTGGTCCAAGCAAAACACTGTCCAATTCCTGAGACATTCCTTGTTAGGGTTCTTTTGGTGACTCAGAGAAAATCTGGAAAATAGTGCTCTGTCTTGCCAAATTTGCAGGAGTAGGTGGAAGATTCTGACCTGTTTTATGAAATTTGCAGGGAGAGGTGGTAGCTCTGTACCTGTTTTAGGCAACAGTTTCTCAATAAGAATCATGATGTTAAAATTAAAATCAATAGCTATTTATTTCAAATTGGAGGAACTAGTTCTGTTGTACATAGGGTTGCTATGAATTGAGATTGACTCAGGGGCACCTAACAAGAAGAAGTACATTTATGGTCTAAAGTAAGAGACCAGGTACAAAATGAATTAAGTTCAAAAAGGAAGGAAACCAAAAACGTGAATTAAGCTTAAAAAGATGAATGAATGAAGTTCAAAAGGAAGGGAACCAAAAACTTGAACCTTAGATCTTAACATCTTAAATAAATGAGCCCGAATTTCCCCCTTGCTACTGAGGCACTGGTTTGGGCTCAAATTAAAAAAGAAAGAAAGAAAGAAAAAAAACACTATAAACTGGAGATACTAGAAATAATTTGGAATTTCAATGACTGCTTTGGGAAAATGAGCTTTCATTTGTGTTGTCCTTCCCTCTTTGGGGAACTTTTGCTTGGTGCTCAGGTATTGTCAAAAGGTCTAATACTAACCCACCTGAGGCTCCAGCAAGTTAATAAGTTTTATCTAGAACCTGTTTTTTTTCTGTTGAATTGAATCGATCTTATTTAAAAAATTGCTATGTATACACTTTAAGAAACTAGGATCCTCATATCCATTTTTTTGTGTGGTATTGTCTGGTGACTTTATGTGGTCTTTTTGTCTCCTTTTGTCTTGGGAGCTTGCTTCTGGTCTAGAGCATTGTGTCTGAGTTTCTGTCTTGTATCATATTAGAGGCTACGGCTGACAGTTGCTGGTTTTATAATGCTGTCTTAGAAGCTCAGTTATTTCCTTGTCCAAGAAAAACTGTGTCAGCAGGCAGGGCCAAAATGGTGGTGTAGTCAGACACTTCCTGTGGTCCCTCTTACAAATAAGACACACACACACACAAAACAAGTGAATTGATTGTATATAACAATCTAGGAACCCTGAACATCAAAGGCAATGTTGAGGAATCAGACTGAGCAGCAGGGAGTGGGAGAGACAGTTCAGAGGCAGCAAGGAGTTGCCAGACTTGACCCCAGTAGGAAACAGCACTCTGCAGGCCAGGATTGGCTGGCACCAGTAGTGAGGCAAGCAGTGGTGCTTGGGATGTGTTTTCCACATCGGTAGAGACCAAGTGGCAGAGAGTCTACTCAACCCTCCAGAATCAGTGAAAAATGGTGCTCAATCACCGAAATATAAGTACATGCATCTAACCTACCACACAGATCAGATCAAAAAACACCTTTTGGGAAAAACCTTTCTCTCACTTAACTGCCCCCTTCCCACTCTGCACTGGGTCCGAGCTGCCTTCATAGATTTCTGCGTCCCCCACATGCACTGAGCCATTCTCCTGGCCTTGGAGAGGGAACAAATGAACAAAGAGGGAAAAGATAATCTGCTGGCTCCCCTAAGCTGGAAACTCAGAGCAGAAATGGCTCCTTTGCCTAGGCAAAGGCATAAGAGGTCCACGGATTTTGAATACCTTTCACCCCTACATAGACCTTTATGGGCCCATTTCAGCAACATAGGGCCTCATTTGCACATTAAAACAGGGTATGCATCTGAAGTCTAATTTCCACTCTTTCAGCTACATGGTGGAGAGGCAGGTTCATAACATTTGACAGCACTCTGCCTATTAAGCAGAGTCCTCACCTACACACATCACAGACCGGAGGACTAGTGGCTCCACGCATGCTACCTACAGACCTGCAACAGTGGTCCAAGGATGAGTGGTGCCTCCCAGTCCTTGTAGCCAACAGCATTGGGTGCCCATAGTCCAGCTTCAAAATCCACCCACCTAGGCACTCTAAGGAACAAGGACATGCTTCCCTTACAGACTCTCAGGGGTGGTTGTCAGCCCCCTGCCTTGCTCAACACGTGACCCCTTACTGAAGCAAGATACGTGTGCTTACACCAATCACCCTTGCTAGTCTAGGACTGTAGGTGAGAGCCTGCACCACACACATGGTGACAAACTATTTGGACGCCTGAGCTGAATCAGTACAAGAGAAGTGAACGGACTCCTGGGCTCACAAGCCCAGTAAAAATTCTAATCACCTGGTGAACAGATGCTAGAATTTCAAAGGCACCAATCATCAAACTAGCTCACACGAATAGCAAATAATAAAGAAAGAAGCTAGGACACAGTAAGGAAACATAAAATAAAGAAATACAATAAATTATTGATGGCTCAGAGAAAACAGTCAATATCAAACCACATAAAGAGGCAGACTACGATGGCTTCAGCAAGCTCCCAAAACAAAGAATCAAGAAATTTTCTGGATAAAGATAACTTTCTGGAATTACCAGAGGTAGAATACAAAAGGTTAATATAGAGAACTATTCAAAAGATCAGGCAAAAAGCAGAACATGCCAAGGAGCACACAGACAAAGCAACGAAGGAACTTAAGAAGATTAAACCAACCCAAACCCACTGCCATCGAGTCAATTCCGACTCAAAACGACCCTATAGGGCAGAGTAGAACTGGCCCATAGAGTTTCCAAGGAATGCCTGGCGGATTCAAGCTGCCGACCTCTTGGTTAGCAGCCAGAGCACTTAACCACTGCATGACCAGGGTTTCCAAAACATATTGCCATTGAGTCTATTCAGACACATAGCGACCTTTAAGGACAGAGCATAACTGCCCCATAGGGTTTCCAAGGAGCAGCTGGTAGATTTGAACTGCCAACCTTTTGGTTAGCAGGTGAGCTCTTAACCACCGTGCCACCAGGACAGAGAAGATTAGAGAAGAGCATAATGACAAATTTAATAGGCTGCAAGAATCCAGAGAGAAAAAACAAACAGAAATTCAGAAGATTAACAATAAAATTTCAGAATTTGACAACTCAGTAGAAAGTCATAGGAGCAGAACTGAGACAATGGAAGTCAGAATTAGTGAGACTGAAGATAAAGCACTTGAAACCAACATATTTGAGGAAAACTCAGATAAAAGAATTTTAAAAATGGAGAAACCCTAAGAATTATGTGAGACTGTATCAAGAGGAATACCAGAACAGTGGGGGATAACAGAAAATACAGAGAGAATTGTTGAAGACTTGTTGGCAGAAAACTTCCCTGATATTGTGAAAGATGCACATCGAACCCCACACAAGGTAGATTCCAAAACAAAGTCTCCGAGACATATTATAATCAAAATTGCCAAAACAAAGATAAAGAGAGAATTTTAAGAGTGGATAGGGATAAACAAAAAGACAACTACAAAGAAGAGTCAATAAGACTAAGCTCGGACTACTCAGCAGAAACCATACAGGCA
Organism: Elephas maximus indicus; assembly: GCF_024166365.1. Lineage (NCBI taxonomy): Eukaryota > Metazoa > Chordata > Mammalia > Proboscidea > Elephantidae > Elephas > Elephas maximus. Next base: position 5,096,390 of record NC_064822.1, on the reverse strand, counting down.
AGAAGGCAATGGGATGACATATATAAAGCCTTGAAGGAAAAAAAAATTGTCAGCCGAGGATTATATATCCAGCAAAACTCTCTCTCAAATATGACAGTGAAATTGAGACATTTCCAGATAAATAGAAGTTCAGGGAATTTGCAAAAACCAAACCAAAACTACTAGAAATACTAAAAGGAGCTCTCTGGTTAGTAAATCAATAGCATCAGCTATCAACCCAAGACTAGAAAATGGGACAGAATAACCAGATATCAACTTAATTAGGGAAATCACAAAAATAAATCAAGATAAACAAACACTCAAAACAGGGAAACAGCAATGCCATTATGTAAAAAATGACAAAATTAAATCAATAAAGAGGGACTAAAAAAATGTAGACCTTTCATATAGAGAGAAATTCAAGATCATATAAAGAGACAAAAGTTTTGTTTAAACTTAGGAAAATCGGAATAAATATTAAGGTAACCACAAAGGAGACTAACAGTCCTACACATCAAAATAAAATACAAGAAAAACATAAAGACTCAGCAAAAACAAAATCAACAGCAATAAAAAGAGGAAAGGAAAACATGAAAAGAAAAACTACTCAACACAAAAAAAGTAAGTGGAACAAAAAAGTGTCAACAACACAAAAAAGGCATCAACAAGACAGCACTAAACTCATACCTATCCATAATTGTGCTGAATGTAAATGGACTAAATGTACCAATAAAGAGACAGAGAGTGACAGAACGGATAAAAAAACACAATCCATCCATATGCTGCCTACAAGAGACACACTTTAGACTTAAAGGCACAAACAGACTAAAACTCAAAGGATGGAAAAAAAATATATCAAGCAAACAACAATCAAAAAAGGACATGAGTGGCAATATTAATTTCTGACAAAATAGACTTTAAAGTTAAATCCCTCACAAATGATAAGTAAGGGTAATATATAATAATTAAAGGGACAATATACCAGGAGGATATAACCATGTTCAATATTCACACACCCAGTGACAGGGCTTCAAGATACATAAAACAAACTCTATCAGCATTGAAAAGTGAGATAGACAGCTTCGCAATAATAGTAGGAGACTTCAACACACCATTTTTGGTGAAGAACAGAACATTCATAAAAAAGCTCAATACACAGAAGATCTAAATGCCACAATCAACCAACTTGACCTCATAGACATATACAGAACACTCCACCCAACGGCATCCAAGTATACTTTCTTTTCCAACACACATGGAACATTCTCTGGAATAGACCACATATTAGGTCTTAAATCAAGCATCAACAGAACCCAAAACATGGAAATATTACAAAGCATCTTCTCTGACCATAAAAAATAGACCATAAAAGTAGAAATCAATAACAGAAGAAGCAGGGAAAAGAAATCAAACACTTGGAAACCGAACAACACCCTGCTCAAAAATGAGTGGGCTGTAGAAGAAATTAAGGATGGAATAAAGAAATTCATAGAATCAAATGAGAATGAAAACACTTAATATCAGAACCTTTGGGAGATAGCTAAAGCAGTCCTCAGAGGTCAATTTATAGCAATAAAATCACACATCCAAAAGGAAGAAAGGGCCCAAATCAAAGAATTATCCTCACAATTTGGACAAATAGAAAGAGAGCAACAAAAGAAGCCCTCAGGCACCAGATGAAAGCAAATGATAAAGATTAGAGCAGAACTAAATGAAATAGAGAATAGAAAAACAATTGAAAGAGTTAACAAGAACAAAAGCCGGGGGAGGTGGAGCCAAGATTGCAAAGTAATCAGACTCTTCTGGTGATCCCTCTTACAAAAAAGACCTGAAAAAACAGGTGAAACAATTTTATAAATGACAAGCTGGGAGACTTGAACATCAAAGGCAAAGTTAGGAAATCGGACTGAGAGGCAAGAGGGAGGAGAGATGGTTCAAAAGCAGAGAGGAGTTGCCGGACCTTACTTGGTGTCAATCCTCAGGCACAATACCCTGGAGTGACCACAGCAGGGTTGGCAGCAGTGTTTGGGACATGGCTTCCTCAGGGAGAGAGCAAATTGCACAGTCTACTCACACCTCTGGAACCAGAGAAGAACAGCACTCTCAACAAAAGCTAAGTACTTGAGTTTATTTTACCGCTCCCCCAGCCCCCAAGCTGGCTTCAGTGGCCGCTGATTTCCCGGGGCCTGAGATAGGTCCTGCTGCATGCCCTAAGCCATTCTCCTGGCCTTGGAGAAGAAATAAATTAACAATTGGTGGAAAAGATAATCTGCTAGCTCCACCAAGCTGGTAGGCTCAGGACAGAAGTGGCTCCTGTCCAGGCACAAATGGTCTGTGAAGTTTGAATACCTTTCACCCCTACATAGACCTATGTTGGCCTATTTCAGGAGAAAAGGCCCTTCTTGGCAGACTGAAACGGTGTATGTGCTTGAGATCTGAATACTACTGTTTCAGCTGTGCGGTGGAGATGTGGATTTTTGATGTTTGACACCACTTTGCCTAGTAAACAGGGTCCTCACTACCCACAACAGGGGCCTGAGGACTGGTAGCTTCACCCATGTTGCCTAGCCACCCATGAAAGTGGCCCAAGGATAAGTGGTGCCTCCCAGTCCTTACAACAATCAGCATTGCATGCCTACGGTCTGGCTGCACAACCTAGCCACCTGTGCACTCTAAGGAACAGGGACACGCTTTTCTCACAGGCATTTGGGGGATTGTTTCCAGCCCCCTGCCTTGTAGAGAGTGTGACCCCTTGCTGCAACCAGATACCTGTGCCTACACCAAACACACTGCCCCTCTAAGACTGTAGGATGGTGTCTGTACCACACACTTGATGACCAACTACCTGGACACCTGAGCTGAATCCAAACAAGAAGAGTGAATGGACTCCTAGGCTCATATACCTGATAACAGCTCTAGCCATCTGGTGACAGAACATAAGAGCTTCAAAGGAGCAAATAAGCTAGCTCACTTAAGCAGCCTATTTGGGTATATGAAAACAAAACAAAGCAAGAAGCTAGGATACAGTTAGCAAACACATAAAATAAAACAATAACTTATAGATAGTTAGGACACAACAGTCAATGTCGAATCAGACCATGATAGCTTCAAAGCTCTCAAAACAAAGAATCAAGGAATCTTCCAGATGAAGGTGTCTTCCTGGAATTACCAGATGTAGAATACAAAAGAATAATACACAAGACTTTTCAAGAGATCGGGAAGGAGATCAAGCAAAACACAGAACAAGCCAAGGAATGCACAGATAAAGCAGTTGAAGAAAATAAAAGGTTATTCAAGAACATAATGAAACATATAATAGGCTGCAAGGATCCATAGAGAGACAGCAATCAGAAATTCAGAAGATTAACAACAAAATCATAGAATTAAACAACTCAGTACAAAGCCAGAGGAGCAGATTTGGGGAAATAGAAGGCAGAACTAGTGCTCTTGTAGATAAAGTGCTTGAACAAATAGAAAGAGAGCAACACTAGAAAACCTAAGGCACCAGAAGAAAGTGAATAATAAAGATTAGAGCAGAACTAAATGAAATAGAGAACAGAAAAACAATCGAATGAGTTGACAAGATCAAAAGCTGGTTCCCTGAAAAAATTAACAAAATTGGTAAACCACTGGCCAAACTGACAAAAGAAAAACTGGAGAGAAAGCAAATAACATGAATAAGAAAGGAGATGGGCGATATCACAATAGACCCAACCGTAATTAAGAGAATCATATCAGATTACTGTAAAAAAGTTGTTCTAACAAAAATGAAAGCCTAGAAGAAATGAATGAATTTCTAGAAACACACTACCTACCTAAACTAACAACAACAAAAAAAGGTAGAACAACTAAATAAACCCATAACAAAAGAAGAGATTGAAAAGATATCTAAAAAACTCCAAACAAAAACGTCCTGGCCCTGAGGCCTTCACTAGACAGTTCCACCAAACTTTCAGAGAGGTAACACCAATACTGTTGTTGTTGTTGTTGTTAGGTGCCGTCGAGTCGGTTCCGACTCATTGCGACCCTATGCACAACAGACCCTATGCACAACCGCCCGGTCCTGCGCAATCCTTACAATCGTTGTTATGCGTGAGCTCATTGTTGCAGCCACTGTGTCAATCCAACTTGTTGAGGGTCTTCCTCTATTCCACTGACCCTGTACTATGCAAAGCATGATGTCCTTCTCCAGGGACTGATCCCTCCTGACAACATGTCCAAAGTATGTAAGACTCAGTCTCGCCATCTTTGCCTCTAAGGAGCATTCTGGCCGCACTTCTTCCCAAACAGATTTGTTCATTCTTTTGGCAGTCCATGGTATATTCAATATTCTTCCCAACACCACAATGCAAAGGTGTCAACTCTTCTTCAGTCTTCCTTACTCACTGTCCAGCTTTCACATGCATATGATGCCATTGAAAATACCATGGATTGGGTCAGGTGCACCTTAGTCTTCAGGGTGACATATTTGCTCTTCAACACTTTGAAGAGGTCCTTTGCAGCAGATTTGCCCAATGCAATGCATCTTTTGATTTCTTGACTGCTGCTTCCATGGCTGTTGATTGTGGATCCAATTAAAACGGAATTCTTGACAACTTCAATCTTTTCACCGTTTATCATGATGTGGCTTATTGGTCCAGTTGTGAGGATTTTTGTTTTCTTTATGTTGAGGTGTAATCCATACTGAAGGCTGTGGTCTTTGATCTTCATTAGTAAGTGCTTCAAGTCCTTTCACTTTCAGCAAGCAAGGTTGTGTCATCAGCATAACGCAGGTTGTTAATGAGCCTTCCTCCAATCCTGATTCCCCGTTCTTCTTCATATAGTCCAGCTTCTCGTATTATTTGTTCAGCATACAGGTTAAATAGGTATGGTGAAAGAATACAACCCTGACGCACACCTTTCCTGACTTTAAACCAATCAGTACCCTCTTGTTCTGTCCGAACAGCTGCCTCTTGATCTATGTAAAGGTTCCGCATGAGCACAATTAAGTGCTCTGGAATTCCCATTCTTTGCAGTGTTATGCATAGTTTGTTACGATCCACACAGTACAAAGCCTTTGCATAGTCAATAAAACACAGGTAAACATCCTCCTGGTATTCTCTGCTTTCAGCCAGGATCCATCTGACATCAACAATGATATCCCTGGTTCCACGTCCTCTTCGGAAACTGGCCTGAATTTCTGGCAGTTCCCTGTCGATATACTGCCGCAGCCGTTGTTGAAAGATCTTCAGCAAAATTTTGCTTGCATGTGTTATTAATGATATTGTTCTATAATTTCCACATTTGGTTGGATCGCCTTTCTTGGGAATAGGCATATATATGGATCTCTTCCAGTCAGCTGGCCAGGAAGCTGTCTTCCATATTTCTTGGCGTAGTCGAGTGAGCACCTCCAGGGCTGCATCTGTTTGTTGAAACATCTCAATTGATATTCCATCAGTTCCTGGAGCCTTGTTTTTCACCAATGCCTTCAGAGCAGCTTGGACTTCTTCCTTCAGTTCCTGATCATATGCAACCTCTTGAAATGGTTGAACATCGACTAATTCTTTTTGGTATACTTCTTTTGATGCTTCCTGCATCGTTTAATATTTTCTCCATGGAATCCTTCACTATTGGAACTCGAGGCTTGATTTTTTTCTTCAGTTCTTTCAGCTTGAGAAATGCCAAGTGTGTTCTTCCCTTTTGGTTTTCAGTCTCCAGCTCTTCGCACATGTCATAATATTTTACTTTGTCTCCTCGAGCCACCTTTGAAATCTTCTGTTCCGTTCTCTTACTTCATCAATTCTTCCTGTTCCTTTAGCTGCTCGACGCTCAAGAGCAAGTTCCAGAGTATCCTCTGCCACCCATCTTGGTCTTTTCTTTCTTTCCTGTCTTTTCAGTGACCTCTTGCTTTCTTCGTGGATGATGTCCTTGATGTCATTCCACAACTCATCTGGCCTGCGGTCACTAGTGTTCAGTGTGTCAAATCTATTCTTGAGATGGTCTCTAAATTCAGGTGAGATATACTCAAGGTCATATTTTGGCTCTTGTGGACTTGCTCTAATTTTCTTCAGTTTCAGCTTGAACTTGCATATGAGCAATTGATGGTCCATTCCACAGTCGGCCCCTGGCCTTGTTCTGACTGATGATATTGAGCTTTTCCATCGTCTCTTTCCATCTGGCGAGATCCATGTGTATAGTCACCGTCTATGTTGGTGAAAGAAGGTATTTGCAATGAAGAAGTCATTGGTCTTGCAAAATTCTATCATTCGATCTCCGGCATTGTTTCTTTCACCAAGGCCATATTTTCCAACTACTGATCCTTCTTCGTTTCCAACTTTTGCATCCCAATCACCAGTAATTATCAATGCATCTTGATCGCATGTTCGATCCATTTCAGACTGCAGCAGCTGATAAAAAATCTTCTATTTCTTCATCTTTGGCCCTAGTGGTTGGTTTGTAAATTTGAATAATAGTCATATTAACTGGTCTTCCTTGTAGGTGTATGGATATTACCCTATCACTGACAGTGTTGTATTTCAGGATAGATCTTGAAACATTCTTTTTGACGATGAATGCAACACCATTCCTCTTCAAGTTGTCATTCCCAGCATAGTAGACTGTATGATTGTCCAATTCAAAATGGCCAATACCAGTTCATTTCAGCTCACTAATGCCTAGGATATCGATGTTTATGCGTCCCATTTCATTTTTGATGATTTCCAATTTTCTTAGATTCAGACTTTGTACATTCCATGTTCTGATTATTAATGGATGTTTGCAGCTGTTTCTTCTCATTTTGAATCGTGCCACACCAGCAAATGAAGGTCCCCAAAGTTTTACTCCATCCACGTCATTAAGGCTGACTCTACTTTGAGGAGGCAGGTCTTCCCCAGTTATCTTTTGAGTGCCTTCCAACCTGGGGGGCACATCTTCCAGCACTATATCGGACAATATTCTGCTGCTATTCATAAGGTTTTCACTGGCTAATGCTTTTCAGAAGTAGACTGCCGGGTCCTTCTTCCTAGTTTGTCTTAGTCTGGAAGCTCAGCTGAACCCTGCCCTCCATGGGTGACCCTCCTGGTATCTGAATACCGGTGGCATAGCTTCTAGCATCACAGCAACACACAAGCCCCCACAGTATGACAAACTGACAGACATGTGACAGACACCAATACTACTAAAGGTATTTCAGAGCATGGAAATGGATGGAAATCTCCCAATCTCATTCTATGAAGCCAGCATATCCCTGATACCAAAACCAGGTAAAGACACCACAAAAAAGGAATATCACAGACCTATATCTCTCGTGAACTTAGATGCAAAAATCCTCAACAAAATTTTAGCCAATAGAGTTCAACAACATATTAAAAACATAATTCACCATGACCAAGTTGTATTCATATCAGGCATGCAGGGATGGTTGAACATTAGAAAAATAATTAATGTAATCCATCACATAAATAAAAGAAAAGACAAGAACCACATGATCTTATCAATTGATGCAGAAAAGGCATTTGACAAAGTTCAACACACATGATAAAAACTCTCAGCAAAATAGGAATAGAAGGAAAATTCTTCAACATAATAAAGGGCATTTATACCAATGGCCAACATCATCCTTAACGGAGTCTGAAAGCATTCCCCCTGAGACTGGGAACCAGAAAAGGATGCTCTTCATCACCACTCTTATTCAACATTGTGCTGGAGGTTCTAGATAAAGAAATAAAGGGCATCTAGATAAAGAAATAAAGGGCATCCATATTGGTAAGGAAGAAGTAAAATTATCTCTATTTACAGATGACTTGATCTTATACACAGAAAACCCTAAACAATCCTGAAGAAAACTACTGAAACTAGAAGAAGAGTTCAGCAGGCTATCAGGATACAGGATAAATATACAAAAAATCAGTTGGATTCCTCTCCACCAACAAAGAGAACGTGGAAGAGGAAGTCACCAAATCAATACCATTTACAATAGCCCCCAAGAAAGATAAAGTACTTAGGAATAAATCTAACCAGAGATGTCAAAGATCTATACAAAGAAAACTAAAAGACACTACTGCAAAAAACCAAAAGAGACATATGTAAGTGGAAAAACATACCTTGCTCATGGATAGGAAGACTCAACATTGTAAAAATATTTATTCTACCAAATGCAATCTATAGATACAATCCAATTCTGAACCAAATTCCAACGACGTTTTTCAATGAGATGGAGAAACAAATCACCAACTTCATATGGAAGGGAAAGAGGCCCCAGACAAGTAAAGCATTACTGAAAAAGAAGAGCAAAGTGGGAGGCCTCACTGTACGTGATTTTAGAACCTATTATACCTCCACAGTAGTCAAAACAGCCTGGTACTGGTACAACAACAGACACACAGACCAATGGAACAGAATTGAGAATCCAGACAGAAATCCATCCATATATGAACAGCTGATACTTGATAAAGGCCCAAAGTCAGTTAAATGGGGAACAGACGGTCTCTTTAATAAATGGTGCTGGCATAACTGGATATCCATCTGCAAAAAAATGAAACAAGACCCATACCTCACACAATGCACAAAAAAGAACTCAAAATGGATCAACGAGCTATATATAAAATGTAAAACTAAAACGATCATGGAAGAAAAAATAGGGACATCGCTAGGAGCTCTAATTCATGGCATAAACAGTATATAAAACATTACTAATGATGCTCAAACAACAGAAGAGAACCTAGATACCTGGGAGCTCCTAAAAATCAATCACTTATTCTCCTCCAAAGACTTCACCAAAAGAGTAAAAAGATTACCTACAGACGGGGAAAAAGTTTTAGCTATGACATTTCCGGTCAGTGTCTGATCTGTAAAATCTACATGATACTACAAAAACTCAACAACAAAAAGACGAATAACCCAATTAAAAATGGGCAAAGGATATAAACAGAAATTTCATCAAAGAAGACATTCAGCAGCTAACAGATACATGAGGAAATGCTCACAATCATTAGCCATTAGAGAAATCGAAATCAAAACTACAAGAAGATACCATCTCATGCCAACAAGGCTGGCATTAATCCAAAAAACAGAAAATAATAAATGTTGGAGAGGCTGTGGAGAGACTGGAACACTTATACAGTGCTGGTGGTAATGTAAAATGATACAACCACTTTGATAATAAATTTGTTGGTTCTTTAAAACGCTAGAAATAGAACTATCCCAGAATCCAGCAATCCCACTCTTTGGAATACCTTCTAGAGAAATAAGAGCCTTCGCAGGAACAGATACATGCACACTCATGTTCATTGCAGCACTGTTTACAATAACAAAAAAATGGAAGCAATCAAGGTGCCCATCAATGGATGAATGGATAAATAAATTATGGTATATTCACGTAATGGAATACTATGCAACCATTAAGAACAACAATGAAACATCTCATATCATGGAGGGATGTGGAAGACATTATGCTGAGTGAAATTAGTCAGTTGCAAAAGAACATATATTGTACGAGACCACTATTATATGAACTCTAGAAAAAGATTAAACACAGAAGAGATTATTCTTTAGTGGTTAGGAGTGTGGGGGAGGGGAGGGGTATTCACTAATTAGATAGCAGACAAGAACTATTTTAGGTGAAGCGGAAGACAACACACAGTACAGGAGAGGTCAGCACAGCTGGCAAAACCAAAAGCAAGGAAGTTTCCTGAATACAACCAAACTCTTCAAAGGCCAGAGTAGCAGGGATGGGGGTCTTGGGACCATGGTTTCAGGGGACATCTAGGTCAATTGACATAACAAACTGTTTTAAGAAAACATTCTCCATGCCGCTTTGGTGTGTGGCATCTGGGGTCTTTTTTTTTTTTTTTTTAATTTTTATTGTGCCTTAAGCCAAAGTTTACAAATCAAGTCAGTCTCTCACACAAAAACTTATATATGCCTTGCTACGTACTCCCGATTACGCTCCCCCTAGTAACACAGCCCACTGCCTCCTTCCACTCTCTCTTCTCCTGTCCATTTCCTCAGCTTCTAACCCCCTCTACCCTCTCATCTCCCCTCAAGGCAGGGGATGCCAACATAGTCTCAAGTGTCCACCTGATCCAAGAAGCTCACTCCTTACCAGCATCCCTCTCCAGCCCACTGTCCAGTCCAATCCCTGTCTGAAGAGTTGGCTTTGGGAATGGTTCCTGTCCTGGGTGAACAGAAGGTCTGGGGGCCATGACCACTGGGGTCCTTCTAGTCTCAGTCAGACCATTAAGTCTTGTCTTTTTATGAGAATTTGGGGTCTGCATCCCACTGCTCTCCTGTTGGATTCTCTGTTGTGTTCCCTGTCAGGGCAGTCATCAGTTGTAGCTGGGCACCATCTAGTTCTTCTGGTCTCAGGATGATGTAGTCTCTGGTTTATGTAGCCCTTTCTGTCTCTTGGGCTCATAATTAACCTTGTGTCCTTGGTGTTCTTCATTCTCCTTTGATCCAGGTGGGTTGAAACCAATTGATGCATCTTAGATGGCCGCTTGCTAGTGTTTAAGACCGCGGACACCACTCTCCAAAGTGGGATGCAGAATGTTTTCTTAATAGATTTTATTATGCCAATTGACTTAGATCTCCCCTGAAACCATGGTCCCCAATCTCCTGCCCCTTCTATGCTGGTCTTCAAAGGATTCAGTTTATTCAGGAGTCTTCTTTGCTTTTGGTTTAATCCAGTTGTGCTGACCTTGCCTGTATTGTGTGTTGTCTTTCCCGTCACCTAAAGTAGTTCTTATCTACTACTAATTAGTGAATCCCCCTGTCCCACCTTGCCTCCCTCCCCCGTCACGTAACCATCAAGGAACATTTTCTTCTCTGTTTAAACTATTTCTCAATTCTTATAATTGTGGTCTTATATAATATTTGTCCTTTTGAAACTGACTAATTTCACTCAGCATAATGCTTTCCAGATTCCTCCACGTTATGAAATGTTTCACAGATTCCTCACTGTTCTTTATCCATGCATAGTATTCCATTGTGTGAATATACCATCATTTATTGATGGGCACCTTGGTTGCTTCCGTCTTTCTGCTGTTGTAAACAGTGCTGCAGTGAACATGGGTTTGCATATATCTGTTCGTGTAAAGGCTCTTATTTCTCTAGGATATATTCCAAGGAGTGGTTTTGCTGGATCATGTGGTAGTTCTCTTTCTAGCCTTTTAAGGAAGTGCCAAATCAATTTCAAAAATGGTTGTACCATTTTACATTCCCACCAGCAATGTAAAAGTGTTCCAATCTCTCCACAGCCTCTCCAGCATTTATTGTTTCGTGTTTTTTGATTAATGCCAGCATTGTTGGAGTGAGACGAAATCTCATTGTAGTTTTGATTTGCATTTCTCTAATGGCTAATGGGAAACCCTGGTGGCATAGTGGTTAAGTGCTATGGCTGCTAACCAAAGGGTGGGCAGTTCGAATCCGCCAGGTGCTCCTTGGACACTCTATGGGCCAGTTCTACTCTGTTCTCTAGGGTCGCTATGAGTCGGAATAAACTTGACAGCACTGGGTTTGGTTTTTGGTTTTTAATGGCTAATGGTCGTGAGCATTTCCTCACGTATCTGTTAGCTACCTGAATGTCTTCTTAGTGAAGTATCTGTTCATATCTTTTGCCCGTAATTTAATTGGGTTATTTGTCTTTTTGTAGTTGCGTTTTTGCAGTATCATGTAAAATTTAGAGATCAGGCACTGATTGTAAAACTCATATCTAAAAGGTTTTTCCCAGTCTGTAGGTAATCTTTTCATACTTTTGGTGAAGTCTTTGGATGAGCATAGGTGTTTGATTTTTAGGAGCTCCCAGTTATCTAGTTTCTCTTCTGCATTGTTAATAATGTTTTGTATACTCTTTATGCCGTGTATTAGGACTCCTAACTTTGTCCCTATTTTTTCTTCCATGATCTTTATAATTTTAGATTTTATATTTAGGTCTTTGGTCCATTTTGAGCCCATTTTTGTGCATGGTGTGAGATATGGGTCTTGTTTCATTTTTTTTTGCAGATGGATATCCAGTAATGCCAGCACCATTTGTTAAAAAGACTGTCTTTTCCCCAGTTAACTGTTTTGGGGCCTTTGTCAAATATCAACTGCTCATATGTGGATGGATTTATGTCTGGACTCTCACTTCTGTTCCATTGGTCTATGTATTTGTTGTTGGACCAGTACCAGGCTGTTTTGACTACTGCGGAGGTATAATAATATATAATATAATAATAAAATCAGGTAGAGTAAGGGCTCCCACTTTGTTCTTCTTTTTCAGTAATGCTTTACTTATCTGGGGCCTCTTTCCCTTCCATATGAAGTTGGTGATTTGTTTCTCCATTTCATTAAAAAACATTGCTGGAATTTGGATCGGAATTGCATTAAATCTATAGATCGTTTTTGGTAGAATAGACATTTTTAAAATGTTGACTCTTTCTAACCATGAGCATGGTATGTTTTTCCACTTATGTAGGTCTCTTGTGGCTTCTTGCAGAAGTGTTTTGCGGTTTTCTTTGTATAAGTCTTGTACATCTCTGGTAAGATTTATTTCTAAGTATTTTATCTTCTGGGGGTACTGTAAATATTATTGATTTTGGTGATTTCCTCTCCAATGTTCTTTTTGTTGGTGGAGAGGAATCCAAATGATTTTTGTATGTTTGTCTTGTATTCCGATACTCTGTTAAACTCTTCTATTAATTTCAGTAGTCTGAGGATTCTTTAGGGTTTTCTGTGTATAAGATCATGTCTTCTGCAAATAGAGGTACCTTTACTTCTTCCTTCCCAATCTGGATGCCCTTTATTTCTTTATCTTGTCTAATTGCTCTGGCTAGAACCTCCAGCACAATGTTGAATAAGAGCAGTGATAAAGGCCACCCTTGTCTAATTCCTGATCTCAAGGGGAATGCTTTCAGACTCCATTAAGGATGACGTTGGCTGTTGGCTTTGTATAAATGCCTTTTATTATGTTGAGGAATTTTCCTTCTATTCCTATTTTGCTGAGAGTTTTTATCATGAATGTGTGTTGAACTTTGTCAAATGCCTTTTCTGCATCAATTGATAAGATCATGTGGTTCTTGTCTTTTATTTATGTGATGGATTACATTAATTATTTTTCTAATGTTCAACCATCCCTGCATACCTGATATGAGTACCACCTGGTCATGGTGAATTATTTTTTTGATATGTTGTTGAATTCTATTGGCTAAAATTTTGTTGAGGATTTTTGCATCTAAGTTCATGAGGGATACAGGGTTGTAATTTTCTTTTTTTTTTTTTTTTTTTTTTGTGGTGTCTTTACCTGGTTTTGGTATCAGGGATATGCTGGTGTCATAAAATGAGTTTGGGAGTATTCCATCCTTTTCTATGCTCTGAATAGTAGTGGTGTTAACTCTTCTCTGAAGATTTGGTAGAACACTGCAATGAAACCATCCAGGCCAGGGTTTTTTGTTGTTGTTGTTGGGAGTTTTTGGATTACCTTTTCTATCTCTTCTTTTGTTTTGGGTCTTTTCAGTTGTTCTACCTCTGTTTGTGTTAGTTTAGGTATGTAGCGTGTTTCTAGGAATTCATCCATTTCTTCTAGGTTTTCAAATTTGTTAAAGTATAATTTTTCCTAGCAATATGTTTAATTTCAGTTGGGTCTGTTGTAATATCGCCCATCTCATTTCTTGTTCAGATTATTTGCTTCCTCTCTGTTTTTTTTTTTTTTTTTTGTCAGTTTGGCTAATGGTTTATCAACTTCGTTGATTTTTTCAAAGAACCAGCTTTTGGTCTTGTTAATTCTATCATTTTGTATTTCTGTTTTCTATTTCATTTAGTTTTGCTCTAATTTTTATTATTTGTTTTCTTCTGGTGCCTGAGGGTTTCTTTGGTTGCTCTCTTTCTATATGTTCAAGTTGTAAGGATGATTCTTTGATTTTACCTCTTTCTTCTTTTTGTATGAGTGCATTTATTGATATAAACTGACCTCTGAGCACTGCTTTTGCTGGGTCACAAACGTTCTGATACGAAGTGTTTTCGAGCTCATAGGATTCTATGAATTTCTTTATTCCATCCTTAATGTCTTCTATAATCCATTCTTTTGATCAGGGCACTGTTCAGTTTCCAAGTGTTTGATTTCTTTTCCCTGCTTTTTCTGTTATTGATTTCCATTTGTATGGCCTTATGGTCAGAGAAGATGCTTTGTAATATTTCAATGTTTTGGATTCTGCTGAGGGTTGCTTTGTGACCTAATATGTGGTCTATTCTAGAGAATGTTCCATGTGCACTAGAAAAGAAAGTGTACTTGGTTGCTGTTGGGTGCAGTGTTCTGTATATGTCTATGAAGCCAAGTGGGTTAATTGTGGCATTTAAATCTTCTGCATCCTTATTGAGCTTCTTTCTGGATGTCCTGTCCTTCACTGAAAGTGGTGTGTTGAAGTCTCCTTCTATTATTGTGGAGCTGTCTATCTCACTTTTCAATGCTTTTAGAGTTTATGTATCTTGCAGCCCTGTCACTGGGTGCATAAATATTTAATATGATTATATCTTCTTGGTATATTGTCCCTTTCTTCATAATATAGTGTACTTCCTTATCCTTTATGATGGTTTTAACTTTAAGGTCTATTTTGTCAGAAATTAATATTGCCACTCCTGCTCTTTTTTGATTGCTGTTTGCTTAATATATTTTTTTCCATCCTTTGAGTTTTAGTTTGTTTGTGTCTCTAAGTCTAAGGTATGTCTCTTGTAGGCATCATATAGAGGGATCTTGTTTTTTAATCCATTCTGACACTGTGTGTCTCTTTATTGATGCATTTAGTCCATTTACACTCATCGAAATTATGAATAGGTAATAATTTAGTGCTATCATTTTGATGCTTTTTTTGTGTGTGTTGTTGACAGTTTCTTTTTCCCACATAATTTTATGTGCTGAGTAGATTATATATTGTCATTTCCTCATATTCGTTGTTGATTTTGTTTCTGCTGAGTCTCTTTTTTTTTTCTTCTGATGTGTAGGATTGTTTTTCTCCTTTGTGATTACCTTATCATTTACCCCTATTTTTCTAAATTTAAACCTAAGTTTTATTTCTTTGTATCACCTTATCTTCCTCTTTGTATGGAAGATCTATGACTACATTTCTTAGTCCCTCTTTATTGTTTTAATGTTGTTTTATGTAATAACATCGCTGTTACCCTATTTTGAGTGCTTTTTTAATCTTGATTTATTGTTTTGAATTTTCTGTCTGGGTTGACTTCTGATTGCTCTCCCCAGCGTACTAGTCTTGGGTTGATACCTGATATTACTGATTTTCTATCCAAAGAACTCCCTTTAGTATTTCCTGCAGTTTTGGTTTGGCTTTTACGAATTCCCTAAATTTGTGTTTATCTGGAAATGTCCTAATTTCACCTTCATATTTGAGAGAAAGTTTTGCTGGATATATGATTCTTGGTTGGCAATTCTTTTCCTTCAATTTTTAATATAAGTCTTCCCATTGCCTTCTTGCCTGTGGGGTTTCTGCCGAGTAATCTGAGCTTAATCTTATTGGCTCTCCTTTGTAGGTTAATTTTCATTAATCCCTAGCTGCTCTTAAAATTGCCTCTTTATCTTTGGTTTTAGCAAGATTGATTATAATATGACTTGGTGACTTTCTTTTAACATCTACGTTATGTGGAGTTTGATGAGCATCTTGGATAGATATCTTCTCATCTTTTGCAATATCAGGGAAGTTTTCTGCCAACAAATCTTCAACAATTCTCTCTGTATTTTCTGTTATCCCTCCCTGTTCTGGTACTCCAATCACTCATAGTTTATTTCTCTTGATAGAGTCCCGCATGATTCTTTTTTTTTTTTTAACTCTTTTATCTGATTTTTCTTCAAATATATTAATGCTGGAGGCGGGGCCAAGATGGCGGACTAGGGAGATGCTACCTTGGATCCCTCTTGCAACAAAGACTCGGAAAAACAAGTGAATCGATCAAGTACATAACAATCTACGAACCCTGAACAACAAACACAGACTTAGAGACGGAAAACGAACAAATACGGGGAAGCAGCAATTGTTTTCGGAGCCTGGAGCCAGCGTCCCAGTCAGGTAACCTTTGGCGCCCGATTTAGGGCAGAGCCCAGGGGAGCTGATGGCGCAAACAAGGGGCCCAGCCCTAACCCCGAACTCACCCCAGGAGGGGGCCCAGCTGGTTTGTGCAGGCGGCATGGCGACACAGCCGGTGGGAGAAGTCCCTGGGAGGCAGTGACTGGTCTTGGAGCTGGGAGAGCAGCGACCCAGCCGGGGAACCATCCCGCCAGGATTTTGACTGGGCGCTGGCAAAGCACAAGCACGGAGAGCTGCTCCACTCCCCTGAACTAACCCCGGGAGGGGGCCCAGCCGGTACGCGGAGGCGGTGCGGCGACGGCTGGCGGGACGAGAAGTCCCCGGGAGGCAGCGACTGATTTTGGAGCCGGGAGTAAAGCGTCCCAGCAGGGGAACCTTCATGCTAGGATTTAGATTGGCAGCGGGTGGCTTCAGAGGGCCAGACCCCCGGGGGCAATCTCCACACAGCCAGCACACATAGGCGACATGCCCCACGGGAATCTCAGATATAATAGTCATTCCAAGCAAGACAAGCAACTCTGGCTACATTCTGAGGTGCTACTCTCCTATCTCTCTGATCCCTCCCCCACCCTTCCCAGGCGGCTTCATTAACATTGGAATTGCCTGAGCCAGAAGGAGAACAGCTCTGCGGCGGCTTTGCTTTCCCCCCCACTTTTTTTTTTCTCTTTTGGTCTTTTCCTAACCTACTCTTTCAGTCTGAGAGAAGGAACCAAAAAAAAAAAAAAAAAAAAACCCAGGGACCAAAAATCCACCCCTAATTGGACTAAAAACACAGAACCAGCTACAGCCAAGCATATATAATCCAAATCTCAGACTTTCATCCTTACAGGGAACAAGGTGGTGGTTATAACCAACCCAAAGGCAATTCTGATAGGGATCTGACTGCATTTTTTTTTAGCGGATTTTCTGGAAAAACTAGTTTCCCAGTGATGGCTCGGAGACAGCAGTCCATATCAAACCACATAAAGAAGCAGACCATGACAGCTTCTACAACCCCCCAAACAAAAGAATCAAAATCTTTCCCAAAGGAAGATACAATCCTGGAATTACCAGATACAGACTATAAAAAACTAATTTACAGAATGCTTCAAGACATCACAAACGAAATAAGGCAAACTGCAGAAAAAGCCAAGGAACACACTGATAAAACTGTTGAAGAACTCAAAAAGATTATTGAAGAACATAGTGGAAAAAATAATAAGTTGCAAGAATCCATAGAGAGACAGCATGCAGAAATCCAAAAGATTAACAATAAAATTACAGAATTAATTAGACAACGCAATAGGAAGTCAGAGGAGCAGACTCGAGCAATTAGAATGCAGACTGGGACATCTGGTGGACCAGGGAATTAACACCGACATAGCTGAAAAAAAATCAGATAAAAGAATTAAAAAAAAAATGAAGAAACCCTAAGAATCAAGTGGGACTCTATCAAGAAGGATAACTTGCGTGTGATTGGAGTCCCAGAACAGGGAGGGAGGACAGAAAACACAGAGAGAATAGTTGAAGAACTCCTGACAGAAAACTTCCCTGACATCATGAAAGACGAAAGGATATCTATCCAAGATGCTCATCGAACCCCATTTAAGATTGATCCAAAAAGAAAAACACCAAGACATATTATCATCAAACTCGCCAAAACCAAAGATAAACAGAAAATTTTAAAAGCAACCAGGGAGAAAAGAAAGGTTTCCTTCAAGGGAGAATCAATAAGAATAAGTTCAGACTACGCAGCAGAAACCATGCAGGCAAGAAGGGAATGGGACGACATATACAGAGCACTGAAGGAGGAAAACTGCAGGCCAAGGATCATACATCCAGGAAAACTATCTCTGAAATATGAAGGCGAAATTAAGATATTTACAGATAAACACAAGTTTAGAGAATTTGCAAAAACCAAACCAAAGCTACAAGAAATACTAAAGGATATTGTTTGGTCAGAAAACCAATAATATCAGATACCAGCACAACACAAGGTCACAAAACAGAACATCCTGATATCAACTCAAATAGGGAAATCACAAAAACAAATTAAGATTAATTAAAAAAAAAATACTCATAACAGGGAATCATGGAAGTCAATATGTTAAAAATCACAATAATCAAAAAGAGGGACTAAATACAGGAGGCATAGAACTGCCATATGGAGAGTGATACAAGGCGATATAGAACAATACAAGTTAGGTTTTTACTTAGAAAAATAGGGGTAAATAATAAGGTAACCACAAAGAGGTATAACAACTCCATAACTCAAGATAAAAGCCAAGAAAAACGTAACTATTCAACAAACATAAAATCAAACACTACGAAAATGAGGATCTCACAATTTACTAAGAAAAACGTCTCAGCACAAAAAAGTATGTGGGAAAATGAAATTGTCAACAACACACATAAAAAGGCATCAAAATGACAACACTAAACACTTATTTATCTCTAATTACGATGAATGTAAATGGACTAAATGCACCAATAAAGAGACAGAGAGTCTCGGACTGGATAAAGAAACACGATCCGTCTATATGCTGCCTACAAGAGACACACCTTAGACTTAGAGACACAAACAAACTAAAACCCAAAGGATGGAAAAAAGTATATCAAGCAAACAATAAGCAAAAAAGAAGAGGAGGAGCAATATTAATTTCTGACAAAATAGACTTTAGACTTAAATCCACTACAAAGGATAAAGAAGGACACTACATAATGATAAAAGGGACAATTGATCAGGAAGACATACCCATATTAAATATTTATGCACCCAATGACAGGGCTGCAAGATACATAAATCAAATTTTAACAGAATTGAAAAGTGAGATAGACACCTCCACAATTACAGTAGGAGACTTCAACACACCACTTTCGGAGAAGGACAGGACATCCAGTAAGAAGCTCGGTAGAGACACGGAAGACCTAATTACAACAATCAACCAACTTGACCTCATTGACTTATAGAGAACTCTCCACCCAACTGCTGCAAAGTATACTTTTTTTTCTAGCGCACATGGAACATTCTCTAGAACGGACCACATATTAGGTCATAAAACAAACCTTTGCAGAATCCAAAACATCGAAATATTACCAAGCATCTTCTCAGACCACAAGGCAATAAAACAGAAAAACTAGGGAAAAGAAATCAAATACTTGGAAACTGAACAATACCCTCCTGAAAAAAGACTGGGTTATAGAAGACATCAAGGAGGGAATAAGGAAATTCATAGAATGCAACGAGAATGAAAATACTTCCTATCAAAGCCTCTGGGACACAGCAAAAGCGGTGCTCAGAGGCCAATTTATATCGATAAATGCACACATACAAAAAGAAGAAAGAGCCAAAATCAGAGAACTGTCCCTACAACCTGAACAAATAGAAAGTGAGCAACAAAAGAATCCACCAGGCACCAGAAGAAAACAAATAATAAAAATTAGAGCTGAACTAAATGAATTAGAGAACAGAAAAAAAATTGAAAGAATTAACAAAGCCAGAAGCTGGTTCTTTGAAAAAATTAACAAAATTGATAAACCATTGGCCAGACTGACTAAAGAAATACAGGAAACGAAACAAATAACCCGAATAAGAAACGAAAAGGACCACATCACAACAGAACCAACGGAAATTAAAAGAATCATATCAGATTATTACGAAAAATTGTACTCTAACAAATTTGCAAACCTAGAAGAAATGGATGAATTCCTGGAAAAACACTACCTACCTAAACTAACACATTCAGAAGTAGAACAACTAAATAGACCCACAACAAAAAAAGAGATTGAAATGGTAATCAAAAAACTCCCAACAAAAAAAAAAGCCCTGGCCCAGACGGCTTCACTGCAGAGTTCTACCAAACTTTCAGAGACGAGTTAACCCCACTACTACTGAAGGCATTTCAAAGCATAGAAAATGACGGAATACTACCCAACCCATTCTATGAAGCCACCATCTCCCTGATACCAAAACCAGGTAAAAACATTACAAAAAAAGACAATTACAGACCTATATCCCTCATGAACATAGATGCAAAAATCCTCAACAAAATTCTAGCCAATAGAATACAACAACATATCAAAAAAATAATTCACCACGATCAAGTGGGATTTATACCAGGTATGCAAGGCTGGTTTAATATCAGAAAAACCATTACTGTAATCCATCACATAAATAAAACAAAAGACAAAAACCACGTGATCTTATCAATTGATGCAGAAAAGGCATTTCACAAAGTCCAACACCCATTTATGATAAAAACTCTCACCAAAATAGAAATTGAAGGAAAATTGCTCAACATAATAAAGGGCATCTATGCAAAGCCAACAGCCAATATCACTCTAAATGGAGAGAACCTGGGAGCATTTCCCTTGAGACCAGGAACCAGACAAGGATGCCCTTTATCACCGCTCTTATTCAACATCGTACTTGAAGTCCTAGCCAGGGCAATTAGGCTAGACAAAGAAATAAAATTGGCAAGGAGGAAGTAAAATTATCTCTATTTGCAGATGACACGATCTTATACACAGAAAACCCTAAGGAATCCTCCTGAAACTAATAGAAGAGTTTGGCAGAGTCTCAGGTTATAAAATAAACATACAAAAATCACTTGGATTCTTCTACATCAACAAAAAGAACACCGAAGAGGAAATCACCAAATCAATACCATTCACAGTAGCCCCCAAGAAGATAAGATACTTAGGAATAAATCTTACCAAGGATGTAAAAGACCTATACAAAGAAAACTACAAAGCTCTACTACAAGAAATTCAAAAGGACATACTTAAGTGGAAAAACATACCTTGCTCATGGATAGGAAGACTTAACATAGTAAAAATGTCTATTCTACCAAAAGCCATCTATACATACAATGCACTTCCGATCGAAATTCCAATGTCATTTTTTAAGGTGATGGAGAAACAAATCACCAATTTCATATGGAAGGGAAAGAAGCCTCGGATAAGCAAAGCATTACTGAAAAAGAAGAAGAAAGTGGGAGGCCTCACTCTACCTGACTTCAGAAGCTATTATACAGCCACAGTAGTCAAAACAGCCTGGTACTGGTACAACAACAGGCACATAGACCAATGGAACAGAATTGAGAACCCAGATATAAATCCATCCACATATGAGCAGCTGATATCTGACAAAGGCCCAGTGTCAGTTAATTGGGGAAAAGATAGTCTTTTTAACAAATGGTGCTGGCATAACTGGATATCCATTTGCAAAAAAATGAAACAGGACCCATACCTCACACCATGCACAAAAACTAACTCCAAGTGGATCAAAGGCCTAAACATAAAGACTAAAACGATAAAGATCATGGAAGAAAAAATAGGGACAACTCTAGGAACCCTAATACAAGGCATAAACAGAATACAAAACATTACCAAAAATGACGAAGAGGAACCCGATAACTGGGAGCTCCTAAAAATCAAACACCTATGCTCATCTAAAGACTTCTCCAAAAGAGTAAAAAGACCACTTACAGACTGGGAAAGAATTTTCAGCTATGACATCTCCGACCAGCGCCTGATCTCTAAAATCTACATGATTCTGTCAAAACTCAACCACAAAAAGACAAACAACCCAATCAAGAAGTGGGCAAAGGATATGAACACACACTTCACTAAAGAAGATATTCAGGCAGCTAACAGATACATGAGAAAATGCTCTCGATCATTAGCCATTAGAGAAATGCAAATTAAAACTACGATGAGATTCCATCTCACTCCAACAGGGCTGGCATTAATCCAAAAAACACAAAACAATAAATGTTGGAGAGGCTGGGGAGAGATTGGAACTCTTATACACTGCTGGTCGGAACGTAAAATGGTACAACCACTTTGGAAATCTATCTGGCGTTATCTTAAACAGTTAGAAATAGAACTACCATACAACCCAGAAATCCCACTCCTCGGAATATACCCTAGAGAAACAAGAGCCTTTACACAAACAGATATATGCACACCCATGTTTATTGCAGCTCTGTTTACAATAGCAAAAAGCTGGAAGCAACCAAGGTGTCCACCTACAGATGAATGGGTAAATAAATTGTGGTATATTCGCACAATGGAATACTACGCTTCGATAAAGAACAGTGACGAATCTGTGAAACATTTCATAACATGGAGGAACCTGGAAGGCATTATGCTGAGCGAAATTAGTCAGAGGCAAAAGGACAAATATTGTATAAGACCACTATTATAAGATCTTGAGAAATAGTAAAAACTGAGAAGAACACATACTTTTGTGGCTACGAGGGGGGGAGGGAGGGAAGGAGGGAGGGCGGGAGAGGGTTTTTTATTGATTGATTAGTAGATAAGAACTGCTTTAGGTGAAGGGAAAGACAACACTCAATACATGGAAGGTCAGCTCAATTGGACTGGACCAAAAGCAAAGAAGTTTCCGGGATAAAATGAATGCTTCAAAGGTCAGCGGAGTAAGGGCGGGGGTTTGGGGACCATGGTTTAAGGGGACTTCTAAGTCAATTGGCAAAATAATTCTATTATGAAAACATTCTGCATCCCACTTTGAAACGTGGCATCTGAGGTCTTAAATGCTAACAAGCGGCCACCTAACATGCATCAATTGGTCTCAACCCACCTGGAGCAAAGGAGAATGAAGAACACCAAGGTCACACGACAACTAAGAGCCCAAGAGACAGAAAGGGCCACACGAACTAGAGACCTACATCATCCTGAGACCAGAAGAACTAGTTGGTGCCCGGCCACAATAGATGACTGCCTTGACAGGGAGCACAACAGAGAACCCCTGAGGGAGCAGGAGATCAGTGGGATGCAGACCCCAAATTCTCATAAAAAGACCATACTTAATGGTCTGACTGAGACTAGAGGAATCCTGGCGGCCATGGTCCCCAGACCTTCTGTTGGCACAGGACAGGAACCATCCCCGAAGACAACTCATCAGACATGAAAGGAACTGGACAGTGGGGGGGGGGGGGAGAGAGAGAGGCTGATGAAGAGTGAGCTAATTATATCAGGTGGACACTTGAGATTGTGTTGGCATCTCATGTCTGGAGGGGGGGATGGGAGGATAGAGAGAGTGGGAAGCTGGCAAAATTGTCACGAAAGGAGAGACCGGAAGGGCTGACTCATTAGGGGGAGAGCAAGTGGGAGTACGGAGTAAGATGTATGTAAACTTATATGTGACAGACTGACTTGATTTGTAAACGTTCACTTGAAGCTCAATAAAAGTTAATAATAAAAAAAATTTATTAATGCCAAGTGATTTATCTTTAAGTTCAGAAATTATGCCTTCTACTTGCTCAAATCTGCTTCTTTGACTTTCTATTGAGTTGTCTACTTCTGTAATTTTATTGTTAATCTTCGAAATTTCTGATTGTTGTCTGTCTATGGATTTTTCCAGCTTATTAAGTTTTTCATTATGTTCCTGAATAATCTTTTTGATTTCTTGAGTTGCTTTATCTTTGCGTTCCTTGCCTTGTTCTGCATATTGCCTCATTTCCTTCCTAATACCTTGAAGGGTTCTGCACATTAATCTTTTGTGTTCTGTCTCTGGTAATCCCAGGAAGGCACTTTCATCTAGAAGGCCCCTGGATTCTTCATTTTGATAGTTTTTTGAGATGATCACGGTCTGTTTGTTTACGTGACTTTATATTGACTGTTGTCTCTGAGCCATCTATAAATTATTGTATTGGTTTATTTTATGTTTGCTTACTGTCTCCTAGCTTCTTGCTTTGTTTTGTTTTGATATGCCCAAATGGGTTGCTTGAGTGAGCCAGCTTGATTAATTTTGACTTTGGAGCTCTGATGTCCTGTCCTCAGAAGATTAGAGCTATTATCAGATATATCAGTCTAGGAGTCCATGCACTTTTCTTGTATGAATTCAGCTCAGGTGTACAGGTAGCTGATCATCAAGTGTGTGGTACAGGCTCTGCTCTATAGTCATAGAGGTGTAGGAGTGATTGGTGTAGGTACTAGTATCTGGTTGCAGCAGGGGGTCACCCTCTGAACAAGGCAGGGGGCAGAGGCTCATCCCCCATGTGTCTCTGACAAAAGCATGTCCCTGTTCCCTAGAGTGTACAGGTGGGCGGGTTCTGCAGACAGACCATGGGCACCCAATGTTTTTGGTTGTAAGGACTGGGAGGTACCAGTTACCCTTATACCTCTGTTGTGGGTGGCTGGATGACCTGAGCGGAGCTACCAGTCATTAGGCCACTGATGTGGTAGGTGAGGACCTTCTTTAACAGGCAAAGCAACGTCAAACATCAATCACCCACCTCTCCGCCACACAGCTGAAAGGGTTGGAGTCTGCCAACAAAGGCCCACACAGGTCCATGCAGAGGGGAAAGGTGCTCAAAGTCCATGGACTGTTTATGCCTGGACAGGAGCCACTTCTGTCCTGAGCTTCTCCGGTTAGTGTAGCTGGCAAATTATCTTTTCCCCTAGTTGAAAATTTATCAGCAAGGCAGGGAGGATGGCTCTAGGCGCTCAGCAGTGCCTATCTCAGGCCCAGGGAATTCAGCCACTGAAGCCTGCTTGGAAGCGGTGGGAGGCTGTAAAATATACACAAGTACTTAGCTTTTGCTGAGAGTGCCGTTCTTCTCTGGTTCCAGAGGTGTGAGTAGGCTGTGTTGCTGGCTGACTCTCCCTGAGGAAACTGCGGCCCAACGCTAGTACCAGTCTTCCACTGCCACTCCCGGGAATGGAATGATGCCTGAGGGCTCCCTGTGATTCAGGTCTGGTAACTCATCTCCACTTTTGAACCATCTCTTCCTTCCCCTGCCCCTCAGCTCGTTTTCTAAGCTTGCCTCTGATGTTCAGGGCTCCTAGCTTGTCATAAATGTACTCATTTCACTTGTTTTTTTGGGTCTTTGTTGTAAAGAGGGCTCACTGAAAGCGTCTGTGTATTCCGCCATCTTGGCTCCACCTCTGCGTCTAAGTTCTTAAATGCTAGCAAGCAGCCATCTATGATGCATGATTGGTCTCAGCCCACCTGGAGCAAATGAGAATGAAGAACACCAAAGCCACGTGGCCAAAATGGGGCCAAGAGACAGAAAGGGCCACATAAACCAGAGACTACATCAGCCTGAGTCCAGAAATGCTGGATGGTGCCCAGCTACAACATATGACTGCCCTGACAGGGAACACAATAGAGAATCCCCAACGGAGCAGGAGAATCGTGGGATGCAGGCCTCAAGTTCTCGTTAAAAGAAAACAGACTTAACGGTCTGACTGAAACTAGAGAGACCCCCTAGGTCATGGTCCCTGGACCTTCTGCTAGCCCAAGACTGGCACCATTCCCAAAGCCAACTCTTCAGAAAGGGATTAGACTGGAGTATAAGACAAAAAATGATACTGCTGAGGAGTGAGCTTGTTGGCTCAAGTAGACACATGAGACTATGTGGGCAGCTCCTGTCTGGAGGCAAGATGAGAAGGTAGAGGGGGACAGGAGCTGGTTGAATAGACATGCGGAATACAGGGTGGAGAGTAGGAGTGTGCTGTCTCCTTAGGTAGAGAGCAGCTAGGAGTACACAGTAAGGCGTATATAAGGTTTTGACTGACTTGATTTGTAAGCTTACAGTTAAAGTACAATAAAAAAGAAAATGAACAAACAAACAAACAAAACTGAAAACTTCCCAGGTATTGTTCATTGTCAGGAAAGTGTACTAAAAAAAAAAAAAAAAAAAAAAACTGTGGTATATCCATAGACAGTAACACAGCTCAGCAATAAGAAGGGAGAGCTCCCTTATTAGCAATTGTATAATAACTGAGAATACTTCTTAAGCAGGCTCATTTGTTTTAGGAGGGCACCAAACATCACCTTGCTGTGGTTCTGCATCATGAAGTTGGCTTATCAAAGGCTAAATTAACCATGTAACTGGTTCATGTCTAGTTGTAAGGTTTACAAACATGGTAAAAATCCAATGCTTGTTAGGAAATCAGTTTCTTTAATGAAGAAGGAAAAAAAAAAAAAACACCCAGGGGAGGACCCTCGGGAGGTTCTGGGGTCACCTCAAAAAAACGGGGGAAAAAAAAGGTTGTCTTCTCATGAAATGACCCTGAATTCCATTCACAACATAAATCTCTGATTGTTAATATATAAAGGAATAATTCCTGCTTCCCTTCCAGTAGGGAGAGATGAATGACATGTGCATGTACTAAAATCATCAGGAGCATCTTCACATCTTTTCTACTGGACTCCATCTCTAAAAATGTTGCATCATTTATTTTACCAAGTCGAGACTTAACACAACTTTTGAAATCTTCACTTTCAGAAAGACATCCAAAATTAAATATAGGGAAAATCATCATTCATATGGAGTAACATCTAGATCAGAAAATGTCCTATGGAACTGATCATTTGTCTGCAACTCTGAGGCTTCATTATGTCCTCACAAGCAACTTCACACTCTGGATTACTGAGTCATCAGAGCTTAACATTTCCTTTCTTTTGTAGTCTGATCGTCTATAAGATTCTACGATCCTTTGAGACCTTTCCAAAATGTCTCAATTAAAGCAATAGGGGCCTGAGTATCCTTTCCTAAAAGCGCAATATTAAACACTAATAAGGTTCCATTTGCTCTACTCTATGCAATTTATTTTCTTAGCATGTTTTTCTTAGGACACAGAGTTGTCAACTAACTGTCACAAGTTCCATGGCTCTCCATGTGAAATAACTCAGTCTTGAGAGGAACAATTGGTCTTCCCAGGAAGATTGGAAGATTGGTCTTCTCCTAAAACTTGAAATAGGTCAAAATGAAATGGAATGCATGAACATAGATATCCTAGGCATTAATGAGCTGAAATGGACTGTTACTGACCATTTTGAATCAGACAATCATATGTTCTGCTGTGCTGGAAATGACAACTTGAAGAGGAATGGCTTCGCATTCATCATCAGAAAAAATGTTGCAAAATCTTTCCTGAAGTACAATGCTGTCAGTGATAGGATAATATCCACACACCTACAAAGAAGACCAGTTAATATGACTATTATTCAAATTTACACTCTAAACACTAAGGCCAAAGATGAACAATTTGAAGATTTTTTACCAACTTTTGCAGTCTGAAATTGATCAAACACGCAATCAGGATGCATTGAGAATTACTGGTGATTGGAATGCAGAATTTGGAAACAAAGTGGAAGGATTCATAGTTGGATTACATGGTATTGGTGATAGAAATGATGCCAGAGATTGCATGATAGAATTTTGCAAGACCAATGACTTCTTCATTGCAAATACCTTTGTTCAAGAACATAAACAGCAACTATACAAGTGGACCTTGCCAAATAGAATACACAGGAATCAAATCGACTACACCTGTGGAAAAAGACAATGGAAAAGTTCAATATCATCAGTCAGAATTAGGCCAGAATCCAACTGTGAAAAAGGTTATCAATTGCTCATATACAAGTCCAAAATGAAGCTGAAGAAAATTAAAACAAGTCCACGAGAGCCAAAGTGCAACCTTGAGTATATCCCACCTGAAATTAGAGACCATCTCAAGCATAGATTTGATGCATTGAACACTAACGACTGAAGACCAGATGAGTTGCGGAAAGACATCAAGAACATCATGAATGAAGAAAGCAAGTGGTCATTAAAAAGATAGGAAAGAAAGAAAAGACCAAAATAGATAGCAGAATAGACTATGAAACTTACCCCTGGAACATCAAGTAGCTAAAGAAAAAAGTAGAAATGATGAAGTAAAAGAGCTGAAAAGAAGATTTCAAAGGGTGGCTCAAGAAGACAATGCATTGGGATGACACGTGCAAAGACCTAGAGTTAGAAAACCAAAAGGGAAGAACACACTTGGCATTTCTCAAGCTGAAAAAACTGAAGAAAAAATTCAAGCTGCAAGTTTCAATACTGAAGGACTCTACAGGGAAAATATTAAATGATGCTGGAAGCATCAAAAGAAGACAGAAGGAATACAGAGAGTCACTATACGAAAAAGAATTGGTAAATGTTCAACCATTTCAGGAGGTAGCATATGATCAGGAACTGATGGTACTGAAGGAAGAGGTCCAAGCCGGTGAAAATTCATATAATTTTCACTAGTTCCAAGAAATATTCCAAGTTCTTCTATGTATCGTCTTGTTTAATCCTCATAAAACCCTGTGAGCAAGTGTATCTGTCAGAGTGGGCTAGGGTTCCACCCTACAGCCCCTGTGGCTTCAAGCAACAGAGGTTTATTTTCACTCTAGACATATGTTCATGGTGAGCCAGAGGGGTGCTGGAGGCAAAGATTCCTCATCGTAGTCACTCAGGGGCCCAGGCTATGATGGCAGCCATCTGGAATGTTGCTGTTCAACACGGTAGAGGAAAGACGTGCATGTGGAAGTCAAAATGCCGTGGCGATTTACCTAAATAACTGATTGGGTCATAAAATAAAGAATATTGCCTATGAGTACTAAGCTTCTTTAAAAAAAAAAAAAAAATCCATAAGAAGCCAAATGGTCAACAACTACTCTAAATTGGACGAGAAGGTAAGGGGACAGGAAAACTAGATTACTGGAAACAAAACAAAACAGAAATAATGGGAATGTTGACACATTGTGAAAAATGTAACCTATGTCACTGAATGATTTGTGTAGAAATTGTTAAACTGAAACCTAAATTTCCGTGTAAACTTTCACAGAAAACACAATAAAATATTTCTTAGAAGTGCTGTGCTTGCCACCACCAAAATGGAGACGTTGTACTGAGTCCTGTTCTTAGTGCTGGAATGCCCCAGCCTGAAACTGAAGAAGCTGACCTGGGGGCACATGCAGTTGGCCATGATGGTGTACAATCTGGTGGTGGTGTCTTACTTCCTCATCAGTGGAGGAATACTTTATAACGTTATTGTGGAACCTCCATGTGTTGGCGCTATGACTGATGAACGTGGGCATCAGAGGCCAGTAGCTTTCTTGACCTACAGAGTAAATGGACAATATATTATGGAAGGACTCACATCCAACTTCCTGTTAACATGGGAGGGGGGGTTTAGGTTTCTTAATCCTGGACCTATCCAACTCACCAAATATTCCAGAACTCAATAGATTTCTTTTATTCACTGAATTTGCCTGTGTCCTATTGAATTTTGGGTGGGGGGGGGCAGGGTATTCATGAGAATGAAGCTGCTGAGCTATCTGATGGGTTAGATTGTCCTCTATAAATACTATGGTCCTCTATATAGAGGCAGTTAATATTTTTCTTTTCATAGAGAACACTAACAGTGATCGTTATGGAGATGGAACTGATAGGCTTTTCATCTTTCAGTTTCAGTTTTCCATCTTTTCCAATCATTCATACTCCCGAACAATATTACCCTCTAAAAGAAAAAAAAAAAAATTAGAATCTTTATGGGTTTTCACATTTTTTTCTTGTATGTGATGTTTTACCATTTTTGAGCTTTCTCTTCAAAATAAGGAAGAAACAAATTCACGAACAAGGGAAAAATCATTAGGAGATGTGCCCAGAACTCTTTTTGCCCTCCAGGATGCTAAGCTCAAGGGAGGAAAACATGTCTTTGCTTGAGGCCTATATTTTTATATTATTAAAAAAAAAAGTAAAAACTCCCATTGTGATGCACTATCATTCTCTGAGGGAAGGAAAACATTTATCTATATCTCATTGTTCCCCTCTTTCTCACTTTCGAGCAGATAGAAAAACAAAATAATCCTGGTGAATAAAATTCTGGAAATAACATAATGTGCTATAAATAGGAATGTATTATAGAAAACCTCTTCAAAAAAAATCATGCATTTATTGCAGAAAATGAGAGATTAGCACAAACAATTTCACCAGAATTCTTCATTGATTTATTGTTTCCATAAGGATTACTTGGATCAACTATGCGCAATTTTTACGTCATATACAAAGGATTCAAAATAATAAATCGAAATTCTGTTCTCAAGATATCACTGGCAACAAAGAAGCAGACAAAAGAAAGTAAGCTACATTTTATTGCTTGCTGTGAAAGGGATATTGCTGAGTACTTAGGGGAAGAAGAAGAAGAAGGTATAACTGATCGTGTCTGCAGCTGAGAGAAGTCATCTTTAAAAGGATGCTTTTTATCTTTAGGGACATATATATGGCATACGTAATGTCTCTTCTCAGTACAGACTTCATCCTGATATACCTGAGGTTGGGCAAAAGGGTTGCAAGGAAGTTAAATAAATTATACAGGGAACAGAAGACGATGAATTCCATAGGGTTAATTAGGTTCAAAAGAAGGTGGAATTCAAAATGTAGTAGAACCAGATGCACTGTAGTTTGGTCACCAGCCTGGCTCAGGTATCTTAGTATGGAGAAAACACAGTCAACATGAGATTGCTGCAGAGTAAGACTTCGGAGGAAAAAGAAGGAATGGGAGATTATAAGGAGGAATGGAAACTGACAGAATTAGAAAGGAAATGAAGCAGCCAACCTGATAGATTTTGAGTAATGTGAGTGGAGTTTATGAAAAGCTTAAAGATAAGCAAAAGGAAATGAGAGAGTCAGAGCAAGATGTATAAGAGAGATGTTAACATTAAAGTTTTGGGAGATGAGGAAATTACAAATGATTAAAAATCATATGCTGTAAAAATAAACAATACACTCATGACTTTGGAGTATGTTTCTGAAATGAAACCTACGTTCAGGTCAAGGAATGCTCTGAGAGGCATTGATTTTGTATCAGCTTTGTGTGTATATGAATTGTTGGTAGAAGTGGGGATAAAGAAGAAATCTCTGAACCAAGTGGCAATGTCTTCAACAAATGGGTAAAAGTCCACTGACTGCTGGTAAATGACAGAGTTGATAGAAAGAATCAGGAGGGAATACAATATCACGAATGGTAAAAGAATTCATTCCCGGAAAGTGAGGTCACCATAGTCAGAAAGTTGCTATGGGAAAGTGTTTTCTCATCCTCACACTTTCATCCACAGCTCAGTGACAAAAGATTACAGTTTTGATCTGGTTATTTTATAACTTTAAGAATGGCAATAGGTTAACAAAAAGTAAAGTGTAAAGTGCACTTTACCAGCCTTTCTTTTGAGAAAATTATACCTACTTACATATCAGTGGGATAACTACAGTATTTAGTAATAACAAAAAAAAGGAGATGGCATACATCAGAAATAGTAAAATTTTATTGTGTCTATGAGAATGTGAAAATCTGATTACTATATGAAAGAGGTGGTTAGTAGTTAAATATATTGTTTTTAGTATTTTTTTTTTATGAGAATGTGAAAATCTGATTACTATATGAAAGAGGTGGTTAGTAGTTAAATATATTGTTTTTAGTTGCCATGGAGTTGATTTCAACATATGGCAACCACATGTGTGCAGAGTAGAACTGCTCCATAAGATTTTGGAGGGTGTGACTTTCAGAAGCAGATGCCAGGCCTCTGGGTGAGTTTGAAATACCAACCTTTCAGTTAGTAGTCTGGTGTTTAACCATTTGCACCACCCAGTTAAGCATATTTGTGTCAAATAATGAGGGAAACAGATGCCAGGCCTCGGGGTGGGTTTGAACTGTCAACCTTTCAGTTAGGCCGTTTGCACCGCCCACTTAAGTATATCTACGTCCAACAATGAGGGAAGAATCAACATGAAACAAAAGACATGGAGTTTCTTTCATTGTCCCACAACCACTTTCCTAGACACCTTTGCCTGAGAGTTCTGTAAACGGTTTCAGAAAAGCAAGACACCCAGTGAAGGTTTTGATAGGTAAGGGAGAATACTGCTACCTCCTCTAGAGAAAATAGCAAGTGTGAGCTGCTATGAGGAAGGGACCTGGAACCCAATTCACAAGCACTGGGCTCTGAAGAACATCCTAGGTTAGCTAGAGACTGTATCAAGTGATCAGCAAGAGACCAAAGGATAAATATTTAACCCCAGGAATACTTGTGAATATCAATATAAAAAATGTATTCTTGCAAGAGGAAAGGAAAAGGAAATAATGAGATCTGTCACCGGGGGTATAAGTTTCAGATTGTGAAGAAAATTATCCAATAAAAGTGAATATTTCTAGCGGTTCAGTGTAAATATTATGATTTCTAACATAAATAAATCGAATTCACAAAACCAAATATCAATTGTATGATTACGGTGGACAAAACAATGCATTGGCAAAATAAAAAAAAAAAAAATGATGTCCTTATTCAAAGAACGTGCATTTTGATTTTGAGAAAGAAATCATTTTTTCTTGAAAGTACTTGAGATTGGTCTAACCAGCCTATCTGTGTGAATATCCAAAGAGTATATCAAAAAATAGGAGCCTCTTGGGCACAATGGCTAAGTGCTGGACTGCTGACATAAAGTTGATGTTCTGAACTCACCCAGCAGCTCTGCAGGAGAAAAGATCTGGCAATCTGCTCCTGTAAAGATTACAGTCTAGGAAACCTTATGGGGCACTTCTACTCTGTCATAAGGGTTGCTATAAGACAGAATTAACAGCACACAATAAACAACAACCTTATCATAAATAAAAGATGCAATTGGAAAGTTTTCAAGCAAGCAGGGTCTGAAATGTGCTCTATTATATACACACTCACACTCAAGCACACACACGCACACATATCCTTGAGAATGAGATGGTCTCTACAATGTAATATTTTGCTCTTCTAGATTCATTGGGAAGATGGAAAGGGGAAACCTAACAGTTATCAGTGAATTTGTCCTTCTGGGACTTTCCAGCTCTGCAGAAAGCAACACCTCCTGTCTGTACTGTTCCTCTGTATGTACTTAGTCACCGTGTCAGGGAACATGCTCATCATCTTGGCTATTGGCTCTGACTCTCGCCTCCACTCCCCTGTGTATTTCTTTCTTAGCAACTTGGCCTTTGTTGACATTTGTTTTACTTCCAATATAGGCCCCCAAATGGTAGTGAACAGTTTGGCTGGTAAAAAAACTATCTCTTTCTCAGCCTGCCTCACTCAGCTTTTCTTCTTCATTTCTTTTGTGAATACGGGCAGCCTCCTTCTCTGTGTGATGGCCTGTGATAGGTATGTGGCAATACGCCACCCTTTACATTATACCACCCTAATGACTCTTCGCCTCTGTGTCCAGCTGGTGGCCGGACTCTGGGTAGTTACCTATCTTCATGCCCTCCTACACACTGTCCTAATAGCACGTCTGTCCCTCTGTGCCTCCAACGTCATCCATCATTTCTTCTGTGATCTCGACCCACTACTACAGCTCTCTTGCTCCGACGTTTCCTTCAATGTGATGGTCATTTTTACAGTGGGAATTCTATTGGCTCTCACGCCCCTTATCTGCATCCTCATATCTTATGGATTTATCTTCTCCACCATCCTGAAGATAACTTGTACTCAAGGGAAGCAGAGAGCCTTTTCCACCTGTATCTGCCACCTGTCAGTGGTGGTGCTGTTCTATGTCACAGCCAGTGCTGTTTACTTCAGCCCCTCCTCCTCTCATACCCCTGAGAGGGACACTCTGTCAGCCATCATGTATACCGTGGTGACTCCGATGCTGAATCCTTTCATCTACAGTCTAAGGAATAAGGATATGAAGAGAGCACTTCAGAAAACATTTCATAAGGGCAGAGTCTTTTATAAAAAATCACAAACTCCCAGGCTGAATTAAACCAATGAGTTTGGTGATAAAATAAAATGTATTTCTAGGGGAAATGAGAGCAGCCAACTGTTATTAAATGCATTTTTAATGACGGAATGTGTGCTATTCATTTCATCTGGACATAACATTTAAACACTTGATTAAAGGTATGAGATTTTGAGATCTGTTTCTCAGATAATGAAAGTGACTAGGGGAAGTCACATGGTGTGCATGCAGCTCACAGATTGTAAGCGTCTTAGTCATTTAGTGCTGCTGTAACAGAAATACCACAAGAGGATGGCTTTAACAAATGGTTGTTCATTCTCTTACAGTCTGGAAGGCTTGAAGTCCGAATTCAGGGCATCAGCTCCAGTGGAAGGATTTCTCTGTCAGCTCTAAAGGAAGGTCCCTGTCATCAATCTTGCCCTGGTCAAGGAGCTTCTCGGGCACAGGGACCCCAGGTCCAAAGGATGTGATCTGCTCCAGGTGCATCTTTCAGAGGTCCCCAACTCTCTGCTTGCTTCCCTTTCCTTTCATCTCTTGTAAGATAAAAGTTGGTGCAGATCACACCCCAGGGAAACTCCCTTTACATTGGCTCAGAGATGTGACCTTAGTAAAGTGTTATAATCCCACCCTAATCCTCTTTAACATAATCTATTCTTGCCTTATTAAGCACAGACAGAGATTAGGATTTACAACACAGGAAAATTACAATCACAAAATGGAGGACAACCACACAATACTGGGAATCATGGGCTAACCAATTTGACATATATTCGGGGGGTCATAACGCAATCCATGACAGTAAGTAAAGGAAGAGTCTCTGACTTCAATACATATATGCCCTAGTGATGAGATGTAAGTCTCTATGATGACTTTTCTAGATATTAAGATAACTTGTGATGAAATTAATATTTATGAGTTCAGATTTTTAGTTAAATAGACACAGACTCCACAACTAGATATTCAACTTAGCAGAGTAGTGAGGCCATCTCATTTTAAATACTACATTCTCTTAAAAATTTTTCAAAGAATTTATTTGTTTTAGAGAATATGTGTTTTCCTCCAACTGCCTCTCCCTACAAACACAGCCCATGATGTTATTCTTTTGACCCATGTCCTTGTAATACTTCATTGGTCACAGAATCTCTTTCCCAGCTGTAGCCACAGGCCAGATATCAGCTGATCTCTTTCCACTAGGATTATTGAGTGCATTTCAGGTTTGGAGAAAGTTTGTTTTTGCTTTTTTTTTTTTTTTTTTTTAATTTAAGATGGAAGGGTATTTTTCTTTTCTTTTAGTCAAGTATGTGCCTTCCATCTGTAGAAAACATCAACTTCTTTCAAGAGGAAGCCACATACCCAATACCATGGGTTTTATTTTATTCTATGTCCACAAAACAATCATACAGAGTATGCCAACATTATTATATTGGGGGAGGTTATTCAATCTAATAAACTCCATGTTGGGTATTGACATTCCAATTCAACATCATTGTATGTTCAACCCACCCAGGTTCCTTTTTTACATTCTCACATCCTGGGATGAGTTAAGGTCATGCCTACCTGACCTTTTCCAACCTTAAAAAATCTCAGCTATGGCATCTTTGTAAATGATGGCTTGAGTGAAGACATATGTTCTATAAACATACACACATACACACCTTCTCAAAGAAAATCAAATACATACAGGCCTACCAAAACTTAATTCAGGAAAAAAGAAAAAATACTAATGTGTCTTCCAAAAATGCAACAAAACTTGTTAAAATATTTTATATCTTCTAACTTATTTACCAGAAGTCCCTGGGTCGTGCAAACAGCTAAGCACTCAACTACTAGCTGAAAGGTTGACAGTTCGAATGTACCCAGAGATACCTTGGAAGACAGACCTATCATGTGCTTCCAGAAGGTCACAGCCTTGAAATCCCTATGGAGCAGTTCAGCTCTATACACATGGGTTTGCCGTAAGTCGAGATCAACTCCACAGCAACTAACAACAATAAGATATTTATCTAATTTACAATGTCTAATAAAGAATACAGATTCACTCAATTAAGAAACAAAAGATTATAGAGAGAGAGAGCGCGTGCATTGGTAAGGTTATTTGTAACTTAACAGCTTTAACCAGTAACAATGACTATTTGCTTTATGCTTGTATAGCTCAATGACCGCCTGTTCCAAAGGCAAATTCAATTCCTCACTATGGATTTACATGCAAGAAACTGCTTGGGTTTGTGTGAATGATGGAATCCAAGCTCCTCCAAGCACCTATTTGCTTCACTTTTTGCTGAACCTTATCATTAAATAGGGGGATGTTTGTGAAACATTTGAAGAGGATAATATAGAATTTTCCATTTCTCATAGTTGTGTCACTTCAGCTGATTATTTAGAGAAAAAAGAGGTCAAGTAATTAGAGTTACATCACTATATTGATTTGAAGAGGTTATTAAAGGATCACAGATTAATGTACAAAATTTGGACTAACCTAGGGAAGAAAGAAATTATGCATAGAATGAAAAGAATAATTTTATAATTTTATTCCTTACTTGATAAAAGAGACATTGGTCATATAACACTGAAAGCATGAGGTGATGAGCACTATGCACATGGTCCCCAAGGATTTTTTCCAGGTAGATGAAAGCCTTCATTTAACTTTTTAAGGTCAAGTAGGAGGTAGTTAGGATGATTTTTTGCTGTCTTATAGGAAGAAAAAAACAAACAAACAGAAAACAATAATTAGAGAAGTCTACAGATTGCAAGGTCCAAAAGTAAGTCTGTGTGAATGGAGCTGGTGTTATCTAGGAAAGAGTGGATAGTAATAAAAAAACATTGACAATAGAGCCAGGAAGTCCTAAATAACACAAGAGTTTAGTTAGAGTAACAGGAAACTAGGAAAATCAAAGTAAAACAATGATAAGGCAAAAAAATGATACATACATATATAAAAAAAATTCCCAGAAGAAAAGCAGATTTAACTTTTTTTTTTTTTTGTAATTTCATTTTTAAGATTCGAAAATAATCACTGACTGCAGGGTTAGATAGATTCTAACATAATTGTACCATCTATGGGCGACTATGGGTCAGAACCGAATCAATGGCAATGAGTTTGATTTTTTTTTTTTTTTATGATTTCCTCATATCAAATAAAGGGCCAAACATGCATTAGAAGGTAAGTCAACCATGCCCTTTTCTTCTACTAATCTTGTCAGTGGGCTGCCCCCTGCAACACACATATACACACACCAGAAAAGTACTCAGAAGCTAGACATGTGTTCTGTGGTCATTAAAAAGACAAAGGTTAGAAACAGGTGGAAACTGACCGTAATGACAAGGAGTACTGCCTATTGTGGGAGTGAGCTGCATTTCCCTCTGAGAGTTTGCCTTATGCTGGGTTCTCTAGAGAAACAAAGTTGGTAAAGTATATAAATATATATAAAGAAATTTATGTCAAGGAAATGCAGTTGTAGAGGCTGGAATGTCCTAAGTCCATGGTTCAGGATAGAGGCTTCTCCTGATTCATGTAGCCTCAGGGGCTGGTGAACCCAAGATCAGCAGGCCAGAGAGCAAGGCTCTCGCTCCCAGCCTATGAGGATCAATGAATCCCAAGATCGGCAGACAAGACTGTACAGGTAAGCTGCTAGCTCAAGCCCCAAGAACTGGAGGTCAGAAAAGAGGAGCCAATTGCAGGATCCAGAGTGAGCAAAAAGCCCCTAAGTCCTGCCAGAATGTCTGCTTATATTTGAAACTCCCTTTCAACTGCTTGGCTACTCACAGCAGATCCCATCATAGGGGTGATCACATATCAAATCTCAACAAGGAAGTGATCACAACATTACATGACTGCCAAAACACTGAGAATCATGGCCTAGCCAAGTTGACACACATTCTTAATCAGAGAGTCCTAGGGCACATATGTAGAAAGCATATGTGTGTGACGATAGCTCTTAGTACATTTAAATACGTTTTAAATAAACACACTTAAAATAGTAATAACGGAAGATTTTGTCTTCCTGCTTTTTAATCTTGCTGTTGTAATTAAATGAGCATTGTTTTGCAAAAGAAATTAATAACTAGAATGGTGGAAGAAAATTTAGAACCCTAATGCAGACCCATTTATAAATGGCAATTTAATGTATGTCTACATTTATATTTTAATGAAATCTAAACATTATAGTTTATTTAGTAAACCTAACTGACTTACCAGGTGGAAGAAAAAATATTACACCACAGATACATAAACAATGATTAAAGATATAAATGTTAATAATAATAATAGTAGCGTTAAGAAAAAAGACTGGAGAACTTTCAGGTGTTTAGTGGCTTTATTACGCAATAGAGAATTCACAAAAAAATTAGAGTTCGATAGATCACAAATTCTCTAAAACACTGAGTAAAGCAAAAATCACTCTGATAAATTAGGACTACTAACGTATTTTACAAAAATAACATGCACCTTCAACATTTGTTTGCCAACCACGTCCTTCTCTTTGGAAGGTATTTTCATAAACACACTATGCTAAATTTTACAGCAACATATTAGAAAAACTGCATAATAGCACCTCTGAAAATACCTTGTGGGTTGAGTTAGAGGTTGGCAAACAAATGTAGAAGTTGTGCTATTTGCATAGAAATATGGTATTTGTAATACACATGTACAGAAAGGAAGGAAGAAAATAGAACCTATTTCATATATATCCTGTTGAGGGATCCAGCACAATTCATTTAATTATCAAACTATAACGTTCCAGCAGTGCCAAGCTCCTAAGAATTACCTAAGAAAACTTTATTGCTGAGAAGTGCACAGCTCGTGTTCTCTCTCTCTTATTTAAATTCGAACTATAAAAAATAAATAGAAGTAGGGGGGCCAATATGGCTGACTAGGTAGACGCTACCTCGGATCCCTCTTGCAACAAAGACTCGGAAAAACAAGTGAATCGATCACATACATAACAATCTACGACCCTGAACAACAAACACAGATTTAAAGAGTTGACATGAATGACAGGGACGGAGAACGAACAAATACGGGGAAGCAGCGACTGTTTTCGGAGCCTGGAGCCAGCGTCCCAGTCAGGTAACCTTGGCGCCGGGCTTAGGACTGGGCCCAGGAGAGCTGAACACAAAATCTTGTGACGGCGCAAACAAGGGGCACAGCCCTACCTCCCTGAACTGACCCCGGGAGGGGGCCCAGCCGGTCCGCGTGGGTGGCGTGGTGACGCGGCTGGTGGGAGAACTCCCCGGGAAGCAGTGACTGGTTTTGGAGCCGGGAGTGCAGCGTCCCAGCCGGGGAACCTTGGCGCCGGGCTTTGCACTGGGCGCAGGGGAGCTGAACACGGCATCTACTCACGGCACAAACACGGGGCGCAGCCCTACTCCCCTAAACTGACCCCGGGAGGGGGCCCAGCTGGTCCGCGGGGACGGCGCGGTGGTGCGGCTGGCGGGATGAGAAGTCCCCGGGAGGCAGTGACTGGTTTTGGAGCCGGGAGTGCAGCGTCCCAGCAGGGGAACCTTGACGCTGGGCTTTGGACTGGCAGCGGAGGATCTGACCACGGCTTTAGTGGGCCAGACCCTCGGGGGCAATCTCCACAGAGCCAGCACACATAGGCGACAGATAAAATAGTCATCCCAAGGAAGATAAGCAACTTTGGCTATGTTCCGGGGTGCTACTCTCCTGTTTTTCTGAATCCCCCCCTCCCCTTCCCAGGTGGCTTCATTAACATTGGAATTTCCTGAGCCAGAGGGAGAACGGCTCCGGCTCCGCGGCGGCTTTGCTTTTCCCTTTTTTTTTGGTCTTTTCCTAACCCATTCTTCCGGCCTGAGAGAAGCAATGACAAAAAACCCAGAGACCAAAAATCCTTCCCTAATTGGACTAAAAACGCAGAACCAGCTCCAGCCAAGCATATATGATCCAAATCTCGGGCTTTCATCCTTACAGGGAACAAGGTGGCGGTTATAATCCAAAGGCAGTTCTGATAGGGATCTGACTGCATTTTTTTTATCGGATTTACTGGAAAAACAAGTTTCCCAGGTCTGATATCTCTGCTTATTCAACAGAGTCCCAACTGACCCACAACAGGGAACTGAGGGCTGAAGCTCCCCCCAGACCACCCAGCCTCTTGCCTTAGGGGTCTAAGGAGGGTGACACCTACCAATCAGTAGAGGTACTTACATTGGAGGCCTAAGGTACAGCTGCAGTGCCCTCCCACCAAGGTGCTATAGGAATAGAGACACACCTACCTCACTGACACTTGGGGGAAGCCTGTCAGCATCCTGCCCCCCCGGAGTGTGAACCCCAGCTGCCACCTGTATTTAGTCCCTCTTTTTGATTATTGTGATCTTTTACGTATTGACTTCAATGATTCCCTGTTATGAGCTTTTTTTTTTGAATTAATTTTAATTTGTTTTTGTGATTTCCCTATTTGAGTAGATATCAGGATGTTCTGTTTTGTGACCTTGTGTTGTGCTGGTATCTGATATTATTGGTTTTCTGACCAGACAATTTCCTTTAGTATTTCTTGTAGCTTTGGTTTGGTTTTTGCAGTTTCTCTAAACTTGTGTTTATCTGTAAATATGCTGCCTACAAGAGACACACCTTAGACTTAGAGATACAAACAAACTAAAACTCAAAGGATGGAAAAAAATACATCAAGCAAACAATAAGCAAAAAAGAAGAGGAGTAGCAATATTAATTTCTGACAAAATAGACTTTAAAGTTAAATCCACCACAAAGGATAAAGAAGGACACTACATAATGTTAAAAGGGACAATTGATCAGGAAGATATAACCATATTAAATATTTATGCACCCAGTGACAGGGCTGCAAGATACATAAATCAAATTTTAACAGAATTGAAAAGTGAGATAGACACGTCCGCAATCATAATAGGAGACTTCAACACACCACTTTCGGAGAAGGACAGGACTTCCAGTAAGAAGCTCAAGAGAGACACGGAAGATCTAATTACAACAATCAACCAACTTGACCTCATTGACTTATACAGAACTCTCCACCCAACTGCTGCAAAGTATACTTTTTTTTCTAGCGCACATGGACCATTCTCTAGAATAGACCACATATTAGGCCATAAAACAAACCTTTGCAGAATCCAAAACATCGAAATATTACAAAGCATCTTCTCAGACCACAAGGCAATAAAACTAGAAATTAATAACAGAAAAACTAGGGAAAAGAAATCAAATACTTGGAAACTGAACAATACCCTCCTGAAAAAAGACTGGGTTATAAAAAAAATTTTATTTTTATTTTTTATAGAAGACATCAAGGAGGGAATAAGGAAATTCACACAATGCAATGAGAATGAAAATACTTCCTATCGAAACCTCTGGGACTCAGCAAAAGCAGTGCTCAGAGGTCAATTTATATCGATAATTGCACACATACAAAAAGAAGAGCCAAAATCAGAGAACTGTCCCTACAACTTGAACAAATAGAAAGTGAGCAACAAAAGAATCCATCAGGCACCAGAAGAAAACAAATAATAAAAATTAGAGCTGAACTAAATGAATTAGAGAACAGAAAAACAATTGAAAGAATTAACAAAGCCAAAAGCTGGTTCTTTGAAAAAATTAACAAAATTGATAAACCATTGGCTAGACTGACTAAAGAAATACAGGAAAGGAAACAAATAACCCGAATAAGACGGATATAGAAGCATATAGACGGATCGTGTTTCTTTATCCAGTCCGAGACTCTCTGTCTCTTTATTGGTGCATTTCGTCCATTTACATTCAGCGTAATTAGAGATAAATAAGTGTTTAGTGTTGTCATTTTGATGCCTTTTTATGGGTGTTGTTGACAATTTCATTTTTCCACTTACTTTTTTGTGCTGAGACGTTTTTCTTTGTAAATTGTGAGATCCTCATTTTCATAGTATTTGGCTTTATGTTTGTTGAGTTTTTCTTGGCTTTTATTTTGAGTTATGGAGTTGTTATACCTCTTTGTGGTTACCTTAATATTTACCCCTATTTTTCTAAGTAAAAACCTAACTTGTATTGTCCTATATCGCCTTGTATCCGTCTCCTCATGGCAGTTCTATGCCACCTGTATTTAGTCCCTCTTTTTGATTATTGTGATCTTTTACGTATTGACTTCAATGATTCCCTGTTATGAGCTTTTTTTTTTAAATTAATTTTAATTTGTTTTTGTGATTTCCCTATTTGAGTAGATATCAGGATGTTCTGTTTTGTGACCTTGTGTTGTGCTGGTATCTGATATTATTGGTTTTCTGACCAGACAATTTCCTTTAGTATTTCTTGTAGCTTTGGTTTGGTTTTTGCAGTTTCTCTAAACTTGTGTTTATCTGTAAATATCTTAATTTTGCCTTCATATTTCAGAGAGAGTTTTGCTGGATATATGATCCTTGGCTGGCAGTTTTTCTCCTTCAGCGCTCTGTATATGTCATCCCATTGCCTTCTCGCCTGCATGGTTTCTGCTGAGTAGTCTGAACTTATTCTTATTGATTCTCCCTTGAAGGAGACCTTTCTTTTCTCCCTGGCTGCTTTTAAAATTTTCTCTTTATCTTTGGTTTTGGCAAGTTTGATGATAATATGTCTTGGTGTTTTTCTTTTTGGATCAATCTTAAATGGGGTTCGATGAGCATCTTGGATAGATATCCTTTCGTCTTTCATGATGTCAGGGAAGTTTTCTGTCAGCAGATCTTCAACTATTTTCTCTGTGTTTTCTGTCCTCCCTCCCTGTTCTGGGACTCCAATCACACGCAAGTTATCCTTCCTGATAGGGTCCCACATGATTCTTAGGGTTTCTTCATTTTTTTAAATTCTTTTATCTGATTTTTTTTCAGCTATGTCGGTGTTAATTCCCTGGTCCTCCAGATTTCCCAGTCTGCATTCTAATTGCTCGAGTCTGCTCCTCTGACTTCCTTTTGCGTTGTCTAATTCTGTAATTTTATTGTTAATCTTTTGGATTTCTGCATGCTGTCTCTCTATGGATTCTTGCAACTTATTAATTTTTCCACTATGTTCTTCAATAATCTTTTTGAGTTCTTCAACAGTTTTATCAGTGTGTTCCTTGGCTTTTTCTGCGGTTTGCCTTATTTCATTTCTGAGGTCATCCCTGATGTCTTGAAGCATTCTGTAAATTAGTTTTTTATATTCTGTATCTGATAATTCCAGAGTTGTATCTTCATTTGGGAAAGATTTTGATTCTTTTGTTTGGGGGTTGTAGAAGCTGTCATGGTCTGCTTCTTTATGTGGTTTGATATCGACTGGTGTCTCCGAGCCATCACTAAGATATAAAAAAAAAAAAAAAATTTAAATTTATTTTAATTAATTAATTAATTAATTTATTTTTAGTGGTTTATCCTATAATTGCTCACGGAGTCTTATCTTGTTTTGTTTTCTTTCAATATACGTGGATGGGCTATTAGATTGTGCTGAGTTGATTGTTGTAGCCCTTGACTTACTTATGACCTATTACCAGCTGGTTTGGGCTGTTGCCAGATACATATGCCTGAGTCTAGTCACTATTCTTGAGTAGAATCTGATTTGCGGTCATCAAGTGTGTGCTGCACCCTAACACCTATCCACCTCAAGAAGTAGTGGTGACAGTTGTGTGCACCAGATTCTATTAGCAGCTGGGGTTCACACTCCAGGGGGGGCAGGATGCTGACAGGCTTCCCCCAAGTGTCAGTGAGGTAGGTGTGTCTCTATTCCTATAGCACCTTGGTGGGAGGGCACTGCAGCTGTACCTTAGGCCTCCAATGTAAGTACCTCTACTGATTGGTAGGTGTCACCCTCCTTAGACCCCTAAGGCAAGAGGCTGGGTGGTCTGGGGGGAGCTTCAGCCCTCAGTTCCCTGTTGTGGGTCAGTTGGGACTCTGTTGAATAAGCAGAGATATCAGACCTGGGAAACTTGTTTTTCCAGTAAATCCGATAAAAAAAATGCAGTCAGATCCCTATCAGAACTGCCTTTGGATTATAACCGCCACCTTGTTCCCTGTAAGGATGAAAGCCCGAGATTTGGATCATATATGCTTGGCTGGAGCTGGTTCTGCGTTTTTAGTCCAATTAGGGAAGGATTTTTGGTCTCTGGGTTTTTTGTCATTGCTTCTCTCAGGCCGGAAGAATGGGTTAGGAAAAGACCAAAAAAAAAGGGAAAAGCAAAGCCGCCGCGGAGCCGGAGCCGTTCTCCCTCTGGCTCAGGAAATTCCAATGTTAATGAAGCCACCTGGGAAGGGGAGGGGGGGATTCAGAAAAACAGGAGAGTAGCACCCCGGAACATAGCCAAAGTTGCTTATCTTCCTTGGGATGACTATTTTATCTGTCGCCTATGTGTGCTGGCTCTGTGGAGATTGCCCCCGAGGGTCTGGCCCACTAAAGCCGTGGTCAGATCCTCCGCTGCCAGTCCAAAGCCCGGCGCCAAGGTTCCCCGGCTGGGACGCTGCACTCCCGGCTCCAAAACCAGTCACTGCCTCCCGGGGAGTTCTCCCACCAGCCGCGTCACCACGCCACCCACGCGGACCGGCTGGGCCCCCTCCTGGGGTCAGTTCAGGGAGGTAGGGCTGTGCCCCTTGTTTGCGCCGTCA
This sequence comes from Elephas maximus indicus, assembly GCF_024166365.1. NCBI lineage: Eukaryota > Metazoa > Chordata > Mammalia > Proboscidea > Elephantidae > Elephas > Elephas maximus. The sequence continues at coordinate 5,052,289 of NC_064822.1, read as the reverse complement.
CAAGATTTTGTGTTCAGCTCTCCTGGGCCCAGTCCTAAGCCCGGCGCCAAGGTTACCTGACTGGGACGCTGGCTCCAGGCTCCGAAAACAGTCGCTGCTTCCCCGTATTTGTTCGTTCTCCGTCCCTGTCATTCATGTCAACTCTTTAAATCTGTGTTTGTTGTTCAGGGTCGTAGATTGTTATGTATGTGATCGATTCACTTGTTTTTCCGAGTCTTTGTTGCAAGAGGGATCCGAGGTAGCGTCTACCTAGTCAGCCATATTGGCCCCCCTACTTCTATTTATTTTTTATAGTTCGAATTTAAATAAGAGAGAGAGAACACGAGCTGTGCACTTCTCAGCAATAAAGTTTTCTTAGGTAATTCTTAGGAGCTTGGCACTGCTGGAACGTTATAGTTTGATAATTAAATGAATTGTGCTGGATCCCTCAACAGGATATATATGAAATAGGTTCTATTTTCTTCCTTCCTTTCTGTACATGTGTATTACAAATACCATATTTCTATGCAAATAGCACAACTTCTACATTTGTTTGCCAACCTCTAACTCAACCCACAAGGTATTTTCAGAGGTGCTATTATGCAGTTTTTCTAATATGTTGCTGTAAAATTTAGCATAGTGTGTTTATGAAAATACCTTCCAAAGAGAAGGACGTGGTTGGCAAACAAATGTTGAAGGTGCATGTTATTTTTGTAAAATACGTTAGTAGTCCTAATTTATCAGAGTGATTTTTGCTTTACTCAGTGTTTTAGAGAATTTGTGATCTATCGAACTCTAATTTTTTTGTGAATTCTCTATTGCGTAATAAAGCCACTAAACACCTGAAAGTTCTCCAGTCTTTTTTCTTAACGCTACTATTATTATTATTAACATTTATATCTTTAATCATTGTTTATGTATCTGTGGTGTAATATTTTTTCTTCCACCTGGTAAGTCAGTTAGGTTTACTAAATAAACTATAATGTTTAGATTTCATTAAAATATAAATGTAGACATACATTAAATTGCCATTTATAAATGGGTCTGCATTAGGGTTCTAAATTTTCTTCCACCATTCTAGTTATTAATTTCTTTTGCAAAACAATGCTCATTTAATTACAACAGCAAGATTAAAAAGCAGGAAGACAAAATCTTCCGTTATTACTATTTTAAGTGTGTTTATTTAAAACGTATTTAAATGTACTAAGAGCTATCGTCACACACATATGCTTTCTACATATGTGCCCTAGGACTCTCTGATTAAGAATGTGTGTCAACTTGGCTAGGCCATGATTCTCAGTGTTTTGGCAGTCATGTAATGTTGTGATCACTTCCTTGTTGAGATTTGATATGTGATCACCCCTATGATGGGATCTGCTGTGGGTAGCCAATCAGTTGAAAGGGAGTTTCAAATATAAGCAGACATTCTGGCAGGACTTAGGGGCTTTTTGCTCACTCTGGATCCTGCAATTGGCTCCTCTTTTCTGACCTCCAGTTCTTGGGGCTTGAGCTAGCAGCTTACCTGTACAGTCTTGTCTGCCGATCTTGGGATTCATTGATCCTCATAGGCTGGGAGCGAGAGCCTTGCTCTCTGGCCTGCTGATCTTGGGTTCACCAGCCCCTGAGGCTACATGAATCAGGAGAAGCCTCTATCCTGAACCATGGACTTAGGACATTCCAGCCTCTACAACTGCATTTCCTTGACATAAATTTCTTTATATATATTTATATACTTTACCAACTTTGTTTCTCTAGAGAACCCAGCATAAGGCAAACTCTCAGAGGGAAATGCAGCTCACTCCCACAATAGGCAGTACTCCTTGTCATTACGGTCAGTTTCCACCTGTTTCTAACCTTTGTCTTTTTAATGACCACAGAACACATGTCTAGCTTCTGAGTACTTTTCTGGTGTGTGTATATGTGTGTTGCAGGGGGCAGCCCACTGACAAGATTAGTAGAAGAAAAGGGCATGGTTGACTTACCTTCTAATGCATGTTTGGCCCTTTATTTGATATGAGGAAATCATAAAAAAAAAAAAAAATCAAACTCATTGCCATTGATTCGGTTCTGACCCATAGTCGCCCATAGATGGTACAATTATGTTAGAATCTATCTAACCCTGCAGTCAGTGATTATTTTCGAATCTTAAAAATGAAATTACAAAAAAAAAAAAAAAAGTTAAATCTGCTTTTCTTCTGGGAATTTTTTTTATATATGTATGTATCATTTTTTTGCCTTATCATTGTTTTACTTTGATTTTCCTAGTTTCCTGTTACTCTAACTAAACTCTTGTGTTATTTAGGACTTCCTGGCTCTATTGTCAATGTTTTTTTATTACTATCCACTCTTTCCTAGATAACACCAGCTCCATTCACACAGACTTACTTTTGGACCTTGCAATCTGTAGACTTCTCTAATTATTGTTTTCTGTTTGTTTGTTTTTTTCTTCCTATAAGACAGCAAAAAATCATCCTAACTACCTCCTACTTGACCTTAAAAAGTTAAATGAAGGCTTTCATCTACCTGGAAAAAATCCTTGGGGACCATGTGCATAGTGCTCATCACCTCATGCTTTCAGTGTTATATGACCAATGTCTCTTTTATCAAGTAAGGAATAAAATTATAAAATTATTCTTTTCATTCTATGCATAATTTCTTTCTTCCCTAGGTTAGTCCAAATTTTGTACATTAATCTGTGATCCTTTAATAACCTCTTCAAATCAATATAGTGATGTAACTCTAATTACTTGACCTCTTTTTTCTCTAAATAATCAGCTGAAGTGACACAACTATGAGAAATGGAAAATTCTATATTATCCTCTTCAAATGTTTCACAAACATCCCCCTATTTAATGATAAGGTTCAGCAAAAAGTGAAGCAAATAGGTGCTTGGAGGAGCTTGGATTCCATCATTCACACAAACCCAAGCAGTTTCTTGCATGTAAATCCATAGTGAGGAATTGAATTTGCCTTTGGAACAGGCGGTCATTGAGCTATACAAGCATAAAGCAAATAGTCATTGTTACTGGTTAAAGCTGTTAAGTTACAAATAACCTTACCAATGCACGCGCTCTCTCTCTCTATAATCTTTTGTTTCTTAATTGAGTGAATCTGTATTCTTTATTAGACATTGTAAATTAGATAAATATCTTATTGTTGTTAGTTGCTGTGGAGTTGATCTCGACTTACGGCAAACCCATGTGTATAGAGCTGAACTGCTCCATAGGGATTTCAAGGCTGTGACCTTCTGGAAGCACATGATAGGTCTGTCTTCCAAGGTATCTCTGGGTACATTCGAACTGTCAACCTTTCAGCTAGTAGTTGAGTGCTTAGCTGTTTGCACGACCCAGGGACTTCTGGTAAATAAGTTAGAAGATATAAAATATTTTAACAAGTTTTGTTGCATTTTTGGAAGACACATTAGTATTTTTTCTTTTTTCCTGAATTAAGTTTTGGTAGGCCTGTATGTATTTGATTTTCTTTGAGAAGGTGTGTATGTGTGTATGTTTATAGAACATATGTCTTCACTCAAGCCATCATTTACAAAGATGCCATAGCTGAGATTTTTTAAGGTTGGAAAAGGTCAGGTAGGCATGACCTTAACTCATCCCAGGATGTGAGAATGTAAAAAAGGAACCTGGGTGGGTTGAACATACAATGATGTTGAATTGGAATGTCAATACCCAACATGGAGTTTATTAGATTGAATAACCTCCCCCAATATAATAATGTTGGCATACTCTGTATGATTGTTTTGTGGACATAGAATAAAATAAAACCCATGGTATTGGGTATGTGGCTTCCTCTTGAAAGAAGTTGATGTTTTCTACAGATGGAAGGCACATACTTGACTAAAAGAAAAGAAAAATACCCTTCCATCTTAAATTAAAAAAAAAAAAAAAAAAAAGCAAAAACAAACTTTCTCCAAACCTGAAATGCACTCAATAATCCTAGTGGAAAGAGATCAGCTGATATCTGGCCTGTGGCTACAGCTGGGAAAGAGATTCTGTGACCAATGAAGTATTACAAGGACATGGGTCAAAAGAATAACATCATGGGCTGTGTTTGTAGGGAGAGGCAGTTGGAGGAAAACACATATTCTCTAAAACAAATAAATTCTTTGAAAAATTTTTAAGAGAATGTAGTATTTAAAATGAGATGGCCTCACTACTCTGCTAAGTTGAATATCTAGTTGTGGAGTCTGTGTCTATTTAACTAAAAATCTGAACTCATAAATATTAATTTCATCACAAGTTATCTTAATATCTAGAAAAGTCATCATAGAGACTTACATCTCATCACTAGGGCATATATGTATTGAAGTCAGAGACTCTTCCTTTACTTACTGTCATGGATTGCGTTATGACCCCCCGAATATATGTCAAATTGGTTAGCCCATGATTCCCAGTATTGTGTGGTTGTCCTCCATTTTGTGATTGTAATTTTCCTGTGTTGTAAATCCTAATCTCTGTCTGTGCTTAATAAGGCAAGAATAGATTATGTTAAAGAGGATTAGGGTGGGATTATAACACTTTACTAAGGTCACATCTCTGAGCCAATGTAAAGGGAGTTTCCCTGGGGTGTGATCTGCACCAACTTTTATCTTACAAGAGATGAAAGGAAAGGGAAGCAAGCAGAGAGTTGGGGACCTCTGAAAGATGCACCTGGAGCAGATCACATCCTTTGGACCTGGGGTCCCTGTGCCCGAGAAGCTCCTTGACCAGGGCAAGATTGATGACAGGGACCTTCCTTTAGAGCTGACAGAGAAATCCTTCCACTGGAGCTGATGCCCTGAATTCGGACTTCAAGCCTTCCAGACTGTAAGAGAATGAACAACCATTTGTTAAAGCCATCCTCTTGTGGTATTTCTGTTACAGCAGCACTAAATGACTAAGACGCTTACAATCTGTGAGCTGCATGCACACCATGTGACTTCCCCTAGTCACTTTCATTATCTGAGAAACAGATCTCAAAATCTCATACCTTTAATCAAGTGTTTAAATGTTATGTCCAGATGAAATGAATAGCACACATTCCGTCATTAAAAATGCATTTAATAACAGTTGGCTGCTCTCATTTCCCCTAGAAATACATTTTATTTTATCACCAAACTCATTGGTTTAATTCAGCCTGGGAGTTTGTGATTTTTTATAAAAGACTCTGCCCTTATGAAATGTTTTCTGAAGTGCTCTCTTCATATCCTTATTCCTTAGACTGTAGATGAAAGGATTCAGCATCGGAGTCACCACGGTATACATGATGGCTGACAGAGTGTCCCTCTCAGGGGTATGAGAGGAGGAGGGGCTGAAGTAAACAGCACTGGCTGTGACATAGAACAGCACCACCACTGACAGGTGGCAGATACAGGTGGAAAAGGCTCTCTGCTTCCCTTGAGTACAAGTTATCTTCAGGATGGTGGAGAAGATAAATCCATAAGATATGAGGATGCAGATAAGGGGCGTGAGAGCCAATAGAATTCCCACTGTAAAAATGACCATCACATTGAAGGAAACGTCGGAGCAAGAGAGCTGTAGTAGTGGGTCGAGATCACAGAAGAAATGATGGATGACGTTGGAGGCACAGAGGGACAGACGTGCTATTAGGACAGTGTGTAGGAGGGCATGAAGATAGGTAACTACCCAGAGTCCGGCCACCAGCTGGACACAGAGGCGAAGAGTCATTAGGGTGGTATAATGTAAAGGGTGGCGTATTGCCACATACCTATCACAGGCCATCACACAGAGAAGGAGGCTGCCCGTATTCACAAAAGAAATGAAGAAGAAAAGCTGAGTGAGGCAGGCTGAGAAAGAGATAGTTTTTTTACCAGCCAAACTGTTCACTACCATTTGGGGGCCTATATTGGAAGTAAAACAAATGTCAACAAAGGCCAAGTTGCTAAGAAAGAAATACACAGGGGAGTGGAGGCGAGAGTCAGAGCCAATAGCCAAGATGATGAGCATGTTCCCTGACACGGTGACTAAGTACATACAGAGGAACAGTACAGACAGGAGGTGTTGCTTTCTGCAGAGCTGGAAAGTCCCAGAAGGACAAATTCACTGATAACTGTTAGGTTTCCCCTTTCCATCTTCCCAATGAATCTAGAAGAGCAAAATATTACATTGTAGAGACCATCTCATTCTCAAGGATATGTGTGCGTGTGTGTGCTTGAGTGTGAGTGTGTATATAATAGAGCACATTTCAGACCCTGCTTGCTTGAAAACTTTCCAATTGCATCTTTTATTTATGATAAGGTTGTTGTTTATTGTGTGCTGTTAATTCTGTCTTATAGCAACCCTTATGACAGAGTAGAAGTGCCCCATAAGGTTTCCTAGACTGTAATCTTTACAGGAGCAGATTGCCAGATCTTTTCTCCTGCAGAGCTGCTGGGTGAGTTCAGAACATCAACTTTATGTCAGCAGTCCAGCACTTAGCCATTGTGCCCAAGAGGCTCCTATTTTTTGATATACTCTTTGGATATTCACACAGATAGGCTGGTTAGACCAATCTCAAGTACTTTCAAGAAAAAATGATTTCTTTCTCAAAATCAAAATGCACGTTCTTTGAATAAGGACATCATTTTTTTTTTTTTTATTTTGCCAATGCATTGTTTTGTCCACCGTAATCATACAATTGATATTTGGTTTTGTGAATTCGATTTATTTATGTTAGAAATCATAATATTTACACTGAACCGCTAGAAATATTCACTTTTATTGGATAATTTTCTTCACAATCTGAAACTTATACCCCCGGTGACAGATCTCATTATTTCCTTTTCCTTTCCTCTTGCAAGAATACATTTTTTATATTGATATTCACAAGTATTCCTGGGGTTAAATATTTATCCTTTGGTCTCTTGCTGATCACTTGATACAGTCTCTAGCTAACCTAGGATGTTCTTCAGAGCCCAGTGCTTGTGAATTGGGTTCCAGGTCCCTTCCTCATAGCAGCTCACACTTGCTATTTTCTCTAGAGGAGGTAGCAGTATTCTCCCTTACCTATCAAAACCTTCACTGGGTGTCTTGCTTTTCTGAAACCGTTTACAGAACTCTCAGGCAAAGGTGTCTAGGAAAGTGGTTGTGGGACAATGAAAGAAACTCCATGTCTTTTGTTTCATGTTGATTCTTCCCTCATTGTTGGACGTAGATATACTTAAGTGGGCGGTGCAAACGGCCTAACTGAAAGGTTGACAGTTCAAACCCACCCCGAGGCCTGGCATCTGTTTCCCTCATTATTTGACACAAATATGCTTAACTGGGTGGTGCAAATGGTTAAACACCAGACTACTAACTGAAAGGTTGGTATTTCAAACTCACCCAGAGGCCTGGCATCTGCTTCTGAAAGTCACACCCTCCAAAATCTTATGGAGCAGTTCTACTCTGCACACATGTGGTTGCCATATGTTGAAATCAACTCCATGGCAACTAAAAACAATATATTTAACTACTAACCACCTCTTTCATATAGTAATCAGATTTTCACATTCTCATAAAAAAAAAATACTAAAAACAATATATTTAACTACTAACCACCTCTTTCATATAGTAATCAGATTTTCACATTCTCATAGACACAATAAAATTTTACTATTTCTGATGTATGCCATCTCCTTTTTTTTGTTATTACTAAATACTGTAGTTATCCCACTGATATGTAAGTAGGTATAATTTTCTCAAAAGAAAGGCTGGTAAAGTGCACTTTACACTTTACTTTTTGTTAACCTATTGCCATTCTTAAAGTTATAAAATAACCAGATCAAAACTGTAATCTTTTGTCACTGAGCTGTGGATGAAAGTGTGAGGATGAGAAAACACTTTCCCATAGCAACTTTCTGACTATGGTGACCTCACTTTCCGGGAATGAATTCTTTTACCATTCGTGATATTGTATTCCCTCCTGATTCTTTCTATCAACTCTGTCATTTACCAGCAGTCAGTGGACTTTTACCCATTTGTTGAAGACATTGCCACTTGGTTCAGAGATTTCTTCTTTATCCCCACTTCTACCAACAATTCATATACACACAAAGCTGATACAAAATCAATGCCTCTCAGAGCATTCCTTGACCTGAACGTAGGTTTCATTTCAGAAACATACTCCAAAGTCATGAGTGTATTGTTTATTTTTACAGCATATGATTTTTAATCATTTGTAATTTCCTCATCTCCCAAAACTTTAATGTTAACATCTCTCTTATACATCTTGCTCTGACTCTCTCATTTCCTTTTGCTTATCTTTAAGCTTTTCATAAACTCCACTCACATTACTCAAAATCTATCAGGTTGGCTGCTTCATTTCCTTTCTAATTCTGTCAGTTTCCATTCCTCCTTATAATCTCCCATTCCTTCTTTTTCCTCCGAAGTCTTACTCTGCAGCAATCTCATGTTGACTGTGTTTTCTCCATACTAAGATACCTGAGCCAGGCTGGTGACCAAACTACAGTGCATCTGGTTCTACTACATTTTGAATTCCACCTTCTTTTGAACCTAATTAACCCTATGGAATTCATCGTCTTCTGTTCCCTGTATAATTTATTTAACTTCCTTGCAACCCTTTTGCCCAACCTCAGGTATATCAGGATGAAGTCTGTACTGAGAAGAGACATTACGTATGCCATATATATGTCCCTAAAGATAAAAAGCATCCTTTTAAAGATGACTTCTCTCAGCTGCAGACACGATCAGTTATACCTTCTTCTTCTTCTTCCCCTAAGTACTCAGCAATATCCCTTTCACAGCAAGCAATAAAATGTAGCTTACTTTCTTTTGTCTGCTTCTTTGTTGCCAGTGATATCTTGAGAACAGAATTTCGATTTATTATTTTGAATCCTTTGTATATGACGTAAAAATTGCGCATAGTTGATCCAAGTAATCCTTATGGAAACAATAAATCAATGAAGAATTCTGGTGAAATTGTTTGTGCTAATCTCTCATTTTCTGCAATAAATGCATGATTTTTTTTGAAGAGGTTTTCTATAATACATTCCTATTTATAGCACATTATGTTATTTCCAGAATTTTATTCACCAGGATTATTTTGTTTTTCTATCTGCTCGAAAGTGAGAAAGAGGGGAACAATGAGATATAGATAAATGTTTTCCTTCCCTCAGAGAATGATAGTGCATCACAATGGGAGTTTTTACTTTTTTTTTTAATAATATAAAAATATAGGCCTCAAGCAAAGACATGTTTTCCTCCCTTGAGCTTAGCATCCTGGAGGGCAAAAAGAGTTCTGGGCACATCTCCTAATGATTTTTCCCTTGTTCGTGAATTTGTTTCTTCCTTATTTTGAAGAGAAAGCTCAAAAATGGTAAAACATCACATACAAGAAAAAAATGTGAAAACCCATAAAGATTCTAATTTTTTTTTTTTTCTTTTAGAGGGTAATATTGTTCGGGAGTATGAATGATTGGAAAAGATGGAAAACTGAAACTGAAAGATGAAAAGCCTATCAGTTCCATCTCCATAACGATCACTGTTAGTGTTCTCTATGAAAAGAAAAATATTAACTGCCTCTATATAGAGGACCATAGTATTTATAGAGGACAATCTAACCCATCAGATAGCTCAGCAGCTTCATTCTCATGAATACCCTGCCCCCCCCCACCCAAAATTCAATAGGACACAGGCAAATTCAGTGAATAAAAGAAATCTATTGAGTTCTGGAATATTTGGTGAGTTGGATAGGTCCAGGATTAAGAAACCTAAACCCCCCCTCCCATGTTAACAGGAAGTTGGATGTGAGTCCTTCCATAATATATTGTCCATTTACTCTGTAGGTCAAGAAAGCTACTGGCCTCTGATGCCCACGTTCATCAGTCATAGCGCCAACACATGGAGGTTCCACAATAACGTTATAAAGTATTCCTCCACTGATGAGGAAGTAAGACACCACCACCAGATTGTACACCATCATGGCCAACTGCATGTGCCCCCAGGTCAGCTTCTTCAGTTTCAGGCTGGGGCATTCCAGCACTAAGAACAGGACTCAGTACAACGTCTCCATTTTGGTGGTGGCAAGCACAGCACTTCTAAGAAATATTTTATTGTGTTTTCTGTGAAAGTTTACACGGAAATTTAGGTTTCAGTTTAACAATTTCTACACAAATCATTCAGTGACATAGGTTACATTTTTCACAATGTGTCAACATTCCCATTATTTCTGTTTTGTTTTGTTTCCAGTAATCTAGTTTTCCTGTCCCCTTACCTTCTCGTCCAATTTAGAGTAGTTGTTGACCATTTGGCTTCTTATGGATTTTTTTTTTTTTTTTAAAGAAGCTTAGTACTCATAGGCAATATTCTTTATTTTATGACCCAATCAGTTATTTAGGTAAATCGCCACGGCATTTTGACTTCCACATGCACGTCTTTCCTCTACCGTGTTGAACAGCAACATTCCAGATGGCTGCCATCATAGCCTGGGCCCCTGAGTGACTACGATGAGGAATCTTTGCCTCCAGCACCCCTCTGGCTCACCATGAACATATGTCTAGAGTGAAAATAAACCTCTGTTGCTTGAAGCCACAGGGGCTGTAGGGTGGAACCCTAGCCCACTCTGACAGATACACTTGCTCACAGGGTTTTATGAGGATTAAACAAGACGATACATAGAAGAACTTGGAATATTTCTTGGAACTAGTGAAAATTATATGAATTTTCACCGGCTTGGACCTCTTCCTTCAGTACCATCAGTTCCTGATCATATGCTACCTCCTGAAATGGTTGAACATTTACCAATTCTTTTTCGTATAGTGACTCTCTGTATTCCTTCTGTCTTCTTTTGATGCTTCCAGCATCATTTAATATTTTCCCTGTAGAGTCCTTCAGTATTGAAACTTGCAGCTTGAATTTTTTCTTCAGTTTTTTCAGCTTGAGAAATGCCAAGTGTGTTCTTCCCTTTTGGTTTTCTAACTCTAGGTCTTTGCACGTGTCATCCCAATGCATTGTCTTCTTGAGCCACCCTTTGAAATCTTCTTTTCAGCTCTTTTACTTCATCATTTCTACTTTTTTCTTTAGCTACTTGATGTTCCAGGGGTAAGTTTCATAGTCTATTCTGCTATCTATTTTGGTCTTTTCTTTCTTTCCTATCTTTTTAATGACCACTTGCTTTCTTCATTCATGATGTTCTTGATGTCTTTCCGCAACTCATCTGGTCTTCAGTCGTTAGTGTTCAATGCATCAAATCTATGCTTGAGATGGTCTCTAATTTCAGGTGGGATATACTCAAGGTTGCACTTTGGCTCTCGTGGACTTGTTTTAATTTTCTTCAGCTTCATTTTGGACTTGTATATGAGCAATTGATAACCTTTTTCACAGTTGGATTCTGGCCTAATTCTGACTGATGATATTGAACTTTTCCATTGTCTTTTTCCACAGGTGTAGTCGATTTGATTCCTGTGTATTCTATTTGGCAAGGTCCACTTGTATAGTTGCTGTTTATGTTCTTGAACAAAGGTATTTGCAATGAAGAAGTCATTGGTCTTGCAAAATTCTATCATGCAATCTCTGGCATCATTTCTATCACCAATACCATGTAATCCAACTATGAATCCTTCCACTTTGTTTCCAAATTCTGCATTCCAATCACCAGTAATTCTCAATGCATCCTGATTGCGTGTTTGATCAATTTCAGACTGCAAAAGTTGGTAAAAAATCTTCAAATTGTTCATCTTTGGCCTTAGTGTTTAGAGTGTAAATTTGAATAATAGTCATATTAACTGGTCTTCTTTGTAGGTGTGTGGATATTATCCTATCACTGACAGCATTGTACTTCAGGAAAGATTTTGCAACATTTTTTCTGATGATGAATGCGAAGCCATTCCTCTTCAAGTTGTCATTTCCAGCACAGCAGAACATATGATTGTCTGATTCAAAATGGTCAGTAACAGTCCATTTCAGCTCATTAATGCCTAGGATATCTATGTTCATGCATTCCATTTCATTTTGACCTATTTCAAGTTTTAGGAGAAGACCAATCTTCCAATCTTCCTGGGAAGACCAATTGTTCCTCTCAAGACTGAGTTATTTCACATGGAGAGCCATGGAACTTGTGACAGTTAGTTGACAACTCTGTGTCCTAAGAAAAACATGCTAAGAAAATAAATTGCATAGAGTAGAGCAAATGGAACCTTATTAGTGTTTAATATTGCGCTTTTAGGAAAGGATACTCAGGCCCCTATTGCTTTAATTGAGACATTTTGGAAAGGTCTCAAAGGATCGTAGAATCTTATAGACGATCAGACTACAAAAGAAAGGAAATGTTAAGCTCTGATGACTCAGTAATCCAGAGTGTGAAGTTGCTTGTGAGGACATAATGAAGCCTCAGAGTTGCAGACAAATGATCAGTTCCATAGGACATTTTCTGATCTAGATGTTACTCCATATGAATGATGATTTTCCCTATATTTAATTTTGGATGTCTTTCTGAAAGTGAAGATTTCAAAAGTTGTGTTAAGTCTCGACTTGGTAAAATAAATGATGCAACATTTTTAGAGATGGAGTCCAGTAGAAAAGATGTGAAGATGCTCCTGATGATTTTAGTACATGCACATGTCATTCATCTCTCCCTACTGGAAGGGAAGCAGGAATTATTCCTTTATATATTAACAATCAGAGATTTATGTTGTGAATGGAATTCAGGGTCATTTCATGAGAAGACAACCTTTTTTTTCCCCCGTTTTTTTGAGGTGACCCCAGAACCTCCCGAGGGTCCTCCCCTGGGTGTTTTTTTTTTTTTTCCTTCTTCATTAAAGAAACTGATTTCCTAACAAGCATTGGATTTTTACCATGTTTGTAAACCTTACAACTAGACATGAACCAGTTACATGGTTAATTTAGCCTTTGATAAGCCAACTTCATGATGCAGAACCACAGCAAGGTGATGTTTGGTGCCCTCCTAAAACAAATGAGCCTGCTTAAGAAGTATTCTCAGTTATTATACAATTGCTAATAAGGGAGCTCTCCCTTCTTATTGCTGAGCTGTGTTACTGTCTATGGATATACCACAGTTTTTTTTTTTTTTTTTTTTTTTAGTACACTTTCCTGACAATGAACAATACCTGGGAAGTTTTCAGTTTTGTTTGTTTGTTTGTTCATTTTCTTTTTTATTGTACTTTAACTGTAAGCTTACAAATCAAGTCAGTCAAAACCTTATATACGCCTTACTGTGTACTCCTAGCTGCTCTCTACCTAAGGAGACAGCACACTCCTACTCTCCACCCTGTATTCCGCATGTCTATTCAACCAGCTCCTGTCCCCCTCTACCTTCTCATCTTGCCTCCAGACAGGAGCTGCCCACATAGTCTCATGTGTCTACTTGAGCCAACAAGCTCACTCCTCAGCAGTATCATTTTTTGTCTTATACTCCAGTCTAATCCCTTTCTGAAGAGTTGGCTTTGGGAATGGTGCCAGTCTTGGGCTAGCAGAAGGTCCAGGGACCATGACCTAGGGGGTCTCTCTAGTTTCAGTCAGACCGTTAAGTCTGTTTTCTTTTAACGAGAACTTGAGGCCTGCATCCCACGATTCTCCTGCTCCGTTGGGGATTCTCTATTGTGTTCCCTGTCAGGGCAGTCATATGTTGTAGCTGGGCACCATCCAGCATTTCTGGACTCAGGCTGATGTAGTCTCTGGTTTATGTGGCCCTTTCTGTCTCTTGGCCCCATTTTGGCCACGTGGCTTTGGTGTTCTTCATTCTCATTTGCTCCAGGTGGGCTGAGACCAATCATGCATCATAGATGGCTGCTTGCTAGCATTTAAGAACTTAGACGCAGAGGTGGAGCCAAGATGGCGGAATACACAGACGCTTTCAGTGAGCCCTCTTTACAACAAAGACCCAAAAAAACAAGTGAAATGAGTACATTTATGACAAGCTAGGAGCCCTGAACATCAGAGGCAAGCTTAGAAAACGAGCTGAGGGGCAGGGGAAGGAAGAGATGGTTCAAAAGTGGAGATGAGTTACCAGACCTGAATCACAGGGAGCCCTCAGGCATCATTCCATTCCCGGGAGTGGCAGTGGAAGACTGGTACTAGCGTTGGGCTGCAGTTTCCTCAGGGAGAGTCAGCCAGCAACACAGCCTACTCACACCTCTGGAACCAGAGAAGAACGGCACTCTCAGCAAAAGCTAAGTACTTGTGTATATTTTACAGCCTCCCACCGCTTCCAAGCAGGCTTCAGTGGCTGAATTCCCTGGGCCTGAGATAGGCACTGCTGAGCGCCTAGAGCCATCCTCCCTGCCTTGCTGATAAATTTTCAACTAGGGGAAAAGATAATTTGCCAGCTACACTAACCGGAGAAGCTCAGGACAGAAGTGGCTCCTGTCCAGGCATAAACAGTCCATGGACTTTGAGCACCTTTCCCCTCTGCATGGACCTGTGTGGGCCTTTGTTGGCAGACTCCAACCCTTTCAGCTGTGTGGCGGAGAGGTGGGTGATTGATGTTTGACGTTGCTTTGCCTGTTAAAGAAGGTCCTCACCTACCACATCAGTGGCCTAATGACTGGTAGCTCCGCTCAGGTCATCCAGCCACCCACAACAGAGGTATAAGGGTAACTGGTACCTCCCAGTCCTTACAACCAAAAACATTGGGTGCCCATGGTCTGTCTGCAGAACCCGCCCACCTGTACACTCTAGGGAACAGGGACATGCTTTTGTCAGAGACACATGGGGGATGAGCCTCTGCCCCCTGCCTTGTTCAGAGGGTGACCCCCTGCTGCAACCAGATACTAGTACCTACACCAATCACTCCTACACCTCTATGACTATAGAGCAGAGCCTGTACCACACACTTGATGATCAGCTACCTGTACACCTGAGCTGAATTCATACAAGAAAAGTGCATGGACTCCTAGACTGATATATCTGATAATAGCTCTAATCTTCTGAGGACAGGACATCAGAGCTCCAAAGTCAAAATTAATCAAGCTGGCTCACTCAAGCAACCCATTTGGGCATATCAAAACAAAACAAAGCAAGAAGCTAGGAGACAGTAAGCAAACATAAAATAAACCAATACAATAATTTATAGATGGCTCAGAGACAACAGTCAATATAAAGTCACGTAAACAAACAGACCGTGATCATCTCAAAAAACTATCAAAATGAAGAATCCAGGGGCCTTCTAGATGAAAGTGCCTTCCTGGGATTACCAGAGACAGAACACAAAAGATTAATGTGCAGAACCCTTCAAGGTATTAGGAAGGAAATGAGGCAATATGCAGAACAAGGCAAGGAACGCAAAGATAAAGCAACTCAAGAAATCAAAAAGATTATTCAGGAACATAATGAAAAACTTAATAAGCTGGAAAAATCCATAGACAGACAACAATCAGAAATTTCGAAGATTAACAATAAAATTACAGAAGTAGACAACTCAATAGAAAGTCAAAGAAGCAGATTTGAGCAAGTAGAAGGCATAATTTCTGAACTTAAAGATAAATCACTTGGCATTAATAAATTTTTTTTATTATTAACTTTTATTGAGCTTCAAGTGAACGTTTACAAATCAAGTCAGTCTGTCACATATAAGTTTACATACATCTTACTCCGTACTCCCACTTGCTCTCCCCCTAATGAGTCAGCCCTTCCGGTCTCTCCTTTCGTGACAATTTTGCCAGCTTCCCACTCTCTCTATCCTCCCATCCCCCCCTCCAGACATGAGATGCCAACACAATCTCAAGTGTCCACCTGATATAATTAGCTCACTCTTCATCAGCCTCTCTCTCTCCCCCCCCCCCCCACTGTCCAGTTCCTTTCATGTCTGATGAGTTGTCTTCGGGGATGGTTCCTGTCCTGTGCCAACAGAAGGTCTGGGGACCATGGCCGCCAGGATTCCTCTAGTCTCAGTCAGACCATTAAGTATGGTCTTTTTATGAGAATTTGGGGTCTGCATCCCACTGATCTCCTGCTCCCTCAGGGGTTCTCTGTTGTGCTCCCTGTCAAGGCAGTCATCTATTGTGGCCGGGCACCAACTAGTTCTTCTGGTCTCAGGATGATGTAGGTCTCTAGTTCGTGTGGCCCTTTCTGTCTCTTGGGCTCTTAGTTGTCGTGTGACCTTGGTGTTCTTCATTCTCCTTTGCTCCAGGTGGGTTGAGACCAATTGATGCATGTTAGGTGGCCGCTTGTTAGCATTTAAGACCTCAGATGCCACGTTTCAAAGTGGGATGCAGAATGTTTTCATAATAGAATTATTTTGCCAATTGACTTAGAAGTCCCCTTAAACCATGGTCCCCAAACCCCCGCCCTTACTCCGCTGACCTTTGAAGCATTCATTTTATCCCGGAAACTTCTTTGCTTTTGGTCCAGTCCAATTGAGCTGACCTTCCATGTATTGAGTGTTGTCTTTCCCTTCACCTAAAGCAGTTCTTATCTACTAATCAATCAATAAAAAACCCTCTCCCGCCCTCCCTCCTTCCCTCCCTCCCCCCCTCGTAGCCACAAAAGTATGTGTTCTTCTCAGTTTTTACTATTTCTCAAGATCTTATAATAGTGGTCTTATACAATATTTGTCCTTTTGCCTCTGACTAATTTCGCTCAGCATAATGCCTTCCAGGTTCCTCCATGTTATGAAATGTTTCACAGATTCGTCACTGTTCTTTATCGAAGCGTAGTATTCCATTGTGCGAATATACCACAATTTATTTACCCATTCATCTGTAGGTGGACACCTTGGTT
This sequence comes from Elephas maximus indicus, assembly GCF_024166365.1. Classification (NCBI taxonomy): domain Eukaryota; kingdom Metazoa; phylum Chordata; class Mammalia; order Proboscidea; family Elephantidae; genus Elephas; species Elephas maximus. Next base: position 5,035,643 of record NC_064822.1, on the reverse strand, counting down.
GCTTCCAGCTTTTTGCTATTGTAAACAGAGCTGCAATAAACATGGGTGTGCATATATCTGTTTGTGTAAAGGCTCTTGTTTCTCTAGGGTATATTCCGAGGAGTGGGATTTCTGGGTTGTATGGTAGTTCTATTTCTAACTGTTTAAGATAACGCCAGATAGATTTCCAAAGTGGTTGTACCATTTTACGTTCCGACCAGCAGTGTATAAGAGTTCCAATCTCTCCCCAGCCTCTCCAACATTTATTGTTTTGTGTTTTTTGGATTAATGCCAGCCCTGTTGGAGTGAGATGGAATCTCATCGTAGTTTTAATTTGCATTTCTCTAATGGCTAATGATCGAGAGCATTTTCTCATGTATCTGTTAGCTGCCTGAATATCTTCTTTAGTGAAGTGTGTGTTCATATCCTTTGCCCACTTCTTGATTGGGTTGTTTGTCTTTTTGTGGTTGAGTTTTGACAGAATCATGTAGATTTTAGAGATCAGGCGCTGGTCGGAGATGTCATAGCTGAAAATTCTTTCCCAGTCTGTAAGTGGTCTTTTTACTCTTTTGGAGAAGTCTTTAGATGAGCATAGGTGTTTGATTTTTAGGAGCTCCCAGTTATCGGGTTCCTCTTCGTCATTTTTGGTAATGTTTTGTATTCTGTTTATGCCTTGTATTAGGGTTCCTAGAGTTGTCCCTATTTTTTCTTCCATGATCTTTATCGTTTTAGTCTTTATGTTTAGGCCTTTGATCCACTTGGAGTTAGTTTTTGTGCATGGTGTGAGGTATGGGTCCTGTTTCATTTTTTTGCAAATGGATATCCAGTTATGCCAGCACCATTTGTTAAAAAGACTATCTTTTCCCCAATTAACTGACACTGGGCCTTTGTCAGATATCAGCTGCTCATATGTGGATGGATTTATATCTGGGTTCTCAATTCTGTTCCATTGGTCTATGTGCCTGTTGTTGTACCAGTACCAGGCTGTTTTGACTACTGTGGCTGTATAATAGCTTCTGAAGTCAGGTAGAGTGAGGCCTCCCACTTTCTTCTTCTTTTTCAGTAATGCTTTGCTTATCCGAGGCTTCTTTCCCTTCCATATGAAATTGGTGATTTGTTTCTCCATCACCTTAAAAAATGACATTGGAATTTCGATCGGAAGTGCATTGTATGTATAGATGGCTTTTGGTAGAATAGACATTTTTACTATGTTAAGTCTTCCTATCCATGAGCAAGGTATGTTTTTCCACTTAAGTATGTCCTTTTGAATTTCTTGTAGTAGAGCTTTGTAGTTTTCTTTGTATAGGTCTTTTACATCCTTGGTAAGATTTATTCCTAAGTATCTTATCTTCTTGGGGGCTACTGTGAATGGTATTGATTTGGTGATTTCCTCTTCGGTGTTCTTTTTGTTGATGTAGAAGAATCCAAGTGATTTTTGTATGTTTATTTTATAACCTGAGACTCTGCCAAACTCTTCTATTAGTTTCAGGAGGATTCCTTAGGGTTTTCTGTGTATAAGATCGTGTCATCTGCAAATAGAGATAATTTTACTTCCTCCTTGCCAATTTTATTTCTTTGTCTAGCCTAATTGCCCTGGCTAGGACTTCAAGTACGATGTTGAATAAGAGCGGTGATAAAGGGCATCCTTGTCTGGTTCCTGGTCTCAAGGGAAATGCTCCCAGGTTCTCTCCATTTAGAGTGATATTGGCTGTTGGCTTTGCATAGATGCCCTTTATTATGTTGAGCAATTTTCCTTCAATTTCTATTTTGGTGAGAGTTTTTATCATAAATGGGTGTTGGACTTTGTGAAATGCCTTTTCTGCATCAATTGATAAGATCACGTGGTTTTTGTCTTTTGTTTTATTTATGTGATGGATTACAGTAATGGTTTTTCTGATATTAAACCAGCCTTGCATACCTGGTATAAATCCCACTTGATCGTGGTGAATTATTTTTTTGATATGTTGTTGTATTCTATTGGCTAGAATTTTGTTGAGGATTTTTGCATCTATGTTCATGAGGGATATAGGTCTGTAATTGTCTTTTTTTGTAATGTTTTTACCTGGTTTTGGTATCAGGGAGATGGTGGCTTCATAGAATGGGTTGGGTAGTATTCCGTCATTTTCTATGCTTTGAAATGCCTTCAGTAGTAGTGGGGTTAACTCGTCTCTGAAAGTTTGGTAGAACTCTGCAGTGAAGCCGTCTGGGCCAGGGCTTTTTTTTTTGTTGGGAGTTTTTTGATTACCATTTCAATCTCTTTTTTTGTTGTGGGTCTATTTAGTTGTTCTACTTCTGAATGTGTTAGTTTAGGTAGGTAGTGTTTTTCCAGGAATTCATCCATTTCTTCTAGGTTTGCAAATTTGTTAGAGTACAATTTTTCGTAATAATCTGATATGATTCTTTTAATTTCCGTTGGTTCTGTTGTGATGTGGTCCTTTTCGTTTCTTATTCGGGTTATTTGTTTCGTTTCCTGTATTTCTTTAGTCAGTCTGGCCAATGGTTTATCAATTTTGTTAATTTTTTCAAAGAACCAGCTTCTGGCTTTGTTAATTCTTTCAATTTTTTTTCTGTTCTCTAATTCATTTAGTTCAGCTCTAATTTTTATTATTTGTTTTCTTCTGGTGCCTGGTGGATTCTTTTGTTGCTCACTTTCTATTTGTTCAGGTTGTAGGGACAGTTCTCTGATTTTGGCTCTTTCTTCTTTTTGTATGTGTGCATTTATCGATATAAATTGGCCTCTGAGCACCGCTTTTGCTGTGTCCCAGAGGCTTTGATAGGAAGTATTTTCATTCTCGTTGCATTCTATGAATTTCCTTATTCCCTCCTTGATGTCTTCTATAACCCAGTCTTTTTTCAGGAGGGTATTGTTCAGTTTCCAAGTATTTGATTTCTTTTCCCTAGTTTTTCTGTTTTATTGCCTTGTGGTCTGAGAAGATGCTTGGTAATATTTCGATGTTTTGGATTCTGCAAAGGTTTGTTTTATGACCTAATATGTGGTCCGTTCTAGAGAATGTTCCATGTGCGCTAGAAAAAAAAGTATACTTTGCAGCAGTTGGGTGGAGAGTTCTCTATAAGTCAATGAGGTCAAGTTGGTTGATTGTTGTAATTAGGTCTTCCGTGTCTCTACCGAGCTTCTTACTGGATGTCCTGTCCTTCTCCGAAAGTGGTGTGTTGAAGTCTCCTACTGTAATTGTGGAGGTGTCTATCTCACTTTTCAATTCTGTTAAAATTTGATTTATGTATCTTGCAGCCCTGTCATTGGGTGCATAAATATTTAATATGGGTATGTCTTCCTGATCAATTGTCCCTTTTATCATTATGTAGTGTCCTTCTTTATCCTTTGTAGTGGATTTAAGTCTAAAGTCTATTTTGTCAGAAATTAATATTGCTCCTCCTCTTCTTTTTTGCTTATTGTTTGCTTGATATACTTTTTTCCATCCTTTGGGTTTTAGTTTGTTTGTGTCTCTAAGTCTAAGGTGTGTCTCTTGTAGGCAGCATATAGACGGATCGTGTTTCTTTATCCAGTCCGAGACTCTCTGTCTCTTTATTGGTGCATTTAGTCCATTTACATTCATCGTAATTAGAGATAAATAAGTGTTTAGTGTTGTCATTTTGATGCCTTTTTATGTGTGTTGTTGACAATTTCATTTTCCCACATACTTTTTTGTGCTGAGACGTTTTTCTTAGTAAATTGTGAGATCCTCATTTTCGTAGTGTTTGATTTTATGTTTGTTGAATAGTTACGTTTTTCTTGGCTTTTATCTTGAGTTATGGAGTTGTTATACCTCTTTGTGGTTACCTTATTATTTACCCCTATTTTTCTAAGTAAAAACCTAACTTGTATTGTTCTATATCGCCTTGTATCACTCTCCATATGGCAGTTCTATGCCTCCTGTATTTAGTCCCTCTTTTTGATTATTGTGATTTTTAACATATTGACTTCCATGATTCCCTGTTATGAGTATTTTTTTTTTAATTAATCTTAATTTGTTTTTGTGATTTCCCTATTTGAGTTGATATCAGGATGTTCTGTTTTGTGACCTTGTGTTGTGCTGGTATCTGATATTATTGGTTTTCTGACCAAACAATATCCTTTAGTATTTCTTGTAGCTTTGGTTTGGTTTTTGCAAATTCTCTAAACTTGTGTTTATCTGTAAATATCTTAATTTCGCCTTCATATTTCAGAGATAGTTTTCCTGGATGTATGATCCTTGGCCTGCAGTTTTCCTCCTTCAGTGCTCTGTATATGTCGTCCCATTCCCTTCTTGCCTGCATGGTTTCTGCTGCGTAGTCTGAACTTATTCTTATTGATTCTCCCTTGAAGGAAACCTTTCTTTTCTCCCTGGTTGCTTTTAAAATTTTCTGTTTATCTTTGGTTTTGGCGAGTTTGATGATAATATGTCTTGGTGTTTTTCTTTTTGGATCAATCTTAAATGGGGTTCGATGAGCATCTTGGATAGATATCCTTTCGTCTTTCATGATGTCAGGGAAGTTTTCTGTCAGGAGTTCTTCAACTATTCTCTCTGTGTTTTCTGTCCTCCCTCCCTGTTCTGGGACTCCAATCACACGCAAGTTATCCTTCTTGATAGAGTCCCACTTGATTCTTAGGGTTTCTTCATTTTTTTTTTAATTCTTTTATCTGATTTTTTTTCAGCTATGTCGGTGTTAATTCCCTGGTCCACCAGATGTCCCAGTCTGCATTCTAATTGCTCGAGTCTGCTCCTCTGACTTCCTATTGCGTTGTCTAATTAATTCTGTAATTTTATTGTTAATCTTTTGGATTTCTGCATGCTGTCTCTCTATGGATTCTTGCAACTTATTATTTTTTCCACTATGTTCTTCAATAATCTTTTTGAGTTCTTCAACAGTTTTATCAGTGTGTTCCTTGGCTTTTTCTGCAGTTTGCCTTATTTCGTTTGTGATGTCTTGAAGCATTCTGTAAATTAGTTTTTTATAGTCTGTATCTGGTAATTCCAGGATTGTATCTTCCTTTGGGAAAGATTTTGATTCTTTTGTTTGGGGGGTTGTAGAAGCTGTCATGGTCTGCTTCTTTATGTGGTTTGATATGGACTGCTGTCTCCGAGCCATCACTGGGAAACTAGTTTTTCCAGAAAATCCGCTAAAAAAAAATGCAGTCAGATCCCTATCAGAATTGCCTTTGGGTTGGTTATAACCACCACCTTGTTCCCTGTAAGGATGAAAGTCTGAGATTTGGATTATATATGCTTGGCTGTAGCTGGTTCTGTGTTTTTAGTCCAATTAGGGGTGGATTTTTGGTCCCTGGGTTTTTTTTTTTTTTTTTTTTTGGTTCCTTCTCTCAGACTGAAAGAGTAGGTTAGGAAAAGACCAAAAGAGAAAAAAAAAAGTGGGGGGGAAAGCAAAGCCGCCGCAGAGCTGTTCTCCTTCTGGCTCAGGCAATTCCAATGTTAATGAAGCCGCCTGGGAAGGGTGGGGGAGGGATCAGAGAGATAGGAGAGTAGCACCTCAGAATGTAGCCAGAGTTGCTTGTCTTGCTTGGAATGACTATTATATCTGAGATTCCCGTGGGGCATGTCGCCTATGTGTGCTGGCTGTGTGGAGATTGCCCCCGGGGGTCTGGCCCTCTGAAGCCACCCGCTGCCAATCTAAATCCTAGCATGAAGGTTCCCCTGCTGGGACGCTTTACTCCCGGCTCCAAAATCAGTCGCTGCCTCCCGGGGACTTCTCGTCCCGCCAGCCGTCGCCGCACCGCCTCCGCGTACCGGCTGGGCCCCCTCCCGGGGTTAGTTCAGGGGAGTGGAGCAGCTCTCCGTGCTTGTGCTTTGCCAGCGCCCAGTCAAAATCCTGGCGGGATGGTTCCCCGGCTGGGTCGCTGCTCTCCCAGCTCCAAGACCAGTCACTGCCTCCCAGGGACTTCTCCCACCGGCTGTGTCGCCATGCCGCCTGCACAAACCAGCTGGGCCCCCTCCTGGGGTGAGTTCGGGGTTAGGGCTGGGCCCCTTGTTTGCGCCATCAGCTCCCCTGGGCTCTGCCCTAAATCGGGCGCCAAAGGTTACCTGACTGGGACGCTGGCTCCAGGCTCCGAAAACAATTGCTGCTTCCCCGTATTTGTTCGTTTTCCGTCTCTAAGTCTGTGTTTGTTGTTCAGGGTTCGTAGATTGTTATGTACTTGATCGATTCACTTGTTTTTCCGAGTCTTTGTTGCAAGAGGGATCCAAGGTAGCATCTCCCTAGTCCGCCATCTTGGCCCCGCCTCCAGCATTAATATATTTGAAGAAAAATCAGATAAAAGAGTTAAAAAAAAAAAAAGAATCATGCGGGACTCTATCAAGAGAAATAAACTATGAGTGATTGGAGTACCAGAACAGGGAGGGATAACAGAAAATACAGAGAGAATTGTTGAAGATTTGTTGGCAGAAAACTTCCCTGATATTGCAAAAGATGAGAAGATATCTATCCAAGATGCTCATCAAACTCCACATAACGTAGATGTTAAAAGAAAGTCACCAAGTCATATTATAATCAATCTTGCTAAAACCAAAGATAAAGAGGCAATTTTAAGAGCAGCTAGGGATTAATGAAAATTAACCTACAAAGGAGAGCCAATAAGATTAAGCTCAGATTACTCGGCAGAAACCCCACAGGCAAGAAGGCAATGGGAAGACTTATATTAAAAATTGAAGGAAAAGAATTGCCAACCAAGAATCATATATCCAGCAAAACTTTCTCTCAAATATGAAGGTGAAATTAGGACATTTCCAGATAAACACAAATTTAGGGAATTCGTAAAAGCCAAACCAAAACTGCAGGAAATACTAAAGGGAGTTCTTTGGATAGAAAATCAGTAATATCAGGTATCAACCCAAGACTAGTACGCTGGGGAGAGCAATCAGAAGTCAACCCAGACAGAAAATTCAAAACAATAAATCAAGATTAAAAAAGCACTCAAAATAGGGTAACAGCGATGTTATTACATAAAACAACATTAAAACAATAAAGAGGGACTAAGAAATGTAGTCATAGATCTTCCATACAAAGAGGAAGATAAGGTGATACAAAGAAATAAAACTTAGGTTTAAATTTAGAAAAATAGGGGTAAATGATAAGGTAATCACAAAGGAGAAAAACAATCCTACACATCAGAAGAAAAAAAAAAGAGACTCAGCAGAAACAAAATCAACAACGAATATGAGGAAATGACAATATATAATCTACTCAGCACATAAAATTATGTGGGAAAAAGAAACTGTCAACAACACACACAAAAAAAGCATCAAAATGATAGCACTAAATTATTACCTATTCATAATTTCGATGAGTGTAAATGGACTAAATGCATCAATAAAGAGACACACAGTGTCAGAATGGATTAAAAAACAAGATCCCTCTATATGATGCCTACAAGAGACATACCTTAGACTTAGAGACACAAACAAACTAAAACTCAAAGGATGGAAAAAAATATATTAAGCAAACAGCAATCAAAAAAGAGCAGGAGTGGCAATATTAATTTCTGACAAAATAGACCTTAAAGTTAAAACCATCATAAAGGATAAGGAAGTACACTATATTATGAAGAAAGGGACAATATACCAAGAAGATATAATCATATTAAATATTTATGCACCCAGTGACAGGGCTGCAAGATACATAAACTCTAAAAGCATTGAAAAGTGAGATAGACAGCTCCACAATAATAGAAGGAGACTTCAACACACCACTTTCAGTGAAGGACAGGACATCCAGAAAGAAGCTCAATAAGGATGCAGAAGATTTAAATGCCACAATTAACCCACTTGGCTTCATAGACATATACAGAACACTGCACCCAACAGCAACCAAGTACACTTTCTTTTCTAGTGCACATGGAACATTCTCTAGAATAGACCACATATTAGGTCACAAAGCAACCCTCAGCAGAATCCAAAACATTGAAATATTACAAAGCATCTTCTCTGACCATAAGGCCATACAAATGGAAATCAATAACAGAAAAAGCAGGGAAAAGAAATCAAACACTTGGAAACTGAACAGTGCCCTGATCAAAAGAATGGATTATAGAAGACATTAAGGATGGAATAAAGAAATTCATAGAATCCTATGAGCTCGAAAACACTTCGTATCAGAACGTTTGTGACCCAGCAAAAGCAGTGCTCAGAGGTCAGTTTATATCAATAAATGCACTCATACAAAAAGAAGAAAGAGGTAAAATCAAAGAATCATCCTTACAACTTGAACATATAGAAAGAGAGCAACCAAAGAAACCCTCAGGCACCAGAAGAAAACAAATAATAAAAATTAGAGCAAAACTAAATGAAATAGAAAACAGAAATACAAAATGATAGAATTAACAAGACCAAAAGCTGGTTCTTTGAAAAAATCAACGAAGTTGATAAACCATTAGCCAAACTGACAAAAAAAAAAAAAAAAAACAGAGAGGAAGCAAATAATCTGAACAAGAAATGAGATGGGCGATATTACAACAGACCCAACTGAAATTAAACATATTGCTAGGAAAAATTATACTTTAACAAATTTGAAAACCTAGAAGAAATGGATGAATTCCTAGAAACACGCTACATACCTAAACTAACACAAACAGAGGTAGAACAACTGAAAAGACCCAAAACAAAAGAAGAGATAGAAAAGGTAATCCAAAAACTCCCAACAACAACAACAAAAAACCCTGGCCTGGATGGTTTCATTGCAGTGTTCTACCAAATCTTCAGAGAAGAGTTAACACCACTACTATTCAGAGCATAGAAAAGGATGGAATACTCCCAAACTCATTTTATGACACCAGCATATCCCTGATACCAAAACCAGGTAAAGACACCACAAAAAAAAAAAAAAAAAAAAAAGAAAATTACAACCCTGTATCCCTCATGAACTTAGATGCAAAAATCCTCAACAAAATTTTAGCCAATAGAATTCAACAACATATCAAAAAAATAATTCACCATGACCAGGTGGTACTCATATCAGGTATGCAGGGATGGTTGAACATTAGAAAAATAATTAATGTAATCCATCACATAAATAAAAGACAAGAACCACATGATCTTATCAATTGATGCAGAAAAGGCATTTGACAAAGTTCAACACACATTCATGATAAAAACTCTCAGCAAAATAGGAATAGAAGGAAAATTCCTCAACATAATAAAAGGCATTTATACAAAGCCAACAGCCAACGTCATCCTTAATGGAGTCTGAAAGCATTCCCCTTGAGATCAGGAATTAGACAAGGGTGGCCTTTATCACTGCTCTTATTCAACATTGTGCTGGAGGTTCTAGCCAGAGCAATTAGACAAGATAAAGAAATAAAGGGCATCCAGATTGGGAAGGAAGAAGTAAAGGTACCTCTATTTGCAGAAGACATGATCTTATACACAGAAAACCCTAAAGAATCCTCAGACTACTGAAATTAATAGAAGAGTTTAACAGAGTATCGGAATACAAGACAAACATACAAAAATCATTTGGATTCCTCTCCACCAACAAAAAGAACATTGGAGAGGAAATCACCAAAATCAATAATATTTACAGTACCCCCAGAAGATAAAATACTTAGAAATAAATCTTACCAGAGATGTACAAGACTTATACAAAGAAAACCGCAAAACACTTCTGCAAGAAGCCACAAGAGACCTACATAAGTGGAAAAACATACCATGCTCATGGTTAGAAAGAGTCAACATTTTAAAAATGTCTATTCTACCAAAAACGATCTATAGATTTAATGCAATTCCGATCCAAATTCCAGCAATGTTTTTTAATGAAATGGAGAAACAAATCACCAACTTCATATGGAAGGGAAAGAGGCCCCAGATAAGTAAAGCATTACTGAAAAAGAAGAACAAAGTGGGAGCCCTTACTCTACCTGATTTTATTATTATATTATATATTATTATACCTCCGCAGTAGTCAAAACAGCCTGGTACTGGTCCAACAACAAATACATAGACCAATGGAACAGAAGTGAGAGTCCAGACATAAATCCATCCACATATGAGCAGTTGATATTTGACAAAGGCCCCAAAACAGTTAACTGGGGAAAAGACAGTCTTTTTAACAAATGGTGCTGGCATTACTGGATATCCATCTGCAAAAAAAAATGAAACAAGACCCATATCTCACACCATGCACAAAAATGGGCTCAAAATGGACCAAAGACCTAAATATAAAATCTAAAATTATAAAGATCATGGAAGAAAAAATAGGGACAAAGTTAGGAGTCCTAATACACGGCATAAAGAGTATACAAAACATTATTAACAATGCAGAAGAGAAACTAGATAACTGGGAGCTCCTAAAAATCAAACACCTATGCTCATCCAAAGACTTCACCAAAAGTATGAAAAGATTACCTACAGACTGGGAAAAACCTTTTAGATATGAGTTTTACAATCAGTGCCTGATCTCTAAATTTTACATGATACTGCAAAAACGCAACTACAAAAAGACAAATAACCCAATTAAATTACGGGCAAAAGATATGAACAGATACTTCACTAAGAAGACATTCAGGTAGCTAACAGATACGTGAGGAAATGCTCACGACCATTAGCCATTAAAAACCAAAAACCAAACCCAGTGCTGTCAAGTTTATTCCGACTCATAGCGACCCTAGAGAACAGAGTAGAACTGGCCCATAGAGTGTCCAAGGAGCACCTGGCGGATTCGAACTGCCCACCCTTTGGTTAGCAGCCATAGCACTTAACCACTATGCCACCAGGGTTTCCCATTAGCCATTAGAGAAATGCAAATCAAAACTACAATGAGATTTCGTCTCACTCCAACAATGCTGGCATTAATCAAAAAACACGAAACAATAAATGCTGGAGAGGCTGTGGAGAGATTGGAACACTTTTACATTGCTGGTGGGAATGTAAAATGGTACAACCATTTTTGAAATTGATTTGGCACTTCCTTAAAAGGCTAGAAAGAGAACTACCACATGATCCAGCAAAACCACTCCTTGGAATATATCCTAGAGAAATAAGAGCCTTTACACGAACAGATATATGCAAACCCATGTTCACTGCAGCACTGTTTACAACAGCAGAAAGACGGAAGCAACCAAGGTGCCCATCAATAAATGATGGTATATTCACACAATGGAATACTATGCATGGATAAAGAACAGTGAGGAATCTGTGAAACATTTCATAACGTGGAGGAATCTGGAAAGCATTATGCTGAGTGAAATTAGTCAGTTTCAAAAGGACAAATATTATATAAGACCACAATTATAAGAATTGAGAAATAGTTTAAACAGAGAAGAAAATGTTCCTTGATGGTTACGTGACGGGGGAGGGAGGCAAGGTGGGACAGGGGGATTCACTAATTAGTAGTAGATAAGAACTACTTTAGGTGACGGGAAAGACAACACACAATACAGGCAAGGTCAGCACAACTGGATTAAACCAAAAGCAAAGAAGACTCCTGAATAAACTGAATCCTTTGAAGACCAGCATAGAAGGGGCAGGAGATTGGGGACCATGGTTTCAGGGGAGATCTAAGTCAATTGGCATAATAAAATCTATTAAGAAAACATTCTGCATCCCACTTTGGAGAGTGGTGTCCGCGGTCTTAAACACTAGCAAGCGGCCATCTAAGATGCATCAATTGGTTTCAACCCACCTGGATCAAAGGAGAATGAAGAACACCAAGGACACAAGGTTAATTATGAGCCCAAGAGACAGAAAGGGCTACATAAACCAGAGACTACATCATCCTGAGACCAGAAGAACTAGATGGTGCCCAGCTACAACTGATGACTGCCCTGACAGGGAACACAACAGAGAATCCAACAGGAGAGCAGTGGGATGCAGACCCCAAATTCTCATAAAAAGACAAGACTTAATGGTCTGACTGAGACTAGAAGGACCCCAGTGGTCATGGCCCCCAGACCTTCTGTTCACCCAGGACAGGAACCATTCCCAAAGCCAACTCTTCAGACAGGGATTGGACTGGACAGTGGGCTGGAGAGGGATGCTGGTAAGGAGTGAGCTTCTTGGATCAGGTGGACACTTGAGACTATGTTGGCATCCCCTGCCTTGAGGGGAGATGAGAGGGTAGAGGGGGTTAGAAGCTGAGGAAATGGACAGGAGAAGAGAGAGTGGAAGGAGGCAGTGGGCTGTGTTACTAGGGGGAGCGTAATCGGGAGTACGTAGCAAGGCATATATAAGTTTTTGTGTGAGAGACTGACTTGATTTGTAAACTTTGGCTTAAGGCACAATAAAAATTAAAAAAAAAAAAAAAAAGACCCCAGATGCCACACACCAAAGCGGCATGGAGAATGTTTTCTTAAAACAGTTTGTTATGTCAATTGACCTAGATGTCCCCTGAAACCATGGTCCCAAGACCCCCATCCCTGCTACTCTGGCCTTTGAAGAGTTTGGTTGTATTCAGGAAACTTCCTTGCTTTTGGTTTTGCCAGCTGTGCTGACCTCTCCTGTACTGTGTGTTGTCTTCCGCTTCACCTAAAATAGTTCTTGTCTGCTATCTAATTAGTGAATACCCCTCCCCTCCCCCACACTCCTAACCACTAAAGAATAATCTCTTCTGTGTTTAATCTTTTTCTAGAGTTCATATAATAGTGGTCTCGTACAATATATGTTCTTTTGCAACTGACTAATTTCACTCAGCATAATGTCTTCCACATCCCTCCATGATATGAGATGTTTCATTGTTGTTCTTAATGGTTGCATAGTATTCCATTACGTGAATATACCATAATTTATTTATCCATTCATCCATTGATGGGCACCTTGATTGCTTCCATTTTTTTGTTATTGTAAACAGTGCTGCAATGAACATGAGTGTGCATGTATCTGTTCCTGCGAAGGCTCTTATTTCTCTAGAAGGTATTCCAAAGAGTGGGATTGCTGGATTCTGGGATAGTTCTATTTCTAGCGTTTTAAAGAACCAACAAATTTATTATCAAAGTGGTTGTATCATTTTACATTACCACCAGCACTGTATAAGTGTTCCAGTCTCTCCACAGCCTCTCCAACATTTATTATTTTCTGTTTTTTGGATTAATGCCAGCCTTGTTGGCATGAGATGGTATCTTCTTGTAGTTTTGATTTCGATTTCTCTAATGGCTAATGATTGTGAGCATTTCCTCATGTATCTGTTAGCTGCTGAATGTCTTCTTTGATGAAATTTCTGTTTATATCCTTTGCCCATTTTTAATTGGGTTATTCGTCTTTTTGTTGTTGAGTTTTTGTAGTATCATGTAGATTTTACAGATCAGACACTGACCGGAAATGTCATAGCTAAAACTTTTTCCCCGTCTGTAGGTAATCTTTTTACTCTTTTGGTGAAGTCTTTGGAGGAGAATAAGTGATTGATTTTTAGGAGCTCCCAGGTATCTAGGTTCTCTTCTGTTGTTTGAGCATCATTAGTAATGTTTTATATACTGTTTATGCCATGAATTAGAGCTCCTAGCGATGTCCCTATTTTTTCTTCCATGATCGTTTTAGTTTTACATTTTATATATAGCTCGTTGATCCATTTTGAGTTCTTTTTTGTGCATTGTGTGAGGTATGGGTCTTGTTTCATTTTTTTGCAGATGGATATCCAGTTATGCCAGCACCATTTATTAAAGAGACCGTCTGTTCCCCATTTAACTGACTTTGGGCCTTTATCAAGTATCAGCTGTTCATATATGGATGGATTTCTGTCTGGATTCTCAATTCTGTTCCATTGGTCTGTGTGTCTGTTGTTGTACCAGTACCAGGCTGTTTTGACTACTGTGGAGGTATAATAGGTTCTAAAATCACGTACAGTGAGGCCTCCCACTTTGCTCTTCTTTTTCAGTAATGCTTTACTTGTCTGGGGCCTCTTTCCCTT